>NC_092632.1:24828377-25464912 GCF_039555335.1 Amphiura filiformis | reverse complement strand
TTGGTTGGAAATATCGGCCAGACATAAAATAATTCTGAAAGTAATGTTCTCTGCATCGGCGGCACGTACCTGCAATGTTTTGGTGGGGTTTTTTTTTTGGGGGGGTAATCTGAACTGTGTAAACCAAATATTACAAATTGGCATTTTTAGCCTAAAAAGGTGATTTATTATCACATCTGACGAGGGAAAGAGGAAGGAGGGCAAGCCCAAGATGGAGATTCCTGCCCCCACCCTTAGCGCCGCCACTGGTTCTCTAACAGCCAGAAACGAATCAAACATTGGTATCTTGGGCATCTGAGATTTGTATAGGCAGAGCTATAAAGTATACAAAATAGCTCTCATGAATTAGCAACGTCAGAGCATATCTGTTCTGCAATCACAACGCAATTTAGGCTCATTGCCAGGTCAGTTCTGAGAAATCAAGAAATACTGGGGCCCAATTACATGTATGAATCGGTGAACAGGGTGAATGCTTGACGAATGTTCTATTGTTGCGTCATTAGATGTGGAAAGGAAGTCTTCTTATCATCAAATGCTGCAACTATCATTGGTTGGTAAACATGTAAATTAGACCAATGTATTCTTGTTGAGCAAACACACAAGATCCACTTAAGGGGGAATATGCCTTTGCAAGGGCTTAAATAAGAAATGATATATTTATAGAAGAAAGAAAGGTAATTTTACCCTTTCTTTAAATATATCGTTTCTAATTTAAGCCCTTGCAAAGGCATATTCCCCCTTAAAGCTGAGATAAAAACGTCCTCAGGGGTCAACAACCTACCGACTTCGAATTTTCCAGTTTAAAGGAGGTTCGATTTATGCTGGTATCTATTTCAATTAATTTTGTATAAGAGCCATGAGAGTCAGAAGTGTGCATTTGAAAATTGAGTCCGCAAAAGGACTTTTCAGCGGTACACCAAAGATATGCAAATATTAAATGTGTAGGGTCCTTTTGTTTTTGTATCCAAGCGTCGTAAATATGTTAATCTGGACGGGAATAACTAAAATTAAAATGGAACAAAGAAAATCTCAACTCCAGGGCAAACACATTTTGGATACACTAGTGGTACAAGTGATGGAAAAACAAATAGTTGAACTTAACTGCATGGGTAATTACTCATAACCAAAGGAAATGCTACCAAAAATGCACACTTCTTGTTCCGTTCATTGAACTATTTATATAGTGCCAAAGTTTGCAGTATTAATGTAGATTTCAACAGAAATTATAACGATAAATGTCAAAATGTAATTTGTATGTAATATGATTTATATTTCATTTCAAAATGTACTTTAAAATGAAATAGGGATGTGGCTGGAAACGACTAATTGGAATCTGAATGACAACAATACTTTAGTACACAACCATGAATTGAAAAACAAATGTCTCTAATGTTTACTACACCAGGCACTAAAAGTAACTCGTCAGTTATATTCATCCTTGCTGTTCAATAACTTGATAATTTTGGATTATTCTGAAATATACATTTTGTTAATTGGACTTTGCTTTCTCATTTGACACCCTGTTCGTGAAAAACGAACAAGAATTGACCAAGATATGCGCCTCCAAAGCCTCAAACCCCAAAATCAAAAGTTGCATTTTCAGCGATTTTCAATGGGAACGCATCGTTGTATTGCACACAAGCACCACGGGCCAATCAATAAAGCACACAGTGTAACAGGCACAATTGAATCGTTAAAATTGCAACTTTTCATTTTGGGGTTTAAGAGTTTGGAGGCGCATATCTTGGTCAATTCTTGCTCAATGTTCACGAACAGGGTGCCAAATGAGAAAGAAAAGTCCAATTAACAAAATGTATATTTCAGAATAATCCAAAATTATCAAGTTATTGAACAGCAAAGATGAATATAACGAGTTTCTTTTTTTGTGCATGGTGTAGTTGCAGTCACTACCTCCTATAATACGATAACTTGACCAGTATAGCCAATACTCAGTATGTTTGCCGGGTACAAGAGATAAAGATATATCGCACACAAACACAATGCTGTTTAGCACTTTGCAAAAAACTGTTAATGCTCTGCTATGTTTAGCATAAGGCCTGTTCTGTTTTTCATTACTGATGATTGCATGGTTTTCCATTAACGAACTATAATGGTAGTAATACAAACCTGAAGATGTTGTAACGATTCAGCCAAGCTCGGCACTGTAACTAGAAGCATTCCTTTGGTCTGTAACACTTCTCGAAGGAACTTCCAAATTCTGTACAATATTAACATGATTAACAAAATAGTCATTAAATGATGCTGTATGAATGCCTCTTCTCGTAACACCTGCTGCTCGCATTCTTGGCCACATGCCAATGTTTTAACAATTTTCTTAACACCTTACAATTTTTGTAATACAAACATAAATTGCATTTTTGGCCAAATGTCAATATTTTATCACTTCATTATAATACCTGCATATTTTGACAGATACCAATATTTCGGAATTTATATAGTTGCAAGCACAGCTTAATCGTTCTTAATTCCTGTACTTTCATCTTTAAAAGTATACCATTACCATCTATTCATATGAATCTTTAATAAAGTTTTGTACTTTTGTACTATAGGTTTTGGTTCCTAGATGTTTTACTGTTAACGTGAATTACTTAGAGCAACATCTTAGTTATTTATAGTCATCGGAATAGAATAAGCATCACTGCCATGGCTGGAATACTACATTGTATTTCCATGATTTGACCGATTATATTTCAATTATATATAGTTGCGTTGCATTTGCTTTCAAGATCACTCGATGTGTAGACGCACCGCGACCATGCGGACGATAAGAATTATGATTGACTTCGTAATGCATTTCATCTTCTTTCAGGTAACCTGTTCTGCCAATCACCCAAGAACCCTTATAATGAAAGAGAGAGATAAAAAAAGACTAGTTCGCGTCTAAAATTCTGACAACTAGACAGAAAATGCCGTACTACGCAGGTCGGCAACCAATCACGGCGCGACTTCGCCCTGACGTCAGACGCAATCTAGTCTTTTTATCTCTGTCTTTCATTATAGTTCAGTTTAGCCCGGAGGCTGCATGTACTTACTTGATTTGGACCTCTTCTGCGGCAAAGAACTCAAATACATTATGGAGAACGATCACGTCACCTATGAATTGAAATACAACATACTAAAATTCTAAAAATTGTAGGCGAGATAATTAACACTCTCCAAAGGACGTTTAGGAGAGCTGTAAGTAGAGTGACTTAATTCAAACATTGTGACTTGTGCATGGATTAAGGTGAGCTAAAATCACTCTTTGGGAGCAAACAATCTTTTTCCCTTTTACTTTTAACAATAAAAAATACAATTAACTTCATATAAACAATTAAACAAATACCAAAAAGGTTTTTACCCTTAATGATACTGACTACCAGCTTCCTATTCAAAAATATTGGATTAGGTCCAGGTTTGATACGAACTAATCCCGGGGAGCTGATTGTGTTCCTCTTGTGATGTCGTGTAATTTGAAATTGAATATTTATCAATCAAGGACATAGTACAATAAAATCAATGATTTCCAGGTGCTAACCTATTATCTCGTGAAGCAAAAGACTTTTTCCCAATGCGAACGTGTTTTGAGGTATCTTTTAAAACCACTAATTATGTTGAGTGGGTTACTCTTCCACAAACACCGGTGGTTATAGGACATGAACAAGGTCAACATTGGCACCACCTATGTGGCCTACTTAACGACGTTACCAATGCTATTTCAGATCTTCGTCTTCAAACTCTGCAAGTTAACACCAAGATTCACAATTTGAGCACAAGTATGTTTTCATCTGATATACCTCTTCAAGGTCACGCATTTAGCATATGAGCGTTAAGTTGCAAATTGGTAGTTTCGGGACATCCTGGCTGACATGAGTTGATGTTCTTTGTTTGCCGCGCACCAGGCTGTACATGCCAGTAGCCAGTAGTATATCCTTCAAGAAGGCCCGTCGTGCCCCCATTCACAAAGGACATACAGACATTCTGCTGGCTTGAACATGAGCGTAAGAAACAAAGAACACCTTTGGCGTCTCGAAACTTCCAACGTTATTATGTTCATTTCGTGGTAGCAGGTCACACATAGTTGCAAGTCTTTGATTTCAATTATAGCAGATTGTGGTGTCATAATACTGCCATTAAAATACGCTAGTCTTATCTGTTACTTTTTCTTGTTTGCTTTATTTGTTTTTTCTTGTTTGTTTTGCTCTTTTTGTGGCGCCCTCTACGGAGGGGCCACATATAGGCATGTACTTTGTGAAAAGCTTCTAATTTCACTCTTGCTAGATTTACTCCTTAATTGTTTTGCTAAAATTATGCCCAGCTCAGAAATAAAACCACAATATGCTAGGATTTTATTTTATTATTGTTTTCTGATATGCACGGGATAAAATGATGTGTGTATATTCTTTGTTTAAAATACAAAATTAATGGACTTATAAAAACACCAAATAACCCGTGACCTTTGTATGGTTTAAACCAGTTTACCGCCTCTTAGAACCCGATAGACGGTGATATTTGACCATTCTAATTATGTATGTTTTGAACATGTTTGCACATGAACTAGTTGTTTACAGTGTGAAGAATCTACAACATGCTCATCTATCAGGGCACAGTTCTTTAACCCCAATACATCTGTGCATTCATTGAATGACCTTTGAAAATGTGAGTACAAAAACTCATACTTTGCAACTTAAGGTCAAATTTTGCACTATGATTGTTTAATTGAGGTTATTGATAATATGCCACTGGAATGAGCCATTGGGGTCCATAGTGATTGCACGCGGTGCACCTAATCCTTAAACCAACACCAATTAATTATAGTTGACCAACACAACCACTGACCAATCATGAAATCACTAATTGGTTTATGACTTTATGTGCTTGAATCGACTGCTAACTGATTGTGACCAAAGATATTAGAAGCTCAGTATCTTTGTGGTGACTATCTCTGATAAAAAACATTAATTAACGAATCAGTTCTGGTCAGCAGAGAAAGGAATAAATTCGGAAGACATGACTGTGTTGAAGGTCAGAAGTGTATTTGCAAAAATAATATTCATTGTAATGCCTAACTGCTGGGAAGGGTTCCTAGCAAGGTTAAGTGAAAGAAACCCCACTGGCTATTTTGTCTGTTTAAAATAGAGTTCTATGACGTAATTTTGTTATTTATTAATTAATTTTTAGCAGAATTAATAACATAAAATGGGCTGTGCCCGTTTCATGAAGAATAACGATCGATCTTACCCTTGATTTAACAGGCCTGTCAATTTCTTGGTATTGTTTGATATGAAAGGAGGGTATGATTGTTTTGTATTAACTAAATTATTAGTTTAAGTATTTCCTAGCCTCTCTTAAGCGCGCTTCAGACTCCATATTGTACGTACAATATTGTATGTACAATACTTTTCGTGACGTCAAAAAGTATTACACGTGCAATAAATAGTATGTACCGGGAAAATATATATTTTGCTACAATCATTGGTTGCTTAATTGATACGGAGTTGCCAAATTTCTAAGAGTTCTAAATTTAGTGAATGCACGGAATGATGAACATCTTTTAATGTCTTCTTAGTATTCAACCATGGTAGGTATCATAATACCTACCATGATTCAACTGTACTTGAATTATTATATAATCAATGGGCACCTTTTTAAAGTTAATAATACGTCGTATTAATACTAATATTAATAATATTAAAATTGTAATAATAATATAAATGGCACATTCAGATCTTATTTATTTATTTATAGATTTATCTATTTAGGCCTATTTATTTATTTATTTATTTATTTATTTATTTATTTATTTATTTATTTATTTATTTATTTATTTATATATTTATTGATTGATTGATTGATTGATTGATAACTGATTGATAAATTGATTTAGAGATTCATTTATACTGATATTTAGTCATATATTGATTTAGAAAGTTTAAAAGTATTATTTGTAGGCCTTTGTATTTATTCTGGTTCTGATTTTATTGATACTGATATTTTTGTCAATTGTTAAAGTTTTGGCATAGCATTCGTTACATTATAACACGCTGTGTTATGAATTTGCAACACCTTTTTACATATTGATATCGTTGAGGCATGTTATGATAGGCCTACTTATGATCATCACAATACATCCATAAACGTGTTAATGCAGTAACCGTAGCGTTAGGGGCACGGAAGCCCCCCCCCCATAGGAAATATTAGAAAATCCCATAGGAAAACTGCCGAAAACGGCTTGTGCCCCCCCCTCATCAGAACCGGATGCAACGCCTTCTATACTTTTTCATTCATTAATTATAGGCGTATTAATAGTAATGCGTTGAGTTTTTAAAAAGTAATATCCGCCTTTTTTTCTTTCTTTTTGAAATGACATACTTGTTACAAAAACAAATCAGCATGGAAAACTTTTTTTTTTTTTTTTTTTCAGATATTTGGCCTATTCAGTGTCATTAATCTACAAAATAGACGATCTTTTAAAATCATTTTAAATGGCTATTTATTTTCAACCTTATTGTTTGTATTTGTAATGTTCACACAATCTGAATATGTGCTTGTAGGACAACGATTTTGAATTAAACATGTTAATTGTGATCTTTTAATTCCCCTAGAACACCACAGTTAAGCGTCCAAAATTGTAAGTGGGTTTTATTTTATATAACCTCATTATTTCGCTAAAATTACTCGAAAACCCTCCTAAGAGTTGTTGTTACTAATAAACATTTCATAATTTTGGGCAAAGGATAGCCAAATAGTTGACCGAAATCGTATATTTGCACCAATATTTGACTGAAATCGTATATTAACATTACCGCCCTTCGTGGCTTTATTGCAAGCCAAAGTGTGAAACGAGATTACTTGAAATATATATTTCAGAGTTGAAAGAGTTTCAGCCCTACGAATATATTTCTGAAATATGTCTCTGATTGGTTGATGGTCAAGAGGATTACGGCATCCTCAAAGCCTCTTGCTGTAATTCTCTAATCGATATCTATTATAGGACCGATCTTCTGAAATCCATACAACCGTGTCAAATGAAATAGTCTCGAATCATAATTTGTGCACGATACAACGTTGATACGTCAGATTTCGGAATTTTATTAAAAATAGGCATACATCACATTGAACAGGTTGAATGCTGGCAAAAGTAGATAAAATAACTATGGGTCGAATTTACATTAATCAGTGTCCTGGGGCCAGGATAACATTTAGGACTCCTTCGAATTCTAAAACAATACTTCGCCAAATGTCCTTGCTTTCATTTTCTCATTTAATTTGTTTTAATTTTAATTAATTTCTTTATCCACTGGCTCTCTGGTAAATCCGGTATTGCCAAATATTTCTTGTCCATTACCCGTGTTAATCTATTTATTTATTAAAATGAACCATCTATTAAATTCCTATAATACAATGTATAGGCCTAGTGTATTTGATAACAAATTTGTTTTTATTTTTGATTGGAATTTGGGTTCCATTACACGATTTCATAATAAGATATGTTTGGGCATGGCGGAATTAGTATATGATTAAAATAGACATACTCTTAGGCCCCCTTTTTTAAATGTTTGTAGGCCTACATTATTGATATCAATATTTATGTACAAAATGCAAAAGAATGTATATATATTTGATTGTTTTGTAAACATTACATTTGATGTTTACTCATAATTATGTCTGGAAAGTCAGGGAAAAACTAAGGAGTATCGGTATTTAGTTTCCTGGGAAAGTGGATCAGATGAGCAGTGAGTAAAAACATTTGCCCTAAATCTTTATTTGATTTTTATTGTTTTATGAATTTATTAGGGCTACTGGTAAAGTGCAGAAAAAACCTCCAAACGCACTCTAGGATTTTTCATCATCAGCAGTAGAAATTTCTCTTGCATAGATTTTCTGGTGACCTCGCTTGGATTTAGCAAACAATGAACCGTAAGGGTTAAAGCGCGTTATTTAATCTGATTCAACTCGTCGTGGCACGTATATTTATTGCACGTGTAATACTTTTTGACGTCACGAAAAGTATTGTACATACAATATTGTACGTACAATACGGAGTCTGAAGCTAGCCTTAAGCGCTCCACAGACTCCGAGTATTGTAGATGTACAATATTATATGCTAACATATCTACGTTATTTAATCTATTGCCATTCTATTTCCAGTAATGTTTAAGTTCTAAAGTATGTTTGTTGACGATAAATCGCTAATATGTTACATGTAATATTAGTAGAAATCTATTATCGATTTTACGTCATCAAACATTCGTTAGAACTTAAACATTACTGGAAATAGAATGGCAATAGATTAAACAACGTAGATATGTTGCATACAATATTGTACGTACAATAAAAAGTCTGAATACTGCTTTAGCCACATGGTTGGCTACAAAAGACACAGAGTATACCTTAGGATAAACTGGCATGAGTGCGCCGACCCCAAGTTTTCAACATTTCAGGATTGTTTCTGGACGGAGGTCGGGTGAAAAACGAAATTACGTTTACATGACTTTGTCGAAATTCGTCGTGTGACAAGAATGAGTGTATAGATGACTAGGGGGAAGCTTACTTATTTGTGTCTTCTAGTTACCCATCATATACCCTAGGCCCTGCATAACGAAATTCAACAATATTCAATATCCAAAGCAATATCCTCACTACAATAGGATCCCAAAACAGAACTCCGACCCCACATTTCTCTCGTATTTGATCATCTTCTACTCTTCCCTAAAAAAATCATTATAATACCAAATCTAATCACCATGGAATTCACCATATCCCGTCCAGCTCACATTGGGCGCCACATTCCTTTTTTAAAGGAATTTTTATTCTGCTACTGCTATGCTGCTGTTATCATTGTTGAATCTGCATATAAGGCCTATATGTTATCAATTCTAAATGATTTCAATGCTATACATTACCAGCATCTTACCTTTTTCTAGAAGACTTCTCTTAGTACACACATCAGCACATAATACCTGATAATATGTGGGCAAAAGAAATTAAAGAATACATTAGCTTTATACTGTATATTTGACGCACATAGGATATTTTTACAACTATATATATAATTATAACTCATAAAACAGGCTTGAACAGAAGAAATGAATATGCGCTTTAATATATGGAAGCTATTTTCAGCAGATAGGGGCTTGTGTAAAAGAGTCAAGATTAACTCTACATTTTGGTGATTGGGTTGCACAAGCTTTGAGTGATACTCGACTACAGATTAATGGATATTTTGATCATAAAAACATTGGAAGAAACTCGTTGGATGCAAACAATTGTGTGTGTTCATACATGTATAAGACGGCAAGAGAATATTTATACTTTTATTATTATATTATTTGTTTTCGATTATCTGATTCGCGCTGAAACATGGCCTTTTCATACAGAATCAGCATTTTGACACTTGCATAGTAATTTATCACACAAGTTTCATTTCCTTTTCCATGACGGAAGCATCGTTTCCTTTATCCCTGAAGTTGTACAGCACCATATCACATCGCTAACACCAGCTGATAATCCCCACATCTGTTGCAAACGAGGCAAAAAGGTTTGTTTACTTTATATCATGAGTAGATATTGTAATGATATCAGCAATGTCAATGCCAACATGGTCAATGCCAACATGGTCAATGTCAACGAATTGTATACAATTATGCAAGCGTTATCAATTTCCAATTAGAATCGGTATTTCGTGATTTTATGATATTTTATCCGGTGGCAAAATCACCAGTTCGGCAGAAGATTTGGGGCCTCACAGGAACGTATCTGCAATGAACATGGCCGTTTCGTCAAATTTCCGTTCGTTTCTCATGCGTTAGCCGGTAATAATCCCGGGTAATAATCATGCAGGCGTCCTATGTATGTCCGAATCAGAATTCCTCCCACATTGTAAGAATCACCAACCGCGAGATTTGGATAGTCAACTAACATGATTACTAGTAATTTGCCCCACAGGGCTACAAAGAACCACTAACCGCGAAATATGCATATCCAACAAGCTTAAATTAGCCCCCGATAGAGGGCAGGGCTTGAAGAATGAGGGAAATTAAGGTAAAAGTATAAATTGGGCTTTCCGTGTTGAAATTAGTCTAATAAGTAATATAACATTAATATCAAAAGTAGATACTATATTCTGTGTTGCCAAATACATTAATGTTACTGTTGGTCAATGTTACATTTAGGTTACTCTTGCTTTCTTACCCTGCGTGGCCCTTATATTGGGGTCCTACAAAGTGTTTAGTCGTCACGTATGGGAGTCGCCGGCCCTGTGGCCTTGATGTTTTCAGCATCAACATAAAAATATCAAGGCCGCAGAGCCAGCTGGCCGAGGCCGGCGACTCCCATACGACGACAAAGTGGAACCCTAATATGCTAATATAAGGGCCCCGCCACTTGTTGGAATGTAAAGTTTCATAAAAACGTCCACGTTTGCCGGCAAACACATATTTATACGCACATACCACAAGCAACTCGCGATTTTCGACTTGCATCAGCGAATTTTTTGAAAAATAAAATAGCCCACATGCCATGCAGCAGTGTTTATTGTTTTGATTTTTAATTTGAAGATCGTGTATTATGTGAATCAAATCAAAACAATAAACACATGTTAAGTGTTTACAAGTGGATACGGGAAGTTGTAAATGTCCTGGTGCATAACGATATACCCTGGATACATGTCCGATGACCCCAACTGATATTGTCAAGAAGGAAGACACGTGCAGCTCATTCAGGAATCTAAGCCCGGAATACTCAAACCATCTAAACACGGGAAGAGGAAAATGGTTTCGGTATTATTGAACCGCTTCTTATAGCCATAACCCGGTATCAAAAGGTCACAATTATACAAGCTATTGTTCTGAATGAAGTCATGTCTTAATGTAAACAGTAAACAGATCCAACCATTGTTACAGCAATTGTGGTATTGCTTTGTTCAATTTGCATATTTTAGTCAAATCTACACAAACAATTACTCGCGATTTTAAGTTATTATTAACTTCAGAGTCATTGCACAGAATGAATACCTTAAATGTCAGATATGCGTCGAGTGTACACTGTAATAGTCAAAAATCGCAATGATCCGAACACCACCCTACACACGAAAACGCTGACCAGGCCAGGCCAAAAAGCAAGTGGCCTTGTTAGGGTTTTAAAGATTTCTTTATTAAATCATATCTTATTTTTTGGGAGGGGCGTTTCCCCTTTTGATTGAAAGACGTCAGGTTGGACCATCACCCGTCAGCTTGTCAGAAATAACGACAATTACCTTGGTATTCACTATGGATGGACTGTTGACCATGTTGACCAGGTGCAATGGGCGCACCTGCGCTAGAAGATACTGTACAACTATAATCAATCTACAGGGTGTCCCTGAAAGGACTGAATCGTCGGAAACTTAGGGTATTTTAATGGCCAAATCAAGCATGAATAAATAAATGGTGGGGTTGAGAAACAAGTCAGCTATCAGATACTTTTTGAATTTGTATTACAAGAGTTTTACGAAACCACCTCATTTTCAAACCTATGATATAAAACCAATTACTAGGAGTGCCAATCACTGCACATGAGGCGTCTATAATGTAACTGATTTGGTATTAATCCGCGGAACGAGTTGAAAATGAGGTGTTTTCGTAAAATCCTTAATACAATCAATTAATTGTCAAGCCATGCACTGATTCTGCTGATGTTCTGCTTGCTGCTACTCCCAAGAAAATTCACCGGTAGTGTTTGTTTTGGGTTTTTTGGGGCGCCCTCTGCGGAGGCGCCACCATATAGGCATGACTTTGTGAAAAGCTTCTAATTTCACTCTTGCTAGATTGACTTCGCAATTGTTTTGCTAAAATTATGCCCAGCTCAGAAACAAAACCACAATTTGCTTGGATTTTATTTTATTATTGTTTTCTGATATGCACGGGATAAAATGGTGAGCGTATATTCTTTGTTTAAAATACAAAATTAGGACTTATAAAAACACCAAATAAATCCTGACCTTTGTATGCGTTCAACCAGTTTACCGTGTGCCTTAGAACCCGATAGACGGTGACATTTGACCATACACTAGGATCCACAACATGCTCATCTATCATGGGAACAGTTCTTAAACTCTAATACATTTGTACATTCATCCTTTGAAAATTTGGGTACACAAACTCATACTCTGCAACTTGAGGTCAAATTTTGCACTATGATTATGTAATTGAGGTTATTGGTCTATGCCATTGGGATGAGACTCTTGTGGTCCATAGTGATAAGATTAATTAACGAGGCCTCTTAAGGTTAGCCGAGAGTTTTTCATGCGCTTGATTTCAGAGGGGCGTAAGTTCATAACAGAAACAGCCATGCAGAAAATGAACAAGCGTACCGGGAGGTAGGCCTACTTACAATAGAATATCGATCCACGGTCAAGACATGAAAAGGCTATGAAACTTGGCTTAGCTCGTGCCCGGAGCTCGGATGCCGGGGGGGGGGGGGGGTGGCACAAGCCGTTTTCGGCAATTTTCACAAGGATTTTATAAATTTTAAAATTGATTGGGGGCACTTCGTCGAGCTAAGCCCTGGAAAATGTGTTGATTTTGAATTTATAGCCTTGATATCTTTGATGAAATCAATGCTGCTATTCCCCTGATTACAATGTAAGGGTAGGCAACAACAACAATATCAAAAAGCAATTATTTGTAAATCGAATTTGGGATGAAAATCAACAAGACAGACTTAGCAGGCCTACAAATTTCTGAATTATATAAAGTGAAAAACAATCAATCACGATTCACTGCACTCAGCGAATCAAACAAATAAAACTAAAAAGAAAGGAGCAAGAAAGAATAAAAAAATAGAGAAAAGAGAAAGAAAGAGAGAGAAAGAAAATGAACGAAAAAGAAAGAAAGAAAGAAAGAAAGAAATGAAAAAAAAAGAAATGAAAAAAGAAAGGGAGAAAGAAAAGAGGAAAGAAAGGAAGTAAAAATGAGAAAAGAGAAAAAAAAAAGAAAATTCAGCCACACGGAGACTCGAACCCACAAAAATAGTTCATATTAGAATCCCAGTCCAACGCTCTATCCACTCGGCCATAGATCAGCTTACGCAATTGTCTGTTCTCAAAGCGGATGATATTTAACTATAATTGGATGCAATTACATGATTACAATCGCGTCCGCATTATGGCTCTTAGAATAAACACGCATGTCGGCGCTGAAATTTTGAACGAACTGATAAACCTCGTTTTTTGCAAAACTAGCTTCAATTTGGAGTGAAAATCAAATGGAATAGCAATTGGCAGAATGTTGAGAAATAATGTAGGTATTCAGATGTCTAAATTAACGTCTCGTAATCAAGATATCGATAATTTCACAAACCAGCTTTTTCTCAAGCAAATTCTCCAAAATTTTCCTCCAAGACGGGCTTTTAAAATTTAATCGGTACTGTATTTGGTTCTTCCCCATGGCAACATTATTTCTTTGATCGATTTGTAATACAATACGAAAATGAAGAAAACAATCGCTCGGTGTGGATTTATACGGAGCGCACATTTGAAAAAAACCTCATGGAACGTGTTTTTGATCTTGTGAACATGGTGGGTAAAAATGCTTTAAACGAAGGATTTTCAAATTTATTCTAATAATTTGTATATAACACACACAAAAATGTTAAGCTACATCCAATGCACCAACATTTCACTCGCTGCGATATTTGATTACTGAGAAAACTGTTTTAGAGAACAACTTTATACGTCTTTTATACGTTTTTATACGTCTCTTTGTGTAACCTTAAACTGATGGCTTTTGTTTGCTAATTACCATAGAATCTATATAGCGGTTATTGCCAAAGTTGCAATATGGTGGCACAATTGGGCGGCAAACTGTATGCAAACAACACGGCATACTAATTATACATGTTCTACATTGTTGTATTTTAAAACACAGAAGACCAAAATTGACGTTAATGCCATGATTGGATCATGGAGGTAGTACTAGCTACTACCTCCATGATTGGATTAAGTAAATAACTAAATCCTGTTATCTACCCAGCAATGTTTGCGTATCTTAATAATTGTAACAAACTGTAGTGTACTAAATGGTACAAGACAGAAAAGGCAAACAGACAGAAATTTAGAGTTTTAAATTAGAGAGTTGACAGGAAGTTGTAAGAGTTAAATTGTTATGGATATGATTGGTGTAAGCGCGAAAATGTTGAATGTCAGATCAAAGTCATCCGAGGTGAATTAAGTAATGTCAATCACAAAGTGTTACAGGTCATTTGAGGTGGACTAAGTTTATATTTGGATTGTCAGAACACCTTCCCCAATCAAACACATTTCTCTTGCATTTGATCATCTTCTACTCTTCCCTAGAAAAATCATTATAATACCAAATCTACACACCATGGAATTCACCATATCACGTCCAAGCTCACATTGGGCGCCCCATTCCTTTTTTAAAGGAATTTTTATCAAGAGCATGTTGTTAATGTCCAATTATTGGTTTGTTTTTAACCAACGTACCCCTCTGCCCCCTCTTGCGCACGCCACTGAGAAGAGGATTGGGGATTTTGGAACGTTTGTGTGTAATAAAATATAGATTTAAGCACGATTATATACGCCCAGAGTCAAGGTTGCGAATACGGCTACTGGAAATCTTTTCCTGCTATTTTTAGAAATAACGGATTCATAGCAATGCCATTTCCCAGGATCTCTTTGGAAAGCTCTTCCTGAATTGTCAGTACGTGGATCAAATCTGGCAACGATCATAGTGATTCTCTATAATATCTCATAATTACACACGCGGATATCAACACAACATTTGGTGCACGAAAGCCACGCGAGATTTATCCTTCAAAGCCATGCATGGTCTAAATGTTTGAATGTTTTTGCGACAGGTGTTCATGGTGTTCGGAATCAGTTCGTCATGCAGCCTATAGCAATTACATGAAAGGTATTTAGACTGTGGAGGAACCTCGCTGCCTACGGTTTCCTCCAACATACTTGCACGCACGTTTTAGGTTCTGCAGGTGGAACCATTTTGGCGTGACAACTCTTAGGGTTCCTAAATGAAAATATGTTATGAACGATATGATTCTTAATAAAAGTCCAATTTTAACACCAAACTATAGATTGTTACTTTTTTTATTGAACATGTTAAAAGGGCAATGTACTTCAAATGACTTTTTCAGAGACACCGTGCCATTTCGTTAGTACGTTTTGTTTTAAACCATCTACTTTGAACGACTCGGTCATCATGGTCATCGGTAGGCACGCAATAAACAGCTCTTTTTTGCGCCATTGTTTACACGGATCAGTCTACATAGGCCTACATTATAATTCCTTGAAATAATTATGTTCCGAAGAAGTCATGGATTTTCCTGACGAAGACCTGAAACTTTACCCTAGAACCTATTTGGCACTAAAATACAAAATGCAGTGCATGTAAATTGGTGAATACGATGTGTATAGCCCAATAAAATTGAAATTAAACTGTTCGTAAGTATATGATATATTCTGAATGAGTTTCATGTTGGAAATAGCAAAATAACATACCAGTCCTCATCTTGAAAGATGCAATTTGGCCACGTTTAGATTCCACTCTCAAATCAGCTGCGGAAAAGGTAAATCCAAGCCGGAATTATGAAGCTTAAACTTGCCATGCTAAAGTAACTTAATTCTGGAGGATATCTATCGGAAGTTGAAGATCAGGATTCCAAAAGCCTAAATTTGGGATGCTGTCGGTGTCTCGCATGCTTAATTATAAAGAACTATACGTCATACGTGCTTCTCTGATCTCATAATTATTACCCAACTACCCAGCAAACACAAAAACGTTTTAAAAACGTTTTAAATAAGTTATATTTTGGCTTTTGGTTTAGGTAAAAACGTTTTAATAACATTAAAATGTCGGGTTATATAAAGGTCAAGATAACGTTTTAAAACGTTTTGTATGAAAACACACTACAATTAAAATGTTTGAACCCAGCAAACACAGAAATGTTCTTAAAATGTTTTTTTTTCAAACCTTTTAATAACATTTAAATGTCGGGTTATATAAAGGTCATGAAAACGTTTTTAAAACGTTATTGAAAATATTTTGGGCAAACATTTTTCACAAAATATTTTTTCAACCCCAAAATATCATTCTGTTAAGAATGTTTTGTATCAAGTTTTCAAAAATGTTTTTGGAATGTTATTAAAACGTTTTTATACCCTTTATATAACCCGACATTTAAACGTTTTCTGTAAAACGTTTTTGTTTGCTGAGCAGTAGATTATCAAAAAATGTTTCTTAAGGTTATGAAAACGTTTTATACTCTTAATATACCCTTTATATAACCCAACATTTAAACGTTTTCTGACAACCTTTTATAACCTTTTGCGAATGATGTCGAAAACGTTTTGTGTTTGCTGGGTACATGCACTTTGGTTTTCAAAATTAATCATTATTTGGCCAAATCAGTATCAAAATTATGCACAGAATTTAAAAGCAATAACATGACTCCCTCTGAAAACTATACACAGGGTGTCCCCCAAAAGGTTATGTTGAAAATTAACCACTTTTGCATTGCGATGGTACAACAAAACGATGTCATTTCTTTTAGATATTAATGACTCTAACCATCAAAATATCACACAAAGAAAGTTGAACACATTCTTGTATTAATTTTTTTTTCCTTTGTTTTTCATGGTTGAACTTACTGCACAAATGAAAGACATTGACAAATTAAATATTGTACATCTGAAATTAAACAAGTTTAATCTTTGTTCAAAAGAATAAAATACTGCGTCTGCCTAGACTTCTCCGTAGTCCACTTGTCCATTGTGCGTACTCTGGGTATTACATTTATGCATAAAAAATTGTATTAATTTTTGTGCAATTAATAGCTTTTCACATCTGATCTTTTCAGTCACCGTACTCCCTCTGTTTGTTAGCTTCCCAAATGGGCTACATACTTTGGAATGCGGTTAAAATGCTTAACACGGGTAATACAATTTTGTAGTTTCTATTTTATTATGTTGCCTGGATGTAAAGGACTAAAAATTAAAAAAATCCACATTCCTTATTTTTATGTTTGTTTGTTTGTTTGTTTGTTTACTGAACACTTTGTTTAAGAAATCATGTGCATGCAGTGACACAATTCGTCAATTCATACGGTTTGTCCCATTGCATAAAGCATAGACTTGATTCTTAGCCAGAAACTTTGACCCTAATATATAATTATTTCCTGAATGGGTCGATTAAATTAGGTCCTAAGTTACGCAACCCCTTGTCTTCCATGAAAATGCAAATATTTATTTAGATTGAACCCATTTTTTTAAATATTGGCAGAATGATATTTGCATTACTTCCTACATGTCCTATAAGCTTATATAATGCATTTCCCCACACTCAAGCTAAAATACATTCAAAATGTTCAGGGATGCACAAACGTCAGCATCTTTTGTTTAAAACTTAATACCATAAATATTATCATGGTTATGGAGACTACATAGGCCTAAATAATTCGAAAAGGTAAGCAAGTAGCACCTTCTTTGTCCCACTCAACATGCTAAACATATGAATATTATACGAAAAACAGGTAAAGGCATGACAGTCTATTGCCTATATACAGGGTCTAGCAAGTCGCCAATTGTGCTTCGATTTATGACACCCAGCAAGACACATCCTCGTGGCATTAAGAAGGCTTGGTCCTCAAGTGCCTCTTCTCAGATCATTTTAATCTTTAAGCTGACCTCCACTCTCCACAGCTGAATTGCATAATTTTCTGTCTGACAAACGGCATCCTATAAATGGCTGAACTACATAATTCGCCAAACATGCCAAGAGGCCAAAGCGCATATCAGTGTATGTGGTGGAGTTTCTCAGGGGCGTACACTTGGTCCGATAGTCTTTGTTATGTTAATCGACGACATGCTCTAAAGGACTATCTTGTTCGCTTGGTGATGACTGCACATTGTATAAAGCAGGAAAACCTCCCACATGGTTCATTTGGCAATCATCTGCATGGTGTGTCACATAATGAACCAGAAATATTGATCATCAGTAAGAACAAAACACAGTCATAGTCTATCTCTGCATTTGATACAGCCCATACTTTGTGAGATCTAGAAGATTGGCAGCGAGTGGGTAGATCCTCAAATTGAACACTCCTGATATTTGATTAGAGAAACGTTTCCTGTCTCCTTAGATGCGGATGTCTTCAAGCTTCTTCACGATAACGGGGAGTTTTACACTAAATGTTACTTTGAATTGTTGTTTTTAGTTACTGCAAAGTTGTTACAGTTTAGTTCTTTAAGTTGTCTTTGTCTTTCTTAGAAGAAAATATAATTCCAAAGGCATGTGCTCATGTTGGTAACAGAAATGTGACACTTTACAATATACACAAAAGATAAATTGGATAAGGTCCAATTTGGAAAAGAGCCCATGTTACATAAGCTGCAATTAAATTAACCAACATATAACAAAGTCACTTTTAATTGCATATCGCTATTATTACAGACGAAAGTATGTTAAGTTTTTGAAATGAGTTCAAAATTGATTTCTAAGTTCAAAGAGAGGACACCAAAGTCATGAAAGTATACATTATCATAATGCATAATATGAGATCCACTCAGTACGGTAGCTCTCATATTAAATCATGATTGAAATGTTCAAGCCGTGTCAATCATATAGGCCTAGTAAATTTAAAGCGTGGAGTCACGTATACAAAGTCAAATTCTGCGTAGGTCTATTGAATAATCTGTGTTCTAATCATGATAATGCTCCAGACATCACGAATCCGACTTCAGGGTCATTCTGTCAATGCCCTCGTTCACAAAATAACATTTTTATTTCAAAGAGATACATTTCTCAAAGGAACTGATAATTTACCTTTCGGTAGGCCTACAGAACTAATTTGTCAAGATCTTATCAAGAGAACTTCGGGACGGAAGACGTGTGTCTACTTTCAAATGAATAATCATGGGGAATAGGCAGCTTACCTGTACCCTGTCGTCCAGCTGGAATTCTTTGATCATATCATTTTGAATACTGCACAATTGTTGATTTATTTCTACGCCAATAATTGCCTTAGCACTGCTATAGTAGTACGCCTGCATGAAAGGAAAAAGAAATGTTTTGATCGAGCAGACAAGTAGATTTTTGCAATCAAGCGGGAGGGGACGGTATTAGGGGAGGAGGTAAAAATTTGCGTGACCTTTCTTTCATAATCACCTTAAACTTATCCTTGTTCATTACACAGGGCGGGTGAGACCCACCTTTCCATACACCAGCATTGTGGTGCTTCTGCGCACGCGATGCAGACGACTTATGTATACCCCAGATTTACTTGGTGGTTAAAAACAAAACAAAAATAACTTATATTGGATATGAGCAATTTGATATTAATTGAAGAAATCAAATCTTTTTATTGACTGTATGATTTTCGAATTTGAAAACAAACCTACAATCATGGCTTTCTTTAAGCATTTAGCTGAAGTGATAGGCCTATATTCCATTTTGTGTACCCTTTCAATAATTAGTAATTTTTCATCTGAAGGGGTATAACATTGCCCAAAGAGTATTTGTTTTTAACAATGTGTGTCTCAATTTCACTGAATTTTCTAGTCCGAAGGTTCCCTAGTCCGAAGGCTCCTTAGTCCGAAGGTTCGCTAGTCCGAACACGTAATTTACCATTCGCTAGTCCGAATTCTGAAAAAGGTTCGCTAGTCCGAATATCGGGGTCTCTAGTCCGAATATAGAATAAGGGTCGCTAACCCTAACCCTATAGACGAATCCAAATCCACGCATTCCTACACCTGACTAGCAGCCTTTAGTTGGGTACCCGTCGGCTACAATACACCCAAAATGTGAAATGATTCGGCCTTGGCGGAAATTTTAAACTGCATTCCATCACCCGTTTTACATCATCCGCAAAAACACAGGTAGACAAAAGAATGATTAAAATTTACAACACAATAGGCCCTACAGTTCCCTTCGGCAAAACACACAGCTTCTACATGGTCTATTCGCTGTTGAAGTGACATAATAATCGGATTAACTACACCATATTAAACGTTACAAATGGATGTACTTGCGAATAAAAGGACTATGTATGAATAGATGCGACGGGATTACCTCCGGAATTATCTCTATTGTATTATTCTATTAACCCTCCTCGTCCTTGCATCTTCTGTAGGTGTTAGGCGGCTTTTATTTGCACAATAGGGCGCTCAAAACACCAGGTTGGTGCTAGCGGCTACCCAAAGATGGCCGACCAAATCCTGACCATGACTTGGCTCGTTGGATTCGTCTATAGCAGAGAAGATGTAAAGAAAAGGAGATAGATCCAGCTATCCTCAAACAAAATATGTGTGTTGCCGCTCATTCAAAAGCAATCGCGCTATTTAGGTTTAACAATAAAATACAACAAAAGGGTTCGAACCCATGACGGGTGTGATACACAAGTTGCTGCTTACTAGTTTTAGGGAAAGGTCCGTGTCTGTATAGGCCTACCATCAATACTATGCATACCATGCATGCAGATCCTAACATCCAGTTTATTTCAAATAAAATATGACCGAAGTTCCATGGCAAATAATAATTTTGCACGCTTGGTTACGCTTTCAACCTCTACGATTTATGATACAGACTATTTTCAATTATCAAAATATCTTTATTAGGTTTGCAGGAAATGACAGGAAAATACATAAAACAATAAAATATAGATGATCAAAAATCATCCCTTTTCTAACAAAATCCTAAAACACTCTCCTAAATAATTAATATATGTTCCAAAATGGGCGGATGTTTTTGGAATCTTTACAAAACTACATTTCTTTCTTATAGTATCCACGTGTGGTATCCCTTCAGAGCAACATCAGGTACTTAACACACACGTGTCATACTTTCAAGGGATTCTCTATAGAAACATTGGATATGGTTTCAATTCTGGAGTGAAAATTAATCAACCGTTGTCGGCAACATACATCACATCAAAGGCTATTTTCAAGTAGATGTGTAACTACTTGAGAATAAAGGACTATGAATAGGTGCGACAGGATTACCTACGGGATTACCTCAAGGATATAATTCCGTTCTCCCTCCTTTCTTTACATCTTCTCTGGTCTATAGGCAGAAACCTTAACCCTAACCCCTAACACTAACCCTTACCGTATTCTATATTCGGACTAGAGAACCTTCGGACTAGGGAACCTTCGGACTAGCGACCTTTCGGACTAGAGAGAAGATATTTGACACAAATAGTTCTCGCCAGGACAATCAAGAATCTAAAAAGTGTGTGGGGGTGGGGGTGTGTGTGTAGGTGGGGGGGGGTGCGGACTGAATTTTAATACTATTTATTACTACTGACTCGTGCCCCACTACGGACAAAATCCCTTGGTTCATTCTCAAGTTTTTATATCAAATCATATAACGCGTAAGTATATACGCTTTCAAGATGGGGTGTGTTGGATTTTTCATTTTTCATTTCAAGGGGCACGGAAAAGTGCGTGTAAATGAACGCATAAATATACATGTGATTTGTGCGTTAAAAAGTAAACCTGCTCCAAAGTTGGCAAGAGTATGTGTTCAAACTGGAAACGTGAAAGTATAATACACTAGGGCTTGTGATTAAGTAAGGTGCAATATTTAGGTTATACCCCAAGCGCTGTATAAAGTAGACTTGTTAACAAAATGATCCTTCCAAAAATGTCCGTACCCAATTACATAATGGAATTGCGTGACTTGGCTGCATGGATGTCCTCCGGTGTAACCTGTTTGGTTACCTCATTTTATTTGATTCAATTGGATAATTTTAGCTCTAAATTTGGCAAGTTCCCCGGCAAATTTTCACAAGTGTTAAGTTTTAAGGTAACGTTATCCCTGTGTGCTACATTTGGGTACTTCTCTGACAATTCTATATTTCCATATATAGGTCTAATATATTACGCACGTGCATGTCATGTATGATGGGTTAATGCTGTAGAAAGCATTATAAAGTTCCATTATATTTAATATAAACTGCTCACAAAAAGTATCGTTACACTTGAAAATGTTGCCATGTTTTAAAAACCAAAAAATATCGAGCAAATTAATAAACTCGCCGGATGCATCATTTTATACTGCGAATTTTGACACTTCGCTCGTTTAATTTCTCTGCGAACTCGTTGAAAAAAGTTACAAGCATTTTAATGGTAAAGGGTCGGATTCCAAACGTTGCAGTAGGCACAAAGGATCCTGCAGAGGTTTCATGATTAGTATACAATGCGATATACTTGCTTTATTGCACATTTTTCATTCAAATCAAAATCATTGCCGCTATGACAATGAAAAAATGTCAATGGCGAACAAGAATCAATCTGAATTTCGGATTCAATGATGGAATCAACCAATCATCAAAGAGGACGGATCATTGGCCGGTGTTTCGGTCAGAGGGACAGTCCGCCGAGTTGTAACTCAACCAACTCTAGATAGATCATGGAGATGGAGAATTCTGCTGTTGTGCTTGATGCAAATCCAGAGTGATTATTGTTTCCCATTGAGGTCGATTGCTTTTCACCGATTAAGTCACAGATCCGACAAAAAAAGTTAGAATGAAAAAGGTGCACAAGATTGAGCAAGTACCGCATTAAATAAGCCCCTACTCATCCAGAATTTTTTTGTATAGGGACTATAGTACTGCAACTTTTGAAATCCGACCCTTTACCATTCAAATGGTTGTAACTTTTTTTTCAACAAGCTCGCAAAGCAAGAACTGAGGTGCCAAATTCGCAGTATAAAATGATGCATCCGAAGAGTTTATTAATTTGCTCAATACCTTTTTGGTTTTTAAAACTTGGCGACATTTTCATGTGTAACGATACATTTTGTGAGCAGTTTAATTGCAACTAATCGGCCCAGAATTGAGACTTTTCATTAAAACGTGCAAAATGCACGTCGCTATTTACTTCATTTTAGAAGGTATAACACTGCATGTGGATACGAAATAGTTTTAGCAATACAACTTAAGGCAATAGAGCCAAATTTCTTTCGATTGACCATCGATGTTTGGTCGATCCTTGCTACTTAGGCCTATATTACGTTGCCTGGTGTTTATTGTGATGACATTTAATCTTTGTATGTAATTTACTGACCAATTACATTTGGCGTAATTCTGACTATTAAATTGGTCGAAGTAAAAGTATCGAAGCAGCACTGACGGTCGATCCTATGATCGCACAAATTTGGATGCGGTGCCTTTAATCTACTCTTGTACTGGTTGCACTCAGTGTCCGTGATAACTTTAATAATAACGAGTAATGCATTTCTCCTTCATCCCACAACATTAACAAGATTCAAGTATAGGTGGCCGCTGGGTTAGGGCCTACATAATATTGATCATAAATGCTTAATATCATCAAAGAGGTCAATTCCAGTTTGATTTCATGTTCGCCGATACTAGTCGCTATTTAAATAGTCCTAGGCCTATATATCGTCAACTATAGCTGATATAAAACAACACTTTAGCAATCAAACGTTTCCCTATACCTAAGCCCTAAACCTATAACGATACTATAGCCCAAATTAAATTAAAAGTGACTACCATCGGCGAACATGAAATCATATTGGAAATGAATTCTTCGATCCCGACTCCGATCATATAGGCCTAATTATAGGCTTATAGGCCTATATAGATGAGCATTTGTAATATAAAAGTAGTAATATGCCTATGTATATATGCCTCTTCTTTAGTAAAAGATATCTATTTTACATCGTTGCTTTAACAATAATCGTATGCGTTGTTTTTCCCACTCTTTAGGCTAAAGGTACCGGTTATACATTTATCACTTCATGCAATTGACTTCAATCATCAACTAAATAAATAAATAAATAAATAAATAAAAAACAAGTTCATCTCAAATTTGATGTTGCGCAATGCGCAACTTTCAGTATTTATGTTTACTCTATTTACAGATTTATCAGCAGTATCAGACTACTTTAATATCCGTTGATGTGCAGTCATCAAATCGCAGGATACAATCAAACAAGCCTTGAAAATAAACATACACCTTTCACGTTTTCCCCAGCGTACCTGACTCAAGTTCAGGACGTACCGTCATATTGTTTGTGCCAAAGAGTCTTATCCAACATAGCTGTCTAAAATGATTTTATTTTTTTCATTTGCCCATTAACATAATAGAATTTTTTTTTATATATCGCACAATGCACTATAACAATGGGGTCGCCGCGTCAGCATTGACATTCGAATGAATGTCATCGGTGGCCTTCTGGAATAGTGCATGATGATGTGATATATGGAAAAATGGCATGGTCTAAAGAGAATCGGAATCAGTGGTTCTTATGACAGTTCCTCAGTTGACATCGATGTTATCTTTAGAGCCACAAACCAAAAAATTTCATTAAAAATAAATAAGTAAATAAAAAATAAAATGGCATATAGAAACAAATGTAGATATGGATGTTCCATTGAGCATTGAGACAATATATTACTCAATTCTCGATTGGATCGCAGTAGGCATATGTATTCACCACAAAATCTTCCACAAAATGACAGTTGCGCTAACCAGACAGAAGCAACGGATCGCGAGACCAATGTGCGTATTAGTTATCATTCAAAATGTACTTTATTCAACCTTGTTGGTCTATTTCTTGTATAAATTAAGATTAAATATCAAACTTGTATAATTGATTTCTGTTAGTTGACTGTATTCGGTCTTTTCTTAATTCAGTGTTAATTCTTATCTCTCTAGTCTATCTTTTTTATTTTTTGTTCCTTCTCTCTATTTTTTCTACATACCACTTTTTCTGTCTTTTGCTCCTCTTTCTTTCCCTATACACATGTATCTTTATAATGTCAAAAAGGTTTTGAGGTGCGCATTGAAACTTGATTACAGGGCCAACGCTGGTATCTAAAGAGGGGTACTCGTTATCTTTTCAGCTTAAATATTTCAACTTCTGGTACAAACGTATCATGCATGATTCGATCGGTCAATGAATCATGAGAACCGTTTAAAAACCTAATGGGCGTACATACAAGTTAAATCTGAGGTATAGGATCTACAATCCACGAAAAAAAGGTTGGCACACTTTGCCTGTCTTTTGGTATATCTCTGCCCCCGCTCCCCCAATTCAATGTTGGACCAAGCCATGTTGTCAACAGGCCCGTGAGACCCTCCAACATTGAAAGATGGGGAGTGGGGAAGGGTGAGATATAGGGGGTGTACTTCACATATACTGCATGTATGTTTCACCCGCCTCTCCAATTTTGATAGGGCACGCATTTCAATTGTTTAGTGCAAGTGTGCCAACTATTAATTTCGCGGATTGTAGGAATACCGCGCATCTTTCAATCAACAGAAACAAGAAAATTACATGCATTACTTTGCCATTAACTTGTCGCATCAACATTTGGGCCTTCGAGAAAGAAAAGCCAAGTCCTGTAAGTTGCTATATGAAGCAAAATGTGAAGTGATTCACGACTCGACTTTACATCACTCAACGCTGGACGGATCACAGTCAATCTGAAGAATAGCACATATCATATTATATCTTCATTAATCAGCCATTTTTATGACTACGACTGTAGCAATTCGATTATAATTAATAGTATGAATAATACGTTGAATACTATACAGATGAAAAGTAGGCCTTAATCTGTTCAGAGGCAAATAGTTATCACAAAATAAAGAGTTACAAGGATACAAAAAAAAGTTGCAATATCCCTGAAGCGTGAACTTGACCTAACATAGTAAATTGGGTTCAAGTTGAGCCTTTGGCATGACATAATACGTTCACGGTATATATGAGCTTTGTTGATTCAAACAACATATTTTCCGTCAACCTGCAATGATCGTTGTATAAAAAGAAAAGAAAAGAAAAACAAACAAAAAATAAGACGAAAAGGCGCCATTGAGTGACTGGCGATGAGATAATGAGTGAATCACGAACCACATTCGCTAAGCACCTGCTATCATGTACATACAAAGGCACTAAGGGGGCCTGGATCGACACATTAAAACAAACATACCCTTTCCCTTTTTCAACCAATATATCTCATACACTGTAAGCAAATCAGGCAATTATTTGCCTGGAGTGCTCCCAAGTGACAACCAATTTTGCTGAAGCCGGATTTGAATGCGGAAGCTAAAGTTAGCATGGGTGATAGCCTTAACTGAGAATTGTCCGGAAGCTTGCCGAGGGCACTCTCTATAGTAGGCCTAGTTAACAAATATCACCTATACGTACCTCCGTGTATAAACATGCTAGCCCTCAAGTACTATCCCACAATCAGGATTTATGCTAAAAGTGCTTTTATAAAAACACCATTATCTTTTTTTATTTCATTTTTTTATTATTTTCTTGGGAGGGTGGGGTCGGATGGAGCCATCTACGCACAAAGTGACCTTATGTTATATTGCTGTCGGAAATGCTACGTCTAGCCATGACTGGGCTAGGCAGTATCTGAATACTGAATAAACTATACAGCTTACAATATTGCATGCCGGGATTGTTCATTTTGTCATCATTTCTGTTTCATATCCAACGAAAATTAGGTTAAGGTCACTAACCCTAAAGCTGAGGGCGCTGTTGTTAAGTGTGATCCCAGACAAACAAGTACTAGACCTATAACTTTGGTTTGCGTAGTGAAGTCAACATTGCTTAGCAACGATTTTGACAAGGACGCAACCCGGACGCAAACAAGCAGACATGTTCGCGTCTACAGAACATGTTGCATTTGACGCGGGCGATAACGGCGTAGCAATCACGCAAACGATCGCGTTTTTCATTCCAGACATGAACGCTTATTTCTCCGCGTCCGACCACCCGACCAAAATCACCTTGGATACGTGGCTTCACCTACTGCCATGGTTAGGGATGGGCAGTTACAGGTCTAGGTGGTATGTCTATGAGTGTGATACTTGATATTAAACGACAGGTCACATTATGAGCCATAATGGCATCATTTCCACGTGCACAGTTCATAACCACCACTAACTATCGTAGCTCAAAATTGACCTCAATTCACGGGATATGCGTTTTTGTCTCCAATATATTCAAAGGTCATTTCTGTAACTATACAAACATAATTATTGGGTTTAAAGAATTGTGTCGTTGTAGATGAGGATGTTGAGATCTTAGCATCACTTGTTTGTCATTGGGCAAGCCGGTAATGAATAAAGTAATTTCTCTTTCGCTAAATATTGTCAGTCACGTTATGTAGCATGTGGTGACAGAACATAGAAACAAATTGTTGTTATGAAATGTAAGCCCAGGAAGATATCAAACATCACTTTAAAATGTATCACCACTTACTCCATATAAAACAACGCCTAGTCTTGAACCGACATCAACTAGAGTTTTCCCGCGCAAGTCCGGTAACGCATGTTGAAAGACAAACTTCAGCTGCAGCAGGGAGGCGGAATGCGAGATAAAATCTGGGGTGGAGTGAAAATTAAGAAAAAGGCAACAACAATGCGGTGACATGTTTATCATGAAATACAACTTTTTTTTCTACAAATTGACGTCGTTAACAACGTGACTCATAACTTGATGAATTGAGTCAAATCTCGCGAGGGCAAAGACTATGATGTCATTAAAAAACTAAGAGGAACAAACTATTTAGAAGTTTATCTGTAAGAAAAGCCCTGAACATTTTAGGGACATGGTCAATGAAAGGTGAATGTCCCGAGCCCGTTCCGTTCGAGATAGTAACATGAATAACACGAAAAGGGAGGTTTGCAACACGATATAAAGTCCCATTCTCAGAAATGATTTATGAATAATCAGTAAAGTCGTGCCTACTAGCACGTATAACAATTGAATCGGGTTCATATCATGAAAACTGAACCTGTTTTGAAATGATATATCAGCTGATAACAAATTTGGAATGTAGTTCAGCTTAAAAAGAAATATAATAGTACACACTACATATAGTTTTATCGAACAAAGGAAGGCTCCTTCTGATCTTATTTGATTTCTTAACTGTAGTGTTAGGGTTTTCGTCATCCCCAATCAACTTGATGTAAGTCATTAACTTGTTCTAGAAGCTATGGATTTAAGAATAAAGATGATGTACTCCTAGAGTCGTAATTCCTATCTTGACAGCATACTCCTTCTCCAATACATCAACACCAAGATACGTTTGTCTTCTAGAGTTAATTAAGATTCCAGAGTAAACTTTTAAATGCGATTTTTCATGTCTTTAAAGTTTGCATAACGCCAAAAGCCCATTTACGCATGAGTCTTATCGCTTTGCTTTAATAAGTGATATACATTGAATTGAAAACTTAGTTTTTAACTGAAATACATTCCTTCCAAGATTCTGATCATTTTCTTTAAATTGGCATGAGTCTTATCTCCGTGCTTTAATATGTGATATACATTGAATTGAAAACTTAGTTTTTAACTGAAATACATTCCTTCCAAGATTTTGATCATTTTCTGTTTTTATATTTGATGCTTCATTAAAAAAAATATGGAGAGAGAGGGGGTGAGGGAGGCATGAGGGCAGAGATGGATGAGCGAGAGATGACACATGTATAATACCAAATATGCTAACGGCTAGGGTGTAAGAATTATATGATAGACAATCGATCTGATAGCAGTGAGACACAATCACGTCGGAAGGAGGGATAAGAAAGGGAGGGTGGGAGGGATAACAAGTCAAAATTATAGTTATTGGTCATCCCTAAAAGAACATCTTATATATTGTACGACTGTATGGAGTTAAACAAATGCGGGTATGAGAGAACGGTAACTCTTGTAGTGAAGTTTGGAACTCAGGCTACTTTGTAAATGATAGTATGATGCAGAAGCCTCCTAGAGCTAGCCATGCTTCAAGAAATTCGCCCTTAAATATTCTTGTACTCACTTAGTGGTGCCGTTTTATGTGAGCCACAGTCCAGGCAAAAATTACGGCTTATCAATCCTTGTTCACATAGGTCATCAATAGCATCATCGTCCTCATACAGGAAGTTATCTAAACTGACAACAGTGGACGGGTCTAGATCTGAAAACTACAAAATAATTAACAACACTCTTGATTATTGACAAATAATGCACAAGGTTAATTTGTTATCATTATGCCGCCAAATCGTTTCTTTATTACGCAAGAGCTCCGCAGATTGGAAAATACGTTTTGTGTAGACTAAAAAGTTTGGCGTCTGTTTACATACGTTTTACATAAGTTTTAATTGTGAACCGTCCGATTGTGCAAATTGGCAAGAGACACGATGACAGTGTGGTCTTTGTAAAAATCCTTTTAGGGTCCCAAGTATTTTAAATGTTCCGTGCATGGCGTATCAAGGTCAGTTGTCTGCTGGGGCAAAGACATCCTGTCATCATGTTGGTCCTGTGTTTCTGTGACAATTGCGTGCGAAGCGCGATAAGTTTTTCAATTGCATACTATAATCTTACTCCAAAATTACGATGGGGGGGTACCTTAGGGGATTGAAATGTTCTTGAGGGCTGCGTTAGTAAACAAACTCATAGGTTTTTCAACCCTCTAACCCACCCAAGACTACACTGTATGAGGGTATTAATGTGTCACTATCCAAGGTAATAATATTGTGCTGTTATATATCACATGTTCATACATAGGCCTACACGCTATGTAACAGCGCGCGTGATTGGTCGAGAGCCGGGCATAAACAGCGTTTATGCCCGGTGTCCCGGATGCGTTATTTCTTTCTGCAACCATAATGGGCCGCAATGCGATAACACATAGTACATACATGTAATTAATAGGCCTATGAGGCTAGATATAACACGAGTTTATTACCATTATTATTCCTCTTACTTAATAAAATAAAAAGAAATCGATAGAATTAAAATTCTATAACGGTTTACCTAGGGTTCGAACCCACAACCTTTGTATCCATAGTCTAATGCCTACACGACTGTGCTATGATTCGTTGTGCCAGAAAGGTGTTTGTTTATGATACTTATTGATTACGGAATAAACTGCATACACACAATATGCTATTACTAGTATAATAAATACGAATATAATCCTAACCCTAACCCTAATCCCTAACCCTAACCCTAACCCTTACCCTAACCCTAACCCCTAACCCTAACCCTAACCCTAAACCCTAACCCTAACCCTAACCCCTAACCCTAACCTCTAACCCCTAACCCTAACCATAACACCCTAACCCTAAGACCCTAACCCTGACAATAATGAACCTTGCCTCGGACTATGCGGTTAGTGATATATTGCGGCCCATTATGGTTGCAGAAAGAAATTACGCATCCGGGACGCGTCACGGATGTGCGATCGCCGGGTAGGGAAAATGAAGGAAAATCACGTCTTTTAATAATGTTACTTGTAATTTTGTGTTATTATTTTGATAAAATGTTCTGGTATGTATGAACGGGCAAGCGGCCCCTCGGGCATAAACAACCGTTTAGTCATGAAAATATATGAATAAACCCCTAAATCACATCACAGTTGTAAGTTGCTATATGAAAGTATGATTATCATACCGAAATACGACAATAATTACATGCTATATGAATGATTTTATACGATATTATAGTATACATGATATCCCCATGATACATGATAATGAATAAAAGTAAAAAAATTTATAGCACAGTCCAAGGGAGCACAGTACCTCACCAACCGAAGGATGAATGACAGTTTCTGTGTTCACTACTGCAGATACTGGTACATTGGGATGCTGTCGTATCTTCTCTGCTATGCATCGAAGTATCTTGTCTTCTTTGGCTTCATCTTGAGCTGGTATAAAGATTGTATTACATATTTAACCAAATGGAAGTTCAATTTGTCTTTGTGTCTTTTATACTTTAATAATATGAAATATCTGTCTTCATTTCCGATAATTTCTTGGCTCGGTAAATAACATTAGTCTTCAGAAGCATTATTATAAATGAATAATACTGAATTTTGTGTTAGCTCATGACTTATATATTTATCCATGTTTGAGAGTTAGTAACCTTCAGTGATCACTCTCGATAAAACGATAAAGTGCTTTGCAGCTAACCTGCATTTACTGTTAAAACTTAAATCAGGAAGAGTTTATATACTTATTAAACATTGGCGTATCGGTCAAAATTTACAAAGGTCAAGAGAGACGAATTATGCAGATGTCCTGCTGACCTGCGTCAGAATCTTTTTTGCTAGGACAAATCATCACAAATACCTGCAGGCAAAAATAGGAATTTTGACTGAATGTGTAGAAATTACCCAAATTTATTTTGGTGTGAAATTGAAACATGCCTATAGGATGCCACATCACAAAGTTTACCCATTTCACTGTTGTAGTTCGAGCTAGCTGGGATTGACGCATTGGGGTACAGAGAGTGTGTATGACTTCATGTCGACTAACATTCCCTGCAAAAATAAAAACCTGATAATGCTGTATTTGTGACAAAATCAGCGCTTTTAAGGGGGTACTACACCCCTGCCCAATTTGTGCCTCCCTGACAAAAAAATGAAAGAAAAAGTGCCCCTCTGACAAAAAACGAAAGAGAAAATCAGGAGGGCAAAGGAAAAGAAAAAGTGCAAGGAGCCCCTTTTCTAGCAAAATTCAGGGCCAAAATAGTGTAAAATACAAAATTTTTTCGCGCTACGCACGCACATTGTAACAATAAAGCCCTTTTTAGCAGGATAATGGGCGAAAATAGTGTAAAATACCATTTTTTTCGCGCTACGCGCGCACATCATCCCATTGGGCCGTGTAAAATTAATATTTTGGTTCTCGTCCCCTCCCTCCTCAATTTCTGGGATTTGTCAGATTTTTTTTTTATTTTTAGATTTTTCAATTTTTTAGACTTTGGAATGATTTATGAAATCTTCATACATATAAATAAGTTTATTAGAGAACAAGCATCACTTCCAAGTCTTTTTGTGGTACTCTAGGGGTTTATCCTCAGAATCTCACATTTGAAAAAAAAAAAAGGGCCTCATCGTTTCCTCGAGCACTGTTGGAGAAGACCGAAAACTACTGACAATGCTAATTTTACATTGAAAAAAAAAAAAAAAAAAAAAAAAAAACCTCCCTCCCTCATCAATTCATGAAATCCTCTGGACGAGAACCAAAACATTAATTTTATACGGCCTTAAGGCCCTTTTCGAAGACATACAGTCTCTATGTATTGTATGATGCAACTGCAATTTTTTTCGTCTGTGCCCCAAAAATTTTATTGACCAACAAAGCTGGCTACGCCCCTGCAGGCCTATGAACCAATATTACAGGAACTTACTCAAGTGTTTAAAAATAAAGCTTGTATGTAGCATTTTAAACTGTTTGTTGGCAACCAATAAATATATTGCCAATATTGTGGAGACAACCTGTGAGTCTGTGACATTTATAAGCTTACGGAATAAACTATAGTTCCAGTAACTGTACTCAGTATCTTCATTTGGCATTATGACGTTCATGCGTTATTGGATACATACAGGTCCATGATAGATGTCATTATGTTTTAATACTTGCTTGCATGCTGAGACTAGTATAGTCTCAGCTTGCATGACTAGGATTAACCATAGACCATTAAATGGTCTATGGATTAACACAACTATTACGCTGCCTTTCGTATTCGTATTCGCCGAGGAGGACAATTTCGACCTCCTCGTTTGTTTACAAACACAGAGGTAGACAAAAGGCCTGTCAAAACTGTTCCGCTTGTCCAAATACTTAAGTATCAAAAGGATGGTCCACAATAGAGTGATTCAAGCAACATGAATTCATAGGGGTTAAAAAAACCCTGTGAAGTAGGACCATGTGTAGGTATCCCAGGCAAACCTTAGTTAACACATTTGCTAGTCAGCCAAATTCGCCGACAATGTCAATGCATATTTACATAGAAATTTAAAACAACTGGCCGAAGAAGGAAACCTACATAAATGTTTTCTATACTTCACTTGACCCAAATATATGATTTTTTATGGTGATAAGACAATCGCACATGGAATTTTAGAGAGATTTTGATAGCAGTTACATTAAAAAAAGCTGCTATCATATTGAGACTAAGATCTAGAAACACCCCCGAAATGCCGTTTTGGGGAATTTTGCTATAGCTGAATCTTTTTGATGAAAGTCAATCTTTGACAAGATGTAACTTTGCTACGGAAAGTGCTATGAAAAAAAGGTTTTCAGTTTTGGCTTTGTTTACTCAAGAGCTTTAATTTGATATATGAAATGATGCAGTTTGATGGCAAATTTGAATTCACCTAGCATACCTACCATGTGCTTCTTTTGTCCAATTTGGCATCAAGATTTCGAATGGAAACAGTTCAGACCCAGAACACGATCATCATCATGTCAGAAATTAATATTTTGTTCTGGGTCTGATTATTCGGACTATCCAGGAGACATCTGCTAGTGCTAGCTGCTAAATGCTATGATGATAGTGTATTTGCATGCCGTGCGTCACCGTGGTATATTACGAGATTGACCACATAGCTTAGGTAGGGTACCGTATCTTTTCTCCTATTCTACTACAAGTAAAGGTATACAGCTAGTAATAAGGCCAAATAAAAAATATAACATGTTTCACGTCCCCTCCCGCTTCCTTTTTTGAGGTTTCTTCATTTTATTTTTATTTTTTGATATTCAGTTATAACTTTTCAAAAAATATGTCTAGGAAGTAGAGATGCTTTCTATAGCCTTGCTAATATACAAGAAACACTTTTATAAGGTTTTGTGATAGTTAGAGGGGCCTATCTCTCAGAACAACAAATAAAAAGATTTTGCGATAAAAAATAAGAAATAAAAAGCCCCCTCTTCCTCCTTTTTTTTCAAAAACCCGGACGTGAAACATGTTTTTTATTTTACTTGGCCTAATACATGTACTATACAATCCATGTTACAAATGTGTACATTGAGTAGGCCTATTTTACTACAGAAAATGCTACGTCATCACGACACCATGTCACATTGTACTCTACCATGGATATCACCTGGACCTACCTGTTTCAGAGATTATTTCTTCCACTTTCTTACAAAATTCATCTCTCAGAGAACCATGTAAACGTTCCAAAATATTACTGAATTCGGTTACCGCATTTGCGACACTGGGCGCTGACATCTTGGTGTACCACGTGCTTCTGTTTACAAAGTGTTTCTAGTTTTCCGCATCCTACCGTATGGGCGCACACCACTCAATTATCTTCTCTACGTCAACGCTGATGCAGAGGGTGCTCTGAACCAATTGTATGATTATTGCATTAGGCTACGCTATAACCGGGCGCTTTAATAATTTATTTTGATCCCGTAACTATTCGTTTTGATGAGACAGGGGGCCTATATCGTTCATTTTGATCACTTTGAACCGACAGTCTTTTCAAAATGAATAGTCAAGTTTATTTTAACAAATAGGCCTAACTATTCAAATTGACAAGATCTTCCACTCATCATTGTCCATTTCCTTTTGATAAGGCGCTATTATACCCCCCTCGGAGAAGATAAACTAGGTCATTTTTAGCGGGCTGTCATTTTCTTCAGAAGGGGGGGCATGAATATCTGGGGGAGGGTCATGGAATTTTTATACCGTAATAAACATTTTCAACCAGAGATAAGGGGTCATAAAAAATTTGCCCGCGATAGGGTGAACTGGAATCCCAACAATTTGGCAAGTGCAAGGGGGGGCAACGATTTTGGTAGGCCGAGGGTTGGGCGATTTTTGGCAGGCCGAGAGGTGTGTGTGGGGGCAGCATTACAGGGCATTATTATTGCACATCCTATTGGGAATTCGTCGAAAAACCACAATAATAATGCTGTTAAAGGTATAGGGGAGAGTGAGGAATTAGCCAATTTTGATTGTTTTATGTCATGTTCCTCGACTTTTATTTTTTGGTAACAGTTAAAACTGAGACAGCACTATGATAGAATAAGAACAACAATTTTTTGTTCATCCGTTATGGTCAAGTTTTCACGACCACCGGACAATTTTATTTAGAACCTATGAGTGTGACATTTTATTTATGGTTTACCTCGGAAAGAAGAACCACGCATAGGCCTATATAGCACACTTTTAATAGTACAATATAACATAAATTACAATGGAAATATAACACGCATCTAAGCAGGCCAGAGCAAAAATTCCGTGCATGCCTGTGCGTGGACTTGAATCCCAGACCTTAGGATGTCGAGTCCGGTACTGTAATCATCATGGTAATCATGCACTGAACTATAATGAAAGACAGTAAAAAGAATTTTTAGTCTGGCTAGAGCATTTTGTTTGAGTCTGGTCCCATCAGGACTCTAGTCTTCACACGGAGCGACTGTTTAAACAGACATGATATTTTAACACTAAAACCACAAATATCTTAATGGAGCTGTAGTGGTGCTGTCAACAATTCAAGTGCTGATTTTCGTCGCATTTTGTCTTACAAACGCATACGTGATTTTGTTGGTAATGAAACAAATACGATCTATACGAGAAGCGGTCCATAAGTTCGTAGAACAATTAGGTATACTTGAAATAGTACTAGCCAAATTCTCTCTATCTCACTCTTGAACATGGTCACTGCATTACCTTAATGCACTCGTCACAATTTTTCATGAAACCTTCTATGTCAACAAAATGGAAGTCTCCGATTGCTTCATGAGCCACTCTTCAGTGAAGGCTCACCAGCATTGATCACCAGCAAACCTGATATTATGAAGGTAGGACTTAAAATTCTAAAATAGGTTTCAATAACTGGAGGCCATGTCTGGACCATAACGTGGTTGCTTTAGTTAACTGACCCCTCTGTCGTGAATGGCAGCTTGACAAACCGAGAATAGGGTACATGACACAATCTGAGAACAGTTCCATTCCTACAATCAACCTTCTTCACTTGATGGCTTGCCTCAATTTTGATATCAATTATTGCTACAATGATTATACTTTCATTTGGCAAATGTTCTGTCGTCAAGGCTCTCCATGCAGAATCTCAAAAAACAACGCTTGAAACCTTCCACTGACAGTGGTGACCGAGTGGTGATCTTCTTTGTTGTGGGAGATCCAGGCGCTTTCACAAAATGGACTCATAATTCCAGTTATCAATGTATGTCTTATCACTTTTAGCCAAATATCTAGCCACATCTAGAAGACACGCTGGAATGTTAATGGATTAATGTTGAAAACACTTTCATCAGAGATGTCATATTTTGGTTATTTATTCATTAACCAGCACGTATATCATTAGTGGTGACGTCAGCAAGTCTTTTGGACCTTGGATGATCTTCAAGTACACTCATTCCATCCTTGAACTCTAAGGACCATCTCATTGCTGTTGAATATCAAGGACTTCATCACCATTTACAGCAACTGTGCAAATTAAAATTTCATTTGAGTTTTCACCACCGTCTGGAGAAATTTCCATGATGACTCTGTTTTTCACTTCTAGCACCCTGGAATTCAAGGACGCAGTCCTGGACATATACAGTGATGCCAAAATCTAATAGTTTTGAAGTAATGTTGCGAAGGAACAATCTTTCAAATGAGATCAAATTCATTACCATGCGACAAAGTAGCATACCTTGTTCTACGAACTTTTTGACCGCTCTTCGTATTGTTTTATACCATGAAAACAACTTGCGATATCAATGATCTCAAAGTTACATATAATTAAACTGTTTCTGGTAATCATCGATCTCCATGTACGTTACCATCTAATGGTAATGCTTGCTTACTTGAAATGGTGTAAATAGCCATTTGAACGGATTGAGCACTATCTTGTTTATACTTTGGTACCCCAATTTGGCAATTTATTCCATCTTTAGGCACGTTTTCTTCAGCTCCGTTTATACCACACTCAGTGACCCTGTAACTCGACCCTCTCTTTCTTTCTCTTCTATTGACGTTAATAACTACATACAGTCGATAAAACTGTAGCATCAAGAGAAGAGCATTCTTACATGTAAAGAATATCAGCGATTGATTGACGGCATTAAAATTACACAGAATGTAGACTCTCGTCACCAAATATGGTGCATCCTGCAGAATGACGTCAGTCATTAGTGCCCAAATTTCGGCATGACACAGATATGCCTTTAACTTATGCATCCCAGAATGTAATCTAGTGTCTTTCCCGAATTTCAACTCCCTGACCTGAATGCGACGGCGTCTCTTCTTTGATGTAAGACACAGAGAAAACTGCAGGGTAGACCAGCTCCAGACGCATAGAATAACGGTGAAGATTTCACGTCGGCAAGCAATGTCTTCAAGCTTCATGGTCTCTGATGAGAATTCCAACATGTCGGCAGCAATCCCGACATAGACCAGAAGTAACTGGGATAATTCATCTTGAGTAAGACCACCTTTTGGTACAACCCAGCGACCAACAATTAGTGTTAACATCAGGGTTTGCTGATAAGTAGTTGAGATCCGTAGTTTTTGGTTGTATATATCCTGTAAAAGGATGGAGCAGAATATTGGTATAAGTTGTATTTCAAATCTGCAGCTTCAATATTTCTTATTAAAATCTAGCTATACTTTAACTTTCAGCACAGTTTCGAGCTATACATAATTCATTCATTATTTCGTTCGTTCGTTCGTTCGTACGTTCATTCGTTCCTTCATTCTCTCTTTTGTTCATTCATTCATTCATTCATTCATTCATTCATTCATTCATTCATTCATTCATCAAAACCTTTAAGAATCATACAAAACATAAATACTACGGAGGCAAAGGCTGGAGTGGCTAGTCAATAAGATCAGCGAGTAATCTTTCCATGAACGGGTGAAACTAGCTGATCGAAGCAATGTGATATATAAGATAGATCGTTGACTACAAAATATTTCAACCGCAAGATAAAGTTGACTCTTTTTAGACTGATTTTCACCTTTTAATATATATGATATACCGGTATGTCTCTTTGAAGGAGTGGCATTTTCACTCTTTATCATTTTAAGAGTAATAATAAAACCATACGTTACATACGGATCCCTTAAATATTAATAAACGTTTCCTGATAATTTATAAGAGATATAATAATGATGATAAGTTTACCATTTTTATACAGATAGGGGCAGTAAATTACTCTGATCGCTTAACATCAAACGGCCTTGCTCAATAAGTCAAGCTAGTCTTTTCAAAATGTTACTCTTTTTTTGAGGTAATAGCAATTGTCAAATGCGGACGAGTGTCCTGTAGGAAGTATTTTGTGATTGTTCAGTTAAAATGAGATGACTTGAAAAATTCCTTTAGGGAGCTGTATATAAACGTTTAGTAATATACATTATATAATGTGCCTGATTTGAACTGATGATGTACTATATGTAACGACATATATTTTACACTTGTATACATACGGCTTCCTGTTGTGTCACGATAACTTCCTCCTCCAATGTTCTCAGCAACGCACTTCCATTTGATGGTTCTTTGCACGGATTAACCAGAACTTGTTCCAAGAAAACAGGACACTTATCGCTCTGTGTTCTGTTCATGACTTCTATGCGTAGCTCTAGCATTGTGTATTCTAGCACCCACACTATGGGTATTACGAGAGATAGGTAAATCAGAATCATAGGTGTGAACCTACAACATAGAAACAATTTGTGTCAGTTATACCCCATAAATTTGGCCAACAAAGCTTTCCCGATTTATCAACAAATTTGTAAGCGACTTCGGAAAATATTTCAGATTCATCTTGATCTTCGACAGATCTCTGAAAGTCACTTTAAAAGCTGAGACGCATATCAGAGCACCGAACCCGGTACATCAAGGGGGGAGTGGTACAAATCGTCCCTTACACCATAATCAATTAGCAAATTTAATAGGGCAAAATGAGAACAATTGTGACCTAAAATACGCTTTGTGAACGTGCTTGTGTTTTTTCCCGCGTAATCAGTTATTATAAATTGAGATTGTCATGAATCTGATATTTCACAATGTAAAAAGACTTTAATCTATCATTATGAAACTCACGCCAAAACTGTACATTTAAATTTCTAACCTAGTGGAAGGGTGGAGTGAAGCGTCTACTTACCACCTCCATTCGCCTCCTTCGTTGCATTTAAATGTGAGAATAATCTCAATCATACACAGAATTAACGCTGCTGCAGTAAACCAGTAATAGGAATTTTGTGTCAAGTACACAGTCAAAAACACCCCTACAGAGCCGTGAATTAGATAACAAAACCGAACCACAGACGCCCTGATCGCTTTCAGATATCTCATCTTGGTCACGACTGTGATGTTTTATTGTCTATACATTTTAATATCAATTATAATGAGATGGTGCAAATTAGTGTCATAAAGTCACATTTGATCATTATTTTACTGCTGCCGGGAAAATTAATCATGAAATGATGAATGTTATACCAGTAATGATCTAGTATTCCCTTGTGCTTTTTAATGGATTGGTCTATTCAAAGTCTGTTTAATTTAGAGAATCGATTTTGGATCGTATTACACATAACCTTTACCTCTATTCCTCATCCGCGTGGAATTGTTTAACCGATGAGCGGATGTTGTACACAATACCTTTTCCCGTCGAAAGCATAATCATGTAGTCTGTAGATAATTATACAATTATGCTGTTAAGAAAATATGACATTTCTGAGTAATACCGTATGTGTTTGTACCTGGTTGTTGCTTAGTTAGAATAGCTTTCAATTATGAATCGATAGTTTGATGCAAACTTTCAAGGAAAAATTCCTTTTCTTAACTTTGCAAATTTTAAATAGCTATAATAAGATTTAAAAATGGGAGCACTTTCGGGACATAAAACAATGAAAATGTCTATGACTCACGCAATGAATTTTTATGAAAATAAAGCAACGATTTATTGTCACTCTTGTTGAGGTATCATAGACAATTAATCAATGTCGATATTATTATTGCCTCAAACCTAAAATAATACTGATACTGGAAGCCATCAATTAATGGGTAACATCGTATACTGTAAAATGGTTGTTTAAATTTTTACACATCCCTGTTTATCGGCTATATTTATCTAGCATCTGCTGTTTAAAATATACACAAATTGTGTCAATTGTTACCCAACTTTTTGTTAACATTGAAATGGTTAGTCACATTATAAGCAAGTTGAGTACAATGATTTATATCGAGTGTAATGTTTTTGACATAAAATATCATTTTGCGAGGAATGTTGTATAATATAAAATCCCAAACCCATAGCGCCCTGTACTATAGGCCCTTATTAATGATTTGATAACAAATTTGCACCAAAACAATAATCAACAATTCTGATATCGTAGATATATGCGTTTCCAGCAACCTAGGTTTCCTTGCACAACAATTCTATTAGTAATGTGCGTTTTCCAAAACACGGGTTTACTCGTACAACGAACAATTCTGATAGTAATGTGCATTTTCCATAACACGGGTTTCCGTGCACAATATCAACAATTCTGATAGTAATGTGCGTTTCCAGCAACCTGGGTTTCCTTGCACATGAACAATTCTATTAGTAATGTGCGTTTTCCATAGCACGGGTTTCCTCGTACACAATTCTGATAGTAATGTGCGTTTTCCAAAACACGGGTTTCCGTGCACAATATCAACAATTCTGATAGTAATGTGCGTTTCCAGCAACCTGGGTTTCCTTGCACATGAACAATTCTGTTAGCAATGTGTATTTTCCATAACACGGGTTTCCCCGTACACAATTCTGATAGTAATGTGCATTTTCAGCAACTGGGGTTCCTTGTACGTGAACAATTCTATTAGTAATGTGCGTTCTCCATAACATGGGTTTCCCCGTACACAATTCTGATAGTAATGTGCGTTTTCCAAAACACGGGTTTCCGTGCACAATATCAACAATTCTGATAGTAATGTGCGTTTCCAGCTACCTGGGTTTCCTTGCACATGAACAATACTATTAGTAATGTGCGTTTTCCATAGCACGGGTTTCCTCGTACACAATTCTGATAGTAATGTGCGTTTTCCAAAACACGGGTTTCCGTGCACAATATCAACAATTCTGATAGTAATGTGCGTTTCCAGCAACCTGGGTTTCCTTGCACATGAACAATTCTGTTAGCAATGTGTATTTTCCATAACACGGGTTTCCTTATACAATATCATCAATTCTGATAGTAATGTGCGTTTTCAGCAACTGGGGTTCCTTGTACATGAACAATTCTATCAGTAATGTGCATTCTCCATAACACGGGTTTCCTCGTACACAATTCTGATGGTAATGTGCATGTGTTTTCCAAAACACGGGTTTTCTTGTACAATGAGCAATTTTGTTAGTAATGTGCGCTTTCCACAACACGGTTTTCCGTGCACATTACCAACAATAATTCTGATAGTAATGTGTGTTGTCCATAACACGGGTTTCCTTGTACAATATCAACAATTCTGATAGTAATGTGCGTTTTCAGCAACCTGGGTTTCCTTACACATGAACAATTCTGTTCACAATGTGTATTTTCCATAACACGGGTTTCCTTATACAATATCATCAATTCTGATAGTAATGTGCGTTTTCAGCAACTGGGGTTCCTTGTACGTGAACAATTCTATTAGTAATGTGCGTTTTCCATAGCACGGGTTTCCTCGTACACAATTCTGATAGTAATGTGCGTTTTCCAAAACACAAAATATCATCAATTCTGATAGTAATGTGTGCTTTCAGCAACCCGGGTTTCCTTGCAAAAATTCTGTTAGTAATTTGCGCTTTTCCTTACACCTTATCAACAATTAATTGCATGAACAATTCTATTAGTAATGCGCATTTTCCATAACACGTGTTTCCTCGTACAATGAACAATTCTGATAGTAATGTGCGTTTTCTGCATCCCGGGTTTCCTTGCACATAGATCAACAATTTATTTATTTATTTATTTATTTATTTATTTATTTATTTATTTATTTATTTATTTATTTATTTATTTATTTATTTATTTATTTATTTATTTATTTATTTATTTATTTATTTATTTATTTATTTATTTATTTGTTTGTTTGTTTATTTGTTTGTTTGTTTGTTTGTTTGTTTGTTTGTTTGTTTGTTTGTTTGTTTGTTTGTTTGTTTATTTATTTATTTATTTAACCTGGGTTGTCCTTTCAATGCACTAGCATTGGTCTCCCAAGGCGTCCTGATGTGTGTTTTCAGCAACCCGAGTTTCCGTTTACATTAATAATTCTGTTAGTAGTAATGTGGGTTTTTCACAAATTTTGTTCGCTTGGTTGAGTTATTAGGCAGAGCACTTTACTCCAAACCATACTGGTATTAGCTGTCAAAACATTCATTCAGAAATTAACATTGAACTTGTAATACGGACAGCAAGTGAAATTAAAATTTACAGTCCTTGAAAAGTGTGAAATCGAAGAGGTATAATTTTACTCGCTCAGTAACGAAAGCAGTTTAAAAACTGTCAACGTGCCCAAGTTGAATTCAAACTATAAATAATTGAGTACGGCGTAAATATCCAATAATAGTCACTTTCCATTACCGTTATCAGTATTCTATACCTCAATCACTTCCGTTATCTTCACATTAAATATAAAATGATGCAATCAATTATGATTACAGCATTCAGCTTAATTTTCTGAAATATCGTACAAAAAAGGCGTGTCGTGTAATTTACATGATTTATGAGTCTCATCTTTTGCGTATAGACTTGAAATGTACCAGTAACGTCAGAGTGTCGCGTGACCAGCAGAGACGTGCAAATATTGTCGGTATAGTTATATTACATGCAGGACAAAAATGAACTGTGTTTGTGCGACTTGCTTTCAAATGGATCGTCAATTAAAAATTATTTTTTGCTGATTAACTGATTAATAGAAAGAAGGGAATTGCTATATATCTAGATTGTATACAGAAGAGCAATGGATAATTTGTTAATAGCTCGGAATAGCTGCGAAAGTTGTAGTTGGAATTATAACTTTCAAAAGGGAACGCCATAGATCTACCGCAATAGCTTTCGATGGAATATTCTATGATTTGGGGACTTCAAATTACAAGCTTGTACCTATAACTGTATAAATCCAAATGAACTATTGGAAGGTGTACATTGTTCCAGCGTGTAATAATTATGCTGCAGTCCATTGCGTGTGAAGTCTGTGGGTGGGGGTGTGTGTGCGGGACATTTGTGGTATTGAACTCGCTAGATCAATGGCTTGGAATTCACGGAACAATACTACAAAGAATATAGGACTAGTAACAACAACTTTTCAAAGGAAATACTGCTGTTAGGTTTGATGACGGAATGAAAATATTTGATGGTTTTGGACTGGAACATCACATTGGTATAACTTAATCCAATAAACATTATGCATTTATCCAAAGCAATCCGAGCGTCAGTTGTCCGACTGGGATTTTTAATCCATGGAATGGTAGGTCTCTTTGGTTTGGTTTATACCACGCAAATATCAACTTACTGGTTCCTTGGTGTCTCCATGGTGGTGATGATGACTGAAATTGTCCTGACGTACAGATTGAATAAAAAGGGAGAGTGGAAATGGTAGGTATAACAAAAGTATGTCTTATCGAAGGAAGGAATGATGGGCGATTCAGGGGCATTATTTCTACTCCTTTACACATTTCCCTTTTCTCATTGTCATGATTGTCTCAAATTTACTCAACGTTTAAAAAATGTCAAATCGTCCAAGAAGGAAAACTGGCTACCCACTGATTTTGACGCAGTAAAGCGTAGGATTGTAACAAAATAATGGCACGTGTTTACATAGACCAATTCGTTCTTTTGACAACGAAGCAAAACGAGGGAGCAGCGTGGCACATTGGTTAAGGTCTTTTCCTTTGGTGCGAGAGGTCCCGCGTTCAATTCCCCACAGGACCAGAACAAATCTAATTCCGCTCTCCCCACGGCTCATCTGGTAAGACCTCGTTACAACCAGTCAGGGTAAGCCCGATTATTGGCGACACTTGCCTGTCCTGTAAAAATGTCCTGATCACCTATCTAAGGTGACCCATTCACCAGTCACTTGTACCTGTGTTATCTCCTAGATTATAGCCAGCTGTCAATGCATAGATATGCTTGACATAAATAAAAAAAAGAAGAAAAAGGAGCTACTATGATATGATGCAAATATGGCTAAATAATATTAGGTTTATCGCATTGGAAAAAGGGAAGCACGGGCACGGATCCATCAGGATCTATTCAAGCTTAGCTTCATATTTTTGAACGAAGAATTGCGACTCAAAGAAACGGGTTCTCAACCGCTAAATTCCCGGTGTTGTCCTACGGGCATAACCATGATGATAATACCGTAGACTGTGAAAAAGCAGAAATCATATTAAAGTCATCAACAACAATGTTTTGAGGACGAAAACAAAATGCTCTTTATATGTACAGGAAAATGAATCAAAGATGTAGAGATGACTATGGTGCTCTACCAGGTAAATGTCTGATTTAAGACAGACCATCGCGATATGCTAATTACGGTCGATCAGGGGTAAACTCTAACCCCTAACCCTAACCCCCGTAACACAAACGGCAAGACAATTAATATATGACTCGACAAATTAACAATCTGGAAATGGAAACATAACAGATCAAACATGTCAGAGGAAGAGATGACATGGAAGCGAACAGAGTTTATATAAAAATTGACGAATAGCCATTTCTTCTACACTTTCTGTAGTGAAATTTGATAGATAATTTTGCGTGGGCTCGGTATAATCGTTAATGTCAATGTATTGAGTGTTATATTATCAGGGTAGTGTATTATATACTCACTTAAGGGTATAATATAGAGTTGAATTCATTTTCAAAATGAGTTGTGATAAACGATTTGGTATTTTTGAATATCGTCAACCACTTCATTTATCTATACGCTGCAGAGTCTACGTCATGCAGTTGTACATTACACGAGGGTCATTCAATATAAGTTCTACCTCCTCTCTCATAATTTTGGTAATTTAAATGGTAGCTTCTTCAAACTCAGCATGATTATATACACCAAATGTGCAACCAAACAGCAAGATGGCCATACTTTTAAAAGTTATACCAGCATCCAGTGTTTGCTGTTATGTCTGAAGGCCTTACAGAGCATGAGAATCTGCTTAGGAACCTGTGTGAAATAAGTTTTGTTTCAGCGCTAAATAAAGACATCCAATCACTTTTTGTCACTTGCTATTTTAAGCCAGTTTCCTTGGTGTTCCAAGTGCCATATCCATAACAGGTTTAAAATGCTTCCAGTTAACCATATTTTTCTAATACAGACAATTTCTGTATCAATGTCTTTTGGACATTTGAAAGAAAAACATGAAATTTGATTACAAATCTGATCTGCTCTTATCTTTTCTTTGTTAAAAAGCAACGGCTTTTGTTGGAGTGAAGCACCTTGTTTTGTCATTGTACATATTTTTCGATAGTTTGCTGTATGGCAGCTTCAATGGTCACTTCTAATTGTTCTACTTATCCGCGGTACTGAATCGTGATTTCATTTTTACTTCGCCTGCAACAAATGAAAAAAATATTATTGAAACTATTTTTTTTACAAGCTAGATAACACACTAGGTTATAATCATGGAACATATGAAACGGCTACACTATTTTGCAGAAACTGTGATATGAGGGTGGAGGTAGTACTTTTTGAATGACCCTCGTATAAATGATTGGTCAGTAATTATGATGCCATTCTCGAAGCTAGGTTAAAAGGCCTTTAATGACTATCAAAATAATATCACCTAATGGAGTTATATTCTAAATTGCGTTGCAGAGGAAAAATTTAAAAACAACAAGAAATGTCTTTAAAAAGACAACGCCATGGATGAAGATCATGTTTCATAATTTTGCATTGCAAGTACTTGGAAAGCTAGTAAATTTGAATGTTTGGCACAACTAACCGGGTGCGAAATATTGGCATTTATTGGTAAATACCACCAATGACATACTAGGAAATACTCAAAATTTTCATGTCGAAAGCTGAATTGGAAAATGTGTGCTAAATTGGTCTACATTTAATTCATACTTGTAACAAACGGCTCAATTGAAATCACATCCTCTGAGTTTTACAACAATCCAACAATCTATATTCAGATAACCTTAAGAATGTTTGATGCTTAATTAAGGGATTTCATATCAACCACATTTCATGACAATCCAATTATCTATTATCAGTAACTGTTAACCTTGATATTGAAGCATGGTAATTAATTTTAGATATATTTATTCGCAATGTATAGTTTACTGGTAGTTACAATCACATCATAAGGCCACTAACAGTCAATTTTGAGTTTCCCGTCACATAATTTCTGAAAACAAGTGAGGTAACTTTTTCATTATTCATTATTTTTCTGCCTTTCGTTATATGACTAACACGAATGTAAAATGTGTTGTTATTTGCCACTCATTCACTTGAAGATGGATGTTTAGCCCTAATGAGATTCAAAAGTATATTAAAAATAGTCACAATAATGAATTCAAGTGAGGGTCAGAAAATGAAGTGAGGGCGGTGACGGGAAACTCAAAATCGACTTTCATTGGCCTAGTCAAAAAGACTGATTACTCAATCCCAGGGATTCCCGGTTGCTCTACACGTACCAAAAATGTATAAAACCAAAGCCACTATCTACCCCAATTACTGGTATCCCCCCCCTCGACGACTAGTGTCACTCCCAACATCAATTAGTGTTGGTAGTAGTGCACTATTTATACCCAGCTCTGGTCAGATCAGGGAATGGTGGTATAATGCTCATTATTATTGTTTAATTAGTGGTCACACTTTACTTGTCAATGCTTGTTGACAGCTTATCAGTAGTCAGATCAGCAGGGGTGCAGTATCCTTTTCATAGAGCAAAATTGTTCAAAATGTTCTAAAAACCTTATTTTTGAACGGATTTTAATCGTTAACAAAGCAAAATGTATGTTTAATATATTAATTATTTCATTAATAGCAATTTCCTAAATTTCCATCCATAAATAACCACAGAGCATTATCTGTTTACAAAATAAGTGTTTATTTTCAATTAGCCATCTTATCAGTAAAACTGATAGGAGGCCAAATTATAGTCAAATCAATTAGCCATCTTATCAGTAAAACTGATAGGAGGCCAAATTATAGTCAAAAAACAGATTCTTTGTCTGGTAGTCCCGGCAACCCAGTCTATATGTGGCTCAGTTGTAAACATACACAACACAAACTGACTGTGAAGGAGCCTATATGCACGTAAACAACTTTCTAGTACATGTATAATAAAATCCGTTTTTGAGTATAATAAAGAAAGTCATGCATTGGCAACATGAAGGAAATACCTATTGCTAACTTGGTAAAATGCATACTCGTAGCCCAATCTTGTACATCATAGCACCCAGTTTGGGTTTGTAGTTTCGAAATGTTGCAATTAAACATTAGTTCTTTCAAATATGAAACGCTAAAACACAAATCTAGAACAAACAATCATTATATTTAGAAAGATATAGCAAACTTTCCATGATAGAGATTGGACCCAAGACAAAGTACACCCAAATTAGGTGACAATTCGGAATTAAGCCATGGCTGGAAAAATGAGGTGAAATAGTTATTATGATACATAAGTGTATTGCTAGTATTTATTTCAGTCAATTTTCAGGATAAAATATTGGTTTTGTCCATCCACTTTCATGTTTGGCATTATTTAGAAGGCCATGCGCAGAAATCTAATATTCAACACATGTGAGGTCGTTTTGATCGTGTAAATCATTCTGTTCCACCCTAATTGGATGCTTTTTTGTTTTATACCATTTCCGGTTCGTACCTTCAGCCTTCATCTACCTCTGTACCGTTGTCCCAGTCATCTGGTTATTAGAACTGGCGATGTTGGACTTTCGCAGAGATTTAAAGATTCGTCTTGGAGTCGACAGATGCCCGACAGATCTTAATGATTATATCAGAGATAATAACAGAAATGTTACTTTATTGGTTTCTGATAATACAAGTGCTTTTGAAGAGGTGTGTGTATCCACTTGGGATATGGATTGACTTATGATAATCAGGGATTCCCAAAATGGCGGTTCGAGACCCCGAGTTACGATTCGTCTGCGTGGCTTTGAAGAAATGCGGCCGTATCAAAACAATAAACAAATAAATAAATAAAAGTTAGGAACCTCTTTACCGACATCATTAATATATAAAAATTAACATCAAACACTCCTTTCTTGCACCTAGGTTTAGCAATATAAAAATGGCCCTTTACTGAGCCAGGAGTATTCGTTACAAGTTTCAGATTGAACCCAAAGAATGCAAAACAGGACAGTTTTAGGATGATTATACCAACTCTCACAACGATTGATTAATATTCAAGATCTGGTACTGGTCACGCATTATGTTTAACAAATCAAACTTCCCTGCGACACATGGAACATAAACATCCGATAATGGTTTCGTCAAATTTATCTCACATGTGTCGCAGTGAAGTTTGATTTGTCAAAGGTAATGCTTAATCAGTGTTAGATCTGGAATATTCTACGTTTTCCAAATTTCAGATTCACTTCTAAATTCATATTTTGTTTGTTTGTTTGTTTTTTTCAGGCTCGAAATGCTGCTAGAGAACTGTATTCCACAGCTCTTCAACAGACCCTGATGTTGGTGTTAATAGTAGGCCGATGGCTTCAACCTAGAGGAGATCTAACACGTGATCAGCTCTCCCAACTCTTGCTTGTGTACATTGGCATGGCAGCAGATATGCTAGAATTTTCTTCCGAGACCCTCAGAGTTGACCAGATTGCCTGTAGTGAATCCATATTCTATGCCGTGTTGTCTGTATGGAGTTGGAGCCTCACGCAGTTTTCTTTAGGATTGACTACAACGAAAGGACGAATGACCAGAGCATCAGTAAAGATAGAAGATAACGACAATAACGGGACTCCTACACCACCTCTGCCTCAACCTGACGAAATTTATTCACGAGCTGCATCTATATCCTCACTAGAGCTGAAGAATAGTAAACATATCAAACTGACTTTGCTTTCTTTGGGTATTTGTGGTACTGAGTTATGGGCTCTGTTGATATCTGTATGTATACAAGATGGCCCATTTCTTGTAACGCGTCTCTATATAATATTCTATTTTCAAGTTTATGATCGATCAATGATTTTCTTTACGTGCAAAAACGCGTTGTTACTTTTTCTAATGTCTTACAGATTATTTGTGGTTATTATAGAAGCAAAACGTAAGCAAGAGAAGAAATTGATGCGTTTACAAGCTCGTTCCCAACCGGCTGGACAAGACAAACAAGGAGACGTGGCGTCGAATAGTCCAACCGATAGCAACCGATATTTGCGCAGGAAAATTCAACCGAAAAATTCTTCTGAGGTTGTCATCAACATGCAAAATGAACATGATGACTTTCGAGTGAGTATATCAGATTCAGCTTCACAAAATAATAATGATGATAATGACATCTACCAGGTACCACCTGATGAAGGAAGCCTTGGTATCGAAGAGCGTCAACCAGATGATAGCAACAATGGCAACAGACTAAGACGTAATGGGCATCAAAGATCATCTGATATTACTGGTTATGATAATCAGGCTTATCAACGGGATCAGGAATGGATGAAAGAGGATAATCACTTTAGCAACGATGCTGATGATCATGATGATGATGATGACGGCGACGACGACGATGGTGATGAAGATAGGGCAAGAGCGTATATTGTAACCGGAAATGAGAATAGTATTGATCTTGAAAGCATGGGAAGGCCTCCAACACCACCGCCGTTCCCACCACCTCTAATGGTGTCTTCACTCGCTAGCAGACGAGGCTCTCCACCAGTATCGTTTACGCGGGCATCATCACCAGCAAGAGGTCGAAGTACACCATCACCTGTTCCCATTCGAAAGGATCATCCTCATTCGTCGTCAGAAGTTTCCAAAACAAATGACCAGCGAGCATCTTCGTCGACATCGATTTATGCAGCGATTCATCGGCAACCTAAAGTCTAAATGGAAACCAAACTCACAAAACTAACTAAACTCTAATTACTGGTGTTATAAACAGGACCCTGTTCTCATAGATTGTTTGTTATTTTTGGATATGTTTAAAACCTTTAAAGGGAACGTTTTAGCGAAAATATATAATTTTACGGTGTTCTCTTCTTTTGACTTTCAACAATTCAGTTAAATACCTAGATGTGAAGCATGAGGACTAGTTTATTTGGAATCACTTTTACAATAATGATGCTAATCTACGGTGCGTCCGCTTTATGACATAGAAACAAAGAAAAAGTGAAAACAGATTCTCAACAATAACATGTTGTTGTACGTAAATATTTACAGAGCTTTACATGTACATGTACATAAAGAACCAGCTATGAGCTACTGAAGCATAGTTTGTGTTAATTATATAATATCTCAGTGTTCTGATAGGTGTTGACCGCGTTGTCAATAATATAAAGGTCTGGTATAAACTTTGAACAAATTCTTTTGGATTGTTAGATTCAACTGTTAACATGATTCTTTTTATGCAAATCCAATAGAAATGAAGATGTTAAACTCACATGTTTAGTCAGTTAGTGACGTTTCACCACTACACTGTAGTGGTTTCATCAGACTGGCAACTTATTTAGATGCCCACCATCAATTAAACAGCAGATGTACTTTGCACTAGTAAGGCCAATTCTCGAGTACGCGAGTGTAGTTTGGGATCCTCACACTGCAGCGGATATTAATAAAATAGAGATGGTGCAAAGAAGGGCAGCGCGATTTGTAAATAATAACTACAATAGAACAGAGGGCACAGTTACCAACTTGTTAGAGCAGTTAAACTGGACATCACTCCAACAACGAAGGGAAACATCACGTTTAATCACCATGTTCAAAATTCAAACTCAAAACTTTGCCGTCCCCAAACCGGATTATATACAGACACCAAGGGCATCACATACTCGCCAATATCATCCTCTTAAATTCCGTGTCATGGCTCCCAAAACAAACGCATATAAGTTCAGCTTCTTCCCGCGCACCATACTGGACTGGAATTCATTACCCTCATCATTACTCGATTGTAACAAACTGGAATCATTTACATCTGGTCTTAAAAACAAAAGTGTTAATTAAGTAGTGCATTTCTTTTTGTAAGTTTAAGTAGCTTTAAGTGTAAATTTATTATTTGTCAGTTTTTGATCCGTGTCTGATGACCGGCGTCAGTATTGTTTTCTCAGTCAGATATTGCCTTGGCAACTTTACTGAGTATCCTAGTAGATGTAGATGTCATCACATCGGAGACTATATACTAGTCTCAGCATCAGACTGCTTCCTTTTATGGTCAGCAGGAGCCACTATAGAGGGCGTGATCCCGGGGCGTGATGAGTTGGTCAGAGATGTTGTTGAGTGAGTAGGCCCCCTCGTCCTTGTTTAGAGTGTCTTTTCCTTTTCGGTGTATCCAGATGGCTTCTTTCAGCCACCTAGTAGTCTTGTCGCCTTCTCTGTCGATGACTTTCGAGTCCTCCCAATTGATAGTAACTATCTCTACAAATCATACTGGGAGGACGATCATCAATTGGGAGGACTCGAAAGTCATCGACAGATAAGCTGACAAGACCACGTGGCTGAAAGAAGCCATCTGGATACGCCGAAAAGGAAAAAGACCTGGATCAATATTTATTTATAGGCCTACTAACTGTGGAATTGTTTTTCTCTTCTTTCATCCTACTTTTTTTTCTTCTTTTTTTCTATCTTTGGCTCTTTCCTTTTTTACTCTGTCTTTCATTATTCTCCTTGTTGCAGGTTTACAATCAAGAATAGCCTTCTTTTTCTGTCGCAACTTTAGAATCTTGTACGTTACTCCTGTCATACACCCTCTGATTATTTTGAGAACGATGTTTACTCACAGAATAAACCGGATCTTATGGTGACGTACCTTATTGTAAAAATTAGAGCTTCTTCTTTCTGTTTATTTTGTTTATCTCATTTCTCACTTACACGAGCCCTTGTTCTTTTAAGGACCCTTCTTCAAAATTCTCATCACAGTTCATTGTGTCATTAACCCGCTGTCAAGCTAATTACATCTCGAATAATCATGATAATGATTAGTACCACCATTTAAGTCCATTTTAGTAGTTTGTAATAATTGCGCTTGTTATCACAATCATGCTAAGTGCTCATGGCTGCAGGCTGCATAACTTGATTGTCAAATGCATGCTTTAAACTAATATGGATTATGGAAGAAACTTCCAAATTAAAATGCATTATGCAAAATAAGATCCACATAATTTGTACAATGTTATTCAATCCAGTCTTTCTACTAAAGTGCTGCTTATAATACGCACTGTACAACAGTCTCAAAGTGCTAATATTGAGCATATTGGTACAGAGATAGCGCCCTCTGTTATCAATTAACTTTAGTGCGTATATGAAACGTTTTGAAGCTATATTTGACACTATAGAATCACACCACTCTTCACCATACATACATTCTCCCAGCCACATTTCCCTAACATAATATGAATTAAGGTCATGGAATAATTGGTAGGAAACGGCACTATCTCATTAGCATGAGCTGCACTGTTATTTAAATAGCGTATTGTTATTTAAATTTGGCCTCAGCTGGTATAGATGGCGCTAGTCATGGCATGCAGAAGGAGCCTGTTCGAACCAGTGGAAGTGTACAGGCATGTTTAATTGATGCATAAATCACCGTTCTGTATATAGGTATAAGCTGGTATATTTTGTACACGATTTCTTTATACAACAATGGGGTGATATTAAATGTATTAAGTTTATAAAATGTGACATTTACGTGCCTTTTATTGTCTGTAGTGCAGAGCTCCGCCGAGTGAAGCAGCTTGAAGCTATAGATCAGAGAGTTGATATTCTTGAGAGGGCACTCTATTCACGTGGTTTCTTTTCCAACGCTAAAAGATCACGAATTTTGGTGGTTTGCAAATGAAAAGTGTCCACACTATCGATTGATTACGTAACTGTTATGAATAATTTATTAGGTTTTTCAATGCAATCGCCTCGACCCCTTAATACATATTATCTGTATTATCAAGTACTTGGAATAGCAATCCGGTGAGTTCACTGAACTACGCCCTAATACTGATGGAGTTTTAATGGCGTTTAATGGCGCTAATCCTCTCCATACACAGATGAACAAATACAATAGATGAAGGTCAACACGTATGACCTCCTATGTGACATGTTATATGTGATGTACAAAAACCTGAATATCATAAAGATCAGTATTCGTTTGTGCATATGAACTGCACATTTACGTTGCTAGATATAACTCATTATATATAATGACAAATATTGGTATTATGACAATACGGTATATACATTGTATATAAAACGACTAATAGATCCTACTATCATGGCGTCAGGTCAATGTTCATCATACCCCGTATGTTTCTTAAAATTCATTCATATTTGAGACAAATTGCTGTGCCAATTTTATTGGTGCACAAGTAGATCCGTGTTTTTTTTAATTTTCATTTCCTTTTAATGAAAGAATTAAGGTTTTCCACTGCACGGGGGCCACAAGGGTGATACTAATTTTAATGCTATATTTTCAAAACGAATACGTGCTCCCGGTTGGCTCTATAGCGATTTCACAGAAAAGGTATTTCTAGTGCAATGCAGCGTCGGACTCTAGCTGAGAGCGTAGCCTAAGTCATTCCGGACTCCAAAAGGGCTCTCCATACACAAATGAACAAACACAAAGGAGGGTAGTCTCCTCCGTGACCAGCTTGATTTCGATGGAGCGGAACCAAATTGGCTGCGGAGGAGACGGGTCATTTTTCCATGCAAATTTTTCAGTGTCAGCCGCCTGCTATAGATGGTGCCAGCGTGGCCGTCCCTGGCTGCATGTAGAATTCAATTCCAATAATATTGAATTATATCAGATTAATTTCAAGCAAACACCATTGGTCTGCTTTTGAAAAGAAATGTTAATTCCCAAAGATATATAATCAAGTATCACAATGTCATTATATTATGTCAAAACAGCCGTAGATCTTAAAATGTTCAAGGACATTGGTTACGTAATTTCCACAACGGCGTTTGGTGATAGACCTATGAATAAGGGATGAAGCGGTCTTCATTTCTGATCGGTCATATGTGGTGTAAAAGATTTTGACTTGAAATACTACTTGTATTTCATACCTTCTCGAATTTCCATCGTATTATTGACAGCAAGTCCTAATTTCGACATTGCTATTGTAAAAAGTCATTCCTTCTCAAATTAGCAGACTTTCAATAAAAACATATCTCTGGTACCTAATGGAAATACCAGTCCGCCATTACGGGTGCAGAGGTCAGTGGTCTCAGATTTATAGCGGGCGCACTTTCAAGCTTGGTACTCGCATTGAACAGACAAAGTTCGCATACTGAATGGCGGCTTTATTTGTCAACCGTAATTAACATGATCAAGGGGTCGAACATGAATATTCATAACCGATCAATAACTGGACTCATTTTCTGCCAAGCAAACCAGCGGGATTTGTCATTGCTTTGCGTGTTTAATAGAACAACCGTGAGTTTAGTGTCACCCCCTTGTTAAGGTGCAGATACCAGTTTGATCAAAGGAGTTCAAACAAGTCCAAAATGTTCAAATGGCCGACCAAAGGAGACCATAGCAACCACATTTTTCCTAGCAACGCAATAAAATGTCTATAAATCATGCACTTTTTGGACCTGGTTGAGTATTCAATGTGTCTTTTTCTATTAGTAAATCATATCCTATTGATGGAATGAAGATAACAATTTGGTCAAAGGTGGTCAAACTACTGAAAAAATATCCAATATGGCTGACTAAAGACGGCCATAGCAACCAAATTCCACATAGCAACGCAGTAAAATTACTATAAATCATGTACTTTTTGACCTGGTTGAGTATCAAATGTGTCTTTCCTAATACATGAAAGCACATTGATGGAATGAAGATAGCAATTTGGTCAAAGAAGGCCAAACATATCCAAAATATTCAAAATGGTTGAATAAAGGTGACCATAGCAACCAGAATTCAAATAGCAACGCTGTAAAATTAATTAATGAGATTGTCTACTATACCTCGTAAAATTTAGAAAATGTATATATTTTTTATATTTTAAAAGTCATTGGCCGTTTTGAACCATAAGGGGTTGTTTCTGACTAATTTAGTGATAAAAAATCCATTCCAGGTACTATTGTTAGGTTTTCTGGCCATCTTCAGGGGGCGCAGCACTAATTCAGCGTCCCATAGGATAACGTGTGAATTCGGCCTACTTCAAGCGCCATTCCTGGCGTCCCTGCAATACTTGGCAAAATAAATTTGATATCAAATTAAAGCTCTGTTTCTCTAGATTTTAAAACTTTTGTCGGCATATATCGATGACCATTGACTTTTTTCGCTATTTTGCGGTGCAAAAAAGAATAGCTAAAAATATACTAAACTCACCACTCACATTTCAAGATGGGGGTTTCTCTTAATCCGCCACAGAGAATTGCTTTTGAGATCAATTGTCCAGTTTTTTTCTGCATGTTATCATTAAAGACACTTATCGAATTCATATGAGCCAATATTGAGTGATTTAAGTGAACATGTCGGTAGATATGGTCGCTACAATCTCATATTCACTATGGACTATATTAGCCGAATTTCGTTGTTACATAAAATGCGGAGTGATTTAGTGTTGCGCCCTCTTCATCATTAAATCCAAGATGGCCGCCATCGGCTGCACTACTAGAAATCCACTGAATTTTGCAGTATGCATTTATTTAAATGAAACCGATAAAACCATGTTTTGAGTGCATCTTATTCACTGTTTTCACTATTAATTCAAAAGCTATTCAATTCTTGCAATATTTATCCACAAATAAGATCGTCTGCTACCTCATCCAAAATGGCTGCCGGCGGCAATTTTGAAATTTGTAAACAATTTTGTATCTTTTGAACGCCCAGACAATTGTCCCAAAATTAGTTTTACCAAATTTTAGAATTTCTAATTAAGAAGTAAATCTTGTAGCCCATTATGAAGATTCTGAGCCAAAAAGTGCGTTTTTTTACATTTTTTAAAATGTAATTTAACGTTTTCAGTGAATTTTGATACTAAAAATAGATTATTTTATTCTCCTCCCTTTTGAGAAATATAGATACGTTGATGGTTTCATATCAATACGCCTCGATTCACTAGATGGCACATAAATATTTATTTAAGGTAAAAAGTACTGGATTTGTAGTAATTTTACAGCGTTGCTATTTGAATTTTGGTTGCTATGGTCACCTTTATTCGACCATTTTGAATATTTTGGATATGTTTGGGCTTCTTTGACCAAATTGCTATCTTCATTCCATCAATGTGCTTTCATGTATTAGGAAAGACACATTTGATACTCAACCAGGTCAAAAAGTACATGATTTATAGTAATTTTACTGCGTTGCTATGTGGAATTTGGTTGCTATGGCCGTCTTTAGTCAGCCATTTTGGATATTTTTTCAGTAGTTTGACCACCTTTGACCAAATTGTTATCTTCATTCCATCAATAGGATATGATTTACTTAGAAAAAGACACATTGAATATTCAACCAGGTCAAAAAGTGCATGATTTATAGACATTTTATTGCGTTGGTAGGTAAAATGTGGTTGCTATGGTCTCCTTTGGTCGGCCATTTTGAACATTTTGGACTTGTTTGACCTCCTTTGATCAAACTGGTATCTTCATTTGACCAAATTGTTATCTTCATTCCATCAATAGGATATGATTTACTTAGAAAAAGACACATTGAATATTCAACCAGGTCAAAAAGTGCATGATTTATAGACATTTTATTGCGTTGCTAGGTAAAATGTGGTTGCTATGGTCTCCTTTGGTCGGCCATTTTGAACATTTTGGACTTGTTTGACCTCCTTTGATCAAACTGGTATCTTCATTTAATTAATAGGCCTCGATTTGCTAGGATAAGACTAATTACATACACAAAAATCACTTATTTTATAGTAGTTTTACTGCATTACTGTGATGTTTTTGGTTGCTAAGGGCAGCCATTTTGAACTTTTTGTTTACCTGAACCCCCTATGACCATTCTTTCACTCTCTTACAATCAGTCAACCTTGATTTACTAAGAATAGGTATAATAAATGCACATATATGTCAAAAAACGTTGATTTTTTGATAGTTTAATGCGTTGCTATGAGGATTTTGGTTGCTATGGGCGGCCATTTTGGATTGTTTTCAGTAGCAGACGATCTCATTTGTGACTAAATGTTACAAACATTGAATCGGTGTTCAATTTATAATACAAACGATGAATTAAGTGCACTTGTAATACATTTTATGAGTTGTTTCTCAATGTACTGTATAATTTAATGTATTTCTAGTACAGTCAAAGGCGGCCATCTTGGATTTGGTGACGAAGATGGCCAAAAATGGGTAAAATAATGCCTTTAATGGATTTCTCACCACAAAATTAGTCGAAAATGACACCTTAATGACTTCAAACGACCAAAGCGTTCAGAAGATACCGAAAATTCACTTTTTCAAAATGGCCGCCGGCGGCCATTTTGGATTTTGGCCTCTCCCAGCTAATGCCCACACTTTGGTGAGGGACATAGGAGCTTATTTTGTTTAAAATACCCCAAAGTACAAGAATCCATCAAAAAATTGCTGTTCAGAAATGATGGTCACTGGAGGTCCAAATATGACCCTACTATAGTGGGAATTCCAATTGAATGAACGCAGCTTTCAATAGCGTGACGAATTTTTGCGTACACTGCGCGATGTACGCCAGCGTGTGCGACTGTGCGTGAGTAACGCGGAAGTGAATCCAACCATGCCAACGCACTCGTGATTGGTTAGCATTGTATCCAAGGTCGTGCGTTCACGTTGTAGTTTGAAATACGCGATATACGATCGCGGTTGGATCGAGTACAGCTGTTGAAAGCTGCGTTCATTCAATTGGAATTCCTAGCGTGTTTATACTGAGCACCTCGCATTACCGCGAATTCACCTTCACCCGCATTTCAATCCTCTCGCATTCACTGGGTCGTTTCTACTGCGCTGTTAATGCAGGGTAACAATTCACTACCCACATATTTAGTAGGGAAGGCGGAAGTCCAGCAAATAGTTTTTGTGACCTTTCAAGGTCAAATTTTGAATGCTCACACTGTATTGTGATAGGCTAACTTCCGGTGTCACCCGCAAAATCGTCACCCGTACTGTTTCTACTGCGAACGTTACCGCGTATTAACCACTATTAACCACCTCAATAGGTGGTTGACGGATTCACTCGCATTACCGCGCATTAACCTTCACCCGATCTGTTTCTGCTGGGGCCGTTACCGCGTATTCCTCGCATCACCCCGAATTCACTCGAATTAACCCGCAACCGTCTGCTCAGTAGAAAGGGGTGTATATTATATAGGGGTCCGTGGGGTATAGGTGTGGTGGCGATTGTGGTGTTGGTTGTGGTGCTGGGTGCTGTGTGGCTGAGGTGGAGTGTGTGTTTATGTAAGAGTGAATATTTTTGGTTACCGGTATTGTCGCATTTGAGTTGTGTTGTTCATTGGTCGTGTATGTCTTATTAACGAAAATGTATCATGTTTGGTATTTACTCTTTATGTATTTTGATTTCCCCTCGTACAATCCTAGCGAAAGATATGACGGTTCAACATGGTATCGAGACTTTTGGGACACCCTGGTATTAGTATGGTCATTTCTATTTTAATTAGATCCTGGACACCTGGAAAAGGGGACAAGTTGACAAACTATTATAAGCGTTACCACTATTTATAACAAGAGAGAAGAGAAGAAGAATTCATTCACGAAATGCTTATCGAACTGCTGCATGCTGCGCCGTGAATTATGCCCCTATTGAGTTTCACATGCACAAAATAAACCGATCGGTGCGGGTGTACGATTGGATGTGTATCATCATTGAAACTTTTTTCTCTTCTTGTTGCAGAACAAAACGGAACAAAACGATGTCAACCAACCAAACTAAACTGTGGGGAAAGATAGGCACAATATGTCTTGATTTAGTACCTCGGCATCTTCGCGATATCTTCAAAACCGAATGGGATTCACAATACGCTATTCCTTGGGATGACAAAAGCAACGCTGCTTTACAGCAATTCCTAACTCAAGAACAAGCACATAAGAGTAACTGGAAGCAACGTGGAATGTCTTACCAGAACTTGGCAGCGGATAGAACAGATTGGGATGCAACTGCTCTCTACCAAGTGTTACTGTTTTCAGTGTCCTTGGATTTGAAAAGCAGAAATCCGACTCTTTATGATCATATTGATAACTTGAGAAAAGTGCGGAATGGTCTTGTGCATAGTGCAAACACTACCATGAGCAAGGCACAGTTTGAACAAGAATATCAAAAGGTAGAATTAGTTTTCAGTGCTTTAAACATTTCTTCTGCATTGAAAGAATTGGAAGATATAAGGACAAACGACAATAGACCTACTCAGGCAGAATTAGAAGACATGAAACAACGTTTGAAAGCTGAACAGGACAATAGGATTTTCCTGGTCGTTTTATGCACGGTATTGATTATGCTGATCGCTTCGAGATATTCTAAAACATGGTTGGTAACAATGTCGGTTGACCTAATTAGAATCATAAGTTGTAACATGAACTTAACTTTTAAACAAAACAGTGCCTACATCTTTCCAGATATAAAGTATCCATCATATTTCCGAGGTCGTCAGTCTGATATTACAGACATAATTAGTCACTTCACGGATAGTCGCCTTGTCAATATTCACGGAGTAGCTGGTATGGGGAAAACTGCAAGCAGTCGGGAAGCAGCTTCTTGAGAAAGAATATGGCTTCAGTGTGGCATTTGTCAACTTAAAGCACAAAACAACTATTCCTGACATTGCTGCACAAATTCTTATTTCTCTTGGGATTACGCCAATGGATACATTTACACCAAGTGACTTTGAGGCTGAATTGCATCGATACATTCATCGAAAAACTGTCGTAATTCTTGACAACATTGATACTGTTTTAAAATCAAAAACTGCAAGAAATTTTGAAGAACTCATTTCTCTTAGCATTCTTAAAAATAACTTGATAAGTGTGTTAACAACTTCTAGAATTATTTTCAATGTTTCTGGTGTGCTAATGACCAATGTAAAAATTGAGGGTCTTCCTGTTGAGGATTGTGTACAAATACTACGACTTCTCAACCCCGGTATGGCAGATAATGACGCAGAACGATTAACCAGTCTGTCAGGAGGAAACCCTTCACTTCTTGAAATGTTTGCTACATATTTAAATAGTGGATTTGCAGAAGCGGAAGATCTGATAGTTAAGATTGAGAATTCGGGTATTAGAATAGACTCAATAATGTCTGATACGGATGTTGACGAGCTGAAGCACTTATTGGCTAGCATTCTGTTTCATATCTTATTGAAACCCTCGGAATTAAAAGGATGTTAAGTCACATTGAGTGCATTTCGAATTCAAATGGCAAAGACTGTTGATATGTCCATCCATGTAGTTTCAATGCAAGGAGGTGGTTTTGTCCGTGCAGTTTCAATGCTCGACAGCATTATTTCACTATGAATTTTGCTCAGAGGATAAACCCCCTTGTAGCAGAACCTCATTGTTCATGCTTTTGTGACTTAATCCCCTTTATATTTAAGGTCGACTGCAATTAATCCTCGGTCGCTGGTTGCCCCAAAGTTTGAGACACCATATCAAATCAAAGAAGAAAACCGTGTAGATTAAGCTAATGCGACAAGGTTAATTTATTAGCGCGTTGTTGTCTATAGAACGACTTCAGATCTTTATAAATTTAATATGTATTTGTTTCTATTCGTGTTATTTTCTGTCACTTTGACGTGAAGTGGACAACCAAAATAAACTATGGGTACAATATGTCTCGATTTATTACCTCGGCATCTTCGCGATATCTGCAAAACCGAATGGGATTCACAATACGCTATTCCTTGGGCCCGGTCCTTGGGATGACAAAAACAACGCTACTTTACAGCAATTCCAAACTCAAGAACAAGCACATAAGGGTAACTGGAAGCAACATGGAATGTACTACCAGAACTTGACAGCGGACAGAACAGATTGGGATGCAACAGCACTCTACCATGCAGTGTTACTGTTTTCAGTCTCCTTGGATTTGAAAAGCAGAAATCTAGGCTAGTCAAATTAAGAAAAATAAGAGGTTAGCCCACCACTATTGCAACAGAATCCATTTAATCACCATTCGTTTCAGAAAAACATATTTTAATAACACATCAAAAGTCCTCCAAAATCCAAGTGGTGGAACAGTGCCTAATTTGCATAAATCCAGTATGGCCGCTTATATGCAGGGGTGAAATGTGAAATGTCAAAGTTAGCCAAATCTTGTAAATGCCATACCAATATATTCCTATTCAGAAAAAGTATAATTTGACCAGTATTTGACATATAGTTCTTGAGTTATAGGCAAAAAGGTCGAAGGCACACGGGCGTTTACAATTGAAATATGCTCCAATTTCAATCCAACTGGTTTTAAATTGTTCCTTTGGCAATAATATATCGAAATGATAAAAGTTGCATTGTTTTGGATTTTTTACACAACAAAAAAGGTCAAGTTCAACACGGCTCAATGGGATTTGATCTTCTCTGCCATGTTACCAAGGTAACTAACCACCTGAGATATGGCAAACTATTCTTTTTATTAAATGCTTTTTGCAAGCGGAACAATATATGAGACCATTTTTTAATGAAATCATAATTTTTCATTTTTTGCCCCCCTGTGGAGTCCAAATTTTGACATTTGACCTTTTTGCCTAACTCAAGAAATGTACATCGGAGATAGGTCAAACTATACTTTTTCTGAATCCTTATGACAAGATCAGTACATTGGTATGGTTTTTAGCCAGATTTGACCACAGATCCTGGATCTGTGATTTGACCAAATTTGAAATTTCACCCCTGCATAAGCGGCTATTTTGGATTTATGCAAATTAGGCATTGTACGTTCCACTGCTTGGATCATGGATTTTTAGGGACTTTTGATATGTTTTTGTGTGAGCTTTTGGGAGATGGACGCATGGATGCAATTAGTGGTGGGTAATTTTTTAATTTGACCAGCTTAATCCGACTCTTTGTAAGCATATTAAAAACTTGACAAAAGTGCGTAATGGTTTTGTGCATGGTGCAAACACTACCATGAGCAAGGCACAGTTTGAACACGAATACCAAAAGGTTTAAAAGGTTTTCAGTGCTTTAAAAAAGTTTTCAGTGCTTTAAAGATTTCCTCTGCATTCAAAGAATGGGAAGACATAAGGTCAAATAACAATAGAATTAGAAGACATGAAACAACGTTTGAAAGCTGAGCAGGACAATAGGGTTTTCTTGGTCGTTTTATATCGTCACAGTGTTGATTATGCTGATTACTTAGCAAATTCAACATTGCTTCGAGATATTTTGAAACTCAGATTGCTAACTCTAACCGCGTTTTCTTGTTCTATTCCAGTTGATGATATCCAAACACACCATATGGACGACATGCCCAGGGAAGCCCTGCAGGGCTATTGCTATTTTATTTCAACTCAAACACCCCATGAAGACATGACATGACTTTAATCTTCCACACAGATAGTGTAAATTTCAAATGGGGGTTAATACCTGAATGGGTGACTTCATTTGAAATCTATACACCCTTTGAGTGGGAGATTAAAGTCATATCTTCCATATAGGGATGTTTGGATTTTAAATGGGCCCAGCCCAATATGGTTTTCCTGGTCGTTTTACGCTCGATATTGACTACGTTGATTGCTTATTGTTTTTAACAGATTTAACATTTACTATATACGAGATAGTCAGAAACTGAAAGTGCTGTAGGACCAAACTGCAAATTGCTAAATATTGCCGCTTGAAAAAATAATAGAATACATAAGAAATATTGCAGCTTACGATTGAATAAAAATAAGAAATATATGCAGTACCAATCAACAAATCGTCAGTCTGTCACTTTATTGAGTTGAGTGTTGCATTCGCACCATTTGATTCGCAGTTGGGGGCATGGGAGTTGTGTTATTTGTTTCGCCGTCTTTGGCGGCGAAATATTTGTTGTTGTTTTTTTAATTTTAATGTATACCTTTATACAGAGTTGGGTAGGGGATCTTTTTTTACTCATCAGTGGGGCGAAATGTTTTTTCCGTCTCGCTAGTGGGCGTTTTTTTTTTTCAAAAAGAAACTCACATTCTTTTCCCTGAAAATAAAATGGTGCACTAAGCAAATTACCGGACTCGAACAGATCCTGTATCTGATGCGTCTCTAGATAGGCCTACACGAGTAGGCTATACCTATTCATTTTTATATTTTACGGTTACACAAAGAAACGTATAAAAGACGTATAAAAGACGTATACAACTCGGTAGAGCAGGTTCAGGTTCCCAGGTTCAAATCCTGGATGGTCAGTGAAAAACATTTTCACTGACTGTCATTTAGGCCTAGGCCTATGTATGTGGAGACTTGTGTTAAAAACCTTTCTCATACGTATACAAATGTTCTCTAAAACCAAGTCCTCTAGCCCAATTCTATATAATTATCCAGGTCCATATGTGTAATAATTCCCAATGCCAGTGTCCCAAGCATAATGCCAAACGCTTGACCGACACTGTCATGATTGTGCAGTGCAATCACAATTTCAAAACTGTGGATCGTTATGTTGTATAGGCGCTAGCATACATGTAGCCCTATGACTGATAATATTTTTAAATAAATTTAATAATTGTCCACTTCAGGGAAATGTAAAAATGTAAAAAAGCAGAATTGCCAATATAATTTATAATAATATAAGTCTATAAAAAAGACCGTCTCCTTTTATCCACCGCCGAAGAGTTTTATTTTTATTCGTATTAGAATTTAAATAGCGGCATGCGCCCGTAAGATGTGTTTCTAAAATACGAAATTTCATAATAGAGCATCATTCTGTGTCTCACTGTCGCACATTATGGCACTAATTTCAATGGTCAAGATAATACTTAAAAAAGAAAAGATAATGAAATTAGTCCATGAATGTTTAAATCTAAAGCATGTCCATTTGTAAAAAAACAAAATAGTATTTCAGAGAATGTTAAAGGGACGGGGGCGTGTACCTTGTTTTTTATATCCCAGAAGCAACATGTAATAATGAATATTAATGAGAGTTACATAGTCATGTAGCCGAACGGTCTGCGTGTCAGAGACAACTGAGTTTCTGATGCCCCGGTTCTGATGTGGAAATAGTTTTGTTCACAGAAATGTTAAACCCTTAAAATCGGCAAAATCTGTAAAATCAGATAATTATAAAGGTGAAATATAAAGTCAGATAGACATTTGGGAAATTTGTAAGTTGTAGTGACCGTCCACGGCGAATGAGCCGTAAATTCCCGGGGGGGTTTCTTCGAAAAAAAATTTACGGGGATGTGCCACGTAGACTTTCGGATGCTGACTTTCTCTATACCTACTTTTTGCTGTTTTTGCTACCCATCAGTATACCAATTTTCAAGAAAAAGCACCCAAAAGCACCCAAATTTGCCATAATTGGGCACTTTAAGGGCACTTTTGCCAAAATGCGCCCAATTGGGCGCATTGGTCTTCACTGAAAACCCACCCATCGATATACCAAAATCGCCGAAAAGGTACCCCAAAACCGTGGCACATCCCCGTATACCTTCAACCAGGAAGAACCCCCTCCGGGCGTAAATTCCTCCCCCGGTCAATTTAGTTTTATTTCGTGGATAAAAAATAAACATAAACTTAAAAATGGTATATCATTTGACTTCAAACGATATCCAGAAGCGGGGTTATGGTTTGTTAAACTTTGCTCCTTCAACAAAATTATAGCTTTTTACGTTTTTACATGTGTCTCTTTTTCCACATTGTTGGCAATAAATATCAAACAGTCATAATTGGCGGTCATTTCAAATCATCTCCAAGTCAACGAGGTTTAAAGCTGTTTAAGAATGTTCTCTCATTGTTAATTGTTGGTTATGCATACCTGTACAAAATACAATGCCTGGTACCCACCACTTGAACAGGATTTAGCAATATAAGCAAACAAAGACCAGAGCTATTAAAAGTTCTATAGCCATCTAAGGTAGAAGCTTATTATCCACTTCAACAATAGGATTATTGAGTAGTTTATGACTATGAGACGGATGTCGGGCCAGCTTAAGTTACCGATGAATATGACCTTCGTACACATTTTACACCGTAACTCAAAATACAATTTAGGGAATTTACGGCTCATTTGTGCTGCCGGGTCATTATTAACCCTGTTCTCTCTAAGCGAGATATCATTTTCTTCGGAAGAGGGGGGGGGGGGGGGGTCATGAACATGTCGGTGACCGGAGTCAATTTTTATGACCCCCTATCGCCTATCGCGGGCTAAATTTGTTTACGACCCCTCCTATCTTGTGTCGAAAATGACCCCTCCCCCTTCCGCCTACACAGACTCAAGACCGTTATTCATTGCCGGACTGGCGCATAGCGTGCCAAAAGTTAGAGTGAAGAAAGTTCATTAAAATTTCAATTGTAAGTGTATAGGCCCCCTAAAGAAGGAAACACAAACATGTTGCATTTATAACTAAAGATTGTGCACACATTTTGATTGTTAGTAAATTTATAAAGTATGAGTCACCAGCCCTTAATAATTCTATAACCCCCTATTTTGGGTGTTAAAAAAAAAAATAAACATGTTTCACGTCCCTCCCTCTTCCTTTTTTGAGGTTTCTTCAATTCATTTTTCATTTTTTGAAATTCAGTTATAACTTTTCAAAAAATATGTCTAGGAAGTAGAGATGCTTTCTATAGCCATGCTAATATAGGCCTACAAGAAATACTTTTGAAAGGTTTTGTGATAAATTAGAGGGGGCTACCTCTCAGAACAACAAATCAGGCCTCCTCCCCCCGGGCTCCTCCCTTTTCCAGGCATAATTGTATATAGGCCTACGCTAAAACAGCTCTAATTATTAAGGCCTAAAAAATTTGTTTGATTGGCGTAACATGAAAAAAAAATTAGGGTAGGCTAGGTCGGTCGGCAATTTTTTATTTTTTTTACACACATTTAAAGCTGAAAGTCGCGATTTTTTTTTATTATTATTTTATTCTTTTTCATTTTTTAATCCATTTTTGCCAAAAAAAAAAAAAAAAAGTCCAGGGTCGGGCCTATTTTTAGGGTCGGTCGGGTTACGCCAATCAAACAATTTTTATTTTAGGCCTGATGGGTATTTACACCGATTTTACAACAATTTTTTTTCTTCAAAAACCAGACGTGAAACATTACCCTACTAGCTCCTACTTGGCCTTACAACCCCCTATTTTTGGTTTAAAAATTCTATGACCCCCATTCCGAAGAAAACGACAGCCCCCTAAGTTTGATATAAAATCTGTCAAAAGCAAATACACCTCTTGACCTGGGAATAATTCAAAGAAAACCCAAGCTAAATTGTGCACAATTTATTGACAATTTTTCAAAAAGAGAACCGCAGTCAAGACAAATTAGGGACATGACGTCATCTTATGAATATTTATAGTTTACTGAATTGCCGAGAACATAGCATCACTGTCATTCACACAAAATGGCGGATCAACAAGGGAGTCGATTGAGTCGCCTCTCTGCAACATTTTCACGTTTTAATTTCCCTGTAGATCACAATTCCCTTCATCTGGGCATCTCACGAAGTTCTTCTTCCCTTCTTCTTCGTGACAACATTGACTCATATGCTATCGTCGCTCTGATCCCTGAAAGCAAAGCCGGAAAACCCGGCGAGAATCGAGAGCTTTTCGTCTGCTTACACATTCTCAATGATGACATGGTTCGACGATCGATTTCTCTCTGTCAAGTTTCAGAAGTTCCAAACACCATAACCCTGTACAGTACAGAGTTTTTTCACAAACACTACCAAATATCAGATGCGGAGGATGTTTACATCCGATGTGTAAAGGTCTTCCCACTCACAAAAGTTATCTTTGGGTCAAAATCTTCTCAATGTTACGATTGGGCAAAAAATCATGTGTTCAGCACTGGTTTGCTTGTGTCTGCTTGTCAACAGAAAGTTCTGGTTAGAAACAGAGATCTTTTCCTTGCACCAGTGATTCCTGTCTTTGATAGTGATGATGCATATGATCTATCAAATTATCTTGACTTGGTAGCTCTTGAATGTGAACCTGTAATGCAGGGAGTCATAACTGTCAATACATCAATTGTCATCACACAGATGGATGAGAAAGAAGGTGAAGAACAAACTGCTGATGATAGGAACAAACAATTCCACAAGGAACAAAGTATGCAGGGTTCATCTCTGTTTGCAAATGATGTTCAAGCTACAACATACAACAGTTTACCAGAGCCAAGACTTGTATCGGAGTTTGCTTTGCAACTTTATGACTCAGCTTCATCTTTAACACTAGACACTGTTTTCAACTCTGAAATTTCTCAGTTATCCACATGTTCAGAACTATTATTACGACCTGTGCTTGTCCCAAAATCTGCCACCCACGAATCGTCAATGTTAAATCCAATGTGCATGCTAGAAGATCAGTGTGAAGTTTCTTATCGTGTAGGTGTGACAAAAACAACATTGTCGAGGTTACACGCTTTCAACGGCAGCTGGGTGCTGGTGTCTATACCTGTGATTAGCCAGGCTGATGAAGATGATAGGTATAGTCAAGCATCTACAGAAGAAAAACGAGGATCCATCAGTACACTCTCGAAAGAAGAACTAGTGCAAAGTAAAGAAGAAAAGAAAGATAATTTGGACAATATGAAACAAATTGATGACAAAATCAATTTAAAAGAAGCTAACACACATCTTGCTCAAGTTTTTGTTATAGATCAGAGCAAATACACAGAACCTGTAGATCACCCTGGTTTAGCCACTCATGTCCCATATGAATTGAGCTGTGAGGACTTGAGTCCTGAAGATAATGTTGTCTATTTGTCACCTCTGTTGTGGTTCAATCTACAAGAGCATCCATCTACACTTATTCAACCAAATGCAGTGGTGTCTATCAGGGTATGCATTTTAAATGTTTATTGTGAATATTATAAATTAGTCAAATTAAAGGGATCTAATCTTAACTTAAATCCATATTATTAAATGTCAGACTTTTGACTTGTTGACTGTGGTTTATCATTGGGAGTGAAATTGGGCAAAGGGGTAATTACTACATGTAGTAGGCCTACCGTCAACAGGGGTGAGATTGATCATGAGGAATAATCACCTGGGTGAGATTGATCATGTGCACCGGTAATATTAACAACCAATCATTGACACTGTAAACAATTGCTAATATATTATATTATTCTTTTATGAAGGTTAACTGCATGAAGTAACCCAACCCACCCATCCAACCCACCCAACCCAACCCAACCCAACCCAACCATGCGGAATTACACGCGTAAATGAATAACAGAAATCAGTTATCTTTCACAAATTTGAAGAGCAATGTAATGAGATAATTTTAACAATTCTGAAGAGGTCAGAGACAATGGTCGTTTCAAGTTATATGTTTTGGTATTGATTTTTGTTTGGGTTTTCGTAAGTTTCATAAGTTGCGTTTTGTACAGCCAGAACAAAAACTGTTACGCAATACGAAAACAAAAACAAAAATCAATACATATAACAGTATGTCATCCAGTCTGCTTATCAAGATAAGTTGAACAGTTTTGAAGAACTCAGAGACAGTTTACTTAGCTTCATTTCCGATTTACCATGTATTTTCATTGAAATTGGGGTGAGATTGATCAGATTTTACCTAGAACATTTTCGTACCAGATTTGGTATATCAACATAAAACATTTTGATTTGAAAATGTTTCAGAATTTTTTTTAAATGCCAAATTTTGATCAATCTAACCCCATAGCAGTAGTGACATTGATCATATAGGCCCCCTACATACTTTATACAGTCAACAATGAGTGATCAATCTCACCCCATATATTGGGGTGAGATTGATCACTCTTTGATTTAAAAAAAATTATACAAACGCAATTCCTACCATCATACATTATATATTGATATAAAGTGGGGACCCTATTTGTTATAAACAATTAATATAATCCACCAAAAAATTATATGTGCCAGAGTTACAAACATAAAAAGGCCCAATTTGATCAATCTCACCCCTGTTGACGGTAATTGGTCCTGGATAAACTTCCTTTTTCATATACCAGTCGCCAGTGTCATGATTGTAACCTTTTGAAATGAATTATTTTCACCATGCAGCTTGCCAATAAGGAGTTGGAATCCCAACAGAGTATCACTGTGAGTTCGTGCAGTATTTCTCGTAGCAGTCAACCACATCTAGCCACAGAAATCCATCTAGCATTAGTGAAATCTTCAGATTATCCAATGACTAGCAACTTTGATCAAGCAGTGAAAAAGCACTTCTCACAAACTAGGTACCGTAATATATACGCATTGCACTGCATTGTATTGCAGTCACAGGCATTGCTTTGCACTTTATTGCACTGTACTACATTGATATAAAATTAGATTGATTAAGCCCATATTTATTGGTCAAGCTATGAGTTTTAAAATATTGGATGAGACGAAGTTGAGTCCAATATTTTGAAACTCATAGCAAGACCAATAAATATTGGGCGTAAAGCATCCAATTTTATTTATCACACTATGTTCCAATATGAATATCCAATATGAATCCAATATTTTCACATACTTGGATTCATCAAAACATAATATACTTTATGTACACTGTATCTGTATCACATTCACATTTTCTTAGTTTTTGCTGAACCATGAAATGGTATCAGCCTATATTAGTGTACCTTACTTCCTTACTTCCTTACTTACAGACTGACCAACCTTTTGGTCTAAAATGGGCATATCTCAAAATGCTACTAAGGTATGACCCCCCAAGTGGTGTCAAATGAAAGAGAAAAAAATAAAGAGTACCGTATAATAAAAATATTTTCCCACCCGGGGGTGGCACTAATAATAAGCCCTGGGTCAATATTCATATGGATCCTTTTTATATCTCAAAATGCCAAGAGGGTATGTTATGTACCCCCCGAGTGGTGTCAAATGAAAGAGAACAAAGTAAAGAATATAATAAAAAATAATTTCCTCACCGGGGGTCACACTCCTCATAAGACCCGGGTCAATATGCCAATCTTGGGTCCTTTTCATATCTCAGAATGCCAAAAAGGTATGACCCCCTGAGTGGTGTCAAATGAAAGGCAAGAAAGTAAAGACTATAATTAAAATAATTTTCCAATCGGGGGTGACACTCCTCAAATGACCTGCATCAATATTCATAATTGTGGGTCCTTTTCATATCTTGAAATGCTGAGAAAGTATGACCCCCTGAGTGGTGTCAAATGAAAGAGAAAAAGTACAGAATATATAAGAAAAATAATGTCGTCACCGGGGGTGACACTCCTTATAAGACTTGGGTCAATATTCCTATTTTAGGTCCTTTATAACATCCATAGAAGGTATGAACCCCTGGGTAACCACTAACCATGTACAATGTATACCACAATATACTGCCGAAGCCCCATGGTTCAGCTTTGGTGCGGTAACCGCTCTAGTTAAGTTTCGTTTTGTGATGTATTTAAATACATTTGAACTATTATATTTTAGATCTTTAAAAAAAAAAAGAGCATGAAAATACATTATTGGCATTAGAAAAAATAGGAATTAGGATTTCATTGTCATGTCTTGGCAGTTGGCATTTATGAATATTAAAACAATTTGCATGCCTTTGTAAGTCAGAATGAGCTCTCATCAGTGTGGTTCATATATTATGAGTGCAGAAATTGCTTGTTTTATTCTGCAGGGTGATTAGCTTGGGTGATGTGATAGCCTTACAGGGACAGTATTTCCCAGAATACACACAAGATATCACAGAAGGTGTCCATATGCGTCTACCACTCATATGCTACAAGGTAACCAAGATACTACCTGTTGTGGAGGGAGCTGCATCATTCCTGGTAAACTCACTGCTTACCTCAGTTTATCAGGTAAGAAAACAGAAGATATTGTACAAAGAGGGTTAGATAAAACAAGCCTAGAATTAGAGTGCAATATGGGAGGAGCTTGCAAGTAGAAATCTTTCAGTTTCGGTGTTCAATAAAACAGATAAATCTTAACCATTTTATAGGTAACATAACTAGGGATAAAAGTCACGGTGTTCAATAAAACAGATAAATCTTAACCATTTTATAGGTAACATAAATAGGGATAAAAGTCAACTTTTTTTGATGAAGTACATTATGTTGTAAGATACAAATTCATTTTTATTTGTTTGTAGGCAGGTCCAGTGAATAGCTTTATCCCAGTCACCATGGATGTTTACTTAAGCTCATATTATGATCCCATATGGGGATCACCAATGCCTGCAGGGATAGCCAACTATGTGGATGAAGTGGAGGAACTTCTTTTACCGTATCTTGTGCCAAGGTAAGATATTCAGGTGGCATGATTTTGTATGTTGTACAGAAACAAAACAAGAATGAAAAAGTTTCATTTTCAATAAAAGCCAAGGTATCCTCACATAGACTCAGGGCGGTAGCTAAAACCTGCCTGTATGCTAGTGGCAGATCAAATTTCAGACGTGCCTGCAATAGGTAATAATTTCAATTTGAGTTGTCCAAATGTCAGTTCAGTTGTAGCTAGACCGTTAAGTTTGAAAAACTATCAACCCTGTCTGACTAGTGGCAACAACGTTATGATATTGTACAAGTGAAATTTTTTGGTGCTTGTTTTTAAATTTAAGTTTCTAAACTTCCTTATATTTACTTATACACAAAAGGAATATTTTGTGTGGTGTTATATTTTCAGGGCAGCTGCAAAATGTGAACATAAATGTAACATAAAATTGTCCACTTTTACAATAGTCTTGGAGCCTCATTTACGATGTTATTCTTCTTTTTCTTGAATTTTGGTAGATCCCAGTGCAATCGTCTCACTCCTTCAATACTCTTAACTGGACCTTCTAGTAGTGGGAAGTCAACAGCTATCAAATCAGTGTGTCGTAGACTCAATATGCATTATTTCCCTGTTAGTTGCTATGACTTGTGTGGTGACACATCAGCATCCACTGAAGCTAAGATCACAAACTTGGCATTCAAAGGTAAGAATTGAAGGACAACCAACACAGATATGTGATATGTACTTCATAATTAAATTGCCAAATTTTATGGGATGAGATCAGGAGAGGTGATAAACTTAAGAAGTGCTAGCTTTATATTTAGTCGTGTTCACATTGTTGGATGTACGTCCGGCGGAACTTGATCGGCGTAAGTTGCTAGGAGTAGCGGTAGGCGCTGCCAGGAGTAGGTGCAGTGTGAACGCTGGTCAGCGTAAATTCTGCCAGGCGTACGTCCGATGATTTACTCCTGACAAAAGTCAGGAGTAGCGAGCTGGGTGTAACCTCCGCCAGGCGTAAGTTGCAATGTAAACGCAGATTACGCCTGGCACCCGGAGTAAGTTTGACCTTTTGTTGGTCAGAACTAAGAAATTACATACACATGTACCGCGTGGTTGATAAAGGTCACAGAAACACCGGAAGTGGTAGCCAATGTTTACGCCGACCAGAAGTGAATAGGCCTACTTGGTGGAACTAGTCGGCGTAATGATGGAGTAGGCTAGGTGTGGACACGCGGTAGGAGTAGGGAAAATATTTGTGGAATTTTGATCAATGTTAGCGTAAGTTTACGCCGGGTGTTACTCAAAATGTGAACACGACTTTTGACACCTCCTGTGTACACAACCATACCCAAGGAGGACATAATAGTTCCTCTTCCATGTAATCTGGACTATGTATGTCATACCTTTAATTGCAGCTGCTGGTCAACCTCTACACATGTTACTATCAATTGGTGTTAGTTTTCAGATCATGTAATTCATGTTATTCTAAATCAAATGATATTTCTCATTTTTAAACAGCTGGACTGTGTACTCCATGTATTCTGTTGATGAGGAATGTTCATGTTGTGGCAAAAACCAGAGATGGTACAAGCGAAGGTATGTCCCATGCTACACTTTGTTTTCTCATATGTGTGTCCCATATTAATGGTGTTTACAAAAGCCCACATACACACACCCCGACCCACCATACACCTCCTTCACATATATACGCAATCAACAAGAACAAATGAAGACATTACTTATGAAATAAGAATATGTTCAGCAGATTACAGTTAACAAGTTACGGAAAAGATTCTATCAAAATTCCAGAGTTATTTCTCTATCACTATAAATTAATCATCCAATAATCATGATAATGCAATAATTTAATATATTCCAACAGACCCAAGAGTGATTGCATCACTGAAGGATACTATTCAGTCATTGGTGTCTACCAATCAGGAGTGGCCAATCATCGTCATAGCAACGGCTCCATCTAGCAAATCAGTTGCTGCTGATTTACAGTGTTGCTTCTTACATCACATAGAAATGAAGGTAACAATGCTGTGGGTTGGTAGTCACAAAAATTGTCTTGAAATGCAACTGAAACCAAACCTTTTTTCTACACTTTTTCTTCACTGCATGTGCATTTGTTAGCTCTGTAGAGAATTTTAATTGATAAGTTGGTTTGACAAGCTTCCAGATAGGATTTAAGTTTTATCTTGTTGTATTCGCTATCGTAGACATAACGTCATATTGGTGACCCCGGAGCATTACCATAGAGACTGGATCACGCTTTTATGAGAACCACAATGGCGATATCAATATATGGAATTTATATATCAAATTTTTAAATTACCAGTTATATTTAAGTATAGTATAGTATATTTTATTCACACACAAATCGTGGCCCTCAGGCCAAATTACAAGTGGTTTACAATATTAAAAACAATTAAACATTAAAAAATATAGTATCAATATTAACATGGAAAAATACAGCAACTGCTGTTGATAGAAAATAAAATATTGCACTTATTCAAGACATCATTCAAAAACATTATAAATACACACCATTAAAAGGCTAAAATTGCCTCAATAATACCATATTTAAAAAGTCAGAATATGCAAAACAGTTCAGGGCACTTAGTTATTCAATAAATTGATATAGTATGGAATAGCGCTGTTTTTGAAACGATCGGTCCTTGCATAAAGTTGAGAGATTTGATTTGCATTGCGAAGGACCCTGCCATGACTCTCCAGTCTGGTAGGAGGGATGAGATCTTTTGTTCGAATAGAAGCAGAAAGCCCTTCGCCAACTTACGACAATGATCCTCCTCCTATCAGCTAGAGAGTCTAGCTGGCACAGATTAAGAGCGTTTTCATAACCATCATACAATTTGCCCAGAACTATTTTGCAAGCTCTTTTTGCAGCTGCTCCAAAGTATAATCTTGAGTTGTGGTGAGTGAGGAATGCCATACTACATCCGCGTATTCAAGTAATGGTCATACATATCCTTTGTAAACTGAACATAATTCCTGGGTATTAAAACCAAACCTTTTTAAAATCCTAAGCATATACAACCGACGATTGGTTTTGGACACAATTTCAGCAATGTTTCTATCCCATTTGAGGTTGTCCTGCATCCAAATACCCAAAATTTTTGCCTCAGAAACAAAGTTGAGAGGAATGTCATTGATTTTGATAACATTATTGGGTGGATTCCTCTTAAAGCAGACCTGCAGGGCTTGACATTTCAAAGGGTTAAGTTTCAGATTATTATTGGCAGACCATTCACTGAATTCATCCAAAACATCTTGAATTTGGCTGGATTGGGGATGGATACAGTTCTCAACAATTGTTAAATCATCAACATATTTCCAACATTTTGTTTTGGGCACACTACTTGATACAGCATCATTGATTATAATCTGAAAGCCTATTGGGCCTAGTTTTGTACCTTGTGGGAGACCTCCATTTACAGTTTTGTAATCAGAAAGAACAGGTTTATAACGAACACACTGTTGTCTGTTGCTGACAAAGTCAGACAACCATGGCACAATAGACTCACGGACCCCCATATGGATAAATTTCTCCATAAGCAGAGTATGGTCGATCAAGTCAAATGCTTTTGAGAAATCCGTGAGTACCACTGTGCCAATGTTGCTGGCCTTGTCAGCGCCTTGATGAAGAAAGTGAAGCATGCTAATTAAATAATGTGATGTTGAGACACCTTTGACATTACCAAACTGTTGGTGGTCAATTTTATGACTTACATCTTCTAAAACCCACTTGGATATAAAACCCTCCCCAATTTTTGCAAAGCAGTCAGTAAGTGAGACAGGACGTAGCTTCTCAATGCTTGGTGGGTTTGTTTTTGGTATTGGAACTACAATGGCCTTCTTCCATTGAGAAGGGACTACTCCCTCAATGAGGGAGGTGTTCAAAACCTCTGTTAAGGGAACACTCAGCTCATAGGCAAATTCTTTAACCAACCTTGGAGGGAAGCCATCCGGCCCACATGCTTTACTCCGATTTACCTTGCTGAGCTCAGCATACACATCCCAAGGATATAATTGAGGGGGTGAGTTGTAAGCAGGTAAATAAGAAGGAAGCTTTGTGTTATCCAGAGGATTGATGTTGGAAGACACATTCACAAACAATTCATTGATGCTGTTAGCAATACTGACATGATCAGAATTCTGAATACCAGGGACATGTATGTTGTGCTCAGACTTTGTATCATTAGTCATTACTTTAATTTGTTGGTGCCATTTACGTGGGTCCTTATGTTGTAAATTCCTGACAGAGTTAGCGTGATAGTTAATTTTAGCTTTAGCAATTTCACGTTGAACTTTATTGCTAAGTTGACGCCATTGAGTTTTATCATCAGCCAGAAAGGCTGCTTGGCGTTCCCGAATCAGTTTTTTAATTCGGGGGGTAATCCACTTTTTATCATTATCATGGTTCTTTACTTTGACATGTGGGAAGAATGACTCCATAGCACTGTTAAGATGTTCATAAAAAGCATCCACCTTTTCCTGCGTATTATTGGCTTCAAACACATTAGACCAGTTTTGATCTTGAATCCAAGTGCCAAACTCCCTGATTTGGGAATCTTTAAAGGTGCGTACAACTCTGACAGCATTTTTATGCTTATGCAGTGATGGAAGGATTGGGTTTCCAAACAATGCATATGTGGTCACTCTTACCCACAGGTGACATAGGTAATGGATCTGAATAAAATTTACTAAAGTCAGTCATAATCAAGTCCAGTATAGCTTGTTCACGAGTAGGAAAATTTATAATTTGTTTTAGATTGTAAGATCTTGTTATCAGATTAATGTTCATTCTATTGAAATCACCTAAGATGGCAAAACTAATGTCCGGATATTTAACATGTAACAAGTCCATTGATTCAAGTAGGTTTTAAGACCTGAAACCTCATGATTTCAGAATGAAAACATCTTGCAAAAGCTTACTAGGCACTGAAATCCATAAGAAATGGGCTAAAACTTGATTTTCAAACAGCAGAACATCGATGTGTACAGCGTAGATATCGTTGTCATGCAACCACTTGATCCATCACTACAGAAGTAGTTGTGACCTCGGCAGAAAGTGACATCAGACTACGACAGCGAATACAGACCAAGGCAATCACTAGATCTGTGAATTACTTAAATTAGACATAAACTTTTAATCTTATGCAGAGCTCATGCTCTATCTGACTATCTGAGATTGCAAATATTGATTTTCTGTTATAAATCTGATTAGTAATCATCAGCAACAATCATGCAATGGTATTTCATTGTAATTAATTCTTATTTGTTGCTTTTCCCAGACCCCTATAGAAGAAGAAAGGACAGAACTACTAGGTGCTCTATGCCAGAAGCTACCTCTTGCTACAGATGTTGACATCAGTCATATTTCGAAAAGAACAGCAGTGAGTTATAGTCCACATGATTGTGTGTACATGTATAAACCACACACTGTTAGTAGTTATGACTTGTGTGGTGATGCATAACAATATCCACTGAAATGAAAGTCATAATTGTGGCATACAAGGTGTTTAGAACTGAGTAGAATATCAAACATTTCACAGATTGCAAAGCAAATCACAAGGAGAGTTTCATTGGTTTTAGTGTCGGATCCTAAAGTAGTCAATCATTACCACCGATGATAGACATCTTGTATATTATTTTAGGTTGTTATTATAATAATAGTTATGTACATGAACCTGATTTGGTAAACAAGATCTTGCAATACAATGTATAGAGTTCATTTGGCTTATAATTGGTAAAAATTATCAAGTTTTTGTTATTGCATGCGTAAATTAAGTCCCAACTTGCCCTTACATAATTTCACATAAGCATGCGCCAGTCATGCATTACCTGATTCCACAAAGCACAACTAGGGTAAGTGCTGCACCCAACTGCGTTCACACATTCTATATCAATACACTATACTATAAGCTAAACAATTATAACTTTGAATATCAGTAAGTCACTGACTGTGAGTTTAAAATTTTATAATATTGAGGGTCCTTGAATGATGAGGTGGCATTAAATTTGTACAAAATATGAGGACAACTTCATCTGCTAGTGCCTACATCCAATGTGTACATATATGTACCTGCTTGAAAAAAAAAAGTCATTGGATAATTCATGTGATCCCTCCCATTTGTGTTTACATATGTGACATGATCAAGGGAAATGAGTCGCATGTCGGCAATTTTCAATTAAAACTTTTTCACATCATTTTCTGGCAGTTTACAAATGCTACATTTTGATGCAAACCCCATCAAAATTGGACATCTGGTTACGGAGTTATGAGCAATTTATCAATGGCTGAAAACAATATAAAACATAAGAATTTGAACACTGTTTTTGCCAATATCTCAAAAACAATATTAGCGACATCCCACTCATTTCCCTTGATCATCACATATGTGTGTGGATGTGGATAATTTTGGATATGCATGACTGGATTATGTTGTATTAATTTCGTATGGTGTTATTCTTTATTCAGGGTATGGTTCTAGGAGACCTTTGTGCTTTGATGTCTCATACAAGTAGAGCAACTCTTGGTAGAGTTGTATCAGCATGGTGAGTTGAGTATTGTAAATGGTCAAGTGACTGTTTTAAGCTACTTTACACATTTGGTGTAAAATGGGGGTTCCCAATTTTGTTTGTTTTAGGGCCACATGGGGCCAAACAATTTTAAACATGCATGCTTTAGGGGCAAAATACACCCCAGGATCTTATGTTTTCCTTTACGTTTTAGAGATGGTCAAGAGCCAAATATCCGTTATTGGCAGGCCGGATTTGGTCCGCAGGTTGACTGTTGAGAACCACTGCTATAGGAAACTGGTTGCACACCAAGTTTTGTACCTAATGCAATATCAAGTGGCATAAGTACTTAAAAAGCTAAAGATAACTAATAACTATTTCCCTCCATTTCAGTTCTGTTGGAACTAAGTTGACATTACAAGAAGAGAAGGATGTATGTGCTGCAGGCATCCAGGTCCACGCTGCTGACTTTGAGACAGCACTAGACCACCTCCAAGCAACTCATGCAGACTCCATAGGGGCACCAAAGGTAAAGCTGCTAAGGAATGATATCTGATATGCCTGAAATGAATCTTGGGCAGTTCTGTAGTTGAGTATTGCAGATATGCAACTTGCTTTAATCTCGTATGTGACTGTGGCATCTGAAAGATGCAGATAGTTTGCGGCTGTATGTCCAGTAGTTTGCATTTGTTCAAGTCAGTATCTTTATTATGAATGTTTCATTTGAGAGTTTCAGTCATAGCACATAAATAAACTTTTTGATAAAACAGCATGGCAGGTGCCATGTATCATTTTGAGCTCACCCAAAATTTGTTTAGGTCGGTGCTAAACCTAAGTGCTTCAAACTGCCATTTGTTTCATACATTACAGCCAACATGCATGCTAGCATTATTACCATGAATGATAATACTATGCCACATAGATAGTTACAAGAACTCTGTCTGCTCTGTGCTACATGGATAGTTGAAAGAACTCCATCTGCCCTACTTTGTTGGCACTGTGATTTCACATGATTCCAAGATTCTCTTTTCTCAAGCATATTACACTGGTCTATTTTTCATTATTCAATAGATTCCTAATGTGTCATGGGAAGATGTAGGTGGGCTTGCTAATGTGAGAGCTGAAATATTGGATACAATACAACTCCCTTTACAACATCCAGAATTATTTGCAGCAGGTCTTAGGAGGTCAGGTAAGTGGTAACTTATAATATGAACATACCACTCAAAGGTTAGTTGTCAACTGAATTAAAACTATGTTGGGCTGCTACTTCATAGAATTCAGGGTTTTGCTCCTGGACTACAAGACAAATCCAGGAAATCAGACTTTTCTTATACAGGGAAGGAGAGACAAAACTCATGAAATTGGGAAAAATCCTGAGAAGTCATACCTCTGAGAAAATTGAATAGTAATCTATTATGGATGCTGATTGTATCCGAAGCCACTAATTGAGTATAGTATAAAATGGAATGAAGATTTGAGGCCACCAAGGAATAAAAGCACAATTTGTCAAAATATTTAAACCTGTCATTATCAAGTTAGATTCATATTCTTAATCAATATTTACATGACTAATGTTTGCTTCTTCCATGGATTTTGTACTTTGTTTACAGGTGTGTTACTTTATGGCCCACCAGGGACTGGTAAAACTTTGCTAGCAAAAGCTGTAGCCACAGAATGTTCTCTCAACTTTCTCAGGTAGGCTTGAAACAAATTAATGATCATCATATGTCATTTGCAATGTGTGAAACTAATATATACACAAGTAAACTCTATGTTCAGTTCAATTTAATAATAATAAATTGTGCTTATGAAAAAAAGATGTACAGGCAGTTTATCAAAATGATATGTACCCACCAGTTTGTTGATGGAAAAGCCTCCACCTTCCAAATGTAACATTGGATTGATATAACCAGGAATAACAGTTGTACGACCCGTTGTATCATTCATCTTCAAATTAGGCAGATGTTATGGTGCATTTTGATATGACAGTCTTGTCTATAATCTCTTAAACTGATGGGTACCAATCATATTGGGGCAACCTGTTCTTGATCGTATTGCCTGATTGTTATACTTATAATAGCAAACTCTGTGACACTATCTGGTCCATGGAGGCCAAAGGGGTCAAATTTGAAATTGAGATCAAGGCAAAAATATGGAGTAAAAAAACAATAAAATACATCAGAAATAGACATAGTAAAACTTCATAATTTAAAAGCAAGTAGGCTAGACCTTTAGTGTTTTCAGCATACATTAGCCTAATGTTTGTATAAGGTAATAATTGACTCAACTTTCCAAAATGCTTCCTTTGGCCTCCATGGATCAGATCGTGTCACATAGAGCTTAAAATATTTGTGTTCAAAATTGTTTTTCAAATGCTTCACATCTGAAATGATATTTTTCTTGATTATTATCCATTGCACTTTTCTTAAATCATCTTTTTTCCCATCAGTGTGAAGGGTCCAGAATTGATCAACATGTATGTTGGCCAGAGTGAAGAGAATGTACGGGAAGGTAAGTCACATCATCTGTGAAAATCAACTGGGTTTTCCATTCTTAGTTTAAGTAATTGGTTACATGATCTAAAAAACAAATCTTTCTTGATTGAACAATGGGTTATTTCAGTTGAAATCCATGTAGCACCTATGGAAGACTTGACCTTAATTTTTCATACAGGGAGTGTGAATTTCAAGTGGGTGACTTCCATTTTAAATCTACACCCCCTGTGTAAGGGATTAAGGTATGTCTTCCATAAGGTGTATGGATTTCAATTGGAATAGTCCAATATGTTAAATTTACTTCATTTGTCTTCAGATTAATTTGAGAGCTGTAATTTTACTAAAAAGTTCCTGACAATATTAAATGGGCAGCCATGTTAAACAAGAAGAAATTAGAGGACAAGGAGTCAGAATCAGTTGTACCAATTCAAATTATGAAGTAATGGGATTGATTTGTTTATTAAAGGTGAACCTCATTGAAAATAAAGTTATATATCAATGGAAAGCTTATGATGTCAGGAAGTAGAAAAGAATATTTTTTATTTGCATAGCGTACCAGGCTAGACATAATCTCCATGCAAAGATTGGATATTGGCACCCCCCCCCTAAATTACAAAACGAAATTGTTCAAATTAGGCGCTTTTCGTTGATGACGTCAGCCCAGGGACACACAGTTACGTCCGGGTTTGATTGTAAACACAATGTCCGTGTATTACTGTGGCATGCATCGGGCCAATGCACGAATTCAGTCATTGTCAACTTACTTTACATGAAAAATATCTTCAATAAAATAAGAATAACATGAAGGAAATATCATGATCAAATTAAGAATGAAGTTCCTGAATAAAGTGTGTGGATTTAAAAATGGGAAAAGTGCTGGACGGGGTGATTTGGGATAGGCCAAGCCATCCACGATATGCATAGGGAATATTACAGTAAAAGCACGAAGAGCGAAGATTAAGCTGAAGAACCGGAATGAAAACAGATTACAAAAAATAACTGCTAGTGCTACCAGTTCAGATCGTCACACCAAGTTGAGATGAACTTATCACAATGAGAAAATGAAGGAATAGAATAAGGTACATGTACAGGATTTTTAATTATTTCTTAGCTTTACATCCGGTCATGTATGATAGGCGAACTCGTATAGATACATACGGGATGAGCTCAGTGACTGACTGAGTCTCACTACGCCGAGTGTTCAGTATCCGCGACTGTACTGTACTTGCAGACAAAATGACCAATTGATTTGATATTCACATTCTGATAATTCCAACTTATTGCTACTTCATCAGCAAAATTTATTCCTGTAAATGTTCCAAATATAAGGGAACGATTGATCAAATTTGCTGAAACACCCCATGAAACACAGAGGACGAAGCACCGAAGGGAGTCGCTGTGTTTGTGCATATCCGTCCCTGCACTTCAGCAGCAATTTACGCATCGTGTTCGGTAATCCATAAAACATGAATGTTTCACTTTTTCAGTACCGTACACTGATTGTACTATCATTAAAGAATCATGACACAGGCGACAATATTTTTATTTTATTCAGATTTCAGAATTCCATCAAATAACGGTCTACTAAGTCTAAATTGTATTTATTTCATAATAAAGTATCTATTTCTTTCAATCGTGATTGTGTGGAAAGAACGTCACGACATTACGCAATGCGCTAAATATGAAAACCTTTATATGGGCTGGATTTGATGAAATCGGCGTTTTTATTAATTTTGGATTACTGCAAGACGATATTTTTTTAATCAGACATTTTACAATGAATCAAGAATATATAGGGAATGTAACAAACAAGTATTTAATTTGTTATTTGATCATGTTTATTCAGTCCATGACATGAACGGTAGCAGCAAGCATTTGCGCATGGGATTGATCCCAGCGCGAGATTCAAACTCAATTATTACCCAGTTATACCCAGCCAGTTATGACTGATTTTGTCAAAAATTTACGGAAAATTTATGTGTTGACAATAATTCTATTATTTCTAATATTATATAGAAGGAACCAGCAACTTGAAGATTCCTCTAATTTCAAGCTTTATTGTGAAAATCAGACTTGCCGGGCAGCTTGCAAAGTACAGGAAGCAAGTCTTGTTTACACGGTTCCGAGTAAGATCACATGACTGTGAACCCTGAGCTTACGTCACGAGCATTCTCAAGGTCATAGACGATTGATTTGGGTGCTTTTTGGGCGCCTTAAAAAAGACCAAAAATTCAATCATTTTTTTAATTTTTCAGCTCTATTGGCCCTCAAAAAAATCGGAAAAATAATTTTTAATATCCTGACATCATAAGCTTTCCATTGATATATAACTTTATTTTCAATGAGGTTCACCTTTAACATTTAGTGAGAAAACTATGTGCTTCCTTTCATATATAACATTTCTTGCCATCTATGTGGATATTTCCCATTAAGCCTGTCTATCTATTGTTCTTCCAATCAATTAAAATAAACAATTTATTTAATATGATGTGATAATATAGCAGTGTGCAACAGGTATTAATTTTTCACATAACTGTTTTAATATGAATCCGAGAGATATGCTGTTAGTCAAATTTGCATTTGTTTTCCTGACTATGCATTTTGCAGTATTCAACAGAGCCAGGGGTGCTTCTCCCTGTGTTATCTTCTTTGATGAGTTGGATTCTTTAGCACCCAATAGAGGTAGGAGTGGAGACTCTGGTGGAGTCATGGATAGGTAAGAAGGAAATACACATGCCTGCTTATGTAACTTCAAACAGCTATAATCAAGTACATTAATTAACCTATTTTCATATACCTGATTATGTTTGCACACATGAAATGGCAATAAAACTAACATACTTCTGTTATTTGTGGCTTATCAGGTTTACCTATCTCCAAATATTTAAAACAAAATCCTGCAAGTATATTCTACCTTCAATACAACATGTACACTCAAGTGCAAGGCTGGATCAGATGGTATCTTATACATGTATATACCAAAATTTAGTTTACCCCTGTAAGCCTCATGTCATTGGCATCTCTGAAACTAGGAAATGTAGTCCAATCAGCTTCATTTGTAATGATTGTATATTGTATCTTTCAGGGTTGTCTCGCAATTATTAGCAGAGCTTGATGGTCTACACAAGTCATCAGACGTTTTTGTGATCGGTGCAACCAATAGGCCGGATCTACTGGATTCCGCATTACTGAGACCTGGAAGGTAATCATGCGCTTTACTATATTCTTGCATCATGCTAGTATTGCATTGTCATGCATATGGACCAAGTGAGTGTACCGTAGGCCTGCTCATTTGGTGCGCATTTGTATGTTAAATTGAATGGTAATTACCATCGCTTAAGCATGAGCCTTAAATATATTTCCAAACAACTCTTCCTATACCTTTGTACAGGAGCCAACCGTTGTTAATCCGTGATGAATCCACACTTTTACTGTAGCGTATACGCCGAACGCATAGCGTGATTACGCGTTACGCCGAAAGCGTGTAACTTCCTCATGCCTGGAACCTTTGTGCGTATACAAGCTTACAAGTTGAATTCAGTATTTTGCAGGTAGCAGCTAAACATTCCTGTTTTATTCTGTAGTTTTATTGCTGATACCAACAAAGAAATCACCAAAGTTTTTGCAAGGCTGAGTGGCAAAACTGACATTCCTCATGAAATAATCTTGCGAATTATATGATCTTTAACTTGTTTTCGTTGTTGAAAGGGATTCAATCATGTTTCACCGTTGTTGCCTCACGAAGTAAACCATGCAGACGTTGCGGCCGCATCGTTGTTAAACGGTGGTGAACAACGGTGAAACATGATTGAATCCCTAAATAATAGGTATTCATGATGAGCAACTAGCAAGCATTGTTTCAATTCATGTACATACTTTTCCCTTACAGATTTGACAAGCTGCTGTATCTAGGAATAAGTGAAGACAGAGGCTCGCAAGTCAAGATTTTACAAGCGCTTACCAGAAAGTAAGTTCAATTTTTTCTTTTGCAAATGTAAGCTAGAGAAAAGGAAGTTGTTGGGAAAATAAGAATGTCTGAAATAAGCAACAGCTATCCATTGTGCTTATTAAGTCAGTGTTGTATAAAAAAAGTCAACACTTTATACAACTGCTTTTATAAAGTAAACTAACATTCTTGTTATTTTATCTTTCAGATTCACTTTGGGAGGCACAATTAAGCTAGAAGGTATTGCCGAGAGTTGTCCAACTGGTTTAACAGGAGCAGACTTCTATGCCTTGTGCTCAGATGCCATGCTCAATGCAGTCAAGAGAAAGATAACACAAATACAAGCAGGTATGTACATAGTGTCCTCCTCCCTCCCCCCCCAAAAAAAAAAAGAAGAAGTTACACATACATGTAGAAAATGAAGCACATTTTGTGATGGTACAACAAAACATTGTCATTTTTTCAGATATTATTTATTCATTCTTTCTGAAAGTAGCCTGCTAAGTTTCAACTCTATATCTTAAAAGCAACTTGACTAAGTGAGTGCAAGATGGCAGGGGTTTCAAGAGTGGCTAATCATCAAAATGTTGTACAAGGAAAGTTGAACACAAGCACACCTTTGTTTTCATATTTTGTCTTTATTTTAACTTTTCTGTAATTGTTTTAAAGGTTTAAGGGGGTACTACACCCTTGGCCAATTTTGTGCCCATTTTTGCATTTTCCTCAAAAATTATAGTACATTGGTGACAAGTAAGATATGTATATTATAGGGGCAAGGACTACAACTACTGCAACTCAAGGCAAGGAGTTATTGATTTATTGATCAAATATTGGTTTTCCCTCATTTTTGACTGTAACTCCACAACTGTTGTCTGTGCTGAAATAAAAATTTCCAGTGCAGTAGTTGCAGTCTTTGCCCCTATAATATACATATCTTACTTGTCACCAATGCCCTATAATTTTTGAGAAAAATGCAAAAATAGGCACAAAATTGGACAGGGGTGTAGTACCCTTAACTTATTGCAATATTGCACATCTGAAATGAAATCAGTTTTAGAGCTTCTTGACTCTCGGCATTAACAAATAAAGGATGATGGTTGTTTAAGGAGCATTTTGGTGAAGACATTTCACATTTTTGCATGCTGTGTCTTTTGTCATCAACATGATGAAACTTGCATGATATAGTCTTTGTTTGGGTTTTGTTAAGTTCAAATTTCTGCTTTGTTATACTGCAAGAAAATTGTCCATTTCTGAATGAATTGAAACTCTTGAAATAAAACTGAATAAGTTTTATTCCTGTTGTTTATAATAAAATACTGCATATGCCATGCTATGACTGGGCAACTCAAGTACCCCATCAAATGCACAATGGTAATGAACCTTGTGTTGCATTATGTCATGTAAACAGCTTGCTCAGGAATGCGGGCTAAGTACACAAGTTTTGAACAAAACATTCACATGGGTATTATAGCCAAAATAAAAAATTCTCGATCATGAGAGGATGTACCTTCTGCGTCAGCGTACTTTTCATAGAATAACACGATCGCGCGACCTGCATGACCGAACCTTGACCTTGCCTAGCAACGACCGTGTGATTGGCCAATTCTCAAAAGCTGTGTTTGCGCCGTAAGCGCAGGTATTTGCGTAGTACGCTCGACGCAAATAACTGTGTGTACTCAAGTTGGCTCTCATGATCGAGAATTAATTTTTTTGGCTATAGTAGAGGATACATAGATTATGTCATGAAAAGGACATTTATATTTGTGAACATTTACTTTTAACTTGTTAGTAGAACAGTGAAGAAAGTTTTGTGTTGTTAACAGGACATGTGGACATATTAAGACATTGTATCACCAGAATTATTGCCATTAAATAACTTTATGGACATTTATGGACAAAAAATATAGTGATAAATCACTTCCAATAGAAAACAAACCTGTGTATGTGTCACTGTTAATCACATTGTCACTTAGTGGTAAGTGCCTCCTGCATTGTATCTTTTCCATTCATGCAGGTGAACCTGTGACAGAGAGCCAAGTTGTAGTTGAAGAAGAGGACTTCATTGCTGCTCTTCAAGGATTAGTACCATCTGTACCAGAGCAAGAATTACAACACTACAAGCAGATACAACAACAATTCAACCAAAATGTCTGATTTACAGGACAAAACTTTACCTTTGTGAATCAGAATGTATTCTTTCCCTTGAATAGTCCAAGGAAGACAAATGTTCACCTTTGAGCTGGATTTGAACCTGGCACCTTGGGTACTTAGCCAGTGTGCTTACCAACTGAGGAAGCCAATGGCATTGAAGAGGAATAGTATGCTATGTAGGCCCAAGGTTCCAAATCATACATCTCCAGCTTCTGTAGCGACATGCATTAAAGGAGAAATAATATTTTATATATTATATTTTATAATTCTAGCGAATTAACTGGAGAAAATGTGATGACTAAAGAGTTACCATAAGTCTTACTATTTGTTGTGTTATAGGAAAATCATTCAATGTGCATTTTTAATTGCAATAACTTTTAATTCAATTGTTTTATGTGTGCTTCCATAAATAAGTTAAAACTATGCATTGACTTGTTTTTATATTCTGATGCTGTGAGAACACTGAGGTGTCTTGACCGGTATTGGTTTCATTAAAGCCATATTGTAACATTTGCTGAGGAGGATGCCATCAAGTTTTTTCGAAATTCTGATTTTCACATGATTTTAAAGTACATTAATGAACTAACTTACCCTTCCAAAATTATGGCTTTAGGTGCTTTAGTTGTGACAAAATCTGTGATTTTGAATAAAACAATGTGTCTTGTCGTTTAACTATTACGATCAAAATATTAGTCAAATACTTACACGATGTTGATAACAGTGCATGTGCATGGGGTGCAGGAAGGTCATAACACATCAAAAGGACCAACCTGAGTCATGATTGACAGAGTGACACATTGGCGACAGAGTGTGTCGATTTTGATGTGATAAGAAGTCAAACTTGAACATAAAATGGTTTACATTTGCTTAGTAAAGTTATACAGTACTAGAAATATGTTTTATCTCCTTAAATATCAATGACAGCAACTCTTACTTGTATATAATTAATTATTGCTATAATTTTATTTAAAAAAGTTAGGCTAAATATAATAATTAACTATATTGTTTCCTGTAGGATGTACGCATTTTGCTTCTTGAGAACAATGTTAGCACATTTCAATTTTTTTATTTAGCACATCTTTTTTTTTTTTTTTTATTTGATAAAATTGTATTTTCGTACAAAAATTGCAAAAACCTTCCAAATCCTTTCTCACTCTTGTTTTTTCATAAGCAAGATGAAACAATAACACTTAACCAAAAATCAATCTATAGTTTACCTAAATGTTTGAATTGATTTGACCATAAATACAATGTATTTGTGATTTTAAAAACATTTGCTGGAACGAAAATAAACAATAAGTAGTCATTTTAATAAACAATAAATAGTCATTGTAAAAAAACACATAATTATGACGCCATCTTGGTTTTAAAAGTTCAATCCACAGGAAACAACATGATTTTTAATAACGGTTTCCTTATAATGCCCTTTTATATCAGCAAAGTTATCAATTAACATGCAAGTTTGATTAAATTATGACTAAAATCATGCTATCTGCAAATAATTATGTTTTGTGATAGTGAAAATAAACTTGTAATTGCCGGTATATTCATGTGAATAAATGAAGCTTTAGGCCAAAATTTGAAATAGATGTTAATGGGATTAGACCAGTGTTTAGGCCCAGGGCTCTAGGTCAATCCCTTGTTTACAACATTATTTAATTGACAAGCAATTGTACTGTATCTCTCTTCCCTGGCATAGTGCAAGTTAGAATATGACCATTGCCAAGTCAGCAGGCTCACGCTTTCTTTGTTACGAACCACTGATCGAAATGATCACAATACAAAGCCTATGGCATATCATAATTTGGAACAGGTGTATGAGCCCAGGCTTGAACCAGTAACCAATGGTTACTAATGTGCACTACGACAGCGAATTACTAGTAACAGTTTCAGCTGTATCCTCTTCACCCAAACCCATTGAGAGAATTGAAGATCATACTCTGTGGCAGTTACATATATGCTGTAAATTGAAGTAGAGAATTGTTGGTTGGATTAATTGCAGTGAAATTCAGCAAAGAAGCACAACTGATAGAATATTTGAATATATAAATCTATGTATGAGTGTGATGGTCGAAATATAATCACGAGGTGAAAGATGGATTGCTCCATTCCACAAGCTGGAATGGTGAGTGGATTGGAACAAATACATCTTTAACAAGTGATTATATTTCGACCATTACAGAAATTTAAGACAGTTAATATTTGTTTTATATCACTCATACATAAATTCTGTTACTATTTAAGGTATACAATACATTTTTAATCTACATAACACCATATTTTGCCTTCCCATACTTTATATTTTCTGGATCCAACATAAAGATTCTGTGCATGGCCTGGTGCAGGTGCAGGCACACTGTAGATTATGGCACAGCACTGTGATGGAAAAAAATCACATGGAGAGACTGATGGTAAAATAGTAATCAACCAATGAGCTGTCTAGATAGAATTTATGTATGAGTGATATAATAACGTAACAGCATCTACAATAGGGGTGGGCAACTCAAGTGTGACCATCAGTGTTGGTCAAATTAGCATTTTCTTACAAAACTTACATTATGAATAATGTATGTGTCCGAGTCAGACCAAACTGAAAACTTCTCAATGTGGCCTTCAGGTGCAAAAAGTTTAGCCACCCCAGATCTACATTTTGTTGCTATTGTACCAATAGAAATGGATCGGTAGTTTGATGACCATTCCAAATGAGATAGGAGGTGTAGAATTTTTCATTTTAGTATATCGGACATGATTTGGTAACTAAACGCATTTCATAAATTATTACCTTCATTACAAGATAATAACTCAAGATCTATATGCATCAAATTTTAAAACTGAATTGGCAGAAAGAAGCCCAGCTTGTTTGACAAATTTCAGTGCCTCATTTGTCTTAATTATTAGCCTAAAATTGTTGCCATGGTGAACCTTTGAACTTTTTGTATGCTATAAAACAAAATGGTATTGCTGTTGCTCCTGGAGTGCCTGGTCGTCACTGGTTACCGTATATCATTCTTGACCAGTCATATAAAGTTTGTTCTGCTTTTATTAGGCGGATATTATTCGGCTTTTGTTAATTGCGAGTCAATAAAGTCCCAACTCACGCTCGCATTAATTCACATTAAGCGTGCGCCGGTCACGCATTACACAACGCACAACTAGCGTAAGCATTGCGCCAGACTGTGTGCGTGCCATTCTATATCAATACACGGTGTTATGAGTCTTATTTTTTTCCGCCTTGTATAAACCGAACAAACTTCAGCAAATGCAATGATACGCTGACTTGAGTAGCTTTTTAGTGCAACTTTTGAATCTACATCTTATTTTCATCCAAGGAGTCACCATGGCTACAAATTTTGAGTTATTCAGACTAATGAGGTATCAAAATTGGCAGAACTAAAATTGGTTTCTTTTTGCAATTAGAGTTTTATAATTTGATGTATAGATTTTGAGTTATTGTCTCGTAATAAAAGGGGTAATTACCCCGCGGTAATTACTTTTGTTATTTTTCATCTTTGGACTGGATGTTTGAGAAATTAAGTTGCAAGGACGGGTCTATCTACAATCCTGGTCAAAATTATTGGAACACTTTAACATGGGTAGTTCAAATAATTTATGTCCCCATTCCCCTGGATTAATGTTGGCAGTTGTTATTGTGGTCATGCACTCCTAGAGACATCCAACACTGATTGGTGGGGCAGGAGGAGATTTGTAGTTGTAGGAAACTGTTAAGAGTAACTTCACAGCAAAGAAAGCTAAATTTTAGTATGTCAAGTATAACGGAAATAAAGTTTGAAACAGTCCTACTTTTATGCATGTGTTCCAACTACATTTGACCGGGATTGCAGTAGGCTGTGGAGTAAGGCCCACAAATGAGTGAGTGTTTCAAACAGAGTTTTGGAATTAAATCTAATACTGGAACTTACTTTTTGCGACGTTGCGTCTGGAACGCAAGTCCAAGCCATAAGTTATTCTACTGTTTAATTTTTGAATACCATCCTTAGATACGAAGATGAATGAAGTACAAGTATAGCCCTCCCATTATTAATAAAGTATGTGATGTAAAGCGCAAAATCAAGATCATTGTTGAGGTTTATTGGCTGCTGTATTGTCGTAGGTATTGTCTTAGGTATTATTATCATTATCATTATCATTATCATTATTAAGATAACTCTTGAATTATGAGAAAAACTATGGGCTATATTGCCGGGCTATATTGTTGATAAAATTGTGTATAAAAAGTATAGATATTTGACGAAACCATCTGTGAGTTAAAATTTGGGCAAAAATGCTCATGCAGTTATGGAGAACCCCCCAAAAAAACCCCTTTTTTGACCCTATTTTTTTCAGGCAACATAGGCCTAACAAAACTGAAGTGGTTACTGCCCCATAGCTGAACCATGTGGCTTCTGCAGTATATTGTCACTGTCACTGGAGGGGGGTAATATCATATCTACTTGGAGATTTATAAATATGATAAGGACTGAAAATAAGAACGGAATAGGCCTATTGACCCGAGTCTTATGATGAGTGTCACGCAAGGTGGGGAAAATATTCTTATTTAAAGTATATTCTTACTTTTTTCTCTTTCATTTGACATCACTCTGAGATCATTTCGAAATATGAAAGGACGGACCCAAAATAGGAATAATGACTTGGATTTAATGAGAAGTGTCACCCCGATGGGGAAATTATTTTGATTATCAGTGTTGGAGGACTCGGGACTCGGACTCGGACTCGAGTCCGGACTCGAGTCCTTTTTTCAAGGACTCGGACTCGGACTTGGACTCGGGAGCTAAGGACTCGGACTCGGACTCGGACCCCAAGGACTCGGGGACTCGGCTCCGAGTCCTCCTCGAGTCCGCAAAATAGGGTATTTTAGGTCTTTCATTGTAAACTTCCTTGCTTGATCAATGATCACATCACATGATTACTTTAAGTAATTTTGCATGCAAATAAATTAAGTTTGTAAATAAAAGTACAACCAAAAAGCAAGATTGCTTTCAGTTATATCTTTATAAATGGTATTTAATCATAATAATTTGTTTTGACATGACTGCTTTGTTAGATGCAAGTCTAGAATGTAGCCTACATGAATAATAATACCCTGGGATGGGGCACTCAAGTTAAATTTTGGTAGGGGTGTGTGGTGCCGAACTTTGGGAACTAAGAACTGATTTGTGGGCAAAATAGGGGCTTGTTGAACTGAAATTTCAACATTGAACTGGAGCATACTATGCAAATGTGGGTCTTAAGGAACTGCCGGAGAGCCTGAACAAGGGACCCTTGACCGCCGCACATACCATACCCGTACCACCTTTACATGTGAGTGACCACCCCCACCCCCGGAATAATACTGCATAGGCCTACAGCCAGATCCAACACCCCTTCGTTTAGCACCTGACGTTTGGTACTGACGTCATATTTTTATTGTCATAATACATCTTTTGCTCTTTTTAAAACACAAGCCTAATACCGTAAGTTACTGTGAGTCTGTGATTATTCTGTTTCCAAGGTATGCTATACCTAAGGGGCTGAGCAAAAATTATGAGCATTGGGGGAAGGTAAAATTGGGGGTAAGAATTTTTTGGCCGATCGAAAGGGAGGGTGGAAGCCATTTTTGGCAAACCGAGAATTTTTGGCACATACGGGGCTCCTTTCAAATAAAACGCTCTAAAAGGCTTATAGAAAAAAGTACGGATACGCTTACATATATGCACATTTCCCTGCATGCTGTGCTCACAACATAATCTTGGAATCCTAAAAATGGCATGTGCAAAGGGGGGGGGGGTGCAATGATTTTTGGCAAGCCGGGAGGGGGACAAGCGATTTTTTGGCAGACCGAGAGAGGATAAGCATTTTGCAATTTCACCCCTCCCGGGCTCCATAATTATTGCACAGCCCCAAACAATACTAGGCATGCTAGGTGGGACGAGCAAATTATGTATTTACAAGAAAATAATATAGGCCTAGACCTAAAATTCTGGTTAAGTATAGGCCTACGTTGACAAAGTATTGGTGAAAACCCCGGGGCTTGAATTTGATACATAAGGACTCGGACTCGGACTCGGACTCGAACATTGAGGACTCGGACTCGGACTCGGACTCGGACATCAGAAATTGGCAGGGACTCGGACTCGGACTTGGACTCGGACACCAAGGACTCGGACTCGGACTCGGACTCGGATGATGAGGACTCGACTACAACACTGTTGATTATATTCTTTACTTTTTCACCTTCCATTTCGGGTTGTAACTTATTGGGATTTCGAGATCTGAAAATATGGAAATATTTTTAGGGGCTGTGCAATAATTATGAGCCCTGGGGAGGGTAAAAAGGGGGGGTGCAAATTTTTGGCAAGCCATAAGGGGGGACAATTTTTGGCAAGCTGAGGGGGGAAGCAATTTTTGGCAGTTGCACACATTCATGGGGGCCTTTTAAATAAAAGCGCTCTAAAAGGCTTAGAAAAACAGTCGGAAACACTTAAATGTGCAAATTTTCCTGCTCAAACTCGCTGCAAACCGATGAATCTAGACCATTTAAGGTTTATAAATATCCCAAAAATTTGGCATGCGCAAGGGGGGGGGGGGGCAAAGAGATTTTGGTGGGCCAAGAGAGGGGGGGGGGGAAAGTGATTTTTGGTGGCAATCATGGTGAGCTGTATGGAAATTTTACCTCGGGAGGGGGCTCATAATTACTGCACAGCCCTTGGTGTATTCTTTACATTTTCCCCTTTCATTTGATACAGGGGGTGATACCCGGGCACTCAACTTTGGAAGTGACGGTATGTGCCTGTCAATAGGCCCCCTCTTTTGAAGTCGACTATACCCGATGACACCATTTTTTTTAAAGTCATACCCGATGACCCCCTTTTTTTGGTTGCGGTTGCGGCTACTCAATGACCCCTTTTTTTCTAGGTTTTCTAGAAGAGCATCATCAAAATGCAACAAAATAATGCCGAAACTTTCAAATTTTAGTGCTCCATTTTTTCAAAATTATGCCGAAACTCTCAAAATTTTGCTCAATTTTTCCAAAATTTTCTACCCGATGACCCTTTTTTTGAAATCTTATACTCAATGACCCCCTTTTTTCAAAATATTATACCCAATGACCCCCTTTTTATTTTGTTTGTACCCAATAACCCCTTTTTTAAAATAACGCTTTGTTACCGATAGGCCCCTACTTCGCGACACCGGTAGGCACATACCCGTCACTTCTAAAGTTGAGTGCCCCCCACGGGGGTGATACCTTCGTTGCATTTCGCGATATGTCCATTTCAGACCAAAGGTTAGTAGGCCTAAATGACCAACTTCTCCAAAAATGGTTGAGATTCGGGCAAAAACCAGGCTTTTTACTTTCAGTAATTTTAGTAAGCCATTATTTAGGCTATGGTCTTTTAACCAAATCAATCAACATATCAATCAATCAATCAAAAATCAATCAATCAAAGAATCAATCAAATTGTTTAATTCGAGGGCCCATGAAACTTGTCTCTCCACGTTTCTTCTCTCTTGTCTACCCGGCTCCTCTCTTCACCCCCCCAAAAAAAAAAAGAGAAAAAAGGGCATGTGACTGGAAGAAAAAGGTCGTTCAACCTTTCAGCGACAGCTTGTAGGAATATGCTGACCACATGCTGTATATAACCACTGCACCAAATTTTGAGATCATTTTGCAAGTTTTGACTCTGAAACTGAACTTTTGCTACTGAAATTTCAGAATGGCAGACTTGAAAAGTGATATTGACCATCAAGCAGAGTGCTTATTAAAGCAAGGGAATTTCAGTCAGAATCGGCGTTTTGTGACTTGGTTTTAGTCGTTGATGGAGAAGAATTTCAAGTCCACAAAGTCATAGTGGCTGCAGCATCACAGTATTTCAGGTAAGCTTTAATACATTATATTTGTCATGATAAAGTCTTATTCAGATTCCCTTTTACAAATTAAGCGTACTGCTAGCCGTCCAGCGCGTATTATTTGCACAAAGTCCAATGCACACGCTTGACGTCGCGCGTGTATACGCGATGGTTAATTTAATTTTAAGCTGTCAAATGAAATCTGAATAAGACTTTAATGATTGTAGATTTATGTATGTTTTGTACATGATGATAGCAATCATAGCAACTGAACTCACCAAACTAATGGACACCGATTTCATAGCCCTCAACAAACCCAGCCATTAAAACAATAGGCATGATAGGTCATTGCCATTGTCACTGAGCTTGGTCATTGATCAAATCCATGGTTCCTAGTCTTCTGAAGTCTCTTCTTCTTCTTCCTTTGAAGTACAGTCCTCTCTACGAGAGTAAATGTGGCGAGCAGGAACACGACTTCCAGTGATGCTCTTTGAGAAACTATTTACAGGTGCAGAATAGGGTGCAAGTAAAAACCAAAACCACTGAGCGGTTAGCGGAGTGTCAGCGGGTTCAGCCTACTCCTGAAGGAATCCAGGGATTCGGCTGACACTACCGAGGCAGGAAGTTGGTCACCCATGGAAAACAGGGTACTGAAAACCAGTACACCATGTTCATATGGGCCATGAGTTAGTTTGTTTACATTGCAGTAATTCCCTCAGAATAGTCAATACAGATTCCAAACAGATAAAACTTACCTCAAATCAGTTTTATTTGCCCTTAATAACTCCAAATTGACATGACATTGAAATTTATTTGCTCAATTTCATACCAAAATCAAGGAAAACATGGTTTTGTAAATTGCAAAATAACATAGAAATCACACAGGGTTATATCTGGTTACTGCAGTAGGCCACTTGAGGTAATCAATATGTACTTGAATGGCGTGACTCAGTGACTTTCTGCTCAAGGTAAGACAGATAGTGTTATAAACTTGATTGCATAACATTACAATTGCCAACTGATATCCTTTGTATTTGAGTTGTCATTTGAGAACTGCCATAATGGATGTAAACATTAAAAAAATGTCAACAAAACATGCTACTGCAGAACTCTATGCCTGTGTGTGTGTGTGTCTGAGGGCCATCGACCCGGCAGATGACACAATTGCAAGGTCATTTACCTCTGATCAGGAGGATGTTAGAATATACCTCGTTATGTGTAGGGCCTATACAAAAAGCTAGTGCAATGTAATTTCAATTAGAGCTTGTAGTAAACAATACAAGGCTCCTGTAGTTAAACATAGCTGCATGTTTGTCATAATATTAATTACATGGGTTGTTGTATACATTTTGTACCTACAAACGTCTATGCTTGAAATTGTAATTAATACTCCATTATTAATCCCGAAAAAAATAAATATTCATTGGCATACGATCCAGTGCAGTGAGTGTCAAAAATCCCCGGAGAATAAGCCACAAATCACAAGCGATGAGGGCAGTTTTTTGTGGACTGGAATAGAGTCCCTATATGGATAGGGACCCTAGACTGTAAGTTTAGCCAGTCTATGTTTTGTGTGAGTACTACGTCACTTGATTTTTAACCAAGTTCAGGTTAGTACATGTAGTCTCTAATCCAGTACATTAAAAATCAAGTGATGTAGTTTTGCCCGTTTTTTTAAAGTTTGCCTTGCGAACTAGGAGGATGTAAGTTCATAAGGGCAATGTCGGGGACTAAAGGTCACAGTCGATGCAAAGACATGAGGTCCCACCAACAGCCATTCTGTTCATTATAATGAATGGATCATGTTCTAACTAATTCCAGTGGCTAGTACATGTAAGGAATCATCTTTGACCATGCGCGATAGCGTCATCATAAATAAGCCAGCCCTCCACGTTCAACCACCCATACCATATTCTGGCTGTTCAGGAAGATATTTAATATCCCAAATTTATAATATGCTACCAGTTCCATTGTATAACCAATTTGCTAGAGAATATTTGTTACCATGTTTAATAAATTTGTATTTATCGTATACAAACTGTAATAAAATGTGGCCAAATGTATATTGTAATTTTTTGTAATACCGTAACATTTGATATGGTTTTCTCACTTTTCAGGTATTTGATACAATACGATACATCACCACCAAGTAATTTCGGCAAGACTTCATCTGGTACTAGTACTGCAAAACAACAGCCAGACAACATTGAATCTGTTAACCCCACCTGCCATCCCTCTACAACTGACACACACCATGGAGACAGTTTAGACGCCAAATCTACTGACACTAATAGTCCTTTGAACACCAAACCAGATGCCTCTACCATTTCTTCATGTTCTACTGATGTACCTCAAGCAGACAGTACACTAACTATGTGCACTACCATAACAACTGACACACAAGGAGACAGTTTAGACACTAAATCTGCCAACACTAACAGTCCTTCATCAAACACACAAGAAGATGATTTGACTTCCAAACCAGGTGGCTCTACCACTGCTTCATGTTCTTCTGCTACACCTCAAGGAGCCAGTATAAACTCAAAAGTGGAGCTGAAGTTACCCAACTTAAGTTGCAATACCTTTAAGCTTGTACTGGATTACATCTATAGTGGTGTGATTCGGTTGAATGAGGATAATGTTGAAGATATTCTCATCGCAGCTGATGCCCTTATGATGGAGGACCTAAAAAGCAATGTGCTGGTCTGAATTAGGTAAGGAACAGGAAGGGATCTTTATAATCTTTGAATATGTTTACAGTAATTGGAAGAGCCTGTCATTCTCATCAAGTTATATGTCACTCTCAATTTCTGCTTCCCAATCTTTATTATGTTCTTTTATTCTTTACCATCTTGTACATCTATCAGTAAGTTATTTGCACAATAAAAGAAATACCTGCTTTGTTTTTCTAAGCTGAGAAACTTGATTTCTCAAATCGATAGAGCTGGTTTCTCGATTAAAAATACCTGGATTTTCAAATTTGATTTACTTGGTTTCTTGAATTGAAAAAGTATGTTTGTCATTTTGAATAGCCAAGTTTACTTCTCAATTTGAAAATTGAAAATTGATTTTAATCAGGTTTTTGGTTAAAACATGGTTTGGCAATTGAGACAACATGTTTTTGTTTTTGTTTTGTTTTTCCATTTTTATTCACCTGTATTGAGTTACCAGGTTTAGGGGAAACAAACAAATTAAAAAAGTTTTCAAGTGCAAACTATATCTTGCCATACACTGCTGAGTTTTGTTACATTTCAGCCATTATTGTTTCATCTGTCATAATACACTTTAGCTGTAAATACATTTAAAACTGTTCATTTTCTAATCTTTTCAACTCAATGCCTGTATCATTTTCCATTTTCAAATTTAATTTCCCTTTTGTGACCCAATTACTTGCATTTAAGGAATCAGTAGGATGTGAAGTCAAGTGGTGATTGAAAGCAAACATTGGTTGCATATGACTTTGAGGTGAAAAAAATCATTTTGATGTGGGGTTACAGGTGGTCTTCCATTCTAGAAATTGGGTTGCAATCACAAATGGGCCATTCCATGAAATTCATATACCCTATGGAAGAAATGCCCCAACCACCCATTCAGGTAACCCCATTTGAAATTCACACTCCCTGTGTGGAAGATTATGGACATGTCTTCCATTGGTGTATCATGTGGATTTCAACTGTAATATCTAAAACTCTGGTCAGCAAGGTGTGTTATTTACATGTAGAGGCAGGGCACTAATTAAGGTCAAATACAACAATGGCTTTGTTATTATTATTATTAACCCTTTCTCTTTGTATTCATTTTTTCTTTTTACACCACACACAGGTGAACATATATCACCAAACAACTGTATTGGTGTCTGGGTACTAGCAGGCAGACTTGGGTCTCAAGAAATGGCCAGATCATTAAGTAAATATATTCTGAAGAATTTTCTTGATGTGCATCAAGGTCGTGAATTTTTAAAGCTGGCACCAAATTCATTGTTCAGCTTCCTGAAACAAGAGAGCCTGAATATTGGACATGTAAGCACATTTATTAAAATAATATTAGTGCTGTTACACACTATCTTGTTGGACTTGCACAATAACATTCATTCTGTAGACTACTTGACATCATTGTTTATCAACAAAGGTGAGGGACTGGTCTATTGATATGCTTGAACGAACTGCTCACTGTTCAATGACTTTCTTGTACTAGATACGAAATGTTGTGGGCGATTTAAAATGCACATGCCCTGAGCAAACTATAATGCGTATGCACATTGCAGGGCAAAGGAAATTGCCATAATTTGCGCGCATACTGCCGGTCAATGACGTCACATGTAAAGTGTTCTATAGCATCAACCAAACTTTTATTGTGTATTCCTAGCGAAGGATGACCTCAATTCCCAGACATATGATATGGGAATGTTATGACTGACCCTTGTAGTTATCACCAGTCAAACCAATTAGCAGTATACCTGATATTGTTTTTTGGCATTGCGTAGTCTGCTTTAATTATACTATCCCAGTATGCCTGCATTGCTGAATACCAGTAAACAGCGATACTGTCAAATTCACATTATCCAGCTATAATGTGGGAATTTATCTAGTTAAAGCAGTGCCAATGTTCAACATATCAGGTGTAGAAACAAGGCACCATTCCCTGATAGCCATGCAGGCAATATCTAGCCATATTTCTGATAGTCCAGTAACCAGGGGGGGGTGCACTCACACAAATGGTCTGTATGCATGTGACCAAGAAAACAAGTAAAAAGTTGTGGTGTTTTAGGCAAGGCAAGTCATGCACATGACGCATGGGTGTAAAAAACACTGATTTCTAATAATAAGGGTAGTTTTCTGAAATTGAACAACTTGTTTAGGGTACCTTTTCAAATTTTTGGTAAATTACGAGTCCAAAAAGGGTACATTTGTTGCATTTTTACTAGCCAAAACCTCATTAGGGAGCAAATTCTATATTAAATTATCTTAATAAGGGGCTTAATATGTGGGTAAGGTAAAACTTGTTTAGGGGTGTTTCAAAAAAACTTGGTCACACATGCGTACACTGTCATACTGAGTGCCCCCTCTGCCCAGTATGAAATTCAATAGACTTGAGACATTTGTGATGTGATCTGTGAAAACCCCTCACATGTCGCATTATCTTAATTTTGTTTTATAAAGATAATAAAGGCTAAAAATTATTTCTTTACTTTCTTCAATCCTTCAATTCTTTGCTCAAACTTTTGATGTTGAAGTCACAAGTACAAAATGAAAATACTGTAGTTGTTCAAAAAGTTCTAAATGTCCATGTTCATTGTATACAAAAATTAAAAATTACACCATGTGAAGGGTTTTTGCAGATCACATCACCTTTGAGTTGTTAGTTGTTACTTGTACTGGGCCTCATGGAAGAACAGAGGATACCTTAAAACATCCACTGAATGAGTAACCCAGGCAAAAGAAGAAATAAAACAAACAAACAAATTACTCCCCTTTTTACTTAAAGTACTCCTGGAAGCACTCGGAACCTCCCCTCAAAATTGTATTTATTAACAGTGTCTGACAGCAGTAGTGCACAATGATATCTTCTATAAAGAGATTTAGTGCCTAGTATAATATGTTTTCTCTTTCTTTTTTTTTTTTGTATTTCTGGTCATATTGCATGGTGTCAACATCAAAAAAACGATTTGGGCGAATCAAATTTTTTTTTCTCTCCACAGGACTTGCACAGTCTTACCAATATTTCAGAAACTGTTGTGTTAAGAGCAATTCTGTGCTGGGTAGACCATAGGAAGAAATCACGAGAACCACACTTAAAAAGATTACTCAACACAGTGAGATGGGCTGCAATTAAAAAAGATGGCGATGAATACAAAAGTATATTGGAATCTACAGAGTGGAAAACTGTTATCGAGGAATCTTTCCAAGACACTTTAAAGAAGAAGAACCCAAAGCTATCCAGAGGGAGCTTGGATGTCATGGTAGTATGTGGTGCAGGTCAAAGGTCAGTAACAGATAAGGGTACACAGTACTTAGGATAAGTTATGCATATGTTGACTGTAGCCTATACATGTCAGGGTCGGATCCAGGAATTTTTGATAAAGGGGCGCCTTTTGGTCCATTTACGAAAAAAATGTGTTAAAGGGGTTACCCTCGAAAACTCAACGGTTTTGGCCCATTGTTTGCTCTTCATGGCCGAATTTGTTCCTTTTTTTTTAATTTCTTAAAATTTTTGTATTTTTAAGTTACCGGCGCCTTTGCTAGTCAAAAAATAGAGGGCGCGCCGGCTGCGCCCCTAAATCCGCCCTGCATGTAAAGATGATAATGTTGGATATGTTCTGTTTCCAACTTTATTTGTCTCAGAATGTAATCTTATGATACACGAAGTGATACAATATAAGTTCAAGTAATATCTTGATAACTTCGAACACTATTTAGATTTATAGTTATTCCTGGGGGTCACAAGTTCAAGTTGAACAGAAATGTTACCAATTGCTATAAAATATGATGAAAAATATTGAAATTTTGGCATATACACCCCACTCACTCCTCCAAGTAGTACATGTAGAGAAACCAAAACCTGGGTACGGTACCGACTTGTTGATGTATTTCCTTGGTATAATCTTGCTCTCTATAGCCAAAACATCCAATTAAATGAGGCCAGATCCAATTACAAGAGGGCCAGAGTTCAATGTCAAACAAAGCTGTACGTTGTTTAACTCATTTACTTTAAATATTTTGCAGGTGTATACTTTCACTAACTCACAAATGTTCGGAAACAATTTATTGAAAAAATTTGAGTTCAAATTTCTCACTCCACTTTGACCTGATCAATCACCACAGGTACCAGGGTATCTGCCCGTAAATTACATAAGGTACCAGGGCACACAATTACCCGAGAAGTCACATCCCTACCTCCAACCTATAGTACAGATACATGTATAATATAAATAGCAACCACCTCACAAAAAGGGAGTCCAAACTTATGATACCTAGCCTGTGTGAAAAGAAATCTGATGAAGATGTTAATTTATACTCAATCTTAGATTCCAGGATCATGCATATAGTTAACTGCATGTAAACCCTGTTCGATAATACTCAATATATTGAGATACAGTACATATAGGAAGAAGAGGAAATCTTACACATTATGTTGACTTTTATTGTAAAAAAAGGTGTTACCATAGTGAAGTTGCCAGTCTTGTGTCCAACAATTTCACCATCAAGTGATTATCTCCAATTAAAAGTATGCATAGTGTTTAATTACTTTCTCTTTCTCTTTTTTCATCACAGCAACTACAATGTGTTTTTCCTACCAATTAATCCAGTCACAGGGACACGTATGTGTATGGAAAACTTGACTTATCGCAGACGAGGACATAGTGTCATTGTAACAGGTACATAATTGATTATTCATCATACACCACTCAAGAATTAGGTCTAAATAAGTTTGAAAACCAATAATTATTTTGCAAGATTACACCAGATAATATGTTTAAGAGCTCATAATAATTATTATGAGTACAATGTAATCTATAAATTTTAAAAATAGGAATAACTTTAGGATACTGCACCCAAACACTTACCCAACTCTAACCCTAATCCTAGCCCTAACTCAAAGCTTATTCAAACATTGGTGAAAGGCCTGGAAAGAGTATCTAAAACTGAAACTGGGTTGTTTTGTAAATTGTGGCTGGACGCGGCGAATGAGCCGTAAACTCGGCAAACTTCATTTCGAGCTACAGGTGAAAATATATGCAAATCTCGTATTTTGGCGAAGTTGAGATTTTTGCAGATTTTAAATGTTTAAGCTTTCTTCTAAACACATACAAAGTTTTATTTTAAAGAAATAAGTGGAAATATGAAATAATCTACATTTTCTGAGGCCCGTCTGATGAATGGTCATTGTGCTTCCCTAACTTTGAACACGTTTTGCTCAGTTTCGCGTTTTGATTCATGACAACCTATAACAAGCCATAACTTCGCTTCTGATTGTCATATGAAGTTCATTGAGGTGTCATTTTAATCCCTGAAACATGCTCTTTGCAAATAAGCAAAAATGTAAACATGACCAGAGGGGGACTTTACGGCTTATTCGAGGTGTCCAGGCACAATTTTGGATCTCACATCTAGGAGTTATTTAACCATTTTAGTCCCATTAAGCACCCTTCACATGAGTATAAGGACCTGACAAGACCAAATAGAGTTGGGTAAGTGTTTGGGTGCAGTATCCTAAAGTTATTCCTAAAATTTGTGTACACCAAATTTAATACCTTTTCTGGGACGTGTAGTGAAAAGTTGTGAATCAGTTTCTTTTTCCTGCTACTTCCACCTTATAATGACTTGTTCACACATAGAGACTAAATCAAGACTCAATATCCTTTCCAAATAGGACCAGCCAGTTAGGCTGGTCATTTTTAGACGTTAGCCATGCTTCAAATGATCTCAGTAATACCATCTAAATCTGTCATGTTCCCGCTTTTTTTTCAAGGTGGGCATATGTATGTGATTGGAGCAGGAGACAGCCTCGAAACTGGCCACATAACCCAGTGTGAACGGTATGATCCCAAAACCAATAAATGGTCAGCAATAGCTCCCTTGAGGTATGGTAGACAGAACTGCAAACTGGCAGCTATTAACAAGAAGATCTATTGTCTAGGTGGCCATGGACAGTATGGCTTTGAAGCAGACAATGAGGTATATGACATAGCCACTAATACGTGGAGTTCATTTCCATTTATAGAGATGGTCGCTATGAGAGCAGATTCATATATTGCCGCTCTGAACAATAAACTATACTACTTATCAGAAACCGGCAACCCATCTTCAGAACCAGGCTTTGTTGCAGAGGAGGATGCTTGTTTGGAACACCCCTTTCGATTAGTTCAGTGTTTTGATCCAGCAACTGACAAGTGGAGCGCCAAGTCTCCTGAATTTGGAGAGGTTAAGCTACCACCAGGAAAAGTTGAAGATTGCATTTTTGTGCTGAACAAGGAACACCAGTTTGTGTATGATACCAAAAGAAACACTTGGGAACAATTACTTACTCCAACATGTGGTGGTATCGCACTTTCTCTCAATGGTAAGTAATTCTTTTCCTTTTGAATTGCTTTGATTTGAACCGGGTTCTTTAGATCACCAGATTGATGCTCTGCGAAATGAGCTGATGAGTCGGATGGAGGAAAGCAGGGTTTGGTGTTATCATCTATATATAAGCCTCCAGTTCAACACCCTCTAGCATCTTCTTACCTGGATAATGGCAGATCCACAAGCTTAGAAAGAGGGTTTTTTTGGAACTTTACAAGCTCTTCATTCACTCATCTCTTCAAATATAGGCAAGGAGAACAATATAATACATTTTATATAAAGGCAATTGACATTATTAATTCAAAAAGGCTCTTAATTTGTATCAAAATGTGCTACCGATGTATGTAATTTGTAGCAATAGTATAGTTTGGGAACTGAGCAAATTGATGATGTAGTAAGTACCTCAGTGTTCAAAATTGTATGTGTTGGCATGTTATTATTGAGCTCTTGTTTCTTTCTTTTTCACTGCAATTTAACACAGAAATTAATTCAAGAATATTTTTTATCCGTACAGGTCTGAATAGCTTATATGATCACATCATTCGTTCATCAGATAGCTTCTACATGCTTCATTCAACTGGTATTCTGCAAACATCAGATCCTCGGCTTGGAGAATGGGAGCTCATTACCCCTGAAGGCCTACCTAGAGACTTCCCTGCTGCTAACAAGGACCACACTGTTATACTCTCAGTGCCAACAGCAATGTGTGTACACTCAGTAACAAGATAAACATTTTTGTAATCATTCATTGAAGTATGAAGACTTGATTGTTTGTATTGAGAGTTTAGATTAGAGGTTGTGACACACTGGGTAGTCAGAACAAATGGCTATACAAGGCCTCTGTGTAACAATAACAATGGTCCTCTTTCCCATCAAGTTTGGTGTAAAATGTTGACATTTTTTTTCTTCAAATTTGTTGAAAAAATACCCCAATTTCACTTACATGTATATGGAGCCCAAATTTTGTAAAAATTTCATAAAATTGGGTTACATTTTGCCAAAGAGAAATGGTGTAAATATGGGACCACTTTGAGATTCTTGGAGGCACATAACATCCCTACCCAGACCAAACTTGAGTATCCCCTATACCATGGGTTACTCCTTGCTTGTTGGCTTTGGTATCAAAATGCTTTGTAATTGATTAACATTATAATGTTATTCACTGCCGAAACTATTACATGGTTTGAAGGAAAATTGGGGAATTTTTTTCTTAAGGTACTGGCTACAGGCCTACCACCCCTCACCCTGAGATACTGGCTACAGGCCCACCACCTGAACCCAAAGGGTAAGGGGTGGTAGGCCTGTAGCCAGTACTGAGGGTAAAATAGTGACCCTATTCCCTGAAAATACCATGTAGCATTTGTTTTATTACCTCATACATATTTATGAGAGAATGACTCCAATTCATAACATTTAATAAGAAAATAGGTGCTATATATAGGCCCACTTACGTTACGGCCATTCATGCATGCATGCATACCTTTCATTTTCATGCCCAGTTGAAGTTACTAAATAAAGCTTCGGACCTGCACAGACACACGATTCCCTTTTCCTCGCAGTACATCTTGAACAGCACAAGCTTTCATAGCTTTACGAATCATGTGTTCCAAGTATCCTTTTAGCATGTTTACTGAATGAATTTGGTAATATCTGCTTCGGACAGCAAGTACTTTCCGTTTCGTGGATGCTGCCATTTTTGCTGTTGCTATAACAAATTTTTAATTGCCGTTTTATCATAGAGGACCATGATACAATATGCAAAGTCCTACCTTTGCGGATCTAAAATCACAAGTGTGAAAGGGAGTACAAACTTTTGTCTCTGAGGATGATATCATGAATAGGGGGGAAACTATTGTATTGTCCAGTAAGATATCATCATACTGGCGATAGGTAAATCAACTTGGATGTGTCAAGGTGCGATTGACCAATGAATTGGTGACATTCTCTCATGAATATGTATGAGGTGAAATAATCTACATGTAGACTCCCAGAGCCTTATGCATAACATTATGAAATCCACTGCCCAGATTGGATTGTCACACATCAGAGGATGTTTAAAGACATTCCCACAACCCAATGGGGTTTGTGACCTTGTATGTCTGGCTTTTGTACATATGTGGTACAGTGTGATCATACTTGCATTGGGATTGTGTGCAAATATCTGGTGTTTTCATCCTATTATTTAACATTCAAAACATCAAGACTTAGGAATAAAATTAATGCAGTGGGACAATATGAATGTTTCCTGTAAGAAAATCAAATATCAGTCATAAGTAAAGTCTCAACTATTAGCTTGTTGGCTGCAGTTTTAAAATTACCATTTTGTGTGTGTGGCAATGGGGACTTTGCCTTTAAAATTAGGTTATATCGATCAAATTTCCCAATCATAGTGCATTGTAGGAATGCCTTTAAGCAGAGATGCCAACATTAACATCCAGAAAATAGGGAGGCTTCAAACAAAAAGTAGGGAGGTTTTCAAAATTACATGCAACTTCAATGACACAAAACGGTCTATTGCCATTTGGTCTAATACCATTTGGTCTAATTCCCGTTTAGTCTATATTCAATTGGTCTATTACCAGAAAGGTTAATTGCCGCTTAGTCTAATAATCATATAGTCTAAAATCTATTTAGTCTAATATTGTTTGGTCTAATAACCGGTATGTCTACTAACCATATAGTCTAATAACCATTTGGTCTAATATTTCTTAAATAACCGTTTGGTCTAATAACCGTTTGGTCTAATAACCGTTAGGTCTAATACTTGTATGGTCTAATAACCAGTTAGTCTAATACAATTTCGTCTATTTATTAATAAACTAAATGCTTGTAAGACTAAAATGGTTTATAGACCAAATGGGTATTAGCCCAAATGGCTATTAGACCTATTGGTTATAGACCAAATGGGTATTAGACTAAATGGTTGTTAGACTAAATGGTTTTAGACTTAATGGTTATTAGACTAAATGGTTATCGGACCAAATGGTTATCGGACCAAATGATTATAGGACCAAATGTTTATTGGACGTAGTGGATATAGACCTAATGGGTTTAGACGAAATGGATGTAGACGAAATGGATATTAGACCAAATGGTATTAGACCAAATGGCAAATCCCCCACAAAACTTCCCAGAAATAGGGAGGTTGCCAAATTTGGGTGCCAAAATGGACAAAAATGTTCACAAAAATAGGGAGCCTCCCTATTAAATAGGGAGGATTGGCATCTCTGCTTTAAGCCTCCTCTGGTCACACATGGTAGATTTCACTAAAATATAACAAATCTAAAGTCCTAAACCCAGCAATTTACAATTTACATGGGGTTAAAGAAATTGTCAAATCCACCCTTGGAGACAATAAACAGGATACCTCCCTCAAAAGTTTGCACTTATATTAGCATGAGTGTTACAACATTCAATTTATGCAATCTGTACAACAAATTACACATGGATCGCAAACAAGCACGAACAAGAGATTTTAAGTTTTACATGGTAAAAACAATTGGTAGAGGTACACTATATTTTGCCCTCCATGAATGACACACAATCACAAAGGAGCCCGAAACTGATGAGAAAAACCTGAAAGCTTGTGAATGCAGGGCTGAAACCAATTTAAAATAGGGGAATTTGGACTCGCAAAAAACCTGGATTCAGGCTGAGCTTACTTGGTCCACAATGGACTAGAATGTTGAGAAATGGGTCTAGAAGACTTGATATAACAAAGAAAATTAGTGAATACAAGGCCTTTTTATTAGTTATTGACCTGATTCTACTGGACTGTTTTTCTCCATGAAGTGACTCAAGTTTAGAAATCTAATGGGAATACGGGCAGATAGGCTACATCCCATGATCCATCTTGCTCTTAAACTTTAATTTCCATATCAATTTCCTGTTAAGACTTATTACTGCACAAAGTAAAAATATCATTGGATTATTTGTAACAAGAACTGATCCAGCCAGGCCAAAAGCAGCAGTTTTGATCAAGGCAAAAGAGTGCACCTGAACAACAAACACTGATGACAAAATTGGAATGGGCAGTTTGCAATCCTGGGGGACAGGGGGGATGTGTCCCCCACCCATTTTTTGTTCTTCTCAGCCACTTTTTCACAATTTTGGCCGGGTGTCTCCCCCCACATTTCAAGCCGGATTGGCAACCAAATATCCTGTAATTTTCGGCAAGCTTCAGTGGTTTTACAGCCTAAATACAGAAGGTTCTGATTGGTTTATTGAATCACGTCATCATCACATTTCAGCACCTTAGGCCCCGGTGCTCAATTTCGCCGATTAACTCTGCAGCGTCTCGGAGCATTTTGATGGCTCTCCTGCAGCCTTTAGTTTCAAGCCGCAGTACGCCGACGAATTAATATACAAAATTGCGAGCAGTTACGGGCATCGAGTTCGCAACATCTTGTCATTCTCTTGTTCTGCGGTTTGTCATTCATTACTCGAAACCTTTATATTAATGGGTGGGGTATGAACGTTTGGACAGTATTTATTGTGGGACATTAGAGCACATCAGACATATCGAATCGCATTCTGAATACGAAGAATGTCCTGATGATATCAAATAATTTTGATTTTTTGAAATTCGCAATGTAATACACATTTTATGGCAAATGATTAAAAATTGATATTTTTGAAATTTAACAGTACTCGAATAGGCTAGGAATATTGTGTTTTGAGGTTAAACAAATTGCAATAAAAACTTTTCCACTGCAATGCATTTTAGAAAGGTGCCCAAAATGACATACTAAAAGTCCAAAAAAATCCATGTAGTGGAAGTGTGTCTAATTTACATAAATCCAAAATGGCCGCCAATTCTAGGGTTTTCGCACATATTTGGTCAAAATTTTCACCATACATACCTTTTATCATACTTTTAGTGTACTTTGAATGTCTATAATGTTATTTCAAAGAATGTTTTTGTTTGCACAAGGTTTCATATATATTAGCTTAAGTGTCTTTATTTGCTTAAATCCAAAATGGCTGCCAAATTAGACATTTTTGTAGAGAAACTGATTATAAATAAAAATAATGATCAGAATAATTGCGACAACACTTATAGACCTTTCTTATGATAAACTATGTACCTGGATCAACGTTGAAAACGACCCAGACCTAAGCTAGTTCTGGTCCCGGTACCTTTCAGGGGCATTCAGGCTACACTCACCAAGCACTGGGAGCTTAGTTCTGTCGCTCAGTGTTTGCTATGTGAATGCGCCAATTATTAGAATGGTCTTTTCATGTTGTAAAATTATTTTTGAATTTCAAATGTATCATAATTTAGGTTCTTTAATTTGCATAAACACATACATTTTCAAAAAAGTGGGTTAATTTGCATGAATTTGATTTTGATTCTCACCTTACAGTGCATCAAAGAGCAGCTGTAATATGTCTATATTGGTTTACAATCCCAGTTCAGTTGTTATTACAGGATGCAGATCATGAGGCTAACATTGTGGAATACATATTTTAAGTTGAACATATACATTTACGTGGCAGGCTGATCAGTAGTAGCATCAAGTTCTAGGTCTGGTGGTGGAGAGTTGGTGCAACTATTGCCACGACAATCAGTGCAGGCCGTTGAACATTGGAGGCCATACTTCCGGCATGTACATTTCTTGGTTGCACAGTCTTTCTTGCATCCGCATCTGATGACTTTAAGGAGTGATGCGGGTGCTGGTGGTTTATCAGTTTGTATTGGAAGATATTTCCTATGCATGACCTGCCAGTGCCAACCCCAGTCTCCCGGTGTCAGGTCGCCTGCCATTCCTTTCCATTCTAATATCTGATAGTACACACGCAGACTGTGGAACTTTGCTGCTGCTGAAGTTGGTGGCAAAGTCATTGCTTCTAAGTCAGACGTGATTGATGGTACCTTTACGCAATAGCTTCTGTACCTCAAAGAGTCCAGATCTTCAGTTGAGTCACCACCATACAGGCATACAATTGCCTTCTCTCCAGCTGTAATAATGGTGTCCTTCAGGTCTGATGCTGGCTTACTAAATACCTTGGCAAGCTCACAGAAGTTGTCATTCTTCATGATTTTCTTCAGTGATACACCTTTCCCAAGTCCAAATATGCGAGAGGTTGTATCGCAGCCCAGAAGAGCATGGACAAAGAGAATGTCGCCACACACACCCCTTCCTAGGGTTTCCTTTAGCTGCTTGATATTCCATGTCCGGTTCTTCTTGGAGTTTGCCTTGGGCTCAGATGCAAAAAAGATGTCCTTTGCAATCAGATCAGCGTAGAAAATCAGCAAGATGAGAAGGTCTGTGTCATCACCGACAAGAACTGTGTCTTTGAACTTAGCTGCTTCTACTGCTGTAGTTACAATTAAAACAGATCTGCATCTCCTCTTGCATGAAATACAGCGCAACCATGCATTTCGAGCTTGGAACTGAGAAGATTTATGCGACGTTTAATATCCTCTTCTACTGAGGGCACACTACTACCCAGAAAGACGAAGTTATTTACTAATGGCATCTGGTTCAGCATGATATCTCTTGGATCGTCAGATACTCTCTAAATTCCTAAGATTTAAAAATAAGTCTAAGAGACTTATTAGAAGGACAAAACTTTGAAAAGACTTAAAATTCAAATCTTTATTAGAGTAAAATTTAAATCCATTAGATTTGAATTTTAAGTCTTTTCAAAGTTTTGTCCTTCTAATAAGTCCCTGGAATTTAGAGAGTATGATCTTGCATTTTGTTGGATTAATTTCCATTCCCCAGCTGCTGCATGCTTTCTCCAATTCATTAGCGGAGATTTGCAGGATCTCAAAGTCCATATCCATGATTTTGGTGTCATCTGCATATCGGATGTCACCCATTTGCACACCTGAGTCAAAATTTTGGACGTCCTTCATGACAAACTCCAGATAAAGATTGAAGAGGCATGGTGCGAGAAGACATGCCTGTCTAACACCAACTAGGACTTCAAACCAATCGGCGATCTTTCCTTTTACCATGACTGAGCATTTGGATTGCTCATACATTTTTGCAATGAGCTCTACTGATCGCAGACATTTCCAAAGGGCTTCCCTCCATCTGTCCATATGGTGTCAAATGCTGCTTTTAAGTCTACAAAATTCCAGTGTATTGGAATACGTCTTTCTTAAGCCTTTTCAAAGATTTGGCGTACTGTAAACTGCATCTGAGGTGCATCTGGAACTCCTGAACCGACACTTTTCCTCTCTCAGATGGTTATCTACAGTCTGTTGTATTCGGTTAAGAACCATCCTACAGAATACTTTTACCGGGATTGACAGGAGGGTAATATATAGCTCTGTAGTTGGCTGCGTCCAGTCTGTCGCTCTTTTTGTACACAGGGGTTGATGGACTTTTACTCCAGTCTTCAGGGATTTCTCCTTCAGCCCAGGCGGTGTTGATGACCTTCAACAACATTTGTTGAACAAACAGTGACTTATATAGAAATGATCAGTGAGAGGATGCGTATGGCTGGAATTCATGTCATACAGGCTGAAGCAGATGCCGATACATTGATTGTGCCCACAGCCCTTACAGTAGCAGAGACAGAGAAGCTACCAGTTGTGGTGGTGGGTACAAACACTGACATACTTGTGATGTTGGTGTCCAGCTGGGCAAGTTCAACAACAGATACCTTCATGAAATGCTGTAGTAATCCTGAGTGTTCCGAGTAAGTGATATCCAGCAAGCATTGGGAGATACCATGCAGAAACTACTTGTTGGCAGTTGGCACTTCATGCCATCACAGGGTGTGACACAGTCTCAGCCATATCGCCGGGGAAAGCGTAACCCTTTCAACATGGTACACAAGAAAGGCAAAGATGACTTCCTATAGGGACTTCTGCGAACAGTACGAGTACGCATGATGAGGTATAGAAATAAGATGAAGGCTTCATCCGTCAGCTTTATGGGGCCCGATGATTCACTTAATGAGTACCACCACATGGTGTCTTGTGGATGTAAGCCTGATGGATGCAACACTATGACATGTAGTTGCAAGACACTAGGTCTTCACTGTACAACAATGTGCAGAAAATGCAGTGGCAATACTTGTTGCAACACAGCACCAATCATCCAAGAGTATAATGAAAATGAAACAACTTTAGAATTAAGGTATTTCATAACTGGAGCATCGTACCTCTTCAACCACAAATTTTCAATATGTTGCCATTTTTAGCCAATTGAGTTTGGTTTCTATAGTTGGAGGTTTCATCCAAATCGTATGGCTCCAGATGCCCTAGTTTGGTCTCAAATTGGCTTGTGATTTTTACATTACAGATCCGGGCTTTGGAAAGGCGGCAAATTTGGGGCGCCATTTTGGGTTTCGGATGAATCATCTTAATATGGAATTTATAAAAATTCCACATACCTCAAAACATGTTTAGACACCTTACTTGTGTTTCTAGCTAGTATGGTTTGGAAATTATGAGATAAACATGAAAATGGTGGCCATTTTGGATGCCATCTTGGATTTTGGACACTTGCAAGGGTTGAATCATCTTAATGTGGATTTATAAATATTTATCATACCTCAAAACATACCTTATTTGTGTTTCCAGCCCGGTTTCCAGCTAGTATAGTTGGGAATTATGAAAAAAATATGAAAATGGCGGGCATTTTGGGCGCCATCTTGGATTTTGAAAAATGCCCACAGGGGATTTGCGGGGACTTTTTATCAGTGATTCTACACATATTTCTAGACCTATTCCAGAAAAAATCAGCTTGTTACAAAAAAATTCCAGGTTAAACTAATACTATTGGCCTAAAAATCTGTGTGTTAATCTTAATATCGGCGGCCATTTTGGATTTATGAATACTGCGATACACAATTAAACAAGATATGTCTCTTAATGATATATAAAAAATAGTTCACCCATATAAATGTGAACTTTGTGCTTTTAAGTGCCACAACATCGACTTACGATAAGAAATCTCGGCGAAAATTGTCGAAATAGCGGCCATATTGGATTTATGCAAATTAGGCACACTTCCACTACATGGATATTTTTGGATTTTTAGGTAGCCATTCAGGGGACCTCACTGAAATGTACTGCAGTGAATTTTTTTTTATTGCAATTTGTTTAACCTTCACCTAAAAAAAGTGATATCTATCCTAGCCTAGAAGTACACTTTATAAATCTGATGATTTATACTTAAAGTGTATGTAGGTGGGATGAAAAACCGACGATCAATTGAAAATTTTGACCTTTACAGTATTGAAGATATGGATTTTTCCCCAAAACACAAAAAAAAATTAGGTCTTTTTGGGAAAAAAATCCATATCTTCGATATGAAAGGTCAAAATTTTCAATTGATCGTCGGCTTTTCCTCCCAGCTACATACACTTTAAGAATATGTCATTAGATTTATAAAATTTACTTCGAGGACTGCTATATATCAAAAATGTGAAAAATATCAATTTTTTATAATTTGTCATAAAATTTGTATTATATCGTGAATTTCAAAAATGAAAATTATTTGATATCAGAAAGACATTCTTCGTATTCAGAATGCAATTCGATATGTCTGATGTGCTCTCATGTCCCACACAAAATACTGTTGAAACGCTCAAAATGCTCATTCCAGATCCCTTAATGTTTATTGTAGTACTTACTTGAGTTTACTCACCGTGAGCAATTTGCGGATCAGTCGATATAATCCGGGAAAAGAATCAACACACTCAATTTGTAAGGGTATTGTTGTCAAGTGTTATAAGCCGGTTGCGAGAAATGCAAGAGTTGGGCCGATCAAGCCGATGAACGGGGTGACTGAACATGGCTTTTCATCGAGCAGACACACATTTTGTTAGTACATATCGCAACAGTATTTTATTTCTCAGCATATGTGCATCGGTGTGGGTCTGCGGCTTAGGTTCCGGGCACGCCGAAGAGTTAATCGGCGAGATTCAGCACCCAATTAAGCCTTATTTGCCAAACAAACTGCGTAGCTTCACGTGACCCATTTCTTTTTATGTGATCATCAGGAAGAGCAATTGAATACCTGAGTGGAAGAAGGGCCCAACTCCAATTTTTTACAAAAATGAGTTAGACCCAGCATTTTATTTCCAGCAGACTGTTCTTCCCTGTGTGTGAAAGATGAGCCAAAATCCACTCTCTAAATAGTCTTCCACGTACACTTAATCATGGTTTTCATGGAAGAAAGGCCCAACTCCATGGAGTTGGGCCCTTCTTCCACAAATATTGGGTTAAAGAGGAATTTCGTTCATCCAAGAAATCTGCTTTTCACTGCAATAAACTTTCTTGCTAACATATTACATACTTCTACTTGTGCAGTTAATGGATAATTTTCAAATTTCTGTAGCTATTTATAACACATCTGCTTACGGAACTCGTACTTGCAGTATATTAGTGGAAGAAGGGCCCAACTCCAGCTCGTATTAAGACCTGTACCATTGCCGTGGAAACATCATATATGATTTCGAATGTATGTAATCCTGTATGTTCATGTATTAAAGGTCCCCTGAATATGAAAAAATTCTGTCTATAAAACTTTTCCAAATATTAAGTTTTTCCTTATATCTCAAAAACAGTTTTGATGGAGTTGGGCCCTTCTTCCACTCAGGTATTCAATTGGATTCTGCTGGCATTTCTTGGTTAGGGGGCAAAATAAAGTCTTCAAGCTTTAAAAAGGGGCTTCATCGGGATAATGTGCACACGTAGCGCGCACAAATTTGGTCCATGAATTGGGTGAAATTTGATCCATGAATAGGGTGAAATTTGATGGGAAATGGGCTGGTAGCCTCATTTCTTTTCCTTTGCCTTCCCGAATTTCTTTCATTGATGTCAGGGGGCAGTTTTCCTTGCATTATTTGTCGGGGGCACTCAGCTCCCCACTGGCTATGCTATAGACCACTTGACATCATTGTTTATCAACAAAGGCGAGGGACTCCGTCGATATGCTCGAACAAACCGCTACACTCTTCAATGGCTTTCTTGTACTATGTGAAATGTGGTGGGCGATTTAAAATGCATGTGCCCTGAGCAAACTACAATGCGTACGCACACTGCAGGGCAAAGAACAATGGAAATTGTCATAATTCATTCGCGCGCACACTGCCGGGCAATGATGTCACATGTCAGGTGGTCTATAGGCTGTAGAACCTTTCCGAATAATATACTATGAATAGATGATGTAAGAATATTAAATTTGCCTTCTTGGCCTTATTGGATCCAATCGTGTCTGATATATCTTTTAAACTCAAATCTTGATTCTAGTGTATGTAGTCCACAGAAATCACTAAATAGAGAGACAAAAGTAGTGTTTTAATTTATATCCATATAGCTCTTTAATATCTTATATCACCAGAAACATGAAACAAGGTATTCTTATATTTTATAATATAATTATTAACACAAGCATAAAAAGTTGCACAAAACTACCTCACATTGCAAACCATAAATGCATTAAAATTAAAAGCTGTTTCAGAAAAACATTGCATACTGACTTAACCTGACATGGACATAGTCCTAAAATGAAATGAAGTGAAATGGGAATATGCCTTATAAGCATGTCAATAGACTAGTCCTAACCAGTGTTTATAGATGCTTCAGTTGCCTCATCTATGGTATGCCATCTATATAAATGGATTGTTTTGGATATCATGTAGTAGGTATTTCTTACAATATATCAAAACTCAACTGCCGAAACACTGACCACATTTTGTAGCAGATTTTGCACTGGCTAGTAGTTTCCATATCTCTTATGTGAATTTGGCTGGTAAAAAATCTATACACCTGGCACTGAAATCAATATACAAATGCTTATGGTTGCAAACATTTTTGTGCATCAACACAACTTTCTACACTCCTTTGCAGCATATACATATTAATTCACATTAATTCCCAATGTTATACCAAGACCTCTAGTCAGGCTGCGTCTTTTAATAAACCTTTATAACCATTGGCACAACATTTTTTCTATATTATGTAACATTTTAGTTCATAGTTTCTATATTCTAATTTCAAAAAACTACCACACGGGGTTACTTGTCCTGCACAATGGGGAACAATATTGCTTGTCACCAAAGAGGCTATATGTTATTTATAGGAAAGAGTGAATACTTAACCAACCCAATGTGTTAAAATAATCTAGGCTACATTATTAACAATTTGACATTGTATAGATATTTTTTTGTGCCACTAGCAGCTATTTGCGCATTTAAATCCTTCCCATAGTATTTCATACATGTTCACAAATCTCCAGGATCAAATATCCAGCAATTCTGAAAAACTATTGTAAAAAGATGGTAATTTTGGCATGCAGGGATAATTTTGGCAGCTTTTACAAGTTCAATTCTATATATTTGAATATATTTGAGAGAAAAATTATGTTTGAAACTAAACCAATTTCTGATACTTGTAAAAAGTGACCTTCAAAAAGCTACCAAGTATGCCAAAATAACCCCTTTTTATGATATTTCAAACAATGAGCTATTCCAATTGAAATGGAAGACATAGCCTTAATCTTCCACACAGGAAGTGTGAATTTACCTGAATGGCAACTCCATTTGAAATTGACACCCCTTATGTTGAAGACCAAGGTCATGTCTTCCATGGGGGTGTATGGATTTCAACTGGAATATCCCAATCAGACATGGATGGAACTGAAACAACCTCATTTTGAAAAGCTACATTACATTTTTTAATTAAATAAAACATTTAGTCTCTTGCATAGTATCTTTGCAAGACCTATTTCACTGCATGATTTCATGTCCTTGACACAATGGAAAAAATATAGGACTGGCCATTTTCAATTCTGTATCATATACAGTACAGATGACAAACTCTGCATGCTGACTTTTTAACTAAAACAAATACTTATTGCTTAATTAGCTGGTATGTATAGGAAAATAAAAGCTTTCAAGAAAATCAATGACTATGGTTATACCGAATATTTAAATGATGTAACAGTGACAAAGCAAACACCTAACTTTTAAAATTTCACTAGGTCTGTGCTATGGTGTAAAGGTGCATACTTTCTCAGTGTACTCGTGTCGTGAAATCCAGTTCAAGGAAGAAGATTTGATCATCCTCACTTTTTCAACTGATTATATTACATAATTTTTTAGTTCATATTTGGATTTTTTAAAAACAATTTGTGTGTACTTAGTTTTGAATGGAACAACAGTTGTAAAAGAATTCAAAAGGACATGCATTGGGCTATTCCAGTTGAAATCCATACACCCCCTATGGAAGACATGTCCTTAAGGGTACATGCCCATGAGTTTCATTCAGGGGCGTGTTTGTAAAACGGCACAGCGCATTAGTAAAAAGAATAAAAAATACTAAAATTTTCACCGGGGTTCGAACCACTGCCAATTTCACTGAATGCTAAAGATGCCTATGCTGTGCCACGGTGACTGTGGTTAACATTCGGCGATTTTCAAAGATATACATATCAACACGTTTCTAGTGTATTGAAAATCATTTTGATTTTGGTAGAATACGGTCATAGAAAGACATATGACTCTACTTGTCTGTTTGTTTTTCATTTAATACAAATTAATTTTGATGAATTGAACTGGTACAACTCTTAGCACTCGTGATAAACAACAATTAATTTAGTAATAATAAAATGAAAACGCTGGGTCATTCACGAAGTCATTTGTAATTTATGTCAAAACCTGGGGAGGACCACACACATCCGTGCTGCATGTATACGTGCTCAATCGATACTCAATGATCCAGACAATAGCGTTTGAATATACCGCCCTGCTTGACACATCTTGTCACTTGCGGGAGATATACTATAGGCCTACCCTAATAGCTTACAATAGATACCCCACCGTAAATAGCTCTGTTCGTTATCTCGCTGTGCTAGTTTATACACGCAGCGTCACGGACTTTTGAACCATATTTTGTTCAAAAATGATAGGAAGGGACTGTTTTCAGCTAAAATGTTGGTTATCAGCAGATGCTTAATGATACCGGGAAGTGTTGCAGAAAGGTAAGCGTACTCTTTATTTATTCAAAATATGTATATCAATAAATTTAAATTTGAAATCCAAAAAGTAAATGTCAGGTCAAAATTCTCACCTTAGAATTATTGTGAAATAAAATCAAACCAAATTTAGGCTCCGCAAACAACATCCAATTATTCCCATTGGTGTTTGCTACGTGCATATAATAAATTATGATTTGGGGCTAATTTGAGAAGAGTTAATGCCTCGAGTTTCAAAATACACCGAGTGATGTTTTTGATCAAAAACATCGACAATTCAAGACTCTGTAAAAACAAATCAAGAATTTTCTGGGATAATTGCAACTAAGTGCAATGAAAGTTATGATCTAAGCTACCAGATGCATCATTAATTTCCTGACTATGATATTTAGTTGTGGGAAAAGATTACTTTAATGTTTTGGCGGGATTATTTCCCGCCAAAAATTTCAACCAAAAAGAGCATGTAGCCTTAATCTTCTACACAGGGGGTTTAGATTGCAAAATGAGTCGTTGGATCTGGTACTCCCATCTGGAAATGCTCACTGTGTGAAAGATTAAGGACATGTCTTCCATAGGGGGTGTATGGATTCAACTGCAATAGCCCACTGTCTGAGTCCTTGTGGGCTGTTGTCACACTGGCATTCAAGAATGTTAAGATATAAAACACACCACTTAACCATAAACTCTAACAGCCTCTTAATAGTAAAATTGAAAAAAAAATCAGGCATACTTTTTTATAGCAACTTGAAGATATGCATCAAATATCTCTGTACCTCTTCCAATTGGCTAACTATTATATATGCAGGTGTAAGTGATAAACTCTTTATCATTATGTTTATCAAAAGAACTGCCTCTTGTCAAATACAATGTTAGAGAGATCTACTTGAAATGACCAGAATATATATATAGTGTGTTCATTTCTTTCTATTAAGTTGATTTTTAATGTGTCTACTGCTGCATGTTAGATGTCACCAAAGAGAATTATAACCACAAAGTATCTACTCAAAATTGCCCTGTGTGTAATGCTATGGTAAATCTGCCATTTTGGTGTGTCTGCTGTGTCACTCATAGAGGGCAAATAGTGTACGTTTTGAGTTTTTTGCCAAAAGCCTGAAATTGAATGATTATACATGTGCGTCTTAAGCTTGAGCATTTTACGCATTTGGGATACGCCAAATGCAAACATCAACACACTTGGTATCAAAGTTTGCCAAGCCCATAGCAAAATTATCCGAAGTGGCACTATTTGCCTTCCATGAGTGACAAGCAAACATGGTGGAGTCGGTACTCTTTTGTTCTACCTCATTTGATGTCACAGTCTTGGCCCAAATCACTGGATTATGGGTACCAATCATTTTGATACAGATTTTTCATGGATGTAATGTGTTACACCACATTTCACTTACTGGTACCTGTTTATTTATTTATTTATTTATTTATTACATTTGGCAAAAAGCACAGGCAATACCCAATAGTGCTCACAGAGCACTAAATTAAAGGGAAGCCCTACCTGTATTTTGAAATTCATAATATATATACAAAGCAAATTATACTGTTAATTATTGGGTATGAGTTGTTCCTTTCTTGATGTAGATTTAAAGAAAAGCAGCAAATTACTTGGTTTTCTTCAGTCCAATCGCTTCATTACATTCAAGTTTAGTTTGGGTAGTGAGGTGCATTGACACACCCAAAGTGGAGCCACTGCTTTAACAATTTTCCACAAAAGTTAAGATTCCATCAAATTTTGGCTTCAATGTTGCAAAATTGGGCTATTTGTCCAAAAATGTTAAAGAAAAAATCAAATAACCATCCATATACCAAAATTGATTTCTGAAAAAGGGTCCTGAGATGATATACAAAATGACCGATGGAAATATGACCTATGTTTGCAGCACATCGGTATGGTCATTTTTACCGAGTCCCCCCTCCACAGGCATTTTCCAAACATGGATTTGCTGAGTTCACTTAGCGTAAGATAGCATTAATTCTACCCTGATAATGGTAAAAACATTTCCCATGTAAATTTCAGAAATGTTATAAATCAGGGGTTGCATTCACTAACAATTGAATGTGTTGTAATTCTAAACCCAGCGTAATTCTAACATACAAATCCTGTGAGTTGTTTGGGACTTGAAATGGATTTAGCACTACACATGTACATGTATTATTACAACTCTTTGTGAAATTGACTCCAGGTTACTTCTAATCGATGCTTGGACATCACTCTTACCCATAATGTAAATGGATCAATCAAGGTCTATCATTATCGCATAATATGGGACCATACTGTCAACATACAATGCTCCAGAAGCACACCAAGCATGCAGGTATATACATGTAGACTACATTGTCAAATTTGGGCGCAGTACAGATTATCTGAAAAGGTGATTTGTTTTTAATATACATGATACATACTTAAGAAATAGATTTTTTTGGTAGAAAGTGACATACTTTTAGTGTGTAATTTAGAAGTAAAAATACAGATTTGAGTAACTTTCGATTATTTATATGTTGCATTGAAATGACAAATAAATCTACATGATGAGCAAAAGTCTATACACAGTCACACTTTTTCAGCACTAATTTACAAGAATGATAATTGTAATAATTGTAATAATTATTGTTGTTTTACCATACTATTACACTGTCTTACAGCATTATTTGTATTTTCATGATTTAACTTTTGACTGTTAAAGCTTCATACACATAGTCGCTATAACTTCATAAACTTTGATGTGATTTATCTTTACATAAACACACTTTGGTATATATGAATAAGCTGCTAAACATCGTAAAACTGTGGGTGAATTTTCATACAAGTTGCTATACAAGTCAAGTGTCTACTTTAGAAGCAGTTATCAGGACATTAGCCATAAGTACTTCAATTACCGGGGTATATCAGATATACATAAAACACATTTTCTTTCTTAAAAACACAAATATTTGTAATATTGCGATAAACGTGCAAGAAAGTTCATCTTTACTGGTAAAATAAAAATTGTGTACAGCACAACCCTGGTCCCATTCCCAGTGTTATTTATGTAATAATTTCACTACTATCAAAAATATGTTACTAACATAAGAAATAATTTGAAATACTACTGTTATACCTTGCAGAAAAATAACAACTTACTATTAAACTGGTGCACACTCCCTCCCATCATGATTACATAAAAGTACATTAGTTCAAGGTAATTGAATGATACTAATTATATAGTCATACAGTATTCTTGCATGACTGAAAATAAAATGTGACATAACTCTACTCTCAGGCTGTGATAACTCTTCCCACATACATCATTTTGAGGACACAATATCCAACTTGTGTTTTGCATATATTGTAAATGTCCTGGGAGAAAATACATTTTTCACATACCTCATACACAAGAAATTTACTTACACTTGGTAACAACTGGGATTTGAGTTAGCTTTACAACTATTCTCGGGGCCACTGTATAAGTAATTGACTTTTCCAGCCATTTGCAGTAATTGTATTCAAATTTAACTATACACACAACTTCACAGCTCTTCTAATCTGGGATTAATGAATTATACATTATATTTGCACAAAAAATGAAAGTAAACTTGGGGTGTGCAATTGATACTAGGATATTACATAACATAATATACTCATATGGTTCAAGAACTGAAGTATACAAGTGAACCCTGTGGGAGCTCTGGGGTACTAGAAATTGCCACTTTCAGCCTCTCAGTTCCCTGTTTAAACCAAATTCTACATCCAATGGTGCAATGCAAGTATGAATGAAAAGGCTTGCAATAAATATTGATATGCAGACACACTATGGCACAATATACAAAATAACAACTGCTTCAATGGGATGGATGATGTTACTTCATGCTTGGAACCAGCCTGAGTTTACATGAATATTTCCTTCATCTTCAGATACAACCTGTTCTATCTCTCATCAAACGATTCATTCTTGCATCTCCACTAGTAAATCACCGCCTTCTACCGGTGACCCTTTGGAGACGTATACATCCTTAACAATGCCCGAGACTGGTGCAGCGACCACCATCTCCATCTTCATGGCACTGACGATGACGACTGGATCGCCCTTCTCTACTTTGTCTTTAGGCTTGACGCGTACATCTATCACCTCACCTGGCATGGGGGCTCCAAGGGAGCACTTATCATCCTTCTTGGCTTTGGGATGCACATGCATTGTCTAGAAGTAAAAGTGAAAATTGGTTTTAAAAATGTTATAAATTATTATTGTCAGTTATGTGCAAATATTTATAAGTCTATAAATCCAATCACATTGCAATTGCTTCAGCACTTTGTCTATGATGTACACCAATTATGGCATACGAGCAACCACATCACACATTTCAACCAAAAAGATGGTGACATTTCATGACCCGATACATAAAGCATTGTCCACCGTGATGTGGCAGTGACGTCAGTGTGCATTTCATTGGGCGCAGCAACAAATCACTAGTGTTCGCTCAAAGTGCTGGCGTACACACGCACGCACCTAAGACGCTACATAAATGAGTGCACGAAACAGCTGCCTCAACGCTTTGAAGTCACTGCACATCAGGGTGGGAAATGCTTTAGCGAGTTTCTACTTATAACATGGCAAACACAGGTCTGTTACCAACACACCTTTTACCGGAATCCAGGCCGTGTTTGAACTCTAACGTTAACTCTACTCTACGCTGCATGCATAGCAGTATGCAACACAGTAATAATCTATTCCGAGTAGGTGGTGAAGTTGGTGTGCCATGTTGATTGGAAACAAAATGGTATGGATGGTTTCTACTGAGCTGGATAACAGGTCTATGTATACCCACGTCCTAAACAATAAGTGTTCTCAGTAGAAACATGTTACCAGACTTGATAGCACTTAGGTTATTAAAGTTGAAACAGAACTTTCTGAATGTCCTTCTTATGATAAATTTACACAAACTATGTATACAGTCATGTTGCCCTACCTTCATAGCTTGTTTGTCCTTGATCAAGACAGATCTGAGTTGGCCGTTGAGTTCAAAGAATACCTCCCTGATACCAGTCTTCTCATTCAGTTCACCTACAGCCAACATCTTGATGCGTAGTGTCTTTCCATGCTCAATCTCAGCCTAAGATTCAAGAACGAAAGTGGCAGATATATAGTAATAAAAAGTTACAAGATTTCTAGGTAGTGGTTCAGATGTGTATAACACAAGTCAGTCTGAATAATTACCAACTACCAGACAACTGGCTATGATGTGTATTGTGTACAAGAGGCAGCAATTCAATTTACAAATGGTTTAAATAAGAACTGCTGAAAAAATGTATTTAACTCATTAAAGTCAGTATCAGCACAGTACTATGAAGCAAGTACAATTATAACAGGTTTTCAAAATCACAAAGAAACAGATAGCAGGGATTGCCTTCTGAGGAGAGCAAGAGCAATTGCTCTCTACTGCTCTCCTTAAACCTGATATAGGAGAGTAATTTTTAGCTTTCCTTAGTTCACCATTCTCTCCAAACATTCTATTATAAATGCTCTAAACAGCTCTCCTTGAAGGCTCCAGAAGAGCTATTTAATGCTCTCCTGCAAATTCCAAAAGACAGTCCCTGAGATAACCGACACTATATGGTAACACCGATGCATTGCAGTGTTTGTCCCTAGCTAGTGCTACCAAGGCTACAAAATAGCAGCCTTTTTAATTTAATGGGCACTACTGCCTTCCTTACAGTGCCCCTGATAATTACAAATCATCATTTGTGATGCGATCAAGCCGCGCAAAATCAGTCAGAACTCAGAAATATTGATTTTGAGATATAGCCATACAAAGGAAATATTTCCTTTTGTTCCCTGTTGTTTTGAAAATTATATATTAATTGCTCATATCTTTGAAACTGGTTGTTCAATGTTAATGGTGTTTTCTGCAAATTCCAGATTTGTAAATGCTTTTCACTATCCTATATAAAAAACAGAAAATTTAATATTTCCAAGTTCCGGCTGATTTTGCTGGATCGCATCACATTTGTGTAACCTATGAAAATATAGTTTTCAGATATTTGAGCAATTTAAAGCTTATCAGCCCAACTCACTATTCTTACCATATCTGTGATTGGCTGAATACATGAATTAGTTCATTTTGCAACCAATTAAAATAGTTCTTAGATGCTGATAATTTGGCTGTTAATGCCCATAGGGTTAAATTGGACATTTTAAATAAGACACTAAATTATCTGAACAAACAATGCATGCATTGTTGGCAAATATGCACAGCATGTACAGCTCCATAAGATCTTTGATGTAATCAATAGAGGCCGTCAGCCTTTCGCCATCTTGTGGGTACAAATGACTTGCGTGTTTATGCATGGAGATCGAAAGACCATCACAGCGTGTACCCACAAGATGGCGGCATATGACGTCACGCTGACGGCCTCTATTTGAGGTTGGAAAACAAAGAATCAACATCAGCTCATTTTATTACATGTGTGTGGCTCATCGCACAGAGAATCATATCTTGGATCCTCTACCTCAGCACCACACTGGTAATTTAATGTGCTCTGTAAGATCTTGGATGTTGCAATATAACCATTACAATACTGATAGGATCAGTCCAAGTAACCGTTTGGCAAACCCAATATGATACTTACAGAGACTTAGGCTATGTTTCAGAAACTTGCATATAATAAACAACTTTACTTACATCAAATTCCTCTGCGACATTTGGTCCAACTAAAAACAGCCTGGTATTAATCGTATCTACTGGCCCGTAATCTTGACGGAACAACTGATAATCATCAAACACTTTTGGATAGAGTGCGCTGCTCACAACGTCAACATCTCTGATGTGCTTTCCGTACTTCTCTTTAAGTTCATCCTCCAATTTGTCAAAGTCAAAAGGCTCCAAACTCTCACCTGGGCGACCTGTAATTCTTGGCTGGTTCTTCAAAACCTAGTAGTGGGAATGTAATAAAACATAGAATCATGTGAATTTTTGCTTCAGTGTTAGTTTACAAATTTTCAAATTTATAAATTTATTTGTGATATTTCACAACCACCTGACTTCTGTCTCTACACTCCCCAATGCTCCAATACACCTTTAAGCAATTATCGAAAATATTTGGAAATAAGTTCAGCAAGATGTCACATGCGGTAAACAAAAACATTACAACCATTCAAAAAATGGCGAGACTGTGTTCACTGAGCACTGACAGTCACTGTGTTGCTCTTATACTAGCACACTGCATGAAGGAATGCACATTAAAATCGGCAGAAATTGTTTGCACAAATATGTTTTGATAATTGCGCATGATCTGTGCTTTTCATAGAATTCAGTTCTGAAAAGAACTGTTGGAATTAAGCGAGGAGTTCTGTACAACTTAGCTAAAATTAAGCAGCAAGCTGCAGTATTCTTGATGCACCTGTGTACCCATTAGAGAATAAAGATATTGTTTTTAGCTGCTGTCGTGCATCTATCGTCTCATATAGCATGGGTGACATCATTATTTTAAGTAAAACAACAGGGCAAAGCCGAGTTGTTTTAAATGCATGTTATATGAGATGATAGATGAGCGGCTAAAAACAATACTTTTATTCTCATTCTTAAACGCTTTGAATCAAATAAATATATTAAAAAATATTAATCATAAGTATACATTTTACATGGACTACCACAAATTAAAGCCAAGAGTATAATGAGGAGTTCAGATGCAAACGCTAGTACCTTGATTAGCGTTATGGCCACCTGCTGTAAAAATAAACAGCACTGATGACAATGTGCATACGTATCCTGTTGTATTTATTTGGTGCAGTACATGATATTTCTGTGCAGAATGTAATGAACACCAATATCCCGAATGGCATTTATTGCATTCTGCTTCTGAACTCTTCATATAAGATACTTTACTCTCTCTAAAAATGGTTACAAGGTAAAACGCTTCATTTCAGTTCCAACAGAGTACTCCCCAACCAAATCCACACCTCTCATTTCCCACACCAGCACCCATTAGACCTACTTTTGTCCTGAATGGTTCTGGGAGTCTTTCATATGGTTATCCCAAATATATCCTTGTAACAATCTTACAACAGACTTAAAAAAAGCGAGTGGCAACCACTGGGTCCTACCTTTGATCTCAATGGTTCCGGGAATCCACCGTATGGTTCTCCCAAATATCCTTGTAAGAATTCTACCACAGACATAGGGAATGAAAGTTCCTCTGCTTGCTCTTCGACCATCTGAGCGGTGAGTTTGTTCTGCACCATGAACTGAGCCAGATCACCCACTACTTTTGAGGATGGTGTCACCTATTACAATATAAATAAAATATATAAATAATAGGAAAGAAATTTTATAAATGGTAAAAAGTACAGTTTGTCCACTCTGAAGTACAAAGTGACAACGCGCAAACAGTGCGCAGTGCTGCATCTCTGCTGCAGGTATGCGTGCCTTCAAAGTCGGCACAATGTGTGCGTTTGCATCGGCACAATGTGTGCATTTGCGTCGGTACTTCGTACTTCAGAGCAGACTGACTGTAGGGGACCCATTTGCTTATACAACTCCCACAATGTACATTGTATATAGTTCATTCATTCTGAATAGAACCTAAGATAGCACAAATAGTTACTTTTGTACTGTTACAGTCACAAACTTACAAATAGTGTCTATAAATTATTACATCAACAAGATACATTCATGGGCTATTCCATTTGAAATACACACACCCCTATGGAAGACATGATCTTAATCTTCCATACAGCGAGTGTGAATTTCAAATGGGCTTATCTGAATGGGCGACGCCATGTAAAATTTACACTCACTGTATGGATTTCAATTAGAATAGCCCAATGCCCATACTAAGCAATCACAAGGAGCAGGTTTTTTATATTATGTTACTTATCAGAAATGCGACTAGGGATATCCAATCGATAATCAATGTTAATGTGGAATTAGCCATAGTATATCATAAATCACACAATTGGACTGTTCCAATTGAAATCCATACACCCTATAATAGAGGACATGGCCTAATTCTCCCACACAAGGAGTGCAGATTCCCAATGGAGTCACTCATTCAGGTAAACCCATTTGACATTCCCTGTGACAAAGATTATGGCCATGTCTTCCTTATTAGGGGCATATGGATTTTAACTGGAATAGTCCAAATATTTTACAGTATTGTGTACCTTAATCAGATCACCCAGCAACTTGTTAGCTTCTACATAAGCTTTCTTGATTTCCACAAACTGATTTCCCAGACCTAAACTGAATGCTTGGAATTGTAGGTTGGTGTACTGGCCGCCTGGGATCTCGTTACGATAGATGTCTGCGTTACCACTCTTCAGGGTCACTGTACATTCAAATGGAGCATAGAACTGGCGAGCTATCTCCCAGTAGGCGCTGTAGTCAAACACCTTTTCTAGAGGAATACCTGCATATTACACAGAAACACCTAAAAATGTTAATATGTCAAAACTACACAGGGGAGGGGGCACTGATCTAAATCAAGTGAAAATACCACCCTCATTACTTACCTTCTTTGATATCTTCTTGACCATTTCACTTACTAATGGTCGGGACTATTGTTGTGGTTTGTGTGGAATTGGGGCAAGAAAATAGAATTTCAGACAGCACTATCATTGAATTCCCACCTAAATGGTGACTTGCTAGTCGATTGTGCCATTACGCATTAGCCATTTTATCAAAGGAGCCTGAAATTGGGACCCTAAACACGGTCTGTGATGTTGGGTGAAATTCATGCCCTTTACTGCAAATTTCTGCTCAAGGTTTGAGTGCCCATTTGATCAGCCAAGTTGGATTCATTTTCAGTTTTATTTTTCACCTTTGAGGACAAGATTTTGACAAGTTTGCTAGGGATTAACCTAACAATGTGTTGCTTATGAATTGCATGCATAGCAGAACCAAACACAGATGCCCAAAAGAATTGGCCAAAATATGCTGTATTATGTTTTAATTTGCACTGTATCATGAGAGATGGGGTAAAGTGATTGGTAAAATAGCCTGGATCCTCTTGTATGTTAGCATCTTACAAACAACTGATTGACATGGCAACAAGAAGCACTTAAAATTTGATCAGCTGACTTGTGGTTGGATTGTCAACATACATTCCAGTTGAAATCCATACATCTCCTATGGAAGGCATTCCTTAATCTTTCACACAAGGAGTTTGAATTTCCAATGGGGCTACCTGAATGGGTGATTCCATTCAAAATCTACACCTTTTGTGTGTGAGATTAAGGTCACATTTTCCACAGGGGGTGTATGAATTTCAACTGGAATAGCCCAATGTATGTGCCCCAAAATGCCTTTTGTGATTGGCACATGTGCAGATACTTATGAATATGTTTTATTGCAGTAAATATGCCCAAAAGCTTGCTCAAATTGCTTAAAAGTTGCAAAGTTTCATAGAAAGTTGTAGCAAAAATGTCATTTAAATTTTGCGAAATGGTACTTTAAATTACTTGTACTTGTTGGAATAAGTTACCAATTGATATGTTTTGTAACACTGATGTTAACACACATCTTACCAGTGTCTTGTTCTGTTCCTTCTAATGCTGCTACAATGGCTCCCATACTGGGTTGGGAAGTCATCCCTGACATGGAATCCACAGCAACATCCACCACATCAGCACCAGCTTCTGCTGCAGCCAACATGGCCGCCACTCCTGCACCTGACGTATCGTGGGTATGAACATGAATAGGGAGGTCTGGGTATCTGTCACGTATTGAGCCAATCAACATGGTGGCTGCTTTGGGTTTGAGCAACCCTGCCATATCCTAAAAAGACAAAGAGCAACATAATTACTGGTTTCAGGTTCCTCATTCCAAAAAGTACACAAACTATTATTTCTTTGGCTAAGTTTTATACAGGTATTGGTGGTTGAAATTCTATTCAGAACTCTGTACTGAAACCACCATAATTTCATGTCTATCACACAATCAAACTTACACCATTGGCACTATACAACTTATTGGAGAGAATACACCAGGTACCACCACCATGATTAACAAGCACACAATTGGGAAACCACCAACCAACAGTGCATACAGCTGCTCACATTACAACCCCATGTGCACTGGACTGACAAATCAGGTGCATTGATTTTCAAGAAAATATGTTCTGGACTCTGAAAAAGTGCTCATGGATATTACTTTTGTCCATCTACATTTGACTACCTCAACTTGTATTTCTTACACTAGTGGCTTCAATAAACCCTAAACTTCCATAGAAAAACTTTGAAAAACCCAGAAAAACTTGTGATTTTTTAATAAAAGCCATTGTAATTGGGTAATGTTGGTGCCACTTACATCAGTTACATACATGTAATTTGAGCTGGTGATGTCATTGGGTTTTAATGAGCTGTGACTGATTCTTTGCACAAGTTGAAGTTTGCTTGTGTATCATGTATTTAAAAGGTACCAAACAGTGCATTTTAAGATGTGGTCCACCTGACGTGTTGACTCTACTGGATGCATCCATGTCCACTGCCGACATTTAGATTGAGGACAACTCATTTGCGCTGGACAAAGTTTGTTTTCCTCACACATGCTCACCAGTCTCTTTCTTACCATTGTTGTTTGTAGTTTTATAGTAACAGTGAGTGTGTAAACAGAGAGTGTGATAGCTGTCAATTCCAACCCTAGTATCATGATAATACAGAAAAAAACCCCAACTGACAGAACAAACAAAAGAGACACAATCCTACCTTGATTCCAAGAATGTGTGTACCCCCTCTAACCAGCTCATTGGTCAGGTTCATGTAATAATCCATAGTGTACTTGCTTCTACTTGGATCAGACACATCACCGCTGTATGATATAGCAGCCTCTACAACACCTCCTGAAGCTCCAGCAGCATCCATCCCAAGGATCATATTAGGCAAGTAGTTGAGAGAGTCAAATACACGGAAGATGTCCATGCCTGACTGATGAGCTAATTCACAGAATCTGCACAAATCAAACCATAGAATTACTGAAATTTGTGGGGACTTATTTAAAGTTCTTAAATTACCAGGTATTTACATTCTGGGCTTCTTACAGAATTTTTCAAATCATATACATCACAAAATAATGCAGTTTTATAAAGTATAGCGATTTCATCTTCTATATACATGTTTCTATCAGACAAAATCTAAGATGGCTGGTGTTGGGCCCACAGGTGATATTGTATCTTTTTCAACACAATGAAACTGGTGTAGATTTGGTAGAAGAGTTTATGACATAATCAACTAGCCTCCCTTTTATGAAATTTACAAGTCATCTGATATCTATTGAGGCATCTGAAGTATTAGTATTGTTTCAGTTTACATTATGCCTGGCATAATTTTGCATAGGCAGAAATAAAAACAGCTCAATTCTTGCTTATAAGTTAGCATTGATTATGCTATACTTTAGTATTATTTCTGTTTTCACTTCCAACAAAGTTGATCATCTTAACATAAAGCATGTGTTTCCTGAATCTGCATCTAATACCGAAATGATGACTACTCACTTGTATACAACATTATCTGGATAACTAGTGTATCCCACAGCATTAGCACCACGGAGCAGCATTTGGAATGGAATGTTGGGCATAAGATCTCTCAGTGTTTCTAGTCTCTCCCATGGACACTCGTGTAAGAATCTCATGGCCACATCAAATGTAGCACCTGTTTAAATGAATCAATGGTTAGATACACGGTTCAATATATATGGCACATTTATAGAGAATGATATTGTACTGATGGGTACAAACGCACAAGCATCTGCGAGTACACCACAACCTCTACACAACCACCCCCACCCGCTCATACACACTAGTCCCCTCAAGGGGCATCTATTATGTAATCTGTTTCCGAAAGTAAAAATGGACTTTTCTATGCTTTTATTGTAATTCATTACAAGAAAAAAAGAACTGTAAACAAATGTGAGCCATTAAGGGTAGACGAGGTATTGTTGGTCGAAGCAACCTAAAAATCGATTTTCATTATCTAGATCAATATATTATTGAAAAATAACACCTTGATGTTTTGTAAAAGTTCATTATACAAATCGTATACTTTGCAAACTTGCTTAATTTATTGTTGTTAATGAGTTATGTACGTTTTACAAAAGTGTTGTTGTTTCAGCCCTCTTTACAACATAACTCAAGAACCGCAGCACCTATAAAAGTATATCTGTGATATTTTAATTCTTCTACACACTAAGCTATGAATTGAGCAATGCAGTTTTTGCCAAAGCTCACTACCATTAAATAAATGCTGTGAACTACCAAATCACAACAGTTTAAAATAATTAATAACCTTAAAGTAATTGTCCATAATGGTTCGCCTATATTAATTATACAATAATTTTTTTACACTAAATGTGCACAAATGAGGCACTTTGAAAAGTTTTAAAGTTAGAAAGACCAGAGTAGGCACCAATTAGGGGAGGGGCACTAAGCAAAACATCTACAACAACACATAATCAAGATGTAGTGTTTACCTACCTCCCCAATTTTCTACACTGAACAAATTGTTGAAGTTGTGTGCCAGAAATGGTGAGATCTTCTTGAGGTCATAGGTCCTGACCCTGGTTGCCAGTAGTGATTGGTGGGCATCTCGGAGGGTTGTATCCATCAACATCAGACCCTTATTCTGACGCACTGCTTTTGCAAAGGCTTCTGGGCCGCCATTGATAAGGATATCTCTCATGCCTGGAGGAGGTTTTATATCTGAAGAAAAACAACGTATTCAACCCTATTTGAAGTGGCTTTGATGACAGCTATACATCACTTGGATATATACCGTAAAAACTCGATAGTTGGCATATGTGCTTACTGTTGAGCGCTTTTGAAATTGTACCAAAGTCCAGTGCTTTACCAACTGAGCTAATGGGGTTGAGACACACATTTGCAGGCTTACTTGTTCATATATAACTATGTGTATCGATGATTTGCTGAAAACCCTTTACACTTTTGTAGATGGGGCTCTTCATGTTTGCATGTTTTAAAAGCGCTTGATAGTAAGCACATTCGAGTTTTTACGGTATAAAAACACAGATACTTTACATGGAGAGCAACATAATGCATTACAAATGACAGCTCCTCTTCAATATCATTCACAAATTGCACTCTCTGTCCAGCAGAAAAGGGTTCAAGCAAATATGTAGCATGTTTCACTATTGCAACTGACATTCTCAGGCACGCCTGAAAACCAGAACTACATTCAAACACAATACAAAAGGCCGCAAGGTTTGTTTTGTATACTACAAGCATTTAGATATAATATCTACTACACAAAAATTTATTCAGGCATGTAAAATTGTACACAGATGTAGGCATGTTCCTCCAAGTGGAAAACATGCTCTTTTCTAATTTCTATTAAGAATCTAAACATTTAGAGGTTAATGACTGCGCACCAGTTGTTTTGAGGGTATTGTGAAATATCTAAACATTGTGCTTGGGAACCGAGGAATATCCCGAGGGGCGCAGCCCAGAGGGATATTTCGTGGTCCAAAGCACAATGTTTAGATATTTCACAATACCCGAAATATAACTGATGCAAAGTCATTAAACTCATTCATAACCGTCACTTTTCACTTTTTTAAATTCAATTTACGTCACATTTCCTTCTTTTAATATGAAAACAGAACACAATTTTAACTTTATCTGTCGTTTTCCCTGTAAAAAATCGAATAGCCCATTAAGGAAATACCGCTAGCGACCAATCATACTATAGCACGCAATCATGCGATGTCCAAATACGGCGGCCAGCGTCCGCGTAAATTGTTCTAACGCGTAACACGTCACGTAACCCGGTCATTGTAGATCGTACTTTTAGCTACTTCACGAGACGCGGTCATTATACTTTTTCAATGACCTGCATTTGCGTCCGCGTATTTAAAAGATATTATCTGTGATTGGATCGCACTTGCTGCGTATATTAATGAGGTTATGAATTTATTTTAAGAATCTAAACATTTAGAAGCTAAACTTTGGTTCACTTAGTTTGGTAATGACATAGGTGTGTATTTCACTGGTTGTAGTATCAAGTATAATCATATAGTGTAAGTAGGGATGACCAATGAATCATCAACTTGATTAGAACACTCCCATAGACATGCAGGGAGCTCAACTGTGCACTGCTTGCACAGACATTTCTAAATTGAGCTCATTCTTTTATTTTTCATAATTTTTCTGTAAAAATTGGAGATGTTAATGCCAATTATGTTTTGTAACTATCCTGCAAATTACAGCATCATAACTTATTTGGTTTTTCTGTAAGTGTGAGTCAAAATTGGTCCATCGCCACAGTGCGCTTAATTGTCAGTGGCCCAGTGCAGCACTGCTCAGAATGGCACAAAATATTCAGATGAATAAGATCAGGTGAACACCTTGACCTACTGAGCTGTAATTTGGCAGAGTTGTTGTTATTACCTCTATCATACCCTCTATAAAAAGGAAAAAAAAAAACAGACAAGTAGATCTCGAGTTAAAAATTAAATCACCAGCTTCCCTTTGGAATTTCCAAACACCTTTCGAATCATGTTAAATAGACACCTTTCTGAACATAAATGTGAAGTTTCATGCTCATTTGTTGTATTATTCACCTGATCTCAACCCTAAACATTTTCTTATATTTATACCATCTGCACTGACTTGCTGCTATACACGCACAGGAGCTGTACTTTTAAAATACGCGCCTAATCAATAATGAGTCTTTCACTCCATTGTTAAAGTACTGTGCTCCCTGTAGCATATAGAGTGACCAGGCCCTGGAGTGTGATGGTTTTGTAGCACATGACAGTATTCATTCAAGCCTATCAAGGTCAGTTATTAGCCACTTGCTGCCTATCAAGGTCAGTTATTAGCCACTTGCTGAATGGCTGGGCATTATCAGCTATCAAAGAGATACCTTATGCTGCTGCCAATCACAATAGAGGTTAAACATTTTGTTAAAACCCCAGAAGTGATATCAGGACAAAGCTGTGCATGTTGGTACTTGATTGTTTGGATTCCTATGTTGAATATCCCTTGTAGTACATTAGTATTTTTCTTATGTGTAGTGTATATTGTTGTGGAAAAAAAGTTCACCTGGACTTTTGATTTTGTGCCACTTTGGCCATTATGGATGATTTTTGGCAAATGTTTTCTAAAAGCATGATTTCAGTGCCTCGGTTTGAAGAAATACTTCATGCTATTGACTAGTAAAGTGCCATTTCATAAGAAACCCCTTTGATACTTTCACAATATGCTTGTTTCATGTTTGCATATATATTAAAATAAAGAAATATAAAAAGGTAAATATATGCTTATACCAATTTTGCTCACATTGCTATATTTAGACTTTCTCAATTTATTTCGTTCCAATGACCGGTCAGAATGGGAAACTTTGAAAAATCATAATTCGAAAAGTTTTTGACCGATTTTGACCATTTAACCACCAAAATACTTCTGTTGATGAGTTCTTTCCAGAAAACAATCTTTTGTAGCAAAAGGGGCAACATGAAATTATGATGGTCATCCCTAGTGTAAGTGTACACAGGCCCAATCCCCCCACACACACACACACTAAGGCAGTTTGTTGACATTAACGGTGAGGTGAACCAAAGTAGAGCAAAGGTTTTTTGTCTTGTTAATATAATCAATTAGTTATCCTGCAGACCATTAACTTCCACCCTCCCACCAAATAGCCTTGTCATCGGAATAGAGCTTCGGAATGGATGGGAGGACCATTTTGAGTATGAATTATGCCAATTAGGTACCTACATGTAATTAACATATCTAGCACTACGTATCCTCAGAACCTGCTCACCATTAATCTTCATTCTCAACCAAGTAGAATTGTTGTACATACTACCAACATATTTTAAAATAAAGCTTTCAACAGATGGACAAAACATTGAATTTGAGCATTAATTAGGCAGATTAGGCATCTAACCCTGTATCATTAATGTTATTTGCTGTGCTTCAAGTGTAACATGTGTGTACGCAGTCAAATGCAGACTGCTTCCCCTTTTACATGTACAACAGGATTTTTTGCACAGTGCAAACAGGAACTCTGAACATTTTTGATACAGATTTTAATTAGCATTTCCCAGCCCAAATACCTACCTATTCAAATACATTATTGTATCCCAAAGAGATCTTTTGAATGGAAGGATCGAGAGACAAGTTTTTCTGATGGGCACACCAGAAACACAATGCATATGTAACTAATAAAAAAACGATGTGTAAATCAGCCTGGCAAAAATATCAGCAGGTGGAAACCATTTAGCATAATCACTATACCATTTTTCAAGCTGATGTGGCAGTGACGTCAAGGCGTTGAGGCAGCTGTTTTGCCCACGCAGCTTTGCAGGGTCTTTAAGCATGCACATGTGTATGTCAGCGCTTTGAGCGAACTCTAATGATTTGAAGCTGCGCCCAATGAAATACACACTGACATCAATGTCACGTCAGGGTGAAAAATGGTATAGCTACTACTTTTCCAGCAAGTTTTCGACACCAAGCAGCCATGCATAATATCATTACATAACCTCACCTAATCCTGGTTCTTCTGAGAGATTAGTAGAGTCACATGAAAACAAACAATGTTTTATAATGGGTTTAAGTATATTGTCTTGATTAGAAAAATAATGGCAGCCAGTTTCTATAAATACACTGACTATCCTGGATCCAGATGTAGGATTTTCAGGGTACTAGTCTACAGCTTTACAAATTAAACTGTTGGTTAGATGGACGTTAGCATGTTAAGTACAAAGGTATAACTCGTAAGTTGTTAGGACTTGTGTGGCAAAAAAACAAAACAAAAAAACAACAACATAAAACAAAGTCTTGCTAGTAAATTTATTATTCACAATTTTATATTGAGCCTGATCGGAACAATTTTGAAATTTTACCACTACATGAACATTGATCTCAAGTGACCTCTGCTTTCAGGCATGAGAATGATCATTCATGAAAAAACCTGATAAGGACTGAAAAAGCATGTGAAATGAGGCTAAAAAGGCCAAAAACGGGCTGAAAATAAAAGAAAGTGCGGACATTTGGACCACAAAAAAGCAAGAAATCCTGCAAAAGCAGGAAAATTCTCATGCCTGTGCTTTGCTTGATATGTTCCCCTCCTCTTTGGGTTTATATCCACCAACTTTGACACGAATCACAAATTTGACCCTTATAGGACCTTTGACCTCAACAATCTTTGGGGTATTATAAGCTCTAACCCAATGATCATTGTTACCAAGTTAAGTTCCCTAGAAATGACCCCAAAAATGACCCCAGAGGATCATACAGGGGTAACAAATTAAACATGTTCCAATTTCACTCCAAAGCATATCAAATTATTCATCTGGTCTTTGAATCACAAAAATATACATTTTGTGCATGTATGATTTATGGTTGTGGAGTTATGTGTCAAAAAGGGTCAAAGGTCAAATTTCAAGGTGTGACCTTGAATACCTGAAAATTCTCATACTGCAGCTATGAGCCAAGTTTGACATAAAATTGGATAGATTGATATTGGACAACACATAGTCGAGTCCAATATTTTATAACTCATAGTGAGACAAATAAATATTGAGCGTAAATCATCCAATTTTTGATAATGATATAAAATTGGATCGACTAAGCCCATATTTGTTGGTCGCGCTATGAGTTTTCCAATATTTTAAAACTCATAGCAAGACCAATAAATATTGGGCATAAAGCATCCAATTTTATCATTATTATGTTTTGGATCCAATATTTTGACACACTTGGATTCATTAAAACATAATAATGATCACAGTAGGATTTGACTGTTCATATATGACACCCAAGTTTTAACCCAGTCTTACATTATGGTTGACACAAATACAGACACACAGAGGATTCATGATGCCATATGGTCCCTTGTTTTGATGAACTAACAAGAAAATGTGTGAGTATTAACAAGGGATGTTCCCTTATTTAATATGAGAACATGACACACACAACATACCCGAGTCATAGCAATTTTACTAAACGTATATGACATGCATCACTTTAATAATCCCAAATCACAGACAACTGGACCAAAACGAATTTCTTCCTTCTTTTTTTGTAATGTATTCGGATGTAGTAAGAGATGTCTAAATCAAAAGAGCAAGGGAGTCTACAGAACACTACAATTTTAAGTGCTTTCAATATATCATATGCGGGAAATCAAGTTAGCCAATCACAGCAGATGGTTGTCCCATGTACCTGTCAAATGACCATTTTGACCTCCTCATTTGTCCTGTGTATAATGAAACACACAGAATGCCACACCCTAATACTTACCCCATGGTGATTTGGGAATTGGTGCTTCCCCTGTTGCAGGCGGTAGATTGGTAGCCAACGGAGTGGACGGTCCATTTACCATTAAGTTGCCAAAATAATGCAATAGTTTCTGCGCCCTGTTCTGAGAAGCTTTGAAGTCCTTGGTTAATGCCGGGTTGTCGTCTATGAAGTATGTGTCTACATTGCCGCAAATGAATTGCTGATGTCTCAAAACATTCTCTAAGAATGGAATATTGGTCTGAAAATTAAAGAACAAACACAACAACGAATGATATAGTCACTATATTAGATCAACAAATTGACATGCTGTAGTACTAATAAGAAAATTTAAACATTGTTTTGATTGATACAATGACATATGGAACTAAGGTCTAAGAGATAAAGTCTTCGCCCCATGTCTTAATGGATCGCGATAAGTAATATGCAAGTTATGAATACTGAAATATTGTCTATTTCCGAACAAGAGCCAGTGGCATAGATTTCTTTTTGACATTGGGGGGATGGGGTTGGAAAAAAATCTTGGAAGTATTGTGAATCAGGCACCTTTTGGCAACGAAATAAGTTTATGCTACAAATGTTATGCTACAAAAATTTTGCCATATTGAAGCTAAAATTTTAAAATATTGTGCAAAGGTTGAATATATTCGTGTCAAGCACAGAAAAATTGGCACTTTTTGGGCTAAAATGGCCAAAAATGAGGTTAATTTGGTCAAAACCCCACATACAGGCATCAACATTGGATGATTGTATGGATCTTCCCCATCCCCCCTGGATCTATGCCTATGACAAGAGCTCTTCTTACCTTGACACCTCTAATACGGAACTCAGCCAATGCTCTCAGCATCTTGTGAATAGCACCGGGATGGTCTCTTGAGTGAGCGATGATCTTGACAAGTAATGAATCATAATGAGGGTTGATATAGGCACCTGCAAATGCCGAGGCACTGTCAATCCTGATACCCATACCCTCACCACTCTTGTATACCTGCAGGAACAAAACACAATTGGAACACACATTTCAGCTACTTATCATTAGTACATATACTTTTATTACTCATAGAATTTAGATAATTTGTTAATGTCCAAATTGATCATTTGCAAATTGCAATATGGATTGTGTGTGCATCTTGAGACTAAATTTTAACCAAGTCTTGGTATTCTACAAGTTTACCTAAAATGACCTTTGACCTCAGTATGTGACCTTGAACACCTCTAATACATGAAAGTTCCCATAATGCAGCTCTAGATAATTTATTCTAAAAACACCATCGCAAAAATAAAATTCAAGATGGGGGTCGTGCTCAGTCCAGAAGTTAAATATTCTTGGGGTTTGTACCATATACTTTAGCATTTTTAAGCATAAATGAATAAATAAATCTAAATTGAAAATTGTTGACAGTAGAGTCATTCCTCTTGATCATGTCACATACTTCTGTGATGTTACCACAGCACCTTTGAAGCGTAGTATATGTGCGCTCTACGCATTGTTAATTTCACATCACCATACGCGTTGTGAGTTGCACCTTCAACATCGTGGAAATGCACGCTCTCATCAAAGGTGTACATCAATTTACTATACCTACCTCTATTCTACCAGTGTCAGGTTGGAAGTTCTTAGCAGGATCTTCTGTTGTTATCCTACATTGCAATGCACTACCATGGATCTGAATCTGATCCTGAGTCAGCTCAAGCTCAGGTAAAGAATAACCCTCAGCAACCTTGATCTGGGATTGCACTAAATCCACACTGAGTGAAAAATATAAACACCAAGGTTGAATTAAGTATTGTATTAGCTGTGATTTATGGAATAATGCCCTGTATTTAAATTAAACCTGGCCCAAATTCTATGTTGTGATCATAGTCTGAGCCTTAAAGATCTCTTGTAAATCTACACACAAGCTCCAAAAAGTAATCTGCAGTTACGATAAAACAAATATGCTAGTAAATCAGGTAAAGGATTAATATCATAATACCAAACATTTGTATTAGCACTTCAAGGTGTTTCATTTAGCTGAAATTTAATTTAAAGGCTTTATCAGAATGCTTTTTAACAGTGGCATGTGTGCTTGCCATGTTGATTGAGCAGACTTTGTTAATTTACAACAAGGCCAGAGCCAAAATTCCTGTTTGTAGTTGGACGGAATTTTGATAGGCCTTTTAAATTGTAGCTCTGTGCCTGTTTATTTTATGGATTCTTTATGTTCTTAACATAAACAAGTAAGTTACAGACTACATTCACACACAAGAAAAATAGTCCTAAGAATCAACACGTTGCCACGGTAACACAAATTCATTGATGTGGCGGGACGGAATGATAAACTTCATGTATTTGTGAACACAGTACATTTGTTGAATTTTTATCAAAAGTACCAGGATAAAACATTTGTTTCTAACATTGGTATTAACTTCATCTATCCTTCTTTTGTTATGGGAGGAATTATAAAATTCACCCCCTTCTTTATAGTACGTTCATTAATTTTTAAAAATCATGTCAATGTGGCGGGACGGAATGTGGCGGGACGGAATTTTGTCCACCATGTCAAAATCAAGAAAAAGAGCAACTGATTCACTTTAAAACTGACAAAATTGTTTTTTCTTTCACTTCCAATGAAAAATTATTGCAAAATATTGACTGAGAAAGAAATTTTTCATAGATTCTTGAACTTAAAAAAATCATCTCAAAATGTGGCGGCGCCGTGTTTTACACCAAAGACCTTGAAAATAGCATTATTGCTGGCATCCTACCACAAAAGGCCTGAAATAGAAGAAGTTAAAATGGTTTTGAGCCTAGCAAATTTGTATGTACTCAGGAATGTTTATTACCATAATAGTTGATATTTTGGAAAGTTTTTACTAAATTTTTTTTTTTCGTCCCTTCCGAATGTAAAAAAATTTCCTCATAATGTTTTTGGTTGGAATTTTACACATATTTTAATTTATTTCTTTATTTTTGCAAAGTCCACTGACATTTTTTTTAGTGCTGAAATTGTCTATACAGAAGACCTTTATAATACCATAAACAAAAAAATCCTATCTTTTTTAAATATGCAGTAACATCAAATTTAACAATTCCGTCCCGCCACACCGAGAGGGCGCTACGTGAGTATTTTATTGCTTGTATTCCAAAATTGACGGGCAAATTTTACTTTTTTTTGCCGATTCATAATCTTTGGTAAGTGGTCTATTAAACCAGAGGAGAAATTCACTCCCGTAACAATTTCTAAATTTTAGGTTGAGTGATGACCATTTTTGGCTCTGGCCCAACAACCAACTTGGATTCATGCAAATCTTTTAATAAGAATCTCTGCAACAATTGTGTTGCCAATTGACACCAAATTTTCTGACGTCTAAAAACATCCTATATATTCTTGTCAACATAAACCATTACACAATATTAATATCTATTGCAGCTGAATAACACCTACTTACCCTGTGACTTCCTCTGTTATAGTGTGTTCTACTTGAAGCCTAGCATTGACCTCTATGAAGTAGTGGTTGCCCTCTGGGTCAACTAAGAACTCCACGGTACCGGCATTCTCATAACCCACAAACTTGCCTAGTTTAACAGCATCGCCGGCTACTCGTTGTCTGATTTCTTCATTTAGATGAGGCGCAGGGGCGATCTCTATAAGTTTCTGGTGGCGTCTCTGTACGGAGCAATCGCGTTCATATAGATGTACTATATTGTTATGTTTATCCCCTGCAAGAGAAAGAGAGTTGATTTATTATTACTTTCTCCTTCACTCAGGTTGTAAAATAAGAACTATTTGGTCAAACTTTTCTTTCAGTCAAAGAACTTGTCTAAGATTTATATTTAGAAACCTTTAGCATGGATGGGTGTATCAAATATGGCCCAGAACAAACACTTTAAAAAAGTCACTCTGACCCACTGTGTTATAGTTCTTCTATTGTACAGACAGAACCTGAAGTTATTACATGCACAACCAAAAAATTAGTACGGTGTTTTATAGTGACAAACCAAGTTATAAAACAGGAAACAACAATAGAAAGTATGCCACTCCTTTATACCAAAAAGCGCTTGACAAAAGTGAACAAAACTACCAGCTTAAATTCTCCCCCACACCACAGCCAAGATCACAACACGTACCTGATAACCAAAGGAAAAAACGCCACAGAAACATTACATGGTACAATCTGCCCTTCAGCAAAAATGTAGCTACCAACATTGGGCAAACATTCCTCAAAATCACCGATGAGGGATTTCCGCATTCAACAGGAATAGCATCAAAATAAGTTAATCCTGCATGAGCAACATCCAACAAAGCATTGATGGACACAGTAAGACAATCTTGTCCCAAAAGCTGGAACCAGTGAAACCTAGAGAATGTAACTGTAGAAAGCAAAATGAATGCCCTATGCTTAGCCACAGCCTCAAAGAGTGGGTAGTGTACCAAGCCACTGTCACTACTGACAACAAACCAGATCAAACATACGTGTGTTGGCCTTCCCCTTTAAAACTTGTTACGCTAATTACAAATAGTAGTTGTTTCAGAACAAAACAAAGAACTTAGTCTTCAGTCAGTTCACTCCAAGAAAGTTTGAAACTTGTCCATGGAGACTTCACAACGTGCAGTTGTGTAGGTGCAGATATACAAAGTGCGAGTAAAAATCCTCTTTATCTCTTTAGAGGCGATGAACTTATAGTACAGAACTTAAAATACATGGGAATTAAAAGATAGCGATGCTGACTACAGAATTATATGGAAAATACTAAAGCAAGCCAGAGCACACAATAGTGCCTCAAAGCACCTGAAACTGCTTTAACATTTCCTGAAAATATGTATTTCCCTATACAGTCCAACCTCTCTTATCCGGCCATGATGGGACCAAACATTGGCCGGATAAGTGAAAAATCCGGATAAGTGAATTACATGTAATTCTGTATTGAATGTCTGAAGTGCTAACATTGAGATAGCAAGAGGTTACTCAAAATGGGGTAATAACACTGAAATATGGTATTTGAATTATGTATGCCACATAGTTATGTCCTTCTAAATGCTTCTGTGCATGAAATCAAGTTCTCAAAACATGAAAAACATGTTTTGCTATGAAGATCACATATCCGGATAACAGAGAGATCCATATAAAAGAGGTTCGGATAAGGGTCATTCCATATGAAATCAAGGAGGCGCCCCACCTGACCCCCTCAGATTTGCTTTATATTTTAGTCATATGTTGTACCTGTAAAAATATTAAAAACCTGCAAATTTGAGGTCTGTAGCTCTTACGGATTGTCTGTGGCAGCCATTTAAAGTTGGAGTAGGGGGGTCTAAATTTGGACCCAAAAGTTGCCCTTTAAATAAATTTCATCTTTGGGAGTCTGTGCCTTCTTTATAAAATGAGAGAGAGGTCTGAAACTTTGTATACACACTAACTGCATGCCCAATTTGTCAAAAAATAAAAAATAAAAAATTTCTGTAATTATGCGTTGTGTCACGGGGTCATTAAATATGCAAGAAAAAATGTAATGTTTTGTAAACTGGCAAGTTTAGCCCCCTAAATTCACATTTTTGTCAGATTAATTATTTTTGTTATCACTGATGCTATATATAGGATAAATACAATACACATCCAAAAAATTGAGGTCACAACTCAATTACATTTCGAACAGCGCCCTCACGAAGATGAAATTTATTGCAAATTCAACATTTTCAGGGGGCCCAAAGTCGATGTGGTCCACCATCAAAATTTATAAAACATCACTTTTATATAACTACTAGTCTTAAATTACAACTTTGCTAAGTCCCAGTAATTGTATAGGTTGACTTCATATAAAATGACAAGCCCAAAGTTGACCATTTTCTTATGATTGCATGTAGTGCAAATGTGCGAATCGGAAGGCTTGAAAGTCAAATTGGCCACAATATTACAAATAAATGATTAGATGAGTAGTTATTGGCCCTATTTACTTTTATTTCCATTTCATTTTGAATATATACAGATTTTCTATGGTAGCTATTTAAAGTTGGAGTAGGGGAATCTAAATTTTGACCCAAAAGTTGCCCTTTGAATAAATGTCATCTTTGGGAGCCTGTACCTTCCTAATAAAAATAGAGAGAGGTCTGAAACCTTGTATACACATTAATTGCATGCCCAATTTGTCAACAAGTAAAAAAAATAAATGTCTGTAATTGCTTGGCGTTGTGTCACGGGGGTCATTAAATATGCAAAAAAAAATGTAATGTTTTGTATACTGGCAAGTTTAGCCCCCTAAATTCACATTTTTGTCGGATTAATTGTTTTTGTTGTTACTGATGCGATATATAGGACAAATACAATGCATATCCAAAACACTGAGGTGACCATTTATTTACATTTCCAACAGCGCCCTCGCGAAGATGAAAATTAATGCAAATTCACCATTTTCAGGGGGCCCAAAGTCGATGTGGTCAACCTTCAAAATTTATAAAACATCACTTTTATAAGACTACTAGTCTTAAATTACAACTTTGCTCAATCCCAGTAATTTTATAGGTTGACTTCATATAAAGCGACAAGCCCAAAATTTACCATTTTCTTATGATTGCATGTACTGCAAATGTGCCGAAATCGGAAGGTTTAAAAGTCAAAATGACCACAATATTAAAAATAAATGACTAGATGCATAGTTATTGGCCCTATTTACTTTTATTTCCATTTTTTTTTCAATATTGGGGTCAATTTGACTTTTAAGCCTTCCAAATTCGGCACATTTGCAATACATGCAATCATAAGAAAATGGTCAACTTTGGGCTTGTCGTTTGATATGAAGTCAACCTATACAATTACTGGGACTTAGCAAAGTTGTAATTTAAGACTAGTAGTTATATAAAAGTGATGTTTTATAAATTTTGAAGGTGGACCACATCGACTTTGGGCCCCTGAAAATGTTGAATTTGCAATAAATTTCATCTTCGTGAGGGCGCTGTTCAAATGTAAATGAGTTGTGACCTCAATTTTTTGGATATGAATTGTATTTATCCTATAAATAGCATCAGTGATAACAAAAAATAATTAATCTGACAAAAATGTGAATTTAGGGGGCTAAACTTGCCAGTTTACAAAACATTACATTTTTCTTGCATATTTAATGACCCCGTGACACAACGCGTAATTACAGAAATTTTTTATTTTTTATTTTTTGACAAATTGGGCATGCAGTTAGTGTGTATACAAAGTTTCAGACCTCTCTCTCATTTTATAAAGAAGGCACAGACTCCCAAAGATGAAATTTATTTAAAGGGCAACTTTGGGTCCAAATTTAGACCCCCTACTCCAACTTTAAATAACTGCCACAGAAAATCCAGAAAGCTACAGACCTCAAATTTGCGGGTTTTTAATATTTTTACAGGTACAACATATGACTAAAATATAAAGCAATTCTGAGGGGGTCAGGTGGGGCGCCTCCTTGATTTCATATGGAATGACCCATAAGAGAGGTTGGACTGTACTTTGTACAGGGAAGATCCAAGCAAAATTTCCTGAAATCAGGAAGTTTCCTTAAGATTTACATCCCTGCAATCTCTGGCTACTTTGAACAAACGCAATGAGCTAGTCACCGCTTGCAGATATGCTAAAAAATTCTTACTAAAAAACCATAATACATGTATATACTGTGCATGTTCTTCTGTACACAATGTATGTAACCTTAAAACATAATATTTTTCATGCACTTTCATTCAGTGTGTAACCTTGACATTTGTTTTCATAAGTCCTTGATGTTTGGCCATGCATTTACAAGTATGCAATTCTTTTGCTTTGTGGTTTTTTTTGTATAGAACAGCCATGGCTCATTGGAAACCACATCAGTTATCTGATGAGTGCAGCATGTGCTGTATGAAACAAGTTAGTAATGGCTGATTAAAACTGGTGCATAAATAGACAAAAAATAATTGACCTGTTGGTGTCTGGTGATAACATTTTTTTGTATTTGTTACTTAATCAAGTTTGTATTTTTCAAGTTGAACTTTCAGAAAGGACATTGTAACTTGTTCCAGATGGTACTGTGTATACCTCAAAGGTGGTCATTGATTAATGCATGGCCCTTTGAAGTAGCATATCACCACATATTGGCATTTGTGGAATTTCAGCCGACCAGGGTCTGAAAATCTTATTTAAAGTCGGGAGAAAAGTACTGTCGGAAGGGTTAATTTAGTGTCCCTGAAAGTCTATTTTTAGGCTCATGGGCTTCCCAAATACTTCTTCAAACTATTGGGGGTTAAAAGCCTGAGAGTCAAATGACACTTGGGAATGAAAATAGATAAATAACATTTTTCAGTCGGCAGGTTTTTTTATGGTCAGTCGGGTAACCGGAAACCAAAATATATTTATGTTAGGCCTTATAAGAATGGATAGTACATACATTGTATGTATATAGAAAGGAGTGATAACCATAGGGCTTTATATAATAAATGGTTATGGTGATGTGATTGTCATTGATTGCACACACAAAAATTCATTCCATATCTAACATATCATTATCAAATTAAAATGTGATATGATTTATTGTTGGGGGAATGGAGATAATTAATTATTACCATTCCTGAACAGTGCTCAAAATAATACAGGGCTAAGGGCAACCTACTGCCAAAAATAGCCAATGTGAAAAACATTTGTCCATTGGTTATTTTTCAAAGAATCAGTTCTGCAAATAAATAGCCCTTATAAAATATAATCACTAATATATAACTATTCATCAATTGAGTCATAAACAGAGTTTACAGATTGTGATAAATATTCATCACATATATTTCACCTCACTTGGTAAATACAAGCAGGCTTGATATATTTTGTTTACAATCTATCAAGTAGATGAACTTTGTTTAGTATTAATCAATGTCAACGATCTGTTATCACATTTGTCATTTTAGTCACTATATGCTTTCCTGATATGGCACTGACCAGTACATACTGTACACTCAAGCAAAATATTTACAAATCTGCGGACACAATCAAGGCAAAATGAATATAATGTCAACAATACTCAATTTCAAAAATGTTATTTATCACTTTTCAGCCCTTTAAATGCTACATTTTCATCCAAACCCCATAAAAATTGAACGTCTGGTTAGTAAAATGCAATTTATCAGTTGCTGAAAGCGATAAAGAAACAATAGAATTTGAGAAGCATTTTTGCGAATAACTCAAGATCAATATAACTCAAGATCAATATAAGGGACATTAATAGCTGGAAGTCCACATTTTTTATGAAAATTATATTATGATGCATCCTGGACCACAGTGATCAGTGATTTTCAGTTAAGTGTGCTGAGGCTTGTGGGTTTATACCTGTGTGTAGTACACTGTAAATTATTATGCTGTTTTTTAAACATATCTTTGTATGGGGTTAAATAACCCATATGTTAGTGGTACCTATTTGGTATATAGGTACCAGTGACAAATTATCCAATTTAAGGATACTTTTGTTTTGCTGGGGAACCAAGCTCATCCAACACAAAAACTACCAAACTGTTCAAAAATATTGTTTCTTATTTTTCATCAAATGACACTCCCATTACTAAATACAAAGCCCCTTTTTTTCATGTTGAGAATAGACTGGCTAAACAGGGTGTCGATAGCGAAGAAATAAACATATTTTGTAAGATCCGGATGTGCTCTGTTTATTGAGGTACATATCAGTATCGACCCATGTTGCACTAGATAGCAAATCAGTTCAAACAATTGAAATGGGTGAAATGCATTATGGGAAGTGTAAGGTATTTTCTCTGGATACATACATACCTAATATTTGTACTTCAATGTGTCTTGGTCTTTCAATGAACCTCTCAACAAACATGGCACCATTACCAAAGGCTGCAAATGCTTCTGATGAGGCTCGTGCAAAATTCTCTGCAATTTCCTGGAGAACAAAATTACAGCAACAATGAGTAAACATGGCAACAACTGTAAATTTGATAAAATCATTGTTTAGACAAATGAATCAAAATGCTTGTGTCAGTAGGTGAACATAATTTCATACCCATAATTGGGCACTTTTAGGATGGCCACAACTATATGTTCACTGATAGGTGGGAACTTAAATCAGATCTTACTTTTGCCACAAGAAAAGTCTTTCATTATGCACAGGGATGTAAGTAGCCATCAAACAAAATAATTCAGCAAACCTGAAAAATGTGAACATCTTCCTATACTTCTGTACAGTAAAGGGAAGGGAAAAAAAATCCTACACGTAGAATTAATCCTACAAACTTGCATCCCTATGCATGAAGCCATACCAGGGAGGTTCTTGGGTGTTGGTTGGCTTTCCATGCATGTTCCTACAAGAGAAAGCGACCTTATCAGGATTACAAATATTGTGAGAATTCTAGAAGTACTGTGTAATTCCTCGCTATGACAGAGGTCATTGGTAGATATCAATAACCTCCGCGCCATGCAGTGTGTGTATATCATAAAACAAGCAATTTGATTGGGACGCACATATGGTGTAATACGCGGAGGTTATAAAATGTGAACTAAGTGCTATGCATGCAAACCTTTGTAACCCTCAAGCTTAAAGTTGCCAATCCTTTGATTTTGGGGCTTTGCCAATAAAAGCTGGAGGTACACTACTTTACCCTCCATGAACGACAAATGTTACACTATTCCTAGTTGGTACTCTTTGGGTCTAATCTCTATGGTACTGTAATGGTAGACAGAAGCTAGGCAGCAAGTTTCTCACGTACATCCATTGTCCTGACTACTCTCATGCCTCTCCCTCCACCTCCGTATGCTGCTTTCAAGATGATAGGCATGCCATGTTCTTGACAGAATTGCTCCACTTCTTCTGCTGTAGTTACTGGGCCATCTGTACCTGGTACTACAGGTACACCTGTTTGTACAATATAAATAATAAATATTATCAAGCATGCACAGTGGAAATGCACTATTTATTGCATATTTATTTTGAGGCACTTTTGAGATCCCTCTCTGTGCAAGTTATGGAATGGTCTATTGACATTCTGGTAGTGACATGGACTTCACTGATCAAAAGCCACATTGCTCTATATCTGATATGGCATCCATTTTTAAGCAAGGGTCCTTGACAAAAAGTGATGCATGCTGTCAATCATGATGTCACATTACCTTATGTATTATGTCTGATGAATTGGACACACTTTCCAAATAATAACTCATTGCTCTTCCACTCAGCCCAAATATTTGGTACGATCAAGCAAAATCAGTCTGAAGTCTGTTATATTAAATTTTTGGTTTCCTACATGATTTTATAAAGCACGTTCAAAGCTATATTTTCCACAAAAAAAAGAGGCAACAAAAGAAATTATTTCCTTTGTTTGGCTGTATCTGAAAATCAACATTTTCGACTTCCGACTGATTTTGCTTGATCACATCACATCACATCTATGAGAGTATCTTTTATTTACATCATTTACAACTTTTTCCCCCATGGCTGATGTTCACTTTTCTATTTGCCTTAGGTTGGTTAACTGTATGTCACACAGTATCAGAAAGTAACGTCCTCTTGCATCTACAGAATACATCCTTTAACAATGTCAGGGTCATAAAAAGTTTGCCAAAGTTATGGCAAAAGGAAGTACCATGTTAATGTAATAATAAGGTAGACCTTGTTACCATTTTATGGCCACACTACAACATAATCACCTGATTGCTTGGCAATACTCCTGGCTTCCACCTTGTCTCCCATCTTATGTACAACATCTGGGGATGGACCGATGAAACGAATACCAGCATCTACAACTGCTTGAGCAAAGTCTGCTCTCTCTGATAAGAACCCATATCCAGGATGAATGGCATCTACATGATTTGCCTATAAAAAAATAAAGGAGAATGAGTTTATTTGATGATGATCAGCTACCAATGACTGAAATAAAGATGACCCTTCACTGTGGGCCTGTTGATAATCTACCATAATCTACCATGCGGACTTGTGAAAATTTGTCACCCAAGTCAGCAAGGTGGACTCAATGATGACATCCAGCCCTCGAATTAACCCACGGCACCCATGGCATTTTGCCGTGGGTGCCCATCCCCACTGCCGCAATGCCAAAATATGTCCTTTACCCAAGGCAATCACTTGCCGTGCCCTCTAATGAAGTTGCCGTCGGTGCCCCAGCCCTGCCCCTTCATTATAAAATCATCTATCTATGTTTGTGTGTGTTTTCTTCACTTTTGAGAAATTGCCTTGGTGCCCTTCTCAAATTTTCAACAGTTGCCACGATGCCCTCTTGAAATATTACAAACTGCCGTGCTGCCTTGCCTTTTCAGTGAAAATCCAAGGCAATTATCAACTTGCCCTAAAAAAGTTGCCGTGCCCCTTCAGATCCTTAATTCAAGGGCTGATGACATCAACTCTATTCATGGTAGGCATTACCAGTTGTTGATTTGCTATTCTTAAGGGGGTACTACACCCCTCGATAAATTAGTGTCTATTTTTGCATTTTTCTCAAAAACTAATAACACAGTGGTCACAAAAGTTATGTATATTATAGGGGCAAGGAATCCAATTACTAAACTGGAATTTCAATGACCCAAGACAGGCGGTTTGTTATTTATGATAAGAAATAAGGTACCACTAGGATGTACCTCGTTTCCTATCATATATACTGAACCGCTTTTCTTGAGACACTGACATTTCAGTGTAGTAATTGGATTCCTTGCCCCAATAATATACATAAACTTTTGTTACCAGTGTGTTATTATTTTTGAGAAAAATGCAAAAATAGTCACAATTTACCACAGGGGTGTAGTACCCCTTAAGTCTTATTTTAAGTGTCCAAATGTGGATCACTGTTATAACATGTAAATATTTTCCCATTTAAGTTTGGGCCTGTTTCAAACCAAAAGGTATTACCTTATTTCAATCATAGTCAATTACTACAGTATGCAAATATAAACTGATTTCAACAACTCTTCCTATACCTTTGTACAGGAGCCAAGCATTGTTAATCTGTGATGAATCCACAGTTGAGTAGCATATACGCGTAAAATTTGTCATACCTTATACCATATACTTATGCGTAAACACGCTCTATTATATTGGAGGCAGCAGCTAAATCATTACCGCTTTATTCTTTAGTTTTATTGTTCGCCTTTTCTTTAGCTTTATTGCTGATATCAACAGAGAAATCACAGATCTTCTTGTAAGGTTAAGTGGCAATGACAAACGGACATTCCGAATGAAAGAATCATGTGAACTAGACGATCTTTAGCTTGTTTTCGTTGTTGAAAGGAATTCAATGTTGTTTCACCGTTGTTCATCACCGATTAACAACTCGCGTCCGGCGCGTCTGCGTGGTGAAACATGATTGAATCTGTAAGTATGACATCTGACACTTGTCAACTCGCTGGTGTATGCCAGCTATGTCGCAGGTACGCTATGTCTAAGATTCACTATGTTGAAGTTTTGTTATGCAGAATTGGTATTGCTATGCTGAATATAAATATAAGGATCGCTATGTCGAAGGGACGCTATGTCTAAGATTCACTATGTTGAAGTTTTGTTATGCAGAATTGGTATTGCTATGCTGAATATAAATATAAGGATCGCTATGTTGAAGGGACGCTATGTCAAAAATGAAATTACATTTGCTATGTCAAATCACTATGTCAAAATTGTATAAAAGAAATAGGATCAGCAATGGTTAGGGCTAGGGTTAGGGTTATGGCAAGTTTAAGGTTAGGGTTAGGGTAATGGGGTTAAGATTAAGGTTAGAGATAGATTTTTAAAAAAGAACCTTATTAATATTAGACTTAGCAGGCTTTCAACATAGTGAACCTTACTTACACAATGTAATAGACAAAGCAGACCTTCATCATGGCAAACTTAATTTCATATTCGAAATAGCGGACCTTCAACATACTAACAAACCTTTGACATACCTTTGCAACTTGTATAATATCTGGTATAGCTAGATAGGCCTGTACAGGTGGCAGGCCTGTGCCTACAAGGTAAGCTTCATCTGCTTTGGTTCTGTGTAGATCTCGGTGGTCGCTATCATTAGAAAAAAACTGTGCGAATACCAAGCTCTGTGCAGGCTCTAAACACTCGCACAGCAATCTCACCTGGAATAGAAAAATAGTTTCAGTATTTTGATTGTTTGTTAATATCATATACAAAACTAGAAACGTCACGCAAAGCGTCGAATGGGATGCCTCCACCATGGGGCGATTCAAATGTGTACAAATCCTATAACGTTAAAAGTTAATTTGACCTTAGATGACCCCTGGGTGACCCCGGATGACCCCGAAATGACCTTCCAAAAATTTGGCTCTAAATGTTGACTGTACCCACCAAGTTTCATGCCCATACGACCAATTATATTAATTTGACCTTAGATGACCCCTGGGTGACCCCGGATGACCTTCCAAAAATTTGGCTCTAAATGTTGACTGTACCCACCAAGTTTCATGCCCATACGACAGTTTTTAGTAATTTGACCTCAAATGACCTCAGTATACCTTGAACGCCACGGACGGAAGCACGGATGGACGGAAGCACGGACATTGCAAAAACAATATGCCTCGCGGTGGAGGCATAAAAACTAATATTTCTTAAAATTTATTTTATGATTTAACCAGGGTAGCCCATTCAGTAGCTGGTACTGATCTCCAAAGCTAAGGGCCCTGAAACTAGAGTAAAATTATTAAAAAAATTGTGCCAAATCTGTAGTGAACCCCAACAAAATGTATGCATTAGTTTCAATAGAGCAGTTTCTAAAATAATTAAGTAGTCTGAGGAAATCCACATATTTTACAAGGGTACATACATTGTACATCTGTAATGCTTACATCCCACATGTGAGCAGAAATTACAGCTGGCTTGTCAATTAAATATTACCAAGCATGTAATCCGGAAATTTTTGATGAACTCAATCTGTCAGTACTTTTGCATATATCAACGTACCTCTATTGGCTGCCATAACCTTGCGTATTGGTCTATTTTGTGGTGTAAGCACCTCTGATGAAGCTGAACATTTTGAAGGCTCGCTCCTCTTTTGGCCAACATGGCTGCTTGTTGCCACACAGCGTACTGCCCGATATCTTTGGGCTCCTCCATGTTCTGAAGTTATTTGTTGAGTAGGTTTGGCGGCTTGAAGCCTAAACTGCCACGCCCTTGCGGCGTGTACCCGGAACATCCTGCTTTCCTGTGTGTGTCACACAATGGTCACACCTCCACAGTGGTGACACGAAACTGCCATTAAAAGAGAACAAAATAGAAAATAATTAGCAAAATGATATCACAGTTTGTAAAAGAATAGGAAAAAAATCCACTAATTAATTAGCATATTTTACGCTGATAATCTTATCAGGTTGAGATCCGCTGACCCTGCTACCACCTACGCAGTTACACTGTACATTTGGATCTCAAGATATTGGAAATGGAAAAACCTAACCAAAATGGAACAAACATACACCCCATACATACACAGAAGAAATGCAATGGTCATCATAACATCCCCTAAATTGCTTTTGTAAAGACAGGGATAAAAACTATTGCAAAATTATTGCAGATTACATGATGATGCTAATCTACATTAAGTACCGGTAGTGCATTGTACTACATAGCTAGCTCACAGAAACACTAAACATACATGTGTAAAAGATCACGCTAATTAACTAGGGAAATATCCATCAAATCAAAATCACTGCATTGAACCTTTTAACATGTGTGTCGAGTAATTAATGGTGCATATAACATCTTAATTAAACTGAAATATTTCAGTTGCTTAAATACAGCAATTCATGGCATGAATAAAAGATGACTTTACAGAGTGTATACTACTACGTATGTGTGGCTTGTAGAAGATTATGCATGCAGTCAATTGGAAAAACATATACGCTTCTTAGTCTCATTGTCATACAGGGCATAATTTAGTGTCAGAATTTTGTATCTAGCAAAATTGTGACAAAGTTTTATAATTGCATAGCAATATCTGTACAGCAATGACATATGTTTGGGTGATTGCATAGCAATTTTGCTCGCTTGTGTAGCAAAATATGATGCAATAACGGTTATATTATGCCCTGTTGTCATACACCAAACACGATAGAATGCATACACAGTTTAAAAAACTAACTTAATGAAGACATGTCTTTTTATATTTTGACTTCAGGATTTTCTTTCATCAAAAATCACTTAAGGTGGTACTACACCCCTTGATAAATTTGTGACTATTTTTGCATTTTTCTCAAAAAATAATAACACACTGCAGCATGTAGCCTGATATTGACATAAGCTTAAAAAGTTACCCTTTCAGAGTCTGAAAGATGCAACTCAAGATGAGCGGTACATAATGATAAGAAAAGAGGTACCTCATTAACTTAAAGGAGTATTTCGTGATCCTAGCATCCTCTATTTATGTCATTTTTCATTAGATTTTTAAAAAAAAAACCTATTCCCAAAATTTCAGTTGATTACGATTTTATGCGTTCATGAGTTATGCATGATTATGTGTATTACACTGCTCCATAGACAATGCGTTGTAATTTCGTTCTGGTGCACCAGAACGAAATTCAAATTTCACGATATCTTTGCTAAACGAATTAATCTGCAAGAAATATTTTGTACATAAACATTATGTAGCCAGAGGTTTCCAGTGATATAAAAATCTCAACTTTTTTGGAGAAAAGTGGGGGGATGAGGCTGTGGATCACGAAATGCCCCTTTAAACAACCACTTGTCTTGAATCACTGAAATTTTAGTGAAGTAATTGGATTCCTTGCCCCTATAATATACATGTACATTTAACTTTTGTTACCAGTGTGTAGTTATTTTTTGAGAAAAATGCAAAATTGGCCACACAATTTATCAGGGGGTGTAAGTACCACTTTAAATAATTAAAAAATCACATGTAGTTAAAGAAGAAATTTATAACAACATTGACGAAACAAATACAAATTTCAGATATAAAAAACTTACAAATTATCTTAAATAATTGAATACACACTCTGATCATTTTGGGTTTTGATGATGATGTCATGATTAAATCATAAAACCAATAAATTCAACAATACAATACAAATTACAATCAACATACAGATTGCATAATTTCAACAAATTTTTACTTTTCTTTAAAATCAACATTTCTATATATCTAGTTTCTACACATGTATGTATGAACACCTAAAAACTTATAAGCAATTAAAGATACTAGAGGTATACCCGTATGGCTGTATGCTACGGAGCCTTTTACCCTTCAAAACCCACAGTGGAAGACATTGGCTTAATATAGATTTTACCAAGTTCAAGTACATGAATCAGAATGTATCAGAGCTATTTATAGAACACAGGCAGCAAGTGCAATTGTTTATACCATGGTCACTGACTTATGAAAATGCACATTTTCGCGGATTTTGAGCCCGATCTTTTACGCAACCAAATGAGATCCCTGCATTCGACCGAAAGTAGCTTAGGACACTCCCCATATTTTCCTTGATCTCTCGTATAAATTACAGCCCAATCGGACCAAGTTTAAAAATTGACCTTTGACCTTCGACCTCCGATTTAGATCCGAGGTAGTGTAGGACACTCCCCATATTTTCCTTGATCTCCCTCCCATATGAATTACAGCCCAATCGGACCAAGTTTAAAATTTGACCTTTGACCTTCGACCTCCGATTTCGACCGAAGGTAGGGTAGGACACTCCCCATATTTGCATTGATCTCCCGTATGATCATGAATTACAGCCCAATCGGACCAAGTTTAAAATTTGACCTTTGACCTTCGACCTCGATTTCGACCGAAGGTAGCGTGAGACACTCCCCATATTTTCCTTGATCTCCGTATGAATTACAGCCCAATCGGACCAAGTTTAAAATTTGACCTTTGACCTTCGACCTCCGATTTCGACCTAAGGTAGCTTAAGCCACTCCCCGTATTTTCCTTGACCTCCTGTATGAATTACAGCCCAATCGGACCAAGTTTAAAATTTGACCTTTGACCTTCGACCTCCGATTTCGACCGAAGGTAGGGTAGGACACTCCCCATATTTTCCTTGATCTCCCGTATGAATTACAGCCCAATCGGACCAAGTTTAAAATTTGACCTTTGACCTTCGACCTCCGATTTCGACCTAAGGTAGCTTAAGCCACTCCCCGTATTTTCCTTGACCTCATGTATGAATTACAGCCCAATCGGACCAAGTTTAAAATTTGACCTTTGACCTTGACCTCCGATTTCAACCGAAGGTAGCTTACGACACTCCCCGTATTTTTCTGCATCCCGTGTGTGAATTTGGCGAGGCTGGGATCAAAACTGACGGAGCCTTTAACACACATACATACATACATACACACATACACGCATACAACATTAGGCAAATTATAGTAAGATTACCAATTGAACTGGTGATGAAGCAAAAAATCACTCTCTGATTTTATGATTGCTTTATACAAAATTGCACACTAGTCATGTGACAGCTAGATCATATTTGACAATCATCAAATCAACACAGTCACACTGCCACTGGTTCCACTAATTAGTTTGTTATGACAACATGATATTAAATCTTGCTTTCAGCCATAGATGGTTATATGTTTCAGCTTTAGTCTTGCAACATAGGTTGAAATATTGTACATGATTAAAAGCTTGCAATATAATATTATAGCCGAATAGCTGCACAGCAAAGTAGAATCTGTCTATGGTAGAATCACGGACTGTGGTAGTATTTTTATCCCAAGTACCACTTTGCTTTCAAAGAATGAACAACCTCAGGGGGTATTTTGAACTATTCTGAACAGTATGAGAGCTACTGTGCTTCAAAGTAATATACACACAAAGAACATGTAGTCCACCTATACTGACCTATATCTTATAGCAGTCAGCAGTGTTGAAATAAACACTTATCCTCTTGTCCTCTTGTACAAAAATCACTGGGAACAACCATATCAATTGAGCTATGTACTTATCCCGTGGACAACCACTATATTTTACCTTGATTGATTGATTTTATTCGATTAAAATTCAACATAAAATGACAGTAAAACAGAATATACCCCCGGTACAATATAACTTTAAATTACAAATACAATGTATCAAACAATGCTGAATTAAAATCTTGGATTACCCAAGAAAGCCTCCAAAAGGGGGCTTATTTCCATTGGGGCCATATTGTACAAATCATGATTGATAAAAATATAAAATTTTGACTTTTTACTTCATGTTTGATTGTAATTTGTATCCTTAAAGCGAGATCTATAGACCATACTACTAGCACAGTATTATAATATGATGTGATGTCTACTTGTTCAGCATGTCCAGTTCTGAACATTTTTAATTAACCATTTCACTAAGTTACCCAATAGTGGCAGTGCTTGAGATCTGCCTGATCAGAATGGCGAATTTTGAAGCTTGCACAGGTTCAGCGGATTTTCCAGAACAAAAGACATCAAACAAATTTGACTTTTTGCACTCAAAAATATGGCACATTTTGGGGACAACCAAAATGTTTTGAGGACATGCTGAATTTAAGCTTTGGTTATCCTCGGGACAACCGCCATACAATGTAATTTTCCTTATTTCGTACACTGTCTTATAGAGTGTCTAACCTTCCCTGGGGGAGGGATTTCTTTACGGTACAACATGTTTTTTAGACCTGGGATTGGTTGATAAAAATGTCATTTTCTGAGGTTTTCGCATGAAATTCCCCAAACTTTCAGCTTTCTTTTACTTTTTATTTGATAAAAATTGAACATTCCGTTCAACTTTTACAAATGAAAAACTGTCAACAGAAAATGTGAAAATAATCCATAATGAGTGTTATCCCATGCGTGCATTATATTTCTTATAAATGTATTTTATTGTTTTCAAGCACAGGGTGCGTGCAGCCACCTCTATTTCAAATTCAAGGACTTTTCAAGGACTTTCAAGTACCCAAAAATTAATTTTCAAGTACCTTTAAACAACCCAAAGATAGGTGTGTGTAAAAAAGTAGAAAAATACCCAGTGGTATAAAACTGACCACAAAGCCACAGTTTAGCCACTGGTCCATGGTTAACGAGGGCTGGGCGCCTGTAGTATCGCCTAGCGGCGGGGGTACAGGGGCACACTTAAAGGCCCCTGGTGGGGGTTGAGGAGGCGAAGCCCCCCGAAGCTAGAGGGTCTCTACACTGTAAAAACCCATATAAGCCCTTCACAGAAGACACATTTTATAGAAAAACAACAATAACTAGACTTAGCTGTGGTCTAAGACCACAAACAGCCGTGTTGTGACCCCTTAATGACCTTTGACCCCAAAATATATGAAAACCCCATAGACATTGGCTAATGTCAATGTATGTGTGCATGTGGCATCACTTTGCCATGTTATTTGTGGCAGAAGAGGCATTTAGAAGGAATTTCGTTTTAGACGGAAGTGACCCCTAAATGACCTTTAAAAAAAAAAAAAAAAAATACCAGAGATACACTGGATAACCACAATTCATATGTGAACATACCGTTACTGTCCAATGTTTTGTTTAGCTAATAAATATTTTTGAAGGTATTTCGTTTTATACCGAAGTGACCCTTTAATGACCTATGATCCCAAATCTGTGTACACCACGTAGACACTGGGTAATGACAATGCATGTGTGCAAGTGGCGTCACTGTCCTACGTAATTTGTGGGTGAAGATGCATTTTAAGGGTGTTTCGTTTTATACCGGAAGTGACCCCTTAATGACCTTTGACCCAAATTTAAAAAATACCATATATAAACTGGGTAAGAACAATTCAGGTGTGAACATACCGTTACTGTCCTATGTTTTGTTTAGCTAATAAATTTTTTTGAAGGTATTTTGTTTTATACCGGAAGTGACCCCTTAATGACCTTTGACCCCAAATCTGTGTACACCCTATAGACACTGGGTTATAACAATTCATATGTGCAAGTGGCGTCACTGTCCTACGTAATTTGTGGGAGAAGATATGCATTTTAAAGGTATTTCGTTTTATACCGGAAATGACCCCTTAATGACCTTTGACCCAAATTAAAAAAATACCACATAACTAGGTAAGAACAATTCATGTGTGAACATACCGTTACTGTCCTATGTTTTGTTTAGCTAATAAATTTTTTTGAAGGTATTTCGTTTTATACCGGAAGTGACCCCTTAATGACCTTTGACCCCAAATCTGTGTACACCACATAGACACTGGGTAATAACAATTCATGTGTGCAAGTGGCGCACTGTCATACTGTCATGTCAAGTTGTGGGAGAAGATGCATTTTTAGTTGAAATCACATGTTTACCCCTGCGTGACCTTTGACCCCACAAGTTTCATGTGACATGTAGGGGCACGGTCAATGATCATTGTGACCAAGTTAGGTGAAAATCGATGTAAGCATGTGAGTGCTAGAGCAAATGTAATGGTTGACAGAAGAAAGAACCTGTAAGAAAAAAGACACAGCCGTGACTAACGTCACGGCTGTGTAAAGAACAAGGTGAAAATGAAGCCCTAGGCTTTTTTATACACTTTGAGGAGGAATTTATACTCCATATCTAGCAACAATTTCAACACATGATGACTACAACCTTTGAAAAAATGTGAAAAAACATTCTGGGACCTGTTTTTATAAGTTTGAAAAATATGCTTCCTTCACACAGAAAATGTGCTTTTAAAAATACAGTTTCCTATACTTTTGTACATTTAACGATCATTCGTTGAAGCGATTTTTTGGCTTTATAACAATGCCTATGTTACTGATAGGACATTGATATGATGCACAAAGGTGAAAATTTAAAAAAAAATCCATTTTTTTCTTAATTTTTTGGCGACTTTGGAGAACCTCTAGACCTATTCTGAAGGTTTGCATTTGAGGAGGGATTTATACTCTATCTGGCAACAATTTCAACACATATTTGATGACTACAACCTTTGAAAAAATGTGAAAAAACATTCTGTTTAAATACATGTTTGAAAAATATGATTCCTTCACATATAGAAAATGTGCTTTTAAAAATGCACTTTCCTATACTTTTGTTACATGAGAGACATTCTTCAAAGTTTATTTTTGGCCTAATAACATGGCCTACATGGCCGAAATTGATATAGGTAATGCGCAATATAAAAGCGATGATTCATCAAATTAATGGGCATGAAGAATACATTGTATGATAAAAATAATGTGTATAATTTGGTATGTTAAACATACAGAGTGATTGATGTCACTATAAATTGGGACTAAAATAGTAGGCCTATCCCAAGGGAAATACATAAACACACTCTGCACCCACCCCCACCCAACCTCCCTCACCCCACCCCCAAGGCCACCAGTTTTTGGCTTTCTTTACTCAAGAGCTTTAATTTATATATAAAATGATGCAGTTTGATGGCAAATTTGAATTCACCTGTAATAATGAGGTATTTAAGTTTTATTTGTTTGGCATCCCAATTGACTCATTCTGAGTGATACTGCAATGTAAAACAAACCCAAGTGCACTGTTTTCCATGGGCGACTGTAGTGTAGGCCCATTCGTTTCATGTACTATACCATTCAGACCATACTACAGTCTGTCCACTTAGAAGTACAAACCAAATTTGTGGCATCGGGGTCGATGCTTTAAGTCATCACGCTAAAGCGACGCTTATATTTGGTCTCATGTACCCATACCTAGTGTATGGGTACATGGTATAACCATGCATTCAAACAGGCACGGATAGAGCTGTCAAAGAGTGTATATTTCAAAACATGATCAACTGCACCAGTTATAAAAATTCCCACACACATACCACTTTTAAAATGCACTCAAACTCCTTATTCCATATCTGAAAAATATGATCCCCAATTTGTACTTACTTTATTGAAAAGTCTAAATATCCACATGACAAATTCAGCTGTACATGTCCATTGTATATGTTCACAACATGACCCAAAATCATAACCTTTCGACACATGCACAAGGCCTTGATAGCACTGCCATGTGCAGTCAATAGCCCAATTCATGCTGAACAAGAGACTGGTTGAGACTGAGTCCACATGTTCATTCACATGTCAGCACATGCTTCAACTGCTGATGTGTCATATTTAGCAATGTCATGATATCAACCTCATAGTCACAGTCTCTGTTCTGTGGGGTATTACCGTATTGGTAGAATAACACATGTCTTTATGAAAGGTCAAAAGTTGGGGATTGTTTTGTCAGACATTTTGAGAGCCAGATTTGATCAACACCATTTGAAGCATGGTGTAGCTTACAAGCAGGACACATAATTTCAGGATATTGACTACAAATTTGGACCAATAAATTTCCAGAGACATAATACAACCAAGGAAGCTTACTTCAAAGATGTTTAGGGCAACAGTGACATGGTAAGTGAAATAGTTCTAGGGAAGAATACCTTGGTGTACATTTGAAATGTAATTTCTGGTCTTTGTACATTAGACGTTCACTTTTCGTATCTCTTTCCTTGTTGGAAAGGTATAACCAGCGTTCAAAATTTTGTTGTCCGCCGTTGCCGGGACAACTAAAAAGTCGCCGGACAACTCGTGAGGCCTACGGACAACCAAAAACTTAGACGGACAACCAGAAATTGTAATCTGGTTGTCCGTGGGACAACCATTTATTTTTCCTAAATTCGAACACTGGGTATAACGTTGAGGAGATAGGAACATGTACCGTCATCCGGGACCTACTCTGCCATGTTTGGCTGACTGAGTAACGGTACATGAACACAGTCTTTTGTGCCTATGTAAATTAGTCATTGTGTAAAGCTGTGTTTATAGCCATGGGTTGCTCATCATCAGACTGAACCCTTGTCGTTAACTGCACAAGTTATGTGTGCAATTCTAGAGAACGTTGACCGACAGAGGGTACGTGTCAATAATAGGCTATGTGTCGCTTTTGAAAAACAGCGAATCATGCGCATGCTCAGCAATTAAATATGACGGCGATTTAGTACACTGATCATGCGTGCGATTTAGGTTTCTGCAAAAGCGATTAAAGTATAAATGCATCTTTAGAAATGACCGGCGATTGTGTGTTCTCAAGTGGGTTTTATCATGTTAATTAGTGACCTGGCACACATTTGTATTGGTTCGATCAAGCATTGAAATGATTTCATTTTTTGTACTGGATCGTTCAAGTATGTCCAACAAATTTTTCAATGTAAGTGCCTCTGGCCCTAGTGGAAGTAAAAACGGATACTATGGCCAGAGTTCTAGGGCTATTGTACATGGACTTCATGTCTCCCTATTCCACACATGATATAAAGCAACGCGTGGTGCACTCGGCAAGTACAAATCGCGCAGCAGTTGGCACGCCAAAGAAGCATTGCATTGAAATAATTAAATTATTCTCATACCTTCAGTTTCCGAGGGGTTGGTACAATTTGTGACCCTACTTTTCATACCCGACTTTTCATACCCCACCTGACCCGACTTATTTTTAAAGTTTTGTTAGATATTCGCAGTTTATTCCGTTGGTAATCAAATATTAAGCAAATACCATACACATTTCCTTAATATTATTGATAAAGAACAGCGTTTTCAAGCATTTTCTTATCTCAAATTTCAAAAAGCCTCGCTCAGCCATATTTAGATACAAAATTGTGATTAGTATTGATTGAGTTTTGAGCCCTGTGCAATTCTAATCGCCTGGACTAAGGGATTGTTCAGAAATACTTTGGGTTGGCAAAATGGAGGAGTCAAAAAATTTTTATGTCTTCAAAAAGGGGAGTCAAAAAAGTTTTTGCTCCTGATAGGGGGCGGGGGTCAAAAAAGTTTTAACAAGAAAATACCAAAATAACAAGAACATACAATATTTCTTTTTGGAAGCTCGAAGACTTTACATTTATCCAGTCTCTATAAGAAAAGAGTATATGTATATATTCCACTGATAATACCGGGTCAAAATGATGCAACCGACATTTTTTTTCGCCTTTGCCGCTGAAATTTATATTTTTCCACTGACCAAGAAAAATTACGCCCTGATAAACAAGTCTAAAGCACTAAAAATATTGAGTATGTGCCCAGATGTTTCTCTCAATTTCCCTTTCTTGTGTTATTTTTATTTAATTATTGGTTCTAAGAATGAAACATGAAAATATTAGAATGCAAACAATGAAATTAAACTTCATACAAGTCACCCTATAAAACCTGCATGTTTCAGTGTAGGAAATAGGCCTAAAGGCCTATAAATTAAAAAAATGTACAACCATTAAACTTAGTGCATACTTGTTATAATGTAAATTGGGATTGTGATCGTTACTGCACAAATCATAAGTTGTTTTTTAAATTCTTGGAAAGGGTTGATCTACATGTAAAAGGTTTTGTATGTCCAAAGATGGGGGGTCAAAAAAGTTTCAGGTTCTCTGGAAAACTGTCCACGTACGTAAAGCCTGTGTGTTGATACTAACTGTTCAGGTAAGCACGTATATGGAAGGAAGGAAGAGGGGGTCAATGTTCTGAACACTCCCTAAACCTGGTTATAAAGTATGCCCACGCCAATCAATAAGTGTTTGCTTATATCACAATGCATTGACCAATTAAGCCTTGATATGCTAACTTGATTGAACTTGCTTGAAGCAACTGAGCGGTACACTGAAGTCAATACTCAATTAATCTCAAATATTGGTAGCAGTGAAAGGGCTGAATAACATGCAATGACAATATTGCGTTTATAATGTCACCATGCGTAGATCTTAATGTGACAGACAGATATACTTCCTCATGAAAAGGTAACTTATGAACGACTGGTTTGGAGATTATGGCTGCGCATTTAGGAAGGGCGATGTTTATAAATAATAATTTCTAAATCATAATTTTTCACCAATTACAATGATTTAGCCTTTTCAATTCGATAGACTTCATTTACACTTTATTTAGTATTCATTGAAATTGATTTATCATAACGATAAAAAGGTTGGGTCAAGTGGGGTATGAAAAGTCGGGTATGAGAAGTAGGGTCACAAATTGTACCAACCCGTTTCTGAGGTCTATTACTTTGTACTTCTATGTGGACCACAGAATTAGAGAAGGAGAACCGGACTCCCTATACCGCCACGCATAATCGCTACCGTCAGCTATGGGGAGAAAATTGGGGTATTCGGGTCCTTGCCGACGGTGCGAGACGAACGAAAACAACTCTGCGCCTCATCTGAAGCGCCTTGGTACTCGCGGCAGGTCGTGATCAAGTGCGTCTCTCAAATGCGCCCATCATCTATGTCGCGCTTGCATGACAACGAATGCCTCTAGCGCATTCCGAGGGAAACCGAATACCCCCAATTTTTGCTCCATGCCTGTAAGGCTGTATCAAGATGGCGGTCGAGTCCTGGTTCTCTGGTTTTAATTCTGTGATGTGGACAGACTGTAAAGTTTTATTCAGATTTCCTTTTACGAATTAAGCGTACTGCCAGCCGTCCAGCGCGTATTATAATTATTTGCACAAGGTCCAATGCACACGCTTGACGTCGCGCACGTATACGTGATGGTTAAAAGCTGTCAAAGGAAATCTGAATAAGACTTTAGACTCGCTTGCCAGTTCTATATACGCCGTACCTATCTATATTTAGACCAAACCATGTAGTAATGATGTACCATGTATACAACAACAACAACAACAACAACAACATGACAAAATATTAAAATAGGCTATAATTGCACTGACAATCATCTAAATCTAAATGCCAAAATGATTGGATTGGGCTGGTGGTTTGTCTGCATGATCTGTTGATAACTTGACGCAAACTTAACAAACCAACCAACATAATTGAATATAAGGCTAAGAATAAACCTCACATGACATTTGAAACGAAAAATTAACACTTACCACAACGTTTGCCTGGTTTATTTCGCGAACGGGCTGACACGACACGACCCAGGCACATGCTCCGTTATTGATTATTCAAGGTTACTTGAGTTCTTGGTACAAAATTTTGCGTTGTTTATTAATTGTACATTAGCTATTTCAGCTCTACAATTTTTCCAACAAAAGTTCAAAATATATTTGTTGCCAAATGTCCAAGCTTGGGATATTTTCTTGTAAAAATGAACAAAATCACAACTTCTTCTTCACAAACTGGCAAAAAATATTTATCAAAATTATTTTATGCGTGAAAATTACTGCCCAGCGCAGTACCGTTTTCAATGACCCAGTGAATGACCCAAGAACATGTACACGTTGAGCACGTACAAATTTCCCACAATACTCAGTATAGCAAGCCACAAGGAACAAAACGCGAGAAGTCGGAATAGCACGCCACAAGGGTCAAAATGCGTTACTACAAGCTGTCATTCGGGGAACAATGAGTGGCGGCAATATAAGGCCAGGGGACAGAATGGAACTGGGCATGTAGATTTACCTTTGGGTTCCTATGAGTATAGGCCTAATTTGAGAATAGGCCAAAATCTGCACTGATTCACCCCTGACCCGTGCATCAGGTGAAAACTCATGTTTTTCTCATGAACATTTATTGAAATTTGGCGTTTCAAATGTTCCACTCAGTGTGGTATACAACGTCACTTGATTAATTCGCCAGTTTTCTGATGATATCTTCGGAAATACACCAATTTGGAACTCCTAATTTCACTATGTTAATGAGAAAAATAGGATCTCTCACTTGATGATATTACATCGATCTTAGTATAAAATCACTGTAGACTATGATCATGATTATCACGCTGTATAAATGTAATTCCATATTAAAGGAATTAGTCCCGTTTAAAAAGAAACAATTAGGCCTACGTGTTCTTTTTGCATGAATGTTTGAAAGGGGTGACATTTTATGTTCAAAATGTTTTCAGGTCACCTTCCTTTAAAAGCCATAAATAATGAGGTTAATTTTGTGTGACGTGTCAGTGGCTAACCGGGAGGGCACGTGCCCTGGGCGCCGCCTTTTGGAGTCTCCGAATTGCCTCTAAAAATTTACTATAGGCCTATGGAATCACAAATTGCATTGAATGTTTTTATTCATGCCTCGAACGTGGTGGTGGTGGGGGGGGGGCGATTTTTGGCAAAGATGTTTTGGGCACCCAGCCCTTATTTTAGCAAAGGTTTTTTGCCGGGGTTTTTGGCATCGAAAGGTTAAGGGGGAGGGCTTAAAATTTTTGGCACGGCCAAAGGGGGCGGGGAAAGCTATTTTTGGCAGACCAACCACTCCGGGGGTACACATATTTGAACAGCCCCTTTATAAGCTTTTATAGTGAAACACGTTTTAAGCAAGTTCCTGGAATTCCTGGAACAGAGCAATTAGTTTGGTGACTATTTTAAAGTTTGTCCATAAATGTTAACTGTAAAAATTTATGTTTTCATACACAGAGCTACACAGGTGTAATCCGTTCTTCGATCTTTTGTTGGCAAACCATTGAATCGAACGCAACTTGTCTGATAGGCCTACACCGAGGGCATACACTGCAAAAAACAGTGTCTAGAGACTTTAAACACTATCCTAGACTATTCCTCGATTTGTAAACATAAAAATGCTATCATGTTTGACATAGGCCTAATGATTGATGTTTCAGTATGTTAAAATGTGTTTTATACAAGCGAGGATCTATGATAGGACAACGTGTTTAATCTCTAGACACTCTGTTTTTCGCAGTAGGCCTATACAATATTGAGCTCTATTCATTTTTACCTAGATAACATTTTTGACTATGTAGCCAAAGCTCCGGAAGATTTTAGCTGATTTTAATAATGAGTTGAACTCAGGTATAGGCCTCCCTTAAAATTATGAATTTTACCTTAGAATTGTGAATTTTATCCTAAAATTATGATTTTTACCCTAAAATAACGATTTTTCTCTTAAACTATTGGGGGGGGCTATTAGGTGCAATAATTAGGCCTATGTGTACCCGGTCTGCCAAAAATCGCTTGCCCCCCTTTCGACGTGCCAAAAAATCTTTGCCCCCCCTTTCGACGTTCCAAAAACCTTTGCCCCCCCCTTTCGACGTGCCAAAAATCTTTGCCCCCCCCCTTTGCTAACTAAGATTTTGGGGAACCCTAATCTATAACCTTAAATTGTCTTATCACTGCGAGCGTAACGAGCAGGACTTTTGCATATTTGAACGTATTCCTAATGTTTTCCTACACCTTTTTACGATGCCCAAAATATCTGTGCCAAAAATCGCTTGCCCCCCTTTCGAACTGCCAAAAAAATGCTTGCCCCCCCCCCCCTTTGGCCTGCCAAAAAATCTTTGCCCCCATAATTCACCACCCCGGGGGTAAACATAATTATTGCACCACCCCTTAGGTCAGCACCAAAATTATTGGGGGCTGGGCCCCACAGGTTCCGGCTCCGAGCTCCGCTGTGTAGTTGTTCCGATTTTATTTGGGACACACTAAGGTATTGAACTTTTACCATCCCCTCGCCTCGCACGTGAAACTTTAACACATGTGGCGTGCAAATAATTGGCGTCAGCGTCACTATACTATTGCATTTTATATAGGGAAGTACCCACAAGTGCAAGTGTACCGTACCGGCGGTCGTGGTGACCGCGCAGGTGTAGTTCAAGTTCATCGGCTACCACGCACCATCGAATGACTCGTATATCGAGAGAGCCAGCTATATCATTTTAGAATATAGTAAACTATATACATTGTAGTTTTTACAACATAACACTATATCTCCATCGGTCGGTTTTTATACTACTACAATGTAGGCCTATGTGACCTGACCATATATAGGCTACGAGTTTACTTTTGTGTTTCACATCACAGGAATTTGTGAAAGGGCTTTCGTTCCTAGCCGGTTCTACTCAAAAGCTACAGAAGAGAGGCGTGAGTACTATATAGTATTAACAAGACCCATTCAGTGATCGCAAAGAAAAAGTAAAAAAAAATTGTTTAGGCCTATAGGGCCTAAATTGCTTAAAAGTGAAGAATAAGTCATTCAAATTGTCATTTGGTATTTTTGAAAAATTTGGCAAACAACAAAGAAAACAGCAATATTGACGAAGTTGAAGCCCTGATGCAAATTCTTTGGTAAGGTGCCCAGTCTCTCCCAGCACTTACAGCAGTGACACACTTTTGTTACTGCTACAAGTAAGGAGTGTTCATAAATACTCTGGTGGGGGGGGCTGGAAAATATGTAGGGGGTCAAAAAATTTTAGGAGGTCTGAATAGGGGGGGTAAAAAGTTTTGGGTGTATGAACAGGGGGGGTTAAAAAGTTTTTCGGCATGTAGAGGGGGGGGGGGGGTAAAAAAATTTCTCGCTGCGCGCGCAAATGTTCCCGTATTAATCCATAACAAAAGTACATTTGATCCAGTGTTAAAAATTGTCGTCTATAACTTAATTTTGAGGTTTGTGTCAGTTCTTTCTGGTCAGCTCTTTAAATCACTAAAAGCTGCAATATCTTTGCTCTTCTTTAGTGTTGACAATTTTTACAATAATGTTTCATGTAGTACAGATTATTCATTTATTATCACTAATATATACAACTAAATCATGTTGTATTATAATTATAGGCGGAGGAGGCTTGGGGAAACGGGGTACACGTCCTCCCCTCTATTTTTTTTCTATGGGGGGACATCTCCTAAAAATCCTTAAAGAAGAAAAAATAAAGCAATAATAATTGCCATGTGCAACTTTTTTTAGCACATCGAAAAGCACCATGTTTTGGGCCCAAATAGGGTAAAATTGCAAAATTTTGCGCTATGCGAACTGGCCCATCAATTTAAGAGCAAAACACACCATTTCGGCAGTAGTGTAGACAGGGGGCGGAAGGGCCCCTGACAAAAAATGAAAGAGAAAAGTGCCCCTCTGACAAAAAAGGAGATTAGCATGGACAAATGAAAATTATACGATGCAACAAACAATGCAATGCATGCTATAGGGCCTAGACAATATTCCATATAAATTCAACCCGATCATGGGCCAAAATAGTGTAAAATACAAAATGTTTGCACGCTGTGTGCCCACATTGTCACAATAAAGGCATTTTCATCCCATCATGGGCGAAATACACAATTTTTGCACGCGTATTGTCCCAATAAAGCCTTTTTTTGAAGCTCAAATACATGTACAGTCTCCCTAAAAAACAAAACCGGTATATGTATTTGCAACTGCAATTTATTTTCTCGTCTGTGTCCCCGAAATTTTATTCACCCCCCGACCAAGAAAACTTGCTACGCCCCTGTATTTGGGGCTAAAATACATAGGCGTAGTAAACATATAGGCGTAGATCCCGGGGGATGGCACATTCGACCATCTCCCCAATGTTGACGCTTGTATGTGTGTTTCTGACCAAATTAAGCTCATATTTGGCCATTTTAGCCCCCAAAGTACAAATTTTTGCGCGCTTCGCGCCTATGTTATCCACTTTTACATCAAATTTCATTCGTTTAGCTTCCACATTTCCACATCAATGACATGCGTACAATTTTATTGCACTTGAATACAAATTTTAATACCATTAATGCCATTTGAATGGTAGTAGAATTGAATTAGTAGAATGGTACATTATGATGGGGGGGGGGTCAAAATAGTTTTGAACCTAATATGAGGGGGGTCAAAAAAGTTTTAGGTCCATTAAGAGTGGGGGTCAAAAAGTTTTGGGTTCGCGAAGAGGGGGTTAAAAAATTTTCGACATGAAAAAAATATTTTCCAGCCCCCCCCACCAAAGTATTTATGAACACTCCCTAACACACACCAGTCCATATCTTGGCGGCGCCCTTCAAATGAGGTCAATTTGAGGTCACATTTTAAAATGTTACTGCATCATGGAATAATTGGTAGGAAACGGCACTATCTCATTAGCATGAGCTGCACTGTTATTTAAATAGCGTATTGTTATTTAAATTTGGCCTCAGATCGTATAGATGGCGCTAGTCATGGCATGCAGATGGAGCCTGTTCGAACCAGTGGAAGTGTACAGGCATGTTTAATTGATGCATAAATCACCGTTCTGTATATAGGTATAAACTGGTATATTTTGTACACGATTTCTTTATACAACAATGGGGGTGATATTAAATGTATTAAGTTTATAAAATGTGACATTTACGTGCCTTTTTATTGTCTGTAGTGCAGAGCTCTGCCGACTGAAGCAGCTTGAAGCAACCAGCGTGGCCGTCCCTGGCTTCATATCAAGGGGGTGACACTAAATTCACGGTTGTTCTATTAGCAACGCAAAATCTATGAAAAATTCAGCTGGTTTACTAGCTAGAAAGTGAGGCCAGTTATCGATCCGTTATAGCTCGTTATGAATAATTCATGTTCGACCCCTTGGATCATGTTAATTGAGTTTGGCAAATAACAACGTTGTTAGTTTTGCGAACTTTGCCTGTTCAATGAGAGTATAGCGCGCCCCCAATACATCTGGGCACAAAACAGGCGAAAACGATCCAGTTTAATGAAATGGCGGACGGGTATTCCCATCAGGCACCAGTGATATGTTTTTTCAAAGAAAGTCTACTAATTTGATATGAAATGACATTTTGCAATAGCAAAGTCAAAATTAGGACTTGCTGTCAATAATATGAAGGAAATATGTGACAGAGGAATGAACCTTTGATACCCGACCTGACCTTCCATCATGGCGCCTTATTCGTCTTTATGTATTTCTATTATGCTCCCAAGTAAAATAAAATACCACTCTGCTCTGAGCAGACAATGTTACTTAGCTCCCAGCATGAATTATTGATTTTATACGGAAGTAAAGAAATGCACAGTGTATGTGCATGATGTGCAAGCATACTCCAAATATTTACGGTAAATCTGAATAGTGGTCACATGTTAACATATCATGTGCTCGGAAATCACGTGGCAACATTTTAAGATTTCAGGCTTGTTTACTAGTTAATTCCCACCTGTACCCTTTATTATTTATCTTTGTTAATTAACACATATTTTAAATGCTGATAAATCGTGGTTGGCTACCCATGATATCTGTTAAATTCAATGTTTTATGAATATAATTCTACCACGCAGAGGGGGTCACGCAGCAGAATTTCACATCACCTGACTTAGCTCATTTCGAAGCTCTGCTCTTCAAATTCATGTAAATTTCAAAGTTTATACATTTAATATATTTAATATGATACTAATTTTTTGTTATAACCAACTGGTACACGAAATATACTAGCTTATTACCTATACAGAAAGGTGATTATCAGCCTTCACTCAGCAAATTGACATGCCCGGCATATGCAGCCATTCTCCGTCTGGATAACATGACTGTCGCCCTCAATACGTCTGGGCGCAAATTTAAATAACAATACGCTATTTACATATCAATGCGGCCTCATGCTAATTAAAGCTGCCCCATCCAGGAGTTCATCTATGCTGTAGCTGTAGTGTTGCCAGTTGTTGGACTTGGGTGGATCTAAACTCAAAAATGGGTTATTAACCTATCCAAGTATAAACTTAGTGCAGCTCAAACCAGCCTCAAAAGGGGCTTAATTTTGCACCCATTCCATCACATATCCCTGTTGATGATTTCATCGACGCTACAGAGAGACCATGAACACGCTTACCTAAACCAGAAGCTGCCCAACTCCAAGCTGAAGTTGTAGCTGTTGTAGGCAGTCCTCAGAAAGTGAACTCACAAATTGGCGTCCAATATGATATCATTATTAAATATCGATTACAAAATAGGTACAATGCCCAACGAATGTAAAGTGTGCAACCAAGTATCATCAAACAGCTTAACAATACAGGAACCCTTTATAATTTAAGTGACCCGCATAGCCTTGTTGTTGCTTGAGAAATGTGTGAACAATATTTTAGAAGATATACGTTCACATAAGCCTTGTTGTTGCTTGAGAAATAAGCAGGATTTTTTTTATCTGAAAGGTACCACCTATACAGGATTTTGTTAAAAGAATACACCCTTTATAATTTAAATCATTTTCCAATATTATATAGTCCTGATGCACATCAATCGAGGAAACGCGCTTTGCTAAACAATGGGATCAATCAAATGACTCTTCCGCATCAACTATCGTTTTTGACTAAACGTTCGCGCGATTCATTCTCTGACATGTCTGAAAAGGACCCCTTTTCTGGTCACGCATACACCATGGCCCTGTTGTTGCTTAAGAAATTTATGAACTATACTTTTATGAGGTATATTTTCACATATTGTTAACCCAAAGAGAAAGGTGTGAAAAAACATTCTTTGAGAGACTGAGAGTTTACTTCATATTTTTCTTCCATTCTTACAATGCAGCACATTATGTGTATTGTCCAATTGGAACGGTCCAAAAATGGGTCTATTTGTACAATCCCAATTATCTCAGTGACGCGTGAACGGATTTTGATGATTTGTGCACCAATGTAAAGAAAAAACGTCAAAACAAGTTTTGATTGTACTGCCGAAATTTTAAGTTAAGTCCCCCAATCCACAGGGCCTATGTTTATTGAGACACCCTGTATTGGAGAAATATTCATTTAGTTGAAGATATGCTACAGTACATAAAATAATGATAACCACATTCTTGGCATGTTGCTTTTTGCCGATCCATATGGCAACCTTGAAAAAATTTGATTTTGGTCCAAACCTGGAATGGAAATGTGTGATCTGATATTCAAAAGATACTGTATAACTTCTTATGGAGTGGAAAACCAGAAAAAAAATCAAACGTTCTGTTTTAATTGCACCAAAGGAAAACGGAGGAATAGAGATGGTAAATGTATTCAATACAGACAAAGCATTAAAGATAATGTGGCTACAAAGATTTTTGAGTGAAGGTTAGGGGCTATCATTTTCTTCGGATGGGAGGGGGGGGGGGGGCCCAAATTTACAAAAAGCCGCCGTCAATAAAATTGCGATTCTCCTATTTCGGCAACAAAAAAATTATGATCCCCCTACCACCACCGATACACCTTACCCCCTAAACAAGCTAAAATTGTATTTCCAAAAATGTATGACCCCCAGTATATTTGGGACCCCATTCCGAAGAAAATGATAGCACCCTTATGCACCATGGAAAGATGTCCCAAATTATTTCTTTAATAAAATGGGAGCTCCGGAGTTTCTGTTACAATGTAATAATGATGCTTCTTTTTTTCCTGCCAAATTTCCTCAGTTTTACAAAGAGGTCATTTTAACCTGGGAAAGTTTGAAAGACTAATAATAAAGAAATAATCAAATTTGAAAATGTATTGCATATGCCACTTAGTTATAATAAGTTGTTTTCAAAAGATGTAAACAAGTCTCTTGATAGAGCTCGTATAAGACTAAGAGTGATAATTATTAAAGATATATTAGATGATAAAGGTTCATTTTATTCATAAGAAAGAAAAGTTTTGAGAAAAATATGGTCGATGTATCGATTTTGTAACATATTACGATGTTAAAAATAATTTACCAAGGGAATGGAAATTAGAACTAAAGAAACTCTTTGATACACAGGATATTTCCTCCTGCTTGAGTAACACTGAACTCTTTCATTGTAACTTCCATTTTCAGATGTGACTCTACTAGGAGTACGCCAATGAGACTATCTGTATTATTAGTATTTTGCAATGACGTCCGAAGACGAAAACAGATGGTCCTGGTTTTGCAACGAAACCAACAAATCAAATGAGCCAGAGGAGGTTGGAGCACGCATGACCGAATGTTCAGTCAATTTTGCCGCCTTTTTGCTTCATCTTCTATTTGTGATCATTGGATGTCTTGTGCTTATATGGAGAAGATGGTGCTGTGTTTTCCGTGAGGTGACAACACCATATCTTATCAAATGGCCAGGCCATAACACAAGATGGGTGGTGTCATTTATATTGGTGGTACTATCTTTCGCTTCATTAGGAGAAGGAATTTTAACAGAGATGGTGAGAAAGGAACCAAGTCCTCAACTACAATTTTATCTTCCAGCATGTTTACTTCTTATTGCAACTATTATATCAGTGTTATATTACCAACTGGTTGAAAACTGGAAATCACCAGGACTACTGTGCTTACTTCTTGCATATTGGTTTTTCTGCATTGTTATATATGTTATGCGAATAACGCATCTCTTTCAAGAAAATGTGGCTGGTATTGATGCAGCTATACTATGGATCGCAGTTTGTATGTTGGTATCGTACGTACTGTTATTAGTAGTGGAAATTAATTTAGTCACTCTTAAGGTAGGTATCATTATAAAACAATATAATAGATAAAGACACCTGGGCCAGTAAATATCAGCTCCAAACCTCAAAAGGTCAAAAATCAGGCCACCTTAAACATCTCCGAAAAGTCGAAGTTCAATAATTTGGGATGCGCCGTGGCCCATTGGCACTTGAAAAAAATGTCCAAAGGCGGATTATACAATTGTCTTATCTCGACTCGAGATTTTGTGAACTTTTGAGTAAGATTATGCAATTTGATGCAACTTAAAGAGCATATATATTGCTCGGACGACATCATATCATTGGCAAGGTAATATTAAGAAGACAACGAAAATTACTCCTTTATTGAGAAAATAGGTCGTTTAAAATTGATATTCCGCAAAAACCAACAGTAAGCGGTGAATTTTTTCGAACGAGACAGATTTGATCTAGAAACTATAGTGATGTCATGAAATGAATATTGCCAGATTTGAGAGAATGGACTGGCAATACTTTCAATGCACAGAACGTAGGCCTATATTACAAATTTACTGAATGTTTTTTACACATACGGATAAAATAGGCCGCTTCTTTATTATATATTAGTAAATTGTGATATTACAATTCATATGTATTTCAACATGATGAGAAATAAAAATAGATAATTTAGATCAATTTCACAGTACGAGCTTTGAGCATGACATATCATCATACCCTTCCCAATTTCTCGTGGTACAAGGTCACGCATTATATACATCACTGAATATCAAAAGAGCTCCCCGAGAGCTAATGTGTATGTAACTGCTCGTAAACATAATTATAGTGTCCTACACAGCCAGTTTGGTTACGCGTAACCAAACTTGCTGCGGAGGAGACTACTCTTCATTTACTGTACGGCATCAGTCTCCTGCATTGGAAATCAATTTCGCTTCAAACGGGGGAAGGACCGTACGAGCCAGCATTTTACCAACCCATTTTCTCTTTTTTCAGGAGAAATACGAATAAAAAAATTGCAGCGAGTGTCAACTTGTAATGTAATGATTATTCTCTTCGAATGCAGTTAAACTTCTTTTTGCAATAGATATGCCCTTTAAGGCAATTTTCTTAAAATTTAATTAGCAAGTCAATTTTGAGTCAAGTTTAGGTAACGCGTGAATGTGTTTTTTTTTAAATCCATTTTCGATAATTTAAGCCAATTTTGGTCATTTAGCAAGTGTCATGTGTCAATTTGAGATAACATGGGTAAAGTGCAGGTAAGGACATAATTGCAAGGACAACAATTTCAGACTATTCGCCGTAGAAGTGACGTAATAATCGGATTAACTACCATAGCAATAGATCACTAATCACCTGTGTATGTCTGCAAACATAGATTGAATACAATACTGCTCTTTTCAAAGATACTAATCTTACAGGTGCGAGTAATCAGCCTTTCTTTGACATCTATGGTTCAATGCATAGGTACCGCGTGAACGATGTAGTGCAGGGCGGTCTATTCAAAATTGTATTCATCTATTGCTATGGTAGTTAATCCTCTTATTTACGTCACTTCTACGGCGAATAGATCGCAGACCTTTCTGAGAACAGGGATAATTGAATGTCGGGATAGGCGACTGAAATCACGTGACGAATTTGAATGATGTAGCCTAGGTCTAGACAATAGGCGGTCATTAGCGGCCATTTTGTTTCCTACATGATGTTTTCACGTGTTGTTATACTTTAGTACCCAAATATATAAGTTCACTAAAACACTTGAACAAGTTCTGGGATTCATGAAAATTGGTCACTTTTTTGTTTTTGTCTCATTGTGTTTTAGGTATGCCGAATACGCGGGTATCAGTATGGTGCCCCCAGTAGCGAATCAAATAACGATAATATGTGGTTCACAGAATACTGTGTGTCCTTTCCGTATTACATCACATTTTGGTGGATGAATTGGGTCTTCAAGCTGGGTTTTCAACGACCTCTGGATATCAAAGATCTTGGAAGTTTACCTAAGAATCACAGAGCAGAGCACCTGTATGAAATCTTCAAAGTAGACTTCCAAAAGGAATTGGTATGCAGTATTAATCGTTGTTGTCAAATTTTTTGACTCGATATTGTTTGTTGTTATAGTTAAAGTGGTCATGCTGGTGTTGGTGTTGTTGATGTAATAGTGTTAATTGTTAATTGACTGCGCATCAGTTGTTTTGGAGGGTATTGTGAAATATCTTAACATTGTGCTTTGGAACCGAGGAATATCCCGAGGTCCCAAAGCGCACACCGACATCGCCTGGTTAATAATTACATTGTACAGCAGAGACACCAAAATGAATACACAGGATCGATACACGTGAATGTGCATTGCACGATTTGATATTCAGACGATAAATCTTTGGATACCGGGGTAGAAAATGATGAATATCTCCCGAAATTTGTTTTTATTCTAAAGAAGGCATATGTGTTGAAAGGATATGATAGTCGTTAGCTTGCGTATTGAAAAAGATGCGTGCGTATTGAGCCCAAAAACTGACAAAAAATCTGATTTTATATGTGCCGAACTATAGCGCAGCGTAGGCTAGCTGCACTCACTCGTGGAGGCAGGTTAAAAGCAGATGATCTCATGGCGTATACATGCTCACTCACACAGAGAGGTCAGGTACCAGGCTTCTGCTTATGCTTCTGCTTAATTACTCTTGAACGCTACAATTGTAACCAGACGAGGGTATTGTCAGTAGCTTTAGTCGGATGTCCCTCGGCTCATTATGCGTCTCAAAACTATTAAACAGGTCGGAACAAAATGGCCATGCGTGGCTGTGGATTCAACCTACCATGGCGATTTATGCCATGAAGATATCGGGGCGATGACACTGTGAAGCGCAGTGTTTAGATATTTCACAATACTGTGCCCGAAAAATAACTGATGCAAAGTAAATGTAAATCCAATTTACGTCACATTATCTTCTTTTAAATGTGAAAACAAAATATAATTTTATCTGTATTTTTCGTTTTCCCTGTAAAACATCGAATAGCCCATTAGGGAAATACCGCTAGCAACCAATCACACTAGCGCGCAATCAGGCGATGTCCAAATACGGCGGCCAGTGCCCGCGTAAATAGTTCCAATACATAACACGTCACGTAACGCGGTCATTTTAAAGCGTACTTTTAAACTCACGAGACACGGTCATTATACTTTTTCAATAACCTGCATTTGCGTCCACGTATTTAAAAGTTTTTATCTGTGATTTGATTAAACACATCGCGTATATTAATGAGGTTATTAATGTTTGTTATCGTTGTTGTTTTTGTTGTTGCGCAGCTAAACGCCATATTGTAACATTAGCTGAGGAGGACGATTATTGATTTTATTATTGACATTACTGATATACCCTGCAAAAATCATGCATTTAGGGTGCTGTATTTGTGACAAAACCCGAGATTTTTTAATAGAAATCATGCGTCCCGTCGCATCGAAATATTAGTCAAACGCGAGGTGACCGACCTTAGCACGACCAACGGAGTGACATTCATTGGCGACATCGGCGTTGGAATTAAATTAGAATTATTTTTGCTTCACCTCAGTTGTTCGACTTAAAATTCGAAGGGACATAACTGACAGTAAAAGTAACATTTTGTGGAAAAAAAATCAGTTCGATTTTCATGAAAATGTTACCATATGAAGACGTGAGCGCAAGAAGACCGCAAGTCCACTTGGCCCCTCAACATGTATACACTAAAGTTGCGTATAGTTTCTTATAGTTTGGTAATGTTTTATACATGTTCAGGGATCAAAAACAAATCTTTCACAACCTTCCATGATGTTTCACCCGGGAACATGTATATATTAAACATTATAAAACCCTAAGAAACTATACGTAACTTTAGTGTATACATGTTGAGGGGCCAAGTGGACTTACGGTCTTCTTACGCTCAGGTCTTCATATAGCTGTAAGTCAACCGTTTACAGATCATTACAATTATTTGTGGATAATCGTTTGCCTCAACGGCACTTACTGTGGTGTTAAGGTTGTTGTTCTTATGTCGTTATGATTTGGATATACATCACACTTGCGGTATGTGTGGATGAGCCGTTATGTCAGTTGATCACAATGCTGTCTTGTGAACATAAACCAGAAATAAAAATGGTCTAGTTAAAACAACCGGGGGGTTATTATCTATTGCGTTTAACATTAATAATTGATTTTGTTGTTTAACTACAAACAGGAATACAAAACATCTATCGGTAAGAGTCCGTCTGTGTGGAAAGTGTTCTTGCGAGTATTCAAGGGAGAAATCTTCTGGGCTGGAATTGCTCGTCTCATATACGATCTCATGTGTCTTGTTGGACCACTGGCTCTTAATGGCATCGTTGCCTATGCTATTGCATATGGGGAAGAGGTAAGAGAACTCCTGTGCAAATAAAAGTAAGCGTGTATGTTTCTCTTGTCCATTAAATAAATGAGCCGAGAGTAAAATAGTGTAAGGGATGAATTATACTTATGTGATTAATACTGAAAAGATACTAGTCTTGGAAACGCTATAGGTATCATGTTTGGAGCCCGGTTTGGAGCAAACAATGCACATCCAAAGAACGCCGGAAGTACTAACTTGGGAAGGAATTCAAACACTGTAATATAATTCAGATAGATATAAAAATCTTAAACTTGTTTGGTCTCAAATAGTTTTAGGCTTCTGTTTTAGATTTAAAAGTAACCATGGTAACAATTGATATTTGTTTTTCTTCCTATATGTTTATAGACAGAAACCCATTACTATATTACCGTTACAGAGTTTTTCTCCAATGGCTACATTTTGGTCTGTGTTATCTTCCTCGCCAATATTTTGCAGTATTTATCGTTTCAACAAAATCTATACTTGAGTAGTGTTATTGGGTTACATATACGGACTTCACTTCAGGTATGGGTATTATATCATTCCACAATTCTCATGTTCTTTCCATTTGTACTTGTTATGTTATTTTATTATTCTTATATACAGTCTGCATTTTAATGTACATTCTCGGTGGCGATGTTTTAAGGTGAGTGTGGCACAACATATATGCGCATACAAAAACATGGGTACTCACACACCCGCTCATCGACACCCTAGAAATACCAATCATACCAATAGACACTGAAATGCAGAAACAACCATCTAATCCACAAACGAATAAATAGTCTCGAAGTATAGTAACACATGAATGCACTTGGGTGGTACAACAATTTTGATGGCAAGGCAATGAATGTACGTTTTCCAGATACATGGTTCCCCAAAACACTATGTTGGCTATTTTGTATATTTAATTTGTAGCTCGTGCGGTTTATGCAGACCTCTTCCAGACTAGTAAAATATTCCATACTTAATATCAAGTATGTACAAGATACATATTTGGTGCATACGCACCAATATGAACCTCGCGCCAATCGATTCGTGTTCCACGACTCTTTAGGATATTTGGTTAAAAAGATACAGGGTTAGGTGCACTAAGTACAAAATGTGAATATATCTCACCAATGATCCTACAGATATGCGGCCACTGACCTTTTTGTTCCTTACGACCGGAGGAAAAGTTCGACATATCGCACGACTCGTGCAGTTTCATACTCCCCAAGAGTCAATGATCATTTTACCTGAGTTACAGCCCAATCAGAGCAACTTCCAATTTGACCTGACCTTTGACCTCACATGACCTTTGCGGTTTTATACTCCCCAAGTGTCAGGGATCATTTCCCCCGACTTACAGCCCAATTGAAGCAACTTTAAATTTGACCTGACCTTTCACCTCACATGACCTTTGCGGTTTTATACTCCCCAAGTGTCAGGGATCATTTTCCCAAAGTTACAAAAAATACAACAGATATCATACAGATATAACAATTTATGCGCCCTGCAATGTTTCATATATACACAGATGAAGAAAAGGATGACTTTAAAGGAAGGTGACCTGATATATTTGGAAAATCAAATTCTTTAAAATTATAACATAAAATGTCGTCTCTTTCAAGCACTCATGCAATGTTTTTTCAATTCCTAATGGAATTACCGGCATTTATACAGCGTGATATTGGTAGTCTACAGTGTTTTTATTAATGATAATCATCATGATCATGTAATATATTGATTTCAAGTGAAAGGCCCTATTTTTCTCATAAACATATTGAAATTAGAAGTTCCAACTCAGTGTATTTCCGAAGATATCATCAAAAAACTGCCTATAGTCTATGAGACTAATTCGACAGTTTTTTGATGATTTCTTCGGAAATATACCGATTTGGAACGCCAAATTTTGATGAGGTAAAGTGGGGGGTTGGAGATTGTCAATCAGGTTACCCACCTTCAATGACCAGTTATCAGATATAATCCAATATCACCACACCAACCAAGAAACAGAAAGCCAAAACCAGTTACAATCACTATCAACAGGAAAAAAACTCATAGAAGAAGACATCTGTCAAGAAATGGAGATGGCATAGAAAATGTATGACAATCAGGCCGGAAAGGTAGAGCAGAGGACGGAGTGGAGCTTGTTCAAACCCTCGCTGAAAGCAATATGTGGCACAAAGGAGCGGAAAAAGGTCATAAGAAAGGAACAGCATGGTGGAATGACACAGTGAAGTCACAGAGTGATTACGATCAGTATAAAGAAGCAAGAAAAGAATGCAAGAAAGTGGTCAAAGTAACTAGCAGAGAAATGTGAAAAATCACCCAGAGAACATTACAAGGCAGTGAAAGCTGTCAGACAAAGGGACGAACCTTCCGATCCCACATCACTGATAAATGATGAGGCTAGAAACCCACTCACTGACCAAGAAGACATAAAAAACAGATGTGAGGAATATTTTAATGAACTCCTCAACTTCAGGAACAGTCAATGCTCCCAGGAACCCTTTAATCCGGGTTTTCCTGATGAAGAAGAACCTTCTATCTTGGAAGACGAAGTTCGAGCTGTTGTGACAGAAAGTGCCAAAATTAAAGCAGCATCCAAGCATGTGGAGAGGTTGGAATCAAGTTCCTCACCAGAGTCTTTAATGCAGTATTGTGTGAGTTTTCAGCTTCATTATTTATCAGTGATGCGGGACAGCTCACTGCCTTGTAAAATTCTCTGGGTGATTTTTCACATTTTTCTGCTAGGTATTCTCCATATTCCTGCCAAGATGCATTCTTAGCTGTTTTGACAACTTTCTTGCATTCTTTTCTTGCTTTTTTATACTTATCATAATCACTCTGAGACTAGGTTCTTGTCCAATGCTAAAAAAGTGTCTTCTTTACTTTGGTGGCTTCCTTCACTGTATCATTCCACCATGCTGTTCCTTTCTTATGACCTTTTCTCGTCTTCTTTATGTCACATTTTGCTTTCAACGTATCTGTTAACGGGGTTTTGAACAAGCTCCACTCGTCCTCTGCTGTACCTTTCCGGTCTGAAAGATTGTCATACATTTTCTGCGCCATTTCTATTTCGCGACACCACAGGTGTCTCCTTCTCTGAGATTCTTCCAGTTGAAAGTGATTGTCATGTTACTGGTTTTGACTTTCTGTTTCTTGGTTGATGTGGTGCCCTGGTTTCCAACATGACTGGTCGATAGTCGGTCTCCATTCGAATGTTGGGAATGGCTTTCGAAGTCCATTATATTACATGTGTTTAGTGTGATTTCCTAGCAAGTTTAAAGTCTATCTGCGATGCCTGTTCTAGGTCATTCCACCTATCAGCTAGAAATTTGACTTTTTCTGTGTTGGAAGAATGTATTAATGATGAACAGTCCATGCAGAGCATAGCTCCAGTGTTAGGTTAGTTGACGTTTATGTTTGGTATTGTGGTCACTGCGTGGGCCAAGCTGTGCTTCCCATAGTATCCTCTGGTTTCCCACTCTACCGTTGAAATCTCCCATAAACAGTAGGTTGTTATCCGAATTAACAACTTGGATTATGTCTGATAACTGGTCATAAAAGTCATCCTTTTATGAATCATACGAGTGTTATTCAAAAGGTTCTACCTCCATCATCACATCTCTATTATCTTACGTGCCAGGTAGTTGAAATTTGGTACATCGGAAACGGTTAAAAACTGAAGCCAAAAGTTTAGTAAGCATTATATTGTAGCTTTGGATAATGTCCATAAAATGTTTTCAAGATGTGGTTGTCCAACTGCTTACTCATGATGAGTATTATGGGCCTATTTGAGCTCCCTGACATGCCTTGGGACTGCAAAACAAAATGAAACATGTTTTACATGGAAAGAAAACATCAAAAGGTTCAACAGGCACACAAATGTTAGTGAAATTTGCCATATTTCGACTAGACCACGTTTAAGGGTAATTACGTCCTATTTTAAGCAATGGATGCATCTTGACGTGGAAATAAGATAAACAGTTTGTTAATGACCTTGCATATACTTACAAAATACAAAGACTGTGCATAAGACTTATTTGATTGTAACTTATTAACCAATTAATATGACTTGAACCAACAAGTGCTTATCCAATCGAAGTCAACAACCTATGGAAAGGGTCTATGCGAAGGCTATTCTGAACATATATCGGTTTTGTTGTGCAAAAGACATATGGTCGAATCCAACGAAAAGTGTACACGGCATGTTCAGGGCCATAACTTAAAAGTATTAATCAATTGACATTCGTTTTTATATTGTGTTTATTCGCCTTGATCATACGCTTCGCGCCATATATAATAAGAACCAATCTGTGAAAAATTTAGACACAGAGACCCCAAAACATGCTATTTTATCCCATTTTTTCAAAATATTTCTTAAGGTATTTTTAAAAACATCTAAATCAGTTATGAAAAGAAGTCATTGGATTGAATGTAAATTGATTTCCTGAAAGGTGTGTATTCAAAGATTGCCTGTTAAATTTTTCACATATTTGTACATAATTATGAATTTTTTGTGATCATTTTTTGAGTGGTATTTTTTTACATTACCTACGAATACAATTTTTCATAGCACTAGATATATCTTTAAAAAATGGAAATCACATATAAATGCGCAATTGATACAAGCTTTGATATGTCCAATACTGAAATGCATTGTATTCGGACATCTTTATTATTGTGTTTAGCTGCCAGAAATTCTAAATGGCACAAAGGTAGGTTTGGTAAAAAATATGTATTACCTCCGAATACATGTTAAAAGCTGTGTCATTTCCACAAAGTGAGAGAATAGTAAACAATAGTTAAGGAATAGGTGCAGGGTAATACACTCTTTATTTCTACCAAGTTTCAATAGCCTGCGTTTAAATATTTCTGCAACAATAAAAGCAAGTATTCGTAGGTAAATTTCGGTAACCGAATATTACCTACGAATACAATTTGACATCATGACAGTATTGTGAAACACCGCCATTCATGCCAATGCCCATATTGGTACATAACGAAGGCCTGTATGTTTGCTATCAAATCATATGTCAATGAAAGGTGTGAATTCACATACATGCCCACCATGCAAAACCGAATACGGCTTAATTGTTGAAAAATATGTACTGAAATAGACGACGGTCTGCTCATTTGAAAGAAAATCAGATTCGAAGAAGATTAGAAGGGGTTAAATACTTGGATTTGTCAGCTGTCATGTGTGTTTCATTTTAAACGTTTACCGACCTTCTGGTTTCTGAGTAATTTGTGTCCAAATTGGTTTATTCGAAGGTAACTTTTGACGTTTTCGCTAAGTTTACCTACGAATACCATGAACAAAAACGACTTTCCTCATTGTTTCATGATCTAGACAACACAGTGGTGGACCCAAGTATAAAGCTAATTATAGTTGCCCTCAAACGAAAGGCCACAAGACGTAACTAATTCCAAGATTGACTTCACAAGTCTGCAATAACGGTTTTAAGCGATTTGTGTGCAATTAAGCAAATTAAAGTCACTTTAGTGCCTTTGTTTCTTACTTCAATCCTCTTTCAACCGCTGTGAACCGACATTATTAATACATGATAGGGTCTTAAGTATCAATAAACGCACATAAAGAAAATATTACATTCAAAGTGCTTTATAAAATGAAGTTTTGATTGCGATATCCACCAAAAGTCTAATTCTTACCTACAAATACTGAAATGTTACTTACGAATACAGCATAATACATGACATGTGTTATGAAGTGTCCCTACCAATGGAAATTAATTGTCAAAAACTTTCAGCGGTACCCCAGGACACTATTATTACCCATATACGGATTCATTCAACAATTATTTATTATGTAAAATTGCTGATTAACTACTTGTATATCAAAATGAAGTGGTCAAAATCTTGCTAAAAGCATCAAAATTTTTGATCTAAGGTAATAGCATTTATTCATTTGGACGTATCATCTGAAAGAGATCTAAAAACTACCATTTTATTAATTCATTACCATAATAGCCAAATTTAAACCTCTAAACTCAATATAGATATTGTTAAATCGCTCATGTTACCTACGAATACCCGGGTTTCTTCACCTTTTCATTGTATAAAGCGTTAGGTGTATGCGTATAATTCCTAATATTCTTGAAAACATATATCCTACTCGTTCTTATACAATGTGTAAATTGATTCATACTCATTTGATAAATAAAATACAGAAACTGACCTAAACTTCATTTTCAAAAATAAACTAGCATAAATTGACAAAGATCATATTGATCGCGTTATAAAAATAAAACAAATATTTTCTGGTTGAGCTAGCATTTTCCTGACACCCTGTGGTCTACATTACACGAAAAAAAGCGTTAATGGGAATATTCCATTTGTTTTAGGTTGATTAGTATTGCGATAGTGAAAGCATCCTAGTGGTATTCGTAGGTAACATTGGGTTTTGATATCACATTTACTATCACACGTCCTGGATTTATTTTTCAAGATTAGTAATGGCACTTTTGGTTCCTATAAGGCCAATATGTCAACAATCAATGGGCAAAAGGAACAAATTGTGGAGACATTTTTATTTCGGACTTTTAATTTTGGCCCGTGGACACTTTTGGTTGGATTCGACCATATATGATACTCAGTAAAACTGTACTATCTGCAAGCATTAGATATTGATTAAATTAATTGAACAAAAATAAAGCAATTTAATCATTTTCAGAAATAAATCTGTAATGATTTCCACATTGATGTTGGCTACCTTTTAACCAAAATTAGCCTTTCTTTTTCAGACCGTTTCCGACGTACCTAATCTGTATTCACTTTAACCAACACATCTTAACAACCAAAAATCACATTTTAATCAAGCAACTATTATGTTGTAGCCAAGATTTTATAGTATAACCATGGATAATTTCAATATCCTGGCACGTAAGATATTATATATAACAGAGATGTGATGATGGAGGTAGAACTTTTTGAATGACCCTCGTTTGTTGTATTTTTACAGTCTTGATTTATCTGTAGTTTCATAATTACCTAGCTGGGGGGTTTACAACCCCCCAAGCTAGGTACTGTTTTGCTATCGGATCTTTCTTCTTCTTCTTTCTGGCAATTTTCTGGCACTTTTTGCTCTAGCTCAGACATGCTTTGACCGATTTTGACCTAACTTGGTCACAACCATCACTGACTATGATCATACATGTCACATAGCACTTAAGTTGTCAAAGGTCACAGAGAGGTCAAATAGGCCAAAAATGTGATTTCAGCTAAAAATGCTTCTTCTACATATAACATCCTACAATAACGTCACTTGCACATAAGCATTGACTATATCCAGTGCTCAAAGGGTGTAAACAGAATTGAGGTCAAAGGTCATTAAGGGTGTATTTCCGGTATATAACCAAATACCTTCAAAATGCTTCTTCTGCCACAAATTACATAGCACAATAACGTCACTTGCACATAGGCATCAGCTATACCCAGTGCCTATAACTTGTACACAGAATTGGGGTCAAAAGGTCATTAAAGGTAAAATCTTACAACTGCATTATCTGGACATCTGTAAGGAGTATGGCGCTCAAACTCAGTGACAACAAATCTCATGACCAGGGGAACATTTTGCAGGGGTCAGGTCAAAGGTCATGCAGAGGTCAAATTTTAGAAATACATTTTCTGGACATCTATAAGAGGTACGGGGTCAAACTCGATGACAACAAACCTTGTGACACGGGAAACATTTTAAAAGGTCAAACGTCCCAGCTAGGTTTGTGGTCTATGACCACCATTTGCCACTAGTTTCTTTCTTTCTTTCTTTCTTTCTTCTTCTGCCAACAAACTCCAAAATGCTTCTCCTCCTACATGTTACACCCTACAATTACGAAACTTGCTCATATGTATCGACTATGTCCAGTGCCCATAGTGTCTAAACAGAATTGGGGTCAAAGGTCATTAAGGGGGCATTTCCGGTATATAACCAAATACCATCAAAATGCTTCTTCTGCCACATATTATATAGTACAATGATGTCATTTGCATATGGTCGAATCCAACCAAAAGTGTCCACGGGCCAAAAATAAAAGTCCGAAATAAAAATGTCTCCACAATTTTTCCTTTTGCCCATTGATTGATGACATATTGGCCTTATAGGAACCAACCAAAAGTGCCATTACTAATCTTGAAAAATAAATCCAGGACGTGTGATAGTAAATGTGATATCAAAACCCAATGTTACCTACGAATACCACTAGGATGCTTTCACTATCGCAATACTAATCAACCTAAAACAAATGGAATATTCCCATTAACGCTTTTTCGTGTAATGTAGACCACAGGGTGTCAACCAGAAAATATTTGTTTTATTTTTATAACGCGATCAATATGATCTTAGTCAATTTATGCTAGTTTATTTTTGAAAATGAAGTTTAGGTCAGTTTCTGTATTTTATTTATCAAATGAGTATGAATCAATTTACACATTGTATAAGAACGAGTATGATATATGTTTTCAAGAATATTAGGAATTATACGCGTACACCTAACGCTTTATACAATGAAAAGGTGAAGAAACCCGGGTATTCGTAGGTAACATGAGCGATTTAACAATATCTATATTGAGTTTATAGGTTTAAATTTTGCTATTATGGTAATAAATTAATAAAATGGTAGTTTTTAGATCCCTTTCAGATGGTACGTCCAAATGAATAAATGCTATTTAATTAGATCAAAAATTTTTGATGCTTTTAGCAAGATTTTGACCACTTCATTTTGATATACAAGTAGTTAATCAGCAATTTTACATAATAAATAATTGTTGAATGAATCCGTATATGGGTAATAATAGTGTCCTGGGGTACCGCTTAAAGTTTTTGACAATTAATTTCCATTGGTAGGGACACTTCATTACACATGTCATGTATTATGCTGTATTCGTAAGTAACATTTCAGTATTTGTAGGTAAGAATTAGACTTTTGGTGGATATCGCAATCAAAACTTCATTTTATAAAGCACTTTGAATGTATTATTTTCTTTTATGTGCGTTTATTGATACTTTAGACCCTATCATGTATTAATAATGTCGGTTCACAACGGTTGAAAGAGGATTGAAGTAAGAAACAAAGGCACTAAAGTGACTTTAATTTGCTTAATTGCACACAAATCGCTTAAAACCGTTATTGCAGACTTGTGAAGTCCATCTTGGAGTCAGTTACGTCTTGTGGCCTTTCGTTTGAGGGCAACTACAATTAGCTTTATACCAGGGTCCATCAATGTGTTGTCTAGATCATGAGACAATGAGAACAGTCGTTTTTCCATGGTATTCGTAGGTAACCTTAGCGAAAACGTCAAAAGTTACCTTCGAATAAATCAATTTGGACACAAATTACTAAGAAACCAGAAGGTCAGTAAACATTTAAAATGAAGCACACATGACAGTTGACAAATCCAAGTATTTATCCCCTTCTAATCTTCTTTGAATCTAATTTTTCTTTCAAATGAGCAGACCGTCGTCTATTTCAGTACATATTTCACCAATTAAGCCGTATTCAGTTTTGCATGGTGGGCATGTATGTGAATTCGCAACTTTCATTGACATATGATTTGATAGCAAACATACAGGCATTCGTTATGTACCAATATGGGCATTGGCAAGAATGGCGGTGTTTCACAATACTGTCATGATGTCAAAAGTGTATTCGTAGGTAACATTCGGTTACCGAAATTTACCTACGAATACTTGCTTTTATTGACATCTCAGAAATATTTAAACGCAGGTTATTGAAACTTGGTAGAAATAAAGAGTGTATTACCCTGCACCTATTGCTTAACTATTGTTTACTATTCTCTCACTTTGTGGAAATGGCACAGCTTTTAACATGTATTCGGAGGTAATGCATATTTTTTACCAAACCTACCTTTGTGCCATTTAGAATTTCTGGCAGCTAAACACAATAATAAAGATGTCCGATTGCAATGCATTTCAGTATTGGACATATCAAAGCTTGTATCAATTGCGCATTTATTAGTGACTTCCATTTTTTAAAGATATATCTAGTGCTATGAAAAATTGTATTCGTAGGTAATGTAAAAAAATACCACTCAAAATATTATCACAAAAAATTCATAATTATGTACAAATATGTGAAAAATTAAACAGGCAATCTTTGAATACACACCTTTCAGGAAATCAATTTAGATTCAATCCAATGACTTCTTTTCATAACTGATTTAGATGTTTTTAAAAATACTTTAAGAAATATTTTGAAAAAATGGGTAAAAATAGCATGTTTTGGGGTCTCTGTGTCTAAGTTTTTCACAGAAGGGGTCTTATTATATATGGCGCGAAGCGTATGATCAAAGCGAATAAACACAATACAAAAACGAATGCCAATTGATTAATACTTTTAAGTTATGGCCCTGAACATGCCGTGTACACTTTTCGTTGGATTCGACCATATATGCATCGGTTATACCACACGCCTATAACTTGCATACAGAATTGGGTCAAAGGTCATTAAAGGGTAAAATCTTACAATTGCATTATCTGGACATCTGTAAGGGGTATGGGTCTCAAACTCGGTGACAACAAATCACATGACCAGTGGAACATTTTGCAGGGGTCAGGTCAAAGGTCATGCAGAGGTCAAATTTTAGAAATGCATTTCCTGGACATCTGTAAGGGGTACGGGGCTCAAATTTGGTGACAACAAATTTCATGATCAGGGGAACATTTTGGAATACTTTGCAGGAGTCAGGTCAAAGGGTATCTGGGGTCAAATCTTATAATTTCATTTTCTGGATATCTGTAAGGGGTATGGGGCAATAAATCTCATGACCAGGGGAACATTTTGCAGGGGTCAGGGCAAAGGTCATCCAGAGGTCAAATCTTAGAAATGAATTTTCTGGACATCTGTAAGGGTACAGGGCTCAAACTCGGTGACAACAAACTTGATGAACAGGGAACATTTTGGAACATTTTACAGGGGTCAGGTCAAAGGTCATCTGGGGTCAAATCTCAGAATTGCATTTTCTGGACATCTGTAAGGAATACGGGACTCAAACTCGGTGACAACAAACCTCATGACCAGGGGAACATTTTTGGAACATTTTGCAGGGGTCAGATACCTCCACAAACCTAGCTGGGGCGTGTTGGTGTTGTGGAGGTATCTGACCCCTGCAAAATGTTCCCCCCTGGTCATGAGGTTTGTTGTCACCGAGTTTGAATCCCGTACTCCTTACAGATGTCCAGAAAATGCAATTTTAAGATTTGACCCCAGATGACCTTTTGTCCTGACCCCTGTAAATGTTCCAAAAATGTTCCCTGTTCATCAAGTTTGTTGTCACCGAGTTTGAGCCCTGTACCCTTTACAGATGTCAAGAAAATGCATTTCGAAAATTTGACCTCTGGATGACCTTTGCCCTGACCCCTGCAAAATGTTCCCCTGGTCATGAGATTTATTGCCCCATACCCCTTACAGATATCCAGAAAATGAAATTATAAGATTTGACCCCAGATAACCTTTGACCTGACTCCTGCAAAGTATTCCAAAATGTTCCCCTGATCATGAAATTTGTTGTCACCAAATTTGAGCCCCTGTACCCCTTTACAGATGTCCAGGAAATGCATTTCTAAAATTTGACCTCTGCATGACCTTTGACCTGACCCCTGCAAAATGTTCCACTGGTCATGTGATTTGTTGTCACCGAGTTTGAGACCCATACCCCTTACATATGTCCAGATAATGCAATTGTAAGATTTTACCCCTTTAATGACCTTTGACCCAATTCTGTATGCAAGTTATAGGCGTGTGGTATAACCGATGCATATATGGTCGAATCCAACGAAAAGTGTACACGGCATGTTCAGGGCCATAACTTAAAAGTATTAATCAATTGGCATTCGTTTTTGTATTGTGTTTATTCGCCTTGATCATACGCTTCGCGCCATATAAATAAGACCCCTTCTGTGAAAAACTTAGACACAGAGACCCCAAAACATGCTATTTTTACCCATTTTTTCAAAATATTTCTTAAAGTATTTTTAAAAACATCTAAATCAGTTATGAAAAGAAGTCATTGGATTGAATCTAAATTGATTTCCTGAAAGGTGTGTATTCAAAGATTGCCTGTTTAATTTTTCACATATTTGTACATAATTATGAATTTTTTGTGATAATATTTTGAGTGGTATTTTTTTACATTACCTACGAATACAATTTTTCATAGCACTAGATATATCTTTAAAAAATGGAAGTCACTAATAAATGCGCAATTGATACAAGCTTTGATATGTCCAATACTGAAATGCATTGCAATCGGACATCTTTATTATTGTGTTTAGCTGCCAGAAATTCTAAATGGCACAAAGGTAGGTTTGGTAAAAAATATGCATTACCTCCGAATACATGTTAAAAGCTGTGCCATTTCCACAAAGTGAGAGAATAGTAAACAATAGTTAAGCAATAGGTGCAGGGTAATACACTCTTTATTTCTACCAAGTTTCAATAACCTGCGTTTAAATATTTCTGAGATGTCAACAATAAAAGCAAGTATTCGTAGGTAAATTTCGGTAACCGAATGTTACCTACGAATACACTTTGACATCATGACAGTATTGTGAAACACCGCCATTCATGCCAATGCCCATATTGGTACATAACGAATGCCTGTATGTTTGCTATCAAATCATATGTCAATGAAAGTTGCGAATTCACATACATGCCCACCATGCAAAACTGAATACGGCTTAATTGGTGAAAAATATGTACTGAAATAGACGACGGTCTGCTCATTTGAAAGAAAAATCAGATTCAAAGAAGATTAGAAGGGGATAAATACTTGGATTTGTCAACTGTCATGTGTGCTTCATTTTAAATGTTTACCGACCTTTTGGTTTCTTAGTAATTTGTGTCCAAATTGATTTATTCGAAGGTAACTTTTGACGTTTTCGCTAAGGTTACCTACGAATACCATGGAAAAACGACTGTTCTCATTGTCTCATGATCTAGACAACACATTGATGGACCCTGGTATAAAGCTAATTGTAGTTGCCCTCAAACGAAAGGCCACAAGACGTAACTGACTCCAAGATGGACTTCACAAGTCTGCAATAACGGTTTTAAGCGATTTGTGTGCAATTAAGCAAATTAAAGTCACTTTAGTGCCTTTGTTTCTTACTTCAATCCTCTTTCAACCGTTGTGAACCGACATTATTAATACATGATAGGGTCTAAAGTATCAATAAACGCACATAAAGAAAATAATACATTCAAAGTGCTTTATAAAATGAAGTTTTGATTGCGATATCCACCAAAAGTCTAATTCTTACCTACAAATACTGAAATGTTACTTACGAATACAGCATAATACATGACATGTGTAATGAAGTGTCCCTACCAATGGAAATTAATTGTCAAAAACTTTAAGCGGTACCCCAGGACACTATTATTACCCATATACGGATTCATTCAACAATTATTTATTATGTAAAATTGCTGATTAACTACTTGTATATCAAAATGAAGTGGTCAAAATCTTGCTAAAAGCATCAAAAATTTTGATCTAATTAAATAGCATTTATTCATTTGGACGTACCATCTGAAAGGGATCTAAAACTACCATTTTATTAATTTATTACCATAATAGCAAAATTTAAACCTATAAACTCAATATAGATATTGTTAAATCGCTCATGTTACCTACGAATACCCGGGTTTCTTCACCTTTTCATTGTATAAAGCGTTAGGTGTACGCGTATAATTCCTAATATTCTTGAAAACATATATCATACTCGTTCTTATACAATGTGTAAATTGATTCATACTCATTTGATAAATAAAATACAGAAACTGACCTAAACTTCATTTTCAAAAATAAACTAGCATAAATTGACTAAGATCATATTGATCGCGTTATAAAAATAAAACAAATATTTTCTGGTTGACACCCTGTGGTCTACATTACACGAAAAAAGCGTTAATGGGAATATTCCATTTGTTTTAGGTTGATTAGTATTGCGATAGTGAAAGCATCCTAGTGGTATTCGTAGGTAACATTGGGTTTTGATATCACATTTACTATCACACGTCCTGGATTTATTTTTCAAGATTAGTAATGGCACTTTTGGTTGGTTCCTATAAGGCCAATATGTCATCAATCAATGGGCAAAAGGAAAAATTGTGGAGACATTTTTATTTCGGACTTTTATTTTTGGCCCGTGGACACTTTTGGTTGGATTCGACCATATGCAAATGACATCATTGTACTATATAATATGTGGCAGAAGAAGCATTTTGATGGTATTTGGTTATATACCGGAAATGCCCCCTTAATGACCTTTGACCCCAATTCTGTTTAGACACTATGGGCACTGGACATAGTCGATACATATGAGCAAGTTTCGTAATTGTAGGGTGTAACATGTAGGAGGAGAAGCATTTTGGAGTTTGTTGGCAGAAGAAGAAAGAAAGAAAGAAAGAAAGAAACTAGTGGCAAATGGTGGTCATAGACCACAAACCTAGCTGGACGTTTGACCTTTTAAAATGTTTCCCGGTCACAAGGTTTGTTGTCATCGAGTTTGACCCCGTACCTCTTATAGATGTCCAGAAAATGTATTTCTAAAATTTGACCTCTGCATGACCTTTGACCTGACCCCTGCAAAATGTTCCCCTGGTCATGAGATTTGTTGTCACTGAGTTTGAGCGCCATACTCCTTACAGATGTCCAGATAATGCAGTTGTAAGATTTTACCCCTTTAATGACCTTTGACCCCAATTCTGTGTACAAGTTATAGGCACTGGGTATAGCCGATGCCTATGTGCAAGTGACGTTATTGTGCTATGTAATTTGTGGCAGAAGAAGCATTTTGAAGGTATTTGGTTATATACCGGAAATACACCCTTAATGACCTTTGACCTCAATTCTGTTTACACCCTTTGAGCACTGGATATAGTCAATGCTTATGTGCAAGTGACGTTATTGTAGGATGTTATATGTAGAAGAAGCATTTTTAGCTGAAATCACATTTTTGGCCTATTTGACCTCTCTGTGACCTTTGACAACTCTTCATTGCTTAAAATAGGACGTAATTACCCTTAAACGTGGTCTAGTCGAAATATGGCAAATTTCACTAACATTTGTGTGCCTGTTGAACCTTTTGATGTTTTCTTTCCATGTAAAACATGTTTCATTTTGTTTTGCAGTCCCAAGGCATGTCAGGGAGCTCAAATAGGCCCATAATACTCATCATGAGTAAGCAGTTGGACAACCACATCTTGAAAACATTTTATGGACATTATCCAAAGCTACAATATAATGCTTACTAAACTTTTGGCTTCAGTTTTTAACCGTTTCCGATGTACCAAATTTCAACTACCTGGCACGTAAGATAATAGAGATGTGATGATGGAGGTAGAACCTTTTGAATAACACTCGTATGATTCATAAAAGGATGACTTTTATGACCAGTTATCAGACATAATCCAAGTTGTTAATTCGGATAACAACCTACTGTTTATGGGAGATTTCAACGGTAGAGTGGGAAACCAGAGGATACTATGGGAAGCACAGCTTGGCCCACGCAGTGACCACAATACCAAACATAAACGTCAACTAACCTAACACTGGAGCTATGCTCTGCATGGACTGTTCATCATTAATACATTCTTCCAACACAGAAAAAGTCAAATTTCTAGCTGATAGGTGGAATGACCTAGAACAGGCATCGCAGATAGACTTTAAACTTGCTAGGAAATCACACTAAACACATGTAATATAATGGACTTCGAAAGCCATTCCCAACATTCGAATGGAGACCGACTATCGACCAGTCATGTTGGAAACCAGGGCACCACATCAACCAAGAAACAGAAAGTCAAAACCAGTAACATGACAATCACTTTCAACTGGAAGAATCTCAGAGAAGGAGACACCTGTGGTGTCGCGAAATAGAAATGGCGCAGAAAATGTATGACAATCTTTCAGACCGGAAAGGTACAGCAGAGGACGAGTGGAGCTTGTTCAAAACCCCGTTAACAGATACGTTGAAAGCAAAATGTGACATAAAGAAGACGAGAAAAGGTCATAAGAAAGGAACAGCATGGTGGAATGATACAGTGAAGGAAGCCACCAAAGTAAAGAAGACACTTTTTTAGCATTGGACAAGAACCTAGTCTCAGAGTGATTATGATAAGTATAAAAAAGCAAGAAAAGAATGCAAGAAAGTTGTCAAAACAGCTAAGAATGCATCTTGGCAGGAATATGGAGAATACCTAGCAGAAAAATGTGAAAAATCACCCAGAGAATTTTACAAGGCAGTGAGCTGTCCCGCATCACTGATAAATAATGAAGCTGAAAACTCACACAATACTGCATTAAAGACTCTGGTGAGGAACTTGATTCCAACCTCTCCACATGCTTGGATGCTGCTTTAATTTTGGCACTTTCTGTCACAACAGCTCGAACTTCGTCTTCCAAGATAGAAGGTTCTTCTTCATCAGGAAAACCCGGATTAAAGGGTTCCTGGGAGCATTGACTGTTCCTGAAGTTGAGGAGTTCATTAAAATATTCCTCACATCTGTTTTTTATGTCTTCTTGGTCAGTGAGTGGGTTTCTAGCCTCATCATTTATCAGTGATGTGGGATCGGAAGGTTCGTCCCTTTGTCTGACAGCTTTCACTGCCTTGTAATGTTCTCTGGGTGATTTTTCACATTTCTCTGCTAGTTACTTTGACCACTTTCTTGCATTCTTTTCTTGCTTCTTTATACTGATCGTAATCACTCTGTGACTTCACTGTGTCATTCCACCATGCTGTTCCTTTCTTATGACCTTTTTCCGCTCCTTTGTGCCACATATTGCTTTCAGCGAGGGTTTGAACAAGCTCCACTCCGTCCTCTGCTCTACCTTTCCGGCCTGATTGTCATACATTTTCTATGCCATCTCCATTTCTTGACAGATGTCTTCTTCTATGAGTTTTTTCCTGTTGATAGTGATTGTAACTGGTTTTGGCTTTCTGTTTCTTGGTTGGTGTGGTGATATTGGATTATATCTGATAACTGGTCATTGAAGGTGGGTAACCTGATTGACAATCTCACCCCCCCCCCACTTTACCTCATCAAAATTTGGCGTTCCAAATCGGTATATTTCGAAGAAATCATCAAAAACTGTCGAATTAGTCTCATAGACTATAGGCAGTTTTTGATGATATCTTCGGAAATACACCGAGTTGGAACTTTTTATTTCAACATGTTTATGAGAAAAATAGGGCCTTTCACTTGAAATCAATATATTACATGATCATGATGATTATCATTAATAAAAACACTGTAGACTACCAATATCACGCTGTATAAATGCCGGTAATTCCATTAGGAATTGAAAAACATTGCATGAGTGCTTGAAAGAGACGACATTTTATGTTATAATTTTAAAGAATTTGATTTTCCAAATATATCAGGTCACCTTCCTTTAAAGTCATCCTTTTCTTCATCTGTGTATATATGAAACATTGCAGGGCGCATAAATTGTTATATCTGTATGATATCTGTTGTATTTTTTGTAACTTTGGGAAAATGATCCCTGACACTTGGGGAGTATAAAACCGCAAAGGTCATGTGAGGTGAAAGGTCAGGTCAAATTTAAAGTTGCTTCAATTGGGCTGTAAGTCGGGGGAAATGATCCCTGACACTTGGGGAGTATAAAACCGCAAAGGTCATGTGAGGTCAAAGGTCAGGTCAAATTGGAAGTTGCTCTGATTGGGCTGTAACTCAGGTAAAATGATCATTGACTCTTGGGGAGTATGAAACTGCACGAGTCGTGCGATATGTCGAACTTTTCCTCCGGTCGTAAGGAACAAAAGGTCAGTGGCCGCATATCTGTAGGATCATTGGTGAGATATATTCACATTTTGTACTTAGTGCACCTAACCCTGTATCTTTTTAACCAAATATCCTAAAGAGTCGTGGAACACGAATCGATCGGCGCGAAGTTCATATTGGTGCGTATGCACCAAATATGTATCTTGTACATACTTGATATTAAGTATGGAATATTTTACTAGTCTGGAAGAGGTCTGCATAAACCGCACGAGCTACAAATTAAATATACAAAATAGCCAACATAGTGTTTTGGGGAACCATGTATCTGGAAAACGTACATTCATTGCCTTGCCATCAAAATTGTTGTACCACCCAAGTGCATTCATGTGTTACTATACTTCGAGACTATTTATTCGTTTGTGGATTAGATGGTTGTTTCTGCATTTCAGTGTCTATTGGTATGATTGGTATTTCTAGGGTGTCGATGAGCGGGTGTGTGAGTACCCATGTTTTGTATGCGCATATATGTTGTGCCACACTCACCTTAAAACATCGCCACCGAGAATGTACATTAAAATGCAGACTGTATATAAGAATAATAAAATAACATAACAAGTACAAATGGAAAGAACATGAGAATTGTGGAATGATATAATACCCATACCTGAAGTGAAGTCCGTAGCTGAAATATATTCCGTCTCTGTGATGTTCTTTGCAACTGGGTGTAGAACAAAACCAACTCCATGCTTGGCTCTTTTGTTCTTTTCAACTCCTGACCATATGAGAACAGAACATAACTGTTGTGGATTTCTTTCATCCCATATTCCTTTCGTTGGTGTTTGATATTCCCATGATATTGATTCTGGTTCTTTGTCACCTAAGCCACTGGAATTCCAAGTGGCTATTAATCTTTCCATTGTTCTAGTCCTTTAGAGGTCACTTCCAGTGTAAAAGCAAATGCCGTCCACAATTGTTTTTAGCCAGGAAAAATTAACACTCAATTGATGGTAAAAATTGTATGTAAATTGTACGTAGGTCCCGACTAAAGATTACTGTTTCGTCTTTATGGGAATCTAATCTCCAATATCTGGAAGAAACTTTTGGGGACCTGCGTGGAATTATCCTATAAAAAATCCAGACCGTATATACACGAAAAATGGCAGGTTCCATTAACCACATGTATACCCGGTATAATATAGGAGTATAGCACGTCAGGCACGTGTTGCCGGAGCGGCCCAGCGAGTTCAAATCGATAATGTATTGTGCATATGTCGCTGCCCATTTATTGTTGGATTTCTGTATGTAAAACACGCCGTTATCAACAATTGAGCGCTATTAATACACATTAATGTTTTTAAACAAATAAAATCCCAAAATATGGTACGTTTTCTGTCTTTGCTTGGCACGTGGTATGTTGAATAATGAAGTTGCGATTATATGTTTAAATTTGATGCTGGTGATTTGTCGATACTGTATAGGCCTACATTATAGCGGCGCAGTGCAGCGTGGGTTCGAACCCCTCCGGCGCCTCTGCCGAACTAAATTTCCTTTTTTTTTAAATTTCATATTATGTTAGGGAAATGTGGCTGGGAGAATGAATGTATGGCGAAGAGTGGTGTGATCGCACAGTGACGCCACTTGCACATGTGCATTGTTGTTACGCTTTGCCTTTGGGGTGTTCTCAGATTTGGGGTCAAATGTCATTAAGGGGTAACTCCTTCCGATTTAGGGCCAAAAACGTGATTTTGACACTCAAAATTCTTCTTCTTCTTCTACAAATAACATAATACAAATGCATCGACATTAGCCAGTGTCTATGGGTGTTCACAGATTTTGGGTCAAAGGTCATTAAGAGGGTTATTTAAAAAAACTAAATTCTGTCTAAAATTACATTGTACAGTGACGAGACCTGCACATAAGCATTGTTATTTGTCAACGTCTATTAGGTGTTGACCAAGGGTCAAAGGTCATTAAGGGGTTATTTCCGGTCCAAGACAAAAAAAATCTTCAAAATGCTACTTTTGCCACAAACAACATAGCAGAGTGACGCCACTTGCACACATGCATTGAAATTAGTCAGTGTCTATAATTTGTTCACAAATTTGGGGTCAAAGGTTATTAAGGGGTCACTTCCGATCTAAAACCAAATACCTACAACAATTTTTATTAGCCAAGTAAAACATTCCACAGTGACGGTATGTTCACACATGAAATATTATTACAAACTATGTGGTATTTTTGGGGTCAAAGATCATTAAGGAGTCACTTCCGGTCTAAAACAAAATACCGTTATCAATGTTTGTTAGCCAGGAAAAACATAGCAAAGAGCCGGTATGTTCACACATGAATTGCTGTTACCCAGTGTATATGTGGTAGTTTTTATTTGGAGTCAAAGATCATTAAGGGGTCACTTCCGGTCCGAGACGAAATACCTTAAAATTGCTTCTTCTGCCACAAACAACATAGCTGCGCTGAGTGACGCTAATTGCACACATGAATTGACATTAGCCAGTATCTATAGGATGCTAACATATTTGGGTTTAAAGGTCATTAAGCGGACCGGTTTGTTCGTGTTGTAGTATTCATTCTTATTCATTTTTTAAATATTTTTTTTAGACTATGGTATACGATAAAGCACTACGTCTGTCAAGTTATACTATTTCCGGAGGGAGTATGACACTTGGACAGATCACCAATCACATGTCTACAGATGCTTTCAATTTGTTCTACTTTTGCCAAAGATTGCACTATCTATGGGCAGTTCCGTTCAGAGTAGGTGATCTTTTTTGTTTTTGTCATAATACTAGGCTTTAATTTCGTCACAATCCTAGGCTTTGATCTTCGGGAAAACCCTCATGCTCGCCAATGCATAAGATGATCATAAGATAATAATTATACCTACATGTATGTGTAGGCCTACTGACCGGGAGCTATCTAGATATTTGATGTTTATCAGCAGTCTCCGGTGACCAGAAATAAGAGACAAAATTGTTCGAAAAAAAAAGTTGCGAAATGATGAAACTTGGTAGCTGTCATCATTACATTTCTGGAATGAACGACATTGAACACGTATTATTTGTTGCGGGCGAAGTTAAACAAAATAATGCACCCGCGCTGATGTTGATGCGTCTAATGCACGAGCCCCGAAGGAGTGTATGAAAGAGTGTATGAAGAGTGTATTTAGAGTGTATGAAACACAATCAATGCCTCCGTGTACTTTTCTAACCGCTTTTCGGATTGACTGCTTTGGTGAATGGTGATTAACAATAATTTCTTGACATTGGGAGGGTAAAATGGGTGGAGGTGGGGAGGAATAAGAATGTTTTGGTAAGTCAAAGGGGGTAGAGGCCATACAATTATTTGGCAGATTGGAAGGGGGAGCAAGCAATATTTGGCATACATTGACGGCCACTATTTTGATAAAAGGAAAACAGTAAAGAAACGTTAAAATATGTAAAATTTCCTGTTCGCTACGCTCGCGTTATATATCTAGACAATTTAAGCTTACAACTAATATAATATAATAATATAATATAATATAATATAATATAATATAATATAATATAATATATAATAAAAGTATATAATTCCGATGTTTAAAAAATTACAAACATTGGTCATTTTCATTATTCATTTCTCCAGCTTATTGCAGTGACCGCTTTGCTATATCTTCAAGTTGACTTGGCTTCATTTCTAGCTCTTGGTACTATTCTGATCGCTGTTCCTATAGAGCTTATAACAGCACGTATACAAACAAAGAAGCAAAAACTTGTCATGGTAAGAGTTATTTAAATGGACAATCCACTACTTTTCCAGAAATTAATCGAAATGAATCAGATTAAGGCACTTTCTAAGGCACTTTAAAAACAAAATTTGTATAAATCGTGGCGACGTGAATTGAAGGAATCCAATAAAGACAAAAAAATTAACCTACACGTAGTACATGTGTAATAAATTAATATGTAAACTTGTGTTTTTGTTCTCATGATTGCAAGTGCGACTAGAAAACCATGGTTAATTAGGCCTAAATGAAAAGAAGTGAAAAAGGTGATGTTAAATTCCATGGTTCAGCAAAAATACTATGCAAAGGTGGGTGACCGGCCCCTTAACCGGCCCCGATTTGTATTAATGCATGTGCATAGATTTTCCATTGACCGTACTCCCTTTGTCTGCTAGATCCTCAAGTGGACTACCATCCTTGCGATTTTTGCTAAAAATGCTTTAAAACACATGCGTCTATGGAAAAGAGGTATGGATGGCGGATACCTTCAAAATACGCCTAAGATAATACGCCTAACCTTAGACGTCTAAGGTGCAATCTTAGACGTCTAAGATGCATTCTTAGACGCCTAAGATGCAATCTTAGACGTCTGAGAATTTCGCGGTAGACTTAAATCAACGAATGACAGGACCCAAAATCCCAAACAACCAATCATCTTAGGCGTATTCAATTATTGACCAATGAAATCTTAGACGCCTAAGATTTTACACGCCTAAGATTTTTCTTAGACGTCCAAGATTGACCATTTGACCGTGACTAGTGATGGACGGTATCGCAAATTTGATCAAAACGTACGACGGACGCTGTAGAGATGCTCTCACTGGCGCCTGTTGTTGTTGGTCAGACCCTGTAGATGATGCTGCAGGCAGTGTGTTGGCATGGTTGGCGGTCGTGCTATTTGGTCAAACTGATCTACTACCTGATACAAAAATGGGGCGGTGATTAGCCATAATTCTGCTGGATTATAATGGCACTTCCCTGATAATAGTGAATAAAATATTCTAAACTTAGGCCTATATTACGGTATACCATCTCCACCAATTCCCCCTTTTTTATTTAATTCCTCGATTTTTTTTTTTATTCCCCTTTTTTTATTCAATTCCCCGATTTTTTTTAATTCCCTTTTTTTTATTCAATTCCCCGATTTTTTTTAATTCCCCCTTTTTTATTTAATTCCCCGATTTTTTTTAAATTTCCCCTTTTTTATTTAATTCCCCCATTTTTTTTATTTCCCCCTTTAAAAAAAAATTCAATTCCACCTTTTTTTAATCCTCCTTTTTAAAATAGTAATATCTTTTTTTTTTCATTCATTCATTCATATTTTTTTTCCAAAGTAGTTTATTCTTTTTGGAACAATTTCCCCTTTTTTTAAAATTCCCGCAACGGCCTCATTGTGAGTGTCCGTGCCTTAGGCACGGACACTCACAAAGCGTGCCTTCGGCACGCTGGCTTTAAGAGTGGTACTGCGGCCGTGTATGAGTGAGGGAATCGCCAATGACATGCGTGCCTACGGCACTATTTGATTTTTGCCTAGACTCTCCTCCCGACTATTTTTCTGGTATCCCTCGCCGCTTTCGGCGGCGGTAGATCGCCCAACTCCGCCTTCGGTGGAGACTAATTTTCTGCCACAATGAATGGTGTTTTTGCAATCATAGACCCTGGAAGATCTTCCAGGGTCTATGTTGCAATAGACTCTCCGCCTTCGGCGGAGACTAATTTTCTAGATTATCATGATTAGCTAATCTAGATTATCATGATTAGCCGTACAATCCCTTCGGCGGAGACTAATTGTCTGCCACAATGAATGGTGTTTTTGCAATCATAGACCCTGGAAGATCTTCCAGGGTCTATGTTGCAAATAGTCTGTGTTACAGACCGTGTACCTAAATTATCCATAGGGAGATAAACTACTGGGAACCACACACTCTCGGAAACCATAGTGGGCAATAATGATCATGATAGCCTGAGTGCCGTAGACTTATTTCAAGTCACGGGACTAGTAACAATATTCATGATCGATCACTGCGCATGGTATCTGTAATACGAGCTGGGGCTAGTAGTCTTCTAAGGTGCTTTGTGAGCTAGGCGAGCTATCACATTGGTGATACCGTCCACCACTAAAATATCAATCTTAGACGTGTAAGAAATCTTAGGCGTGTAAAATCTTAGGCGTCTAAGATTTCATTGGTCAATAATTGAATACGCCTAAGATGATTGGTTGTTTGGGATTTCTGATCCTGTGATTCGTTGATTTAAGTATACCGAAATTCTTACACGCCTAAGATTGCATCTTAGACGCCTAAGAATGTCTAAGATTAGGTATGTCACAGTGGCTGCACAATAATTCTGCCACACTGTGCATGCAAGCATAACAGTGAATTGAAAAGCGCGCGCTTCAAAGTTGACCAATTTTAGAAAACATCTATGTCAAAAAATGAATTTCCTCATATGCTTCATTTATCCAAATTGTTTGAATTTTTAATATATGGTGTGTGAAGACTTTCCGAGGCTACCATCGGGTCCGCAAAAATTAAATATTGTTTTGTTTAAGAGCTACTGCCTGTTTTATGGATTTTTGAAGATCGCTCATAAATCAGTAAATATAGGCCTATTGAAATAAAGGGACCTACCACCATTTAGCTGAAATATTAATCTTTCTTAGCATGTAAATTATTTCCGTCGACAACGAATGAAACACTTGCCTTGCCTTGAGTAAAACTAATTAAAAACCAAATAAATTTTTAGGGAGTAATTTTCCAAACCACAATAGCTCTAAGCCATTGTGTGTGTCCAAGGCCAATTTTCTTTTTTGTATACGCGATACAGTATCCTGTTACCATTTTTCCATTTGTCTTCCCATGTTAATCCAGATAACAAAATGTTAATTTAAAGTCTCATTGCAAATGAATTTTTATTTTACTTTTCGGAATTGAGCAATGGTGACACATACCATGTTTACAGAAAAAAATGAAAATTCTATTCCAGACATCGTCAAAATGTCAAACTTTGTGTATTTTTTGTATTATATTTAAGTAATTAACTGCAGTTTCTTTATTCAACATCATAACAGGTTCATACTTGACAAATTTATGGTGAATGAATAGACTTTCATTAAATATTGAAAAAACCCAAAATTACTCATGCCTAATTTACATAATAATATCATGAATGCATAATTAGCTGTAATTAGCTAATTTGCATAATTAATTACTTTTTGTGTATTTTTTGTTATCAATTGAAATAACTCCCGCACCCTGATATCATGTACGGTTTTCTATTGGCATCAATTTTGCATATTAATTAGCTGAACTTAGTCATTTTTTCACCTTTAATTTGTCTGCAGATTGGCTGAAATAGCTAAAATAGTATATTTGGTTAATTTATTATAATTATTCAATGATAGATTTTTAAATTTGGTTTTCTTTAACGAAGTACGGAAAGATAGGCATTTAACCTGTGATACTTAAAATAACGCTGCTTTTTCAAAATCTCGAAATGTGCCAATTTTGTCATTATAGCCATTTGTGGCAGGTTTTAATTCCATTTATGAGCATCTTAAAATTGACACTACATCACAATGCATTGACCGATTTCAATTCCGTTTTTTGATTTTTGATACTTTAATAAAGCTCATTCATGTAGAAACATTAAATAACGTGTTTCTGCTGCGCTTATTTTTGGGTTGATATGCCTACTAAGATTGCATCTTAGACGTCTAAGGTTAGGCGTATTATCTTGGGCGTATTTTGAAGGTATCCGCCATCTATAAAGAGGTATATTTAGTCGTTAAAAGTTCTGAAAATGTAATCCAGAAAACTGGGTCTGGATCGTGAATTTCACTATCAACCAAAAAGCATGTCTCGTATTATTATTACTGATTTCAGTAAAGCGTTTGATCGCGTAGATCATAACATTGCCATCCCCAAGTTGCTAAAAATGGGTGCTAGACCCGCAGTCCTACCATGGATATGCAGTTTTTTGTCTAACAGAGTCCAATGTGTTAGGTATCATAATATATTATCTGAGTGGAGTGAACTCACGGGAGGGGTCCCACAGGGCACTCTGGATGGCCCAACCATTTTTCTTGCCCTGGCAAATGATGCCGCTATAATGAAAGATACCAACAAACTTGCGCTCAAATATGTGGATGACTTGACTATGGTTGAGAATACATTTGTTGACCAGAACAGTACCATCCAGTGTGACCTGGACAAATTTAATAATTGGACCACTGACAATCATATGAATTTGAACGCGTCTAAGTGTATGTTTATGGATGTCACCTTTGTAGCAATCCCACCAGTGCTAGTCCCACTTCGTTTGGGTAGCGAGCATTTACAAAGCAAATGTGGTTAAGATCTTGGGAGTAAAAATTGCTAACAACCTCAAGTGGGACAACCACACTGATGACATCATTAAACGTGCAAATGGACGCCTTTTCATGCTCAGTACACACTCAGGCGTTATGCTCTAAGCATACATGATCTGGTGACAATATATGTCGGTTTTATTCGACCTCTTCTTGAATACGCCGTGCCTGTATGGCACCCCGGTCTTACTGAGAATCAACATTATGCTTTAGAGCGTATACAGAAGAGGGCGTGTAAGATCATCATGGGTTCTCAATATATTTCTTACCAAGATGTACTTATCACATGTGATATTTTTGAGCTCCGATTACGTCGTGACAAAATCTGTTTGGACTTTGCCAAAACTCTTTATAATTCAAATGAGTTTCGCGATTGGTTGCCAAAGTTAAGATCTGAGCAAGTCAGAAGGACTCTCCGTAATGCCAACACACTGACTGTGCCAAAAACACGCACTAAAAGATACGCTCAAAGTGCAATTCCTTTCATGATTTAAATGTGGAACGAAAAATGTGATGGGTGCCTCAAGAGTCACATTTTCATGAACTGCTTGTATTAGATATAGTTTTTAGTGTGTTTTTGATCATTGAATAATATTTGATCTTTGATATTTTGTTGCTATGAAATTTAAGTTTGGATGGGGGTGTGTGGGTGTGTGTGACGTGTTGGGTGTGTGGTTGTGAGGTGAGGAAAGTCAATCTCTTTGCATATATTGTTTGTTGTAGTACTAATTTTGGTAGTTGTAGGTCAATTATTTATTGGTGATATTTGGTGAGTGTGATGGGTGGGTGTAAGTGGGTGTGAATGTGTGTTGCAGTTGTGTAAATGTGAGTGGCAGCTTGTATGAACGAGCAAGGAAGGTTATTTGCATTTGAAGTGTCTTTGTTTAAAAATATTGTCAATTTATATTTATATGCCATTTATTATTTAGCTTAAATGTATTTTATATGTGCAATGTATGTAATTCAGCCTTTGGCTGCGAAGTGCATTTTTCTAATAAAAATAAAAAATACTTTAATTGTGATAAACATCTGTATAGCTCTGTATAATCAGATGAGTTCATCATGATCAATAACCTATTCGTTTTTAAAATATTACAATATGTAAAAATGTAAATACTTATTTTTAAAATGTATTGCAGAAAAATTCAGATGAGCGTCTCAAGCAATCTAACGAGATGTTACTAGGAATCAAGCTTCTTAAGATGTACGGATGGGAGGAAATGTTTTGCAAGGCGATTGAAGCTGTACGGAAGCTAGAAATGTCGTCTATTTTCAGTTACAATGGCTGCTACAGCTTTAATAGTAAGTTGTGTGTATCGGCTGTTTGAAGCTGAATTTATACTTGATCGCTGACCGACAAGCAACTGAAATGTAACCGTGTATTAGTCAAAAATCAACAAATCGTGATGGTGGGTAACGAGTGACGACCAGACGTGAACTTGCATCGCAAACAAGACACCAACAAAAATATATATTCCATGTACATTGTACAATTAGAAGCTGCAAGGTCCAAATGCTATATTTAAGATTTGTGTGACAATGCGTTTTGCTACTTTGTTCCAGATGTTACAAGTTTTCCCACAAAACTGACTAAATATCGTTGTAAAGAGTGCAAATTCATTTTTAATATTTTAATGTCTGTTACCAATTATTACAAAAAAAGCGTTTTTTCGAGTTATGTTTAAATTTTTTATTATCTTCCAGTATTTGTTACCCAATGTACTCCAACACTGATGAACCTAGCAGTAAGTAGTTTTTTGTACCGATCAATTATTTTGCAACGGAGCATCCTATTTCGCTCATATAATTTAGCGAAATGATTTTTTACCTATCGCCTTTATTTACCTGGTGGTTGGGGGACAATCGAACTTCGAGGGTACAGTAGGCAGGGCCGTCGGTAGACCATTTTCTCAGGGGGAGGGGGTGTCGAGAAATAAATTTTGCTGGTATGGCCGGATTTACATTTTGTTGGCCCCTGCACAGCATGATTGCCACCCTGGCTCTTCGGGTAGAAGACACCCCTCTCCACTCTCCGAAAATTTGCTATTTCATTGCTAAAATTCAAAGGGCGATGAACCGGAGTCACCGAGTCTGGGGGCAAAATTTTCTAATTGTCCCACTCTACTACTAAAAGAACATTACCGTAACAAATGCGCGCGAAGCGCGCGAAAAAATTGCAATTTCAATGCTAAAATGAACACAGTCGTGGGTACTAAAATCGTGCCAAAGGAAGATGCATAGGCGTTTAACATATTTTAGTTAATTTAGTCCCGGTATTGATCCAGCTCATGAGCTTTATGCTTATTCCAGGCATCAGAGGAGTTGCCCTAGTACTCATATTTATGATTCACATAATAGAAAGGATGGAATTATAACTCTCATTCATAATTGTGTTCAAGTTTGAGATGAAAAAAAAGGAATTTCCAATAGGGCGTCTCGCAGATCTACTTACAGAATGGGTTTGCCGAGATAAATGCGCGCGAAGCGCGCGGCAATTTGGCATTTTAACACTAAATGTTCTAAAATGTGCTTAATTTTGGGTCTAAATTAGACCAATTAGATGCAAATCGTAAATTTTGTCATAACATTCCTGCCGACTGAGCAGGGGAGGGGATTGACAGGGCCGGATTTACCGTTTTGGGGGGCCTTGGCCAGGCCAAAATTTGGAGGCCCCAAACCCACCGTGGCGAAGGCATGTGCACGCAATTGGGCACGTTTTGGTTTAGGTATAAGATCGATCTTGGCGGCGTGCGGGAGCATTACAATTTAGAGGCAGACGAGCATAGATTTCATTAGGACATTTTCGGGGAAAAAATTCAAAGGACGAAGGAGCACAAATCGGCTGGGACCGAGACTATCACACAATACGCAAAGCGAAATTCGCGTAGGTGCTGCGATGTTATGTCTCCAGCCTCCCACTACTATATAATAGTATCGAGCATTTTTCAGCTGTTTTGATTAACTATATATTATATATCTATATTAGATCTATATTATATACACAGCTACGTTGTCGCCTGTTCAAATTTCTTACGCCTATATTATATATATATATATATATATATATATATATATATAAATTTCAAAGTACAGACCTTTGGAAAGGCAAGCGTTACTAATAGTTTCACGGCATACCCTCACTGACGATCATTGGGTATACCGATTATAGAAAAATTATAATTTCTTACGCAATCAAACATCTTTTTCTATAATCGCAGGTATACGTCTCTTACCCCTACATTACCGGTAAACCTTTGGAACCAAATACAACATTTGCCGCTCTTTCTTTGATGAACTTACTCTTAGAACCGATGTATTTTGTGCCATTGGTCACTTCACTATTAGTGAATGCATTTGTTGGTGTACGTAGATTTGAGGCGTTTTTTACGGCTCCAGAAACGGAAAGGTCTCATGAAATCCAGTGGACAGAATACTTTAGCAAAGATGAGGTAGGTCATGTAGGTTGTATTTCGATGCGGCGTTCTCTGGAATATGGGTAGACTGCTTCCCAGGCTTTACTGTTTTTTATGGGGTTTTTTTCGGACTGATAACAGTATCCCCCGAGAACCACTGTCCCCGATTGAAACACCACCGTACCAGGTAGTATAGGACACATATCACGCGACGTACGAGCTGGCTAAACTGCTAGGTTGAAAGCCCGCGACCGTTCACAATAGAGTAGCTTTCACATTTTTAAAAACAACATGCTTACAGTGCAGTTCGTCTGTGGCGTACCCAGGTCACTCCTAGGGGGGGTGGAGACAATATGAATGTTGGCGCCCCATTCAACAGCCAGCCCGAAAAGGTTCACCCAAATTGTGACAGTGTGTTAGGTTTCTGCAACGACGCACTCCTCAAAGGGAAGAAACCTTATCATTGGTCCATACTTAATATTGTTCCTATTCCCAAAACAGGATATCTTAGTTCAGGAAGCAACTTTCGCGGTATCACTCTATGCTCCATCGTAGCCAACCCTACAACAGAATGATACTTAATAGGATCAGACCAGAAATTGACAAGCATCTGAGAACAAATCAGAATGGACTTAGAGTTGGTTGAACGACTGATGTGCACATCCTTGCACTACGTAGGCTGATTGACGAGGTGAGGGCCTACAGCATGTCAGCTATAATAACATTAGTCGACTTCAAGAAAGCTTTCGACAACACACATTGAGGCAACATGTTGAAAATACTCCATGCCTACGGTATTCCGGAACTCATTGTTGAAGCTATTGGTAGAATGTACCAAAACACCAAGGCCAAAGTAATATCACCAGATGGAAAGACACAATTGTGTAAAATCTTAGTAGAGGTATTTTAGGGAGATACCCTTGCCCTATATCTGCCTGTGATTGTCCTCGACTTTGCACTGAGAATGGCTATTGATGGAAGTGAAGAGAAGCTAGGATTCCTCCTGGAAAAGAGAAGAAGCAGGGGAGTTGGGCCAGTTGTAGTGACAGACTTTTCTTTTGCTGATGACATAGCACTGTTGTCTAATGAAATACAACAAACACATGAACTGCTTCACAGAGTTCAGCCGCAGAAGGAACTGAAGTAAAAGAAAGTTAATATCCTGCAATAACAGGAGAGAAAGCATAAAACCAAATAAGGGGTATAGCATTAGAGAAGGTCGATGATTTTAATTATCTAGACGGTTGGATGAAAAGCACATGAAAAGGGATGTGGAGTTACGTAAAGCAGCAACATGGAGGGCGTGCAGCAAACTTAAGAAAATCTGGAAGTCAACTCTTACCAAGAGTTTCAAACTTCGAATCTTTGCTGCAACAGTGGAATCGGTGCTGCTTTATGGATGTGAAGGGTGGACAATCACCCCTAAACTTGCAAAGGGGGTGGATGGTTGTTATACCCGCATGCTAAGAACTGTTCTGAATATGCATTGGAAGGAACATATGACAAATGCAGACGGAGATCTTCCAAAAATAGGCCACAAGATCAGGGAAAAAGGAATCTGGTTTGCTAGCCATTGTTCCAGAAGTGAGAAGCCCGCATCAAAAATGGTTCATTGGATACCCAAGTACGGTAGGCGGAAACCTGGGAGACCTGCTCTGACCTACATAGACATACTCATGATACTGAAAGATGACACTTGTCTGCGGAAGCAGCAGACTTCAGGACAGCATGAAGGACAGAATGTTTTGAAAAGCTATCACAGTTCGAAGACACCACTCGAATTAAGTATGCAAGTAATCCAATTTAACGTAAAAATGTAGTTTTGTCCTTTGCCCCCTATTAATTGTGCTCATACATAATACCATCGAACATACGCCTTCTGAAGCAATTATCATGGTTATAATCATTAATGCTGTTAGGGTTAGGATTATATGGTTTGCGTGATAGATATTATTGTAAATTTATTACGGATTTACTGAGTTGGGAAAGAAACCGGAGGAAGAAAAGGGTTAGGATGACCAATATTATGAAACTGTTCCGCAAACAACACTGTGTATACTTTCATTCATCTGGGAAATGTTTTGACATAGACGACGTTGTTATCTTGGATCGGGAACCTCGTTGGTTCGAACGGGGTGTCAAAGAAGCAGTGCGAGTGGGGGCGTTAGAGTGAATCTGTCACATGGTTAGGATCGGGTCATCAAGCAACTTCCTCATCGATTGACCTCGGATGACCCTATTTCATCCACCCAGCTGAAGCCAAAAGGTTTTGGCCGCAACGTCGGTGATTCCATCTAACCAAAGTGAGTTTTTCTGGTTGACAAGATTCAATTTTATACAATTTGTTCCGAAAACGTGTATGTGTAGATGCCCCAATTATACTTTAATACACTAGTCACATAAGTGACAGTGCACGGCGAATGAACCGTAAATTCCTCCCCCGGTCAATTTTGTTTTATTTCGTGTTTAGAAAATATACATCATAAGCTATAAAATGGTATATTATTTGACTTCAAACGATATCCAGAAGCGGGGTTATGGTTTGTTGAACTTTGCTCCTTCAACAAAATGGTAGCTTTATTCTTTTCTACATGTGTCTCTTTTTCCACATTGCTGGCAATAAATATCAAACAGTCATAATTGGCGGTCATTTCAAATCATCCCCAAGTCAACGAGGTTCAAGAAAGTTTTGTCATTGATTGTTGGTAATACATACCTATACAAAATACAATGCCTGGTAACCCACCACTTGAACAGGATTTAGCCAAAGCAAACAAAGACCAGAGCTATTAAAAATTCTATAGCCATCTAAGGTAGAAGCTTATTATCCTCTTCAACCATAAGCTTATTGATTAGTGTTTGACTATCAAAATAAGATAGATGTCGCGCCAGCTAGAGGTACCGATGAATACGACCTTCATGCATATTTTACACTGTAACTCAGAATACAATTTAAGGAATTTACGGCTCATTCGTGCTGTACAGTCACATATATGGGCCTTCATTACTATGTAAGCATAATATAAACGGTGAATGCAAATATGTCATGTTTCAGCACAAGCGAACAGATTGCGTACACTACGTGAAGGGGCAGAACCATGTCAACGAGAAAACTCCTATTCTCCATGCGAATGATGGCACCAATTATGAGAGTGTTTTGACTCAACCTGACCGAGAAGCAACGCCGTTGACACGAGGATTAAAGTGTACTTATGCGCTTAAGGTATTTTGAAATCAGACAGCTACTTAAAAACAACTTGAGATTAATGAACGAAACTAGTGTCGTAAAAATTTGTCGATCTATCATGTCTATCGCTTGCAATGGGTGATTACCATTTGGGCCAATGTACTTGATCGTACCTCTCGGCTCAGTTTGCAAAATATTAGTAAATCGGTAGCCGGACCGGGTGACAGTTTTATTTAATGAACATAAGTATATGTGTATGCTTGTACTTGATTCCAGATTGTAAATGGAGATTTCACGTGGGGTAGTGACAATTCTGCACCAGTTCTCAAAGCCATCAATTTGGAGATACCCTATGGTAAGAGTCGAACGCCTATATGATTTGTTTATGAATACATCAGCATACAGCATCAACACCAGGTAAATAATGATTTTAGTACAGGCGGGAAACTTACCAATAGAAATACGCCCTGTATCGAATCACTTGTATCTGCTATCACACCACTAATCGCCAGTTACAAAATAGAGTTGACTTTCCCTTCTAGTCAATGATAACTACCCTATTGTTAGTAACGACCAAACATAATAAAAAATCATATAGTTGAGGGGACAATAAAATAAGCAGTGTCTCACTGTCTCTGAACGAACGATTCCTGAACGATTAGACTACATGGTTGCAATGAGATGATTTGAAGTGACCGCTCGCGCTCTTTTCCTTTCTAGGTGGGCTAGGGGAATTCGGCTAGCCCAATTGTGCATGACGTAGAGTGGCGTATCTGCTATTTGATATTTAGACTAATATCTCCCGTTATTTTTGGTTTTTCTATAAAAACCAATTGAATACATGAATACAAAAGCCACCCAAGTCCATGGGAAGTGATTTTGAGAGAAAAACCTGTGTATCATTTTAATTCCTTCAGTTAGATTTACCTGGTCAATATGGTAAGTTTTACGTGCATATGAGTGGATTAACCTGTATTAGGTATGACGATTAGCATTTCAGGGACTTCGTGGGGTTCATTTTAAATTTTGGACTTGGGTGGTTTTTTGAATCATATACAAAGACAACAATGTTAGAATGAGATTACCACTAGTAAGATAATACAAAATAAAGCACACAGGTATGTATAATATTGATAAGCATTCTGCCATGTAATATAAACCACACACTTTCCTTTATTAAACCCATTTCTTGTTCAAAAGTCACTCTCTAGCAATGAATGTGTTACAACTGGACTTTTATACATACTGGATTTCAATCAATGTGTTACAAGACTCAAATCATGGAATTAGGTGATTCTTTCATACATGCTATTTTTCACATGCTCAATAGACACAGAGGATGAATTTGAGTTGTTCTTTCATACATATGACAGGCCTATGTATAGCAACAATTTCCCATGCTTAACTCAATTTGGCCAAAATATGGACTTGGGTGGCTTTTGTATTCATATATTCAATTGTAAGGCTTGCACTTGAATATATATGTTGAAAGAACATGGTAATCTTCAGTATGCGTATTGAAAACCAAGCCTGCGTATTGAAATCAAGAACTGACAAAAATACGGATTTTATATGCGCAGAACAGATGAGAGACTGCTGCGCATGTGTAGCGGAGAAGAAACATACCAGGCTGTTGTCAATAGCCTTAGTCGGAGGTCCCTCGGCCTATAGTCTAAAAACTATTAAACAGATCGGAACAACATGGCCATGCGTGGCTGTTGAAGAACTAGTGAAAACGACTTACCATCATGGGAATTTCTGCCATGAAGATATCGGGGCGATGACACTGTGCAGCATGTTCAAACCGTTACCAACTCACCATGTTACAGACCTGAAACTTTTCCTCTTTTTAGCTTATTTCCTCTTTTTTCATTCCTGAAATTTACGCATTATTTGTTATCTTCAGCCCAATTTTTTCGCTTTTTTTAGCATGAATTTGCCATATTTTCCTCTTTTTAAAAGAATTTCTGTTACAAATGGTCAGTTTTTGGTCTGATGTTATGTAATTAAGTTGATACAATGCATGTTATTTTCTTTACTACATTGAACTCATGGATATGGAATGATCTGTGAGCTGTTAAAACAAGCAGTGTTACGCAAACATTAACTTTTATGTCTTAAAATTATTATAGGCGAGCTAACGATGGTTGTAGGAGGTGTTGGCAGTGGTAAATCGTCTTTACTCTCTGCCATTCTGGGAGAAATGACAACTCTTAAAGGATCTATAACATTTGGTACAGGAAGGTAAGTTATCCGTTCAAAATCTATATGTGTTCGATTCATTTATTTAGATCCCCACCCGGGATCCTTCCATCATGTAAAATGTGTTGCAACTTCACGCATATGCAGATATCATTTGTGTGCATATTCTAATGATGCCACTATATACCTTCGTGATGTTAAATCTCTTCGTAGTGCCATTAGTATCCTTTTAAAAAGTACTCTGGTCTGAGCTTTTAGCACTTTGTCATTTTCGTATATAATTATCCTGCACTAATCGTAACCAAAATTGGACTCTAGCTTCACTACGGGAATGTATTAACCTATTACTTTCGTGTTTCAGAAATGAGGCTGATTCTCCGCCCTCCACTGGTGTTGCCTATGGAGCGCAGAAAGCGTGGCTAATGAACGCAACATTACGGGATAATGTGTTATTTGGGATCCCTTATAATCAAGGAAGGTTTGTACGTTTTCAGTTATTGTTAATGTCAATGGAACTAGTTTCCTAATATTGCTTATTCTGTAGCCTGTGGAGTAAACAAAGAAGTGTGACTATCGACCTAGTCTGTGTTGCAGACAAAAAGAAAGTGAGCTACCAATATTATGCCTAAATGTAGGAGTAGTGCCTTTGGCGCGGAACCCCTCCCGAGCGATATCCCCCACCCGAGCGGGCCTTCGGCGCGACCCCTAAGAGCGCACGTCTTCGGCAAAGAATATTCTGCCCCATCATAGAAAATGTTCGAATTTAATGATTTCATTGTTTTTAATATCTTGATCAGATATCGTAAGGTAATAGACTCTTGCGCCCTGAACCCGGACATCGACATTTTACCGGGTGGTGATATGACAGAAATCGGTGAAAAGGGAATCAACTTGAGTGGTGGCCAAAAACAACGCGTCAGTGTTGCAAGAACAATGTACTCAAACAAACACATTGTGTTGCTGGTAAGTATAAGAGTTGCTGTAGGAGTATTTTTACAAAGATAAAGAAGACTTTAATTGTCTAAAGGGTCTCTGGAGACTATAATTATCTTAAGGGTCTCTGGAGACTATAATTATCTTAAGGGTCTCTGGAGACTATAATTATCTAAAGGGTCTCTGGAGACTATAATTATCTTAAGGGTCTCTGGAGCCTATAATTATCTAAAGGGTCTCTGGAGACTATAATTATCTTAAGGGTCTCTGGAGACTATAATTATCTAAAGTGTCTCTGGAGACTATAATTATCTTAAGGGTCTCTGGAGACTATAATTATCTAAAGGGTCTCTGGAGACTATAATTATCTTAAGGGTCTCTGGAGACTATAATTATCTAAAGGGTCTCTGGAGACTAATTATCTTAAGGGTCTCTGGAGACTATAATTATCTAAAGGGTCTCTGGAGACTATAATTATTATCTTAAGGATCTCTGGAGACTCTAATTATCTTCAGGATCTCTGGAGACTATAATTATCTAAAGGGTCTCTGGACACTATAATTATCTTAAGGGTCTCTGGAGACTATAATTATCTAAAAGGTCTCTGGAGACTATAATTATCTTAAGGGTCCCTGGAGACTAATTAACTTAAGGGATTCTGGAGACTATAATTATCTAAAGGGTCTCTGGAGACTATAGTTATCTAAAAGGTCTCTGGAGACTATAATTATCTAAAGGTAGTAATTACATGTAGATTGTTTAATGATGTTTTTCTCTATGTTTATAGGATGATCCGTTGTCAGCATTAGACGTAAATGTAGGAGGTCATTTGTTTCGTGAAGGCATCAAGGGAAGGCTACGAAAAGAAAATCGGACTGTGGTTCTTGTGACTCATCAGCTGCAGTATCTTCAGCAAGCTGAGAAGGTACGTACTGTTTACGTGGTAGTGGTGTTTGAATTGGTAAATGGGATGTATTTTGTAACGCAGTACCGTCTGTTTGTGGTGCGTATTTATAAAAACGTATTTATAAATATAGTCGACGAATACTGTCTAATAAATTAAAAAAAACATACTTCTACAGACATGCTAGAAATACCATTAATATTGGTATACCATGACTTATATGAGAGACTGCTTTTAATCATATTATGAATAGTTTTTGGTTCTTGAAACTGTTTTGATTACAGATTATTATAATGAAAGAAGGGCAAATCACCTTCCAAGGAAACTTTGATGACATGGCGCGTTCAGATCCGGAGATTTACCAAAGATGGCGACAAGATGTCATTGCAGCCACTGATTCGGAATTATCTGATGGTTCGTCTGGAGAGGAGTCCACGGCGGAAGAAAGACATATTCTACGAAGGCAGGTCGCTGAGTCTCTATTGAAAACTCAAAAGGAACATAATATGAGCAAGTCTACCTTGGCTATTGAAGGTAAAGTCTGGATGTTTATTAATAGAAAATAATTTGCTGTTGACACTACTTTGCGTAATATATATTCGTGATATACCGATATGTTCAACTAGAACACATGAGTATGATCGATGCTTAAATTCCGTTTCTTTTCAGTCCCGAGCTTTAGTAGCTGTGTTTTAGACAATCCAATCAGATTTCAATATTGATTGGAATCTGTTCTGTGATAAGTCAGATTGATACAAATAATTTTAATCCCTATCAAAGTATTATAAATTATGAATACAGTATATAATAGATAATATAATTATATTTTACAGATTCATCAAAAGGCAAACTCATTCAAACAGAAGAGTTGGCTCGTGGTTCCGTTTCTGCAAATACTTATTGGTATTATGCTTGCAACATGGGGATGTTTTGGGCGATTTCATTCCCATTTGTACGTTTTATGTTAGAAACTTTCAACATAACAAGAAACTTCTGGCTTTCGGATTGGGCTGAAGCTGGACTTAACCCAAACAGAACGGTCAGTACTTGGACCTGTGATAACTTCTCAATCTCCCAATGTAAATGATCATGCTTGTTTCAGAATGTCGCTACCCTTATTTATAATATTAAACTTTCACCCTTAGAACCCCTTTCCCGAAGCTGGGATACATGTGAAATGTATTAGGCATGTGGGCTACAGCTATCAATGTGTGTGTTTCCCAGATATTAATGATCTTTACATTACTAAACATTTTAAAAGGCATGAGAAGCAAAGTGTTTTAAAAATGCTTGACCATATGTTTTCAATTTATAATTAATTAAAATTGTCATCTTTTTCGTCAAAATCTAATAACTGACTTATTAATACAACGTGAAAAAGCATATTGTGTTTATGGGTTTATTTTTGATGTTTTTTGTCAGAAATAATATGAAAAGGTAAAAATAAGTCCTATATAGTTGTGTGGCTAATTGGTCCAAATTCCAACGGCCTCAGAAGCCTTTACACCTCTACCTCTATTTTTAAAAGATTACAAAACAAACCTCATTTCTTTTGTGCCTATTGTTGCGCTATAATTTTTGAGAAAAATGCAAAAATATGCACAAAATTGGCCAGGGGTGTAGTACCACCTTAAACATATTCAAGATCACAACCAATGTTGGTAATTTCTGGCGTCGATGTTGAATTCCATATGACAGCCAGGATACTGTACCCGAGCTTTTATTTAAATTGTTGTCATTTATCAGTTTCGTTCACTCTTTTTATTCAGTGTTTATTTTTATGTGTGTATTTTTAAGGTTGGAGATATCAACCAAGAGTTCATAGGTCCGTACTTAGGAATTGTATGTGCATGTTTTGTGATGGCGATGGTCGTATCTATTTGCCTTCTGTTTTCTACATGGAATGCTGCAAAGGCTGTGTACTCGCGAATGCTGAGAAATATCACAAAAGCACCAAACAGGTACAGTATACAAATGGCCTGCTCACGAGGGAGATGGTGAGTCGCCCGAATAAAGAGCAGTCTATATTTGTTTTATACACCTCATACATATATTTTGGCATCTGATTGATTAAAAGCATTTTTGTATTCAGCTACAGCATAGGCCAAATGACATAGTTAGACATTATTTAGAATAGTAGGCTAGGCAGATCTTGACTAGGCTTAGCCCAATAATGATTTTTAAATTGATTTTAACTTACCAAGGCCTCCTGGTGTTGACTGGGCTTGCTGTGCTCAGAATGAAACGTTCCAAACGTCCAATTTAAAAGTTAACTTCCGTGAACAAAGTTAATGTCAAACTGTAACATTTTTTATATATCCAACATTAATTCAAACAACGCCAACAGATCTGGTAACAACCAACGCAACTTATTTACTGTCCATAGTTAGCTAACTAGCGATTATAAATGTTAACAACACAGGAGCCACGGAAATGGAACTGTGAGTGTTTCTCCACTTGTCTACTTGAAGTGCTTGGAGTAATGTTGACAGGCATTATACTTGTACCAGGAGATTTTACGCTATCTCGTAGGTCTATCATGTCTAGTTGGGAAGTCTAGTCTTACCGAATATTGACCGAATGTCTTACTAATATTGACCGAGACACTCGATTGGACTCTTCACACACAAGACACAAGACACCGTGTCCTGAACGTGGTTCCACGCAACCTGTGGAGCTGTAACTCAACCATCAGGGAAACAGCCTATCAGTCACTTGTTTAACCATTACTTGAATATGCTTCAGCGGCCTGGAATCCTTGCCTTCAAAGCTGCATTTTGCTTTTTACCTCATGTTTATATGTTGTTCCTATATCAACAGTTACGACATATTTTGTGAGCAAAGATTCTGTCAAATTTGAAGGACTTCATTCAATTCCAATGTGTATTAGAATTCTTTTGTATTATATTGTTTTTCAACCAGCTATATTTAATAAATTTAACTTAAAAATAAAAAATGAGCTTATAGAATTAATTTCTGATTACAGATTGACTATAATTATTAGTTTTGGTAATTATATAAGATATCAAAGTATTTTGATACACTATTTTGTGAATAACGTGAATTTAAAGGGAAATCAGATTGAATGAAAGAAGTTTGTTTTGCGTTTTTCTCAATTTTTATTTTGCGTCATCATACATATTTTGATGCACAATATCTCCAGATTTCTAAATCCAAGTGACATGAAATTTGGCAGATTTACTCTTTGGATATTTCTTAATGTACATGTATTGTCAATTTGTTAATGTTGCTATTATACCCCTGTCCTCAGATATTAGCAATTTGCATATTAATGAGGCGGAAAATTTAGGGAATGGTCTGATTGTTTTAAATACCAAGTTTGAAGTTGATAGGTGATATCATTTGATCAGGAGAGCGCATCAAAATTTGGCCAAAATGGCCGCCATTGGCGGCCATATTGGATTCCTAATTTGCATAATATATGCGAAAATTATCGTTTTGCGCGGCATAATTCTTCCTGTATTTTCATATTCATCAATGAAAATAAGAAAAAAACTACAAATAAAATAAAAGGTTGGTTAGGATACTTCTACCTTAAAGGATTCAGATTGGTAGTATTGGTGACAACATGGGGCCAGTTGGTAAAACCTAGCCAGTTGAATCGCCACATAAGTGGTACTCTTTCTGTTTCGCTATGATAATGGGGGTGTGTGCCCGTGTGTCTAAATGTCCCGGGGTGGGTCGGATTTGTCCCATCGAGTGAGTGAGTGAGTGAGTGTGCGCCTGCTTTTTATATTCATACTATTTTCGATACTTTGTCGTTTCTCCATAGGTTTTCGACACGACACCAATCGGTAGGATACTAAATAGATTTTCAAGTGACACCCAGATTATTGATACAGTAAGCCTACAGATTTTTTTTACTATTGAATTTTACCGTGTCTAGTTGTCTGTGTCATCAAAATCGGTATGGATTTCGACAGTCTTGGACACAGACTGTTATATAGGCTGCCTAACTATTTCTAATAAAATATTTTTTAATATTGTTGACATGGTTCTTTTTAACAATTCCAGTAAAAATGTTGTTGATTACCCATATTTTTCGGTGACGTTTCACCACAACACTAGTGGTTTCATCAGACTGGCACCTCACCACATCTAAATCTTTTCTTTTATAGGCTACAGGATCCACCGTTGATGGCTTAATGAGTTGATCAAAAATGAGTGAATATGCCCCCTCGTTCTTATTCAGAGTGTCTTTTCCTTTTTGGCGTATCCAGATAGCTTCTTTCAGCCATCTGGTGGTCTTGTCAACTTCTCTTTTGATAACCTTTGAGTCATCCCAATTGATAGAATGATTAGAAGAGTCTACGTGGTCGGACATATGAATGTCTGTGATAGACGATTTTTGGCTGGCACGAGTGTATGGTTTAGTTTAAATGTTCTCCACCTCTTTTTGGTGTTCTTTAAATCGGACGCCGAAAGGACAGCCGGTTTCTCCAATATATGTACCAGCATATCCCGGTAGGGATTACATAAATCGCCTCCGCTTTTTGTTGAGGGAGAAGCTTTTCTTTGGGATAAACGAGCATGTTGCGTATTGTGCATTGTCGTTTCATAACAGTAGCGAAACTATGTTTTTTGAAATCTTGCGACACTCACTCAGTAAGGCCCTCTATATAGGGAACTGCAACCATGCCTTTTGACTTTTCACCGCCATCTTTTGGCTTTGAAGTAGGCTTTGTTTTAGAAGTAGCTCTGTCTTGTTTTACCGTCTTGATTGACCAATCAGGGTATCCGCAAAAAAATAAGGCTTCGTGAATATTTTCTCCTCTTTTTCCTTGTCCGCTTCCTCAGTTACTAAAGCATCGCTCCGGTCTAACAGAGTTCTGACCGCTCCCAACTTTAGATGTGAAGGACGGTGGGAGGAAACCTGTATATATTGATCAGTGTGCGTTTTCTTTCTATAGATGCTAAGTTTCACTAAACCGTCGAGATTCCTGGTGATAAGAGTATCAAAGAAAGGAATAGAGCCTTCTTGCTCTTGCTCGTACGTGAATTTGACACTGTTGTTAGGGATTAATGGTGTTTAAGTGATCAGTTTAGACTACCAGATGGCAGAAAGAAGCCATCTGCATAGATACGCCGAAAAGGAAAAGACACTCTGAATAAGGACGACGGGACCAATTCACTCAACAACATCTTTGACCAACTCATCACGCCCTCAACGGTCGGATTAAACCACTAGTGTAGTGGTGAAACGTCACTGAAAAATGTGAGTAATCAACAGATTTTACTGAAATTGTTAAAAAGAACCATGTCAACAGTTGAATCTAACATTCCCAATGAACTTGTTCAAAGATGTTTTAACATTGTTAGCAATTCTTGTTAATGACATGAAAAAGCAGCACAATCACGATAGGTTCAAATTTAGCAACTAAGTCTTGCGTGTTCATATTGAGACTATGATCCTTAATGGAGGAGTGATCTATACTTTATAACGCCAGCCCGACAACCAATGGCTGGAACCGTAATGTCGGGCTGTTGACTTGCTGGTAAGAAACTAGATATCAGTCTGCTTACAAAGACAAAACTACATGCCCGTCTGTCGGATAAATAAAGATCCAGTATGTCGACCAGGTATGCATTACTGGTCGAACACGATAAGATTTCAGTCATAGGCATTTAATTAGCTCGTTCACGTAGCGGTTCCGTTGTCCCACTGGCCTACAAACGTAGATTGCATGACGATCGGTGTGTTATCGTCAGAGCACCTCGGACTAGTTAACACTGGGTTTAGGACTGGGGTCTAAACTTAGTATCCGGACGAAGCAGGTAGTTGAATTCGGCAGGCAATCATGCAAGGAGGCTTATAGGCTTGAAACATGCACTGTCATTGATTGGTAATGGTTAGTTTAGAGTTAGGATTTGGGGTTAGAGTTAGGGTTAGGATTAGCTTACACAAAATAATTACATGAAGGTTGGACCCCCTCAAGTAGATTGTTGAATAAAACAAAAGCTAACTAGAGAGGGCTCAAACACGATCAAAACACTCATCAGAAAAGTTTTATAGAACCGAGATCTCATCGTGATCGACCAATAAATGGTCTACCTTCCCGACTTATTTATAAAGCTCTATAATTACAGTGTCGAAAAATTTATAGGCACAAGCCTGTAATTCAACCCTCGAATGGACTGACAAGTATTCAATCAAAACATTAGCAGGTGGTTATTTCCTTCAGAGGTAAAGGGGCCTTGAATATGTCATTGGCCAGAGCCATTTTTTATAACCCCATATCTCGGGTTGTCAATTTGTATGACCTCGCCGAAAAACAATGTATTCCAAAATTGTCAAAAAATGTGTAATTTATTTTTCCCTAATTTATTTGGAATATTGGAATTTTGAATATTTTTTATTTTTTATTATCACTGCCATTTTGTCCATTATTGGAATGACACACTTGGTTTAAAAATAATGAACCATATAAGTGACCCCACATAGTTAATTTTGACGTAAACATGACCCCTCGGTATGTTCATGATCCTTCTGAAGATAACGGCCGCCACATTAAGCCTTGAATATAATTATATTTATTTCTTACAGAAATTAATGATTACAGTTGGTTCGATAGCTCACTTCTTTTGTACCTTCGTTTTTGCAATCATCGTCAATTCCATCATAACGCCTATATTTATCGCAGAATTCGTCCCTATTACTGCCATTTATGTCGGCGTAGCTGTGTACTTTATTCGCAGTTCAAGGTTTGTATTATCATTTGAAACGGAAACTTAATAATCGAAACTCATTTAATGTATTATATTTAAGGCATCATATTAGATCAATATTCTGATAATCATATTCCATCTATTACGATAATTAAGATACAACAACACAGCAACATGAACAAGTTGCCAACAACCCTCTATCTCATCGTGAAAAAAAGTACCGGCAGAGCCGATATTCAATCCTATAACGCCGGCTAATATATTTCTGCTACTTATACAAAAATCTCAATGATACTAAAGACTGCACAAGTTTAGTTCAATTTTGTTTCAGAATCTTGAAACACTAGAGGCTGCTTCTTTTCGGTCTCTGTGCTTAAAGAAGTATTTCATAATCCTAGCATCCTCTTTTTATGACATTTTTCAGTAGATATCCACGAAAAAAGCTTATTACCAGAATTTCAGTTGATTCCGATTTTGCGTTTCAAGTTATGCGTGATTATGTGTATTACACTGCTCCATAGACAATGCGTTGTAATTTCGTTCTGGCATACCAGAAGGAAATTCAAATTTCACAATATCTTTGCTAAATCACGAAATGCCCTTTTAATTAGCCAATTTAGGGACATCACTTCATAAGTCGTGCATAAATAGACACTATTGGTAATTGATAATACATAATCACGATTCGCAAAATACTAAGCCCGGATACTAAGATGAATTTTGTTCTTTAACCTAGAGAGCTTCAAAGATTAGACAGTGTTACAAGATCACCAGTATTTGCCCATTTCTCCGAGACTCTAGGCGGACTAACAACATTACGGGCGTACAGGTAACTTATAATTTGAAAAACGCAATACACATGATAACATCTGAAACAAGAATTTAGCATGTTCGAGTTATCTTGTTGTTTAGGCTTCCAATACATGATGCAGACATGTCTACAGTAGAATTCATCTCGACCTTTGCAGGACTTAACCCCATTAAAAGCTATTAAACCAAGATAACACTCATTGAAACAGCTCAACTGATTAAATCGGATCTTCTCTGGTTGTGCACAAGTGTCTGTTTTCATGTGCGATATCGCAATAAAGCTGGTATTATAGCTTCAGTTGGGTAACCGATTATAAAGGAAACGAAAGGAAACAATGGTATGTGTAGCTTTGTTCACGAAATGAGACAATTGCCTGCTTTTTGTAAACCAGCATTCATGAAAATGAGCAACATAATGATTGTTGACTTAACACGGTTTGGAAATAATTTCTTCATATTTTTGGTGTTATCTGTCGTTTACATATCCTTCCTAAAACACCAAAGTACGAATATTTCCAAACATCTAAATTAGCTAAAAATTTAGGACATGTTACAAAACTATATTGTCTAGAATTTTAGAAGAGTACTTTTAATATTGGCCGGTTATTTTTCACACAGCGACGATAACTAGGCAATGTACTATTACCTATAACATTAACTAAAACACCAAAGTACGAATATTTCCAAACATCTAAATTAGCTAAAAATTTAGGACATGTTAAAAACTATATTTTCTAGAACTTTAGAAGAGTACTTTTAATATTGGCCGGTTATTTTTCACACAGCGACGTTAACTAGTCATATCCCCATACTTTTAACGTAGGGCTATTTGTAGAGGTCACGCGTCAATGGGAAAGAGCACTGTGTATTGTGTATAGGAAAACGGACAGTAACTGCAGTATGATGTACTTCTTGCAATTCATTTAGTATAATATAGAGGAGCGGACTTTTGACGAGAGTAGTAGATCAGTGTAAGAATCAACGCATTTACTAGTCCGATGAGTTCACATGTGACGAGCGTCCAATGGAAACAATCGTATTGGCATATTGATTAGTACCCCATATTTGACAACGCGTATTCGTTATTCAAGCTCTTTCAAGCCATTTTATCTTGTAACGGAAAGCTTATGTAATTGGTCAGCGATGCAGCGTCCCTAAAAAGTGGTTGCAGTCGAATTACATTTGCTTTTGACATGCTCATTACAATTAGTTATTTTCGTTTTTATTCATTTATTCTTAAACTATAAATTGTACTATATTAATAGGTATATCACCTCAAAAATAACCGCAGCAGAAAAACGTTATTTAATGTTTCTACATGAATGAGCTTTATTAAAGCATCAAAAATCAAAAAACGGAATTGAAATCGGTCAATGCATTGTGATGTAGTGTCAATTTTAAGATGCTCGTAAATGGAATTAAAACCTGCCACAAATGGCTATAATGACAAAATTGGCACATTTCGAGATTTTGAAGGTTTATTTGGACGCTTGCTTGAAAAAGCAGCGTTAATTTAAATGTGTCACAGGTTAAATGCATATCTTTCCTAACTTCGTTAAAGAAAACAAAATTTAAAAATCTATCATTGAATAATTATAATAAATTAACCAAATATACTATTTTAGCAAATTCAGCCAATCTGCAGACAAATTAAAGGTGAAAAAATGACTAAGTTCAGCTAATTAATATGCAAAATTGATGCCAATAGAAAACCGTACATGATATCAGGGTGCGGTTTTTTTTGCACACATGTATACAGAGTTATTTCAATTGATAACAAAAAATACACAAAAAGTAATTAATTATGCAAATTAGCTAATTACAGGTAATTATGTATTTATGATATTTTTATGTAAATTAGGCATGAGTAATTTTGTGTTTTTCAATATTTAATGAAAGTCTATTCATTCACCATAAATATGTCAAGTATGAACCTGTTATGATGTTGAATAAAGAAACTGCAGTTAATTACTTAAATATAATACAAAACATACAAAGTTTGACATTTTGACGATGTCTGGAATAGAATTTTCATTTTTTCTGTAAACATGGTATGTGTCACCATTGCTCAAAGCCAAATCCGAAAAGTAAAAATCATAATTCATTTGCAATGAGACTTTAAATGAACATTTTGTTATCTGGATTAACATGGGTTGGCAAATGGTAAACGGAAAAGCCATCCCCACTGTACCGCGTATACAAAAATAGTATGGCCTTGGACACACACAATGGCTTAGAGCTATTGAGGTTTGGAAAATTACTCCCTAAAAATATCTTTGATATAATGTTTTGTTTCAACTAGTTTTCTCGAAGTGTTTCATTCGTTTTCGACGGAAATAATTTACATGCTAAGAAAGATTAGTATTTCAGCTAAATGGTGGTAGGTCCCTTTATTTCAACAGGCCTATATTTACTGATTTATGAGCGATCTTCAAAAATCCATAAAAACAGGCAGTAGCTCTTAAACAAAACAATTTTTAATTTTGAGGGACCCGATGATAGTCTCGGAAAGGCTTCACACACCATATATTAAAAATTCAAACAATTTGGATAAATGAAGCATACTGAGGAAATTCATTAATCGACATGGATGTTTTCTAAAATTGGCCAACTTTGAAGCGCGCTCTTTTCAATTCACTGTTATGCTTGCATGCACAGTGTAGCAGAGTTATTGTGCAGCCACTGTGACATACCTAATATTAATATAAACTGACGGCTTCACTTTCGTTAAATTTTTTTATACTTCAGGGAACAGAAGAAGTTTTTCAGCACGTTGCTCAAGAGAATTGATACAAACAACACAGCTTTCCTGTATCTACAAGCTGCCTATGGATGGCTAGGACTACAAATGGTACATAATATATCAGCATATTTATAAAATCTGCCAAAATCGGTATACAACTTGTTGTACATGTTAATGAGAATACTTTCTCAAAATAATCATGTTTTGGGATTTGTCATAACTTTATTCTACCGAACCGACCTGTTTCTCCCAAAATGATTAACCAAATTACCAACAAAAATTGTCTTGTCTTGGTATAAAAACACATGAAGATTCAGATAACAGTGGGTCACTAACGTCGTTTGACATTTTTTATCAAATGTGCTAATTCATTTTCAGAGTATATGCGGTGGGTTTGTTGTACTGGTGGTAGGTTTGACAACTCTACTTCAAGCGACAACATTTGGAAGTCTGGATTCCAGTTTAGTTGGATTAGCTCTAAGTTACGTGCTCATGGTATGTCTGTACTTGCCTCAAAAGCTTTAAGCTTACAGGAATAAAAATCATATACTGTATTAAAGTGGAAATATTTCCACATATCTCCAGAACGTATGCGCGTTAAGTATGAAGTATGAGGAAAGCGCCATTGTCATTACAAAGTTGGAATGCTATGCTATTATAATACAGTGCGCTCCATATATTACAATATTTAGCTGAAATATATGTTGTTGTTAGTGCCACTCAATGATAATATATTGCGCACTTCAACAGAAAAGGGATTATCGCAATGTTTTGACAAAAAAATAAAATAAAGTAAATCATCGAAATATTACAATCCATTTTAGCTGCGACTAGTAGATTATCAAATCAGCATTTCCTAACAATTACTATTCATACGGTCTCTTTATTACAAAGCAATGACCAATTACGTAGATACGTTGATCAAGGATTACTCATGCTGCGTGTCTTACGTATAGATGTACATATCACTATTCGTTTGGCCCATTCCAAGACAATAAGATGCTCCCGCGAGGGATATTTACACCATTAAAACACCTCTTCAATTTTTATTTTTTCTGTGTGGGTACAAAGTGTATCTAAAAAAATCCAGGTTTAATGTTGATTCAGGGTCCCAAATGTAATATCTTGGCATCATTAATTCAAAAGGGACACCAATCCTACAGTCAACCATTGTTTAATAATAAACAAACACTTTTGCTTTTTCACCCGATTTTGCAAAATGTGGATAATAATGCTTCCATGTACAACTCTATGGAGAAGGCCTAAACTACTTTTTCAGATTTACTAATGTGTCCCTGAGCATCTTCTGATCCCTAGAACTAAAGCCCCAATATCTCTCAGAAATGTTGTCCAAGAACATATCTTCAACATACCTGAAGTTGATGGTGGGGGCAAATTGTCTGACATCTGCTTGGTTCTTTCAGGGGGGTCAAAATGTAAAAACTTGGTTTTGCATGGGTAATATCTCAGCTAAAAAAGTATTCTTTTAATATGCAATCATTGTGATATTGATCAAGAGTAATGTCCTTTGGTAGGACATTACTATTATCAATATTGACTGGAAAAAAAGATATTGACGCTAAAAAACCAATATTTTTACTTTTGGAGTTTGACCCCCCAAAGTTGGTCCCGGATGGACGAAGTTGCATTTTGAGGGCACTATATCTTTTAAAGTAAAGGAGTTACAAGTTTTCTGATGCCAGATTTGAATTCTACACCAAAAAAAAAAAGTACCCCAGGATACATACTTTTCAATTGACAGTTTTAAAGGGTTCCTTTATACATTTATGGACCTCCAAACATCGTCTTTCGCGTTGCGACACATTTTTTACGCTGACCCCCTAAATTTCAAATTGATGCCACGGGAAAACGAAAATGGAGTATGAAGCTCAAATTTTCAGGATTTTACTTTCTCATGAATATCTACCACCACACAGAAACAGAAAAAAATTGAAGAGGTGCTGCGGTGCACATCCCTGGAGTTGACATGGAATGGGCCTCATTACATCTTGTTTGTACATCCCAGCTGCGTGACGCTCCGGCGAGCTAATACAAGCATTGTAGGCACTGAAACGAATAGGCAATTTTCTTTGTTTTGTCTCATTTGTTTAGCTCGAAAAGGAAGGGGACAACGTGATCAGTAGCTATCAGTGAAAATTAAAATTTAAATAGGAATCTGTTCTTTATGCAAATCACACATTATGCCGAGAGATTGTTTAAACTTTGACAATTTGTTTTTCCTAAACATCTATTTTCTTTTACAGATATCAATACAATTATCCAACTTAGTGCGATCTGTTGCAGACACAGAGATGCAGATGAATCCAGTTGAACGTGTTCAATACTATGCAGGTGTACCTACAGAGAATTATGGAGGTTGGTTTGGCATTTTTTTTTAAATCTAAGGGTGTCCATATTCCATAAAATTCTCTTTTGCAAAAAAACCCAGACATTAAAATTGCTCAATTTATAGTGGGACACTGAAGTGCAGATGAATCCTGTTCAATTTATATTCTGCAGATGTACCTACAGAGCATTATGGTGGTTGGCTTACTTCAATTCATCATAACATGACTAAACCACTTCAGTCTGCTTATCGTACTTCGTATATCACTGAAACTGCCTTCCTCAGTGTTCAAGATAATGTTGGCAAAGGTTTTGATTGATGGAATACATCCTATTTCAATTGATGTACTATGTTCAGATAGCAAACTGTCAATTTTGAAAATGGTGCCCCACAGGATTCTGTTCTTGGACCTGTGTCTTTTACATTATACACTGATGCCCACAGGCATTACCGTAAACTGCATGAAATTGGCCTAAATTGTCAAAAAGTGGCCGACAAGAACAAAATATGGGAAATTTTGCCGAAAGTGGGGAGACACATCCCCCTGTTCCCCACAGGATTGACGTCCCTGCTCACAGGGTTCTGTTCTTTGACCTCTGTCTTTCACATTATACATTAAGACATTCTGCAAAGGCACAACATGCAATATCTCATGTACGCCAATGTCATTGTACTCTGTCATTTATCAAATTAAAAGATCCCATTTGATGTTGACTCCACATTGTGAAGTGTGCTTTGTTCAAATTATCTACTTGTGAGAAATATACAGTGATGGATGGTGGGCAACACATTGATATTGAATGAGGATAAGACAGAGTTTATTGCTATTTCTTCTTCAGAAGCTATCAAATCTTATAGTAATGTGAAATATCCTTTTGGAAACACAACATTATTTCCGGTAACATCCATGCGGAATATTGGTGTTGATTTTTCTTGATATAAATAAAGTCACTGGATGACCATGAAACAAACGGAGTAAAAAATGTGAACTTCTATCTATCTTCGCAATATGGCAAAACGTTAGCATCGTGCAAAAAAGAAAAAAAAAACAACAACTGTATTTTCCCAAATATCTTAACTCACGTAAACTCAGAAATGACAGCTGGGTAAAATGAAAAGATCAGAGTAAGAAGATGACAGGGCTGTCATCTTTGTTTAAATATGTTGCACGAAAATCTTAACTAAAGCAGATATACATGATGTGGCCTCTCGACTAGAATAAGCGCGCACACTCTACATACCACAATGCTTCATCTCAGTCAGGATCCGGCTCGCATAGCTCTCATACAGGTGACCGATATAATAAGGTCCTAGAGGAATTGAACTGATTCTGACGTCCGTATGTTTGCAGCGATGTGATTTTACAAAGGCGTAATATGCATGTATGTAGGGTATATGAATGTAAATAAGCATGATAGGTGGAGTGGGGTGTGTATGCGGAATCTAGAGTGCGATTATCATGAGTGTTTATATAGTAAATGTATCTTTTATTATTGTAAACATGGTAAAAGTCTTCTTTTTAAACTTGACAACATTAATATCGGACTCGTATCGGAACTACTCGTGTTTGTTTCTTTGTTTGAAGGTAAGAAACCTCCATCCGATTGGCCTAGTCGTTTTTTCAGTCAGGAATTCAACAGGTCATTAATGGTGCAATCCAAATCGAACATGTATCAGTACGTTATGATGAAACTCTTCCACCAGTGCTACAAGATGTCACTGTATATGTACAACCTGGAGAAAAGGTTAGTAGATAAATCCCAGAGATACGCGAAATAGATGCGCGACGAAACACGTGAAGTACGCAAAACAGTGGCGAAATACACGAAAAAGGCGAAATACGCGAATTGATACTTATAAGGCTTTTAAGCCCTTAAAAGAGTAAACATGGTAAATAAAGGGAAGCCAAATATCTCCTCTTGCGTGAAGAACGCACCGTAGTGGGGCAAGTTTTTTGAAAACAAAATCGCCCACTATAAATGAGAAAAATCAAAATGGCCTATATCACCAAATAAAAAATGACCCACATAAGTGTGAGTCAAATATTGCCTGAAACAAATTATAACAAAAAACTGACCAAATACCTTCATGTAAAAACACATTTAGCTGCCTTCAATGGTAAGGACTGTGCCTTAATATTAATTATCAAATTTTGTCGACTTAGCTCTGCTCTTGCTACTAGTCAGTTCTGGAATGGCTTTGAACATGGTGTTTCAGCCCACATTTTACAATCCCTGTCAATATTAACCAAGATTAATAAACATTCAAGTTGCACTCATTTCCTATTACCATTTTCCATATTTATCAACATAATATCGAGATCATATATTAACGCTTCAAACAAACAAAAAGATGACAAACATATTGTGCGAAACGCACTCAAACTGAAATTGGAAGCTCATTGAGATACATTCCTTACATTTTTGAAAACGTTCTTTATTTTAGGTCGGTATATGTGGCCGAACTGGAAGCGGAAAATCTTCACTAACGCTGTCGTTGTTGCGAATAATTGAGACATTTAAAGGTAAGTGGGTCATAGATCAACTGCTGTTATTACTTTAAAAAATCAGCAAATTAAAGACGCAAAACAGTTGCATCTTCATAAAGAATGTGAGCATCTAAAATAATGAATCGTTTATTGTGTTACTTTCACGCAGGTAAAATAATCATTGATGGCGAAAATATAGCTTTGATGCCACTGACTACTCTAAGACAAAGACTGTCAATTATACCACAAGATCCTATACTATTTACAGGGACAATAAGGTACTATAACTTCTCTCTCTCTAAAACACTCTCTCACCATGCTCACACCCTTGCTATCTCTCTCCGCCTTTTCTTGACAAATTGTAGTTGGAAAACGTAAAATTTAGCCCCGGGGAGGGGCACGGTTGTTTGATGTATATAGAATTGGCTTCATTATTAAGAAAATACAAACTATAGATGGCGCTATTTATCATAAATCATATTTCGTAATTTGCAAGGGGTAGGTAATCAATACTGCCATTTAAACAGTTGGAATAGGTGAAACAAGCAACAATGAAATTTTATAAACATTTTTCATCAAAAAATAAAAGGAATTATTTTTATTAAAAAGCCTGAAAGAGCAATTTCCAGTATCTATATAGCGCCACCAATCTTGTCATAAATAGATTTTTTTTTTTAGAAAAAGCTTTAAAAATGCTGTGAAAGTGAATAATGTTGTAAATAAGGGGAAATTAAAGTTGAAAATGACTCAAAAGCATCTGTATACATTAGTATGATACCACTTTAAGCTGTTTAAGCCTAAAATTGGGTTGTACATGATGTTTTGTTAGAAAAACTAATAAATGATCACATCAAACAACCGTGTGGGGGGGGGGGACACTCCCACTTTGGAGGTGACGCATATGTCGGGTTGTTAAGACCCCCTTTTCAGCACCGCTGTCACCCAAAGACCCAATTATTATCACCCAAAGACCCCTTATTTTCACTTTCGAGCTGTCACCTAAAGACCCTTACATCTCTATTTGAACAGCAACGAGTCACAATGGTCACCTATCGCTGCTTTTGTTACTTCTTTTGAACTAACAAAGCCATTTAGAACTAGAAATTCAATTTTCGAGGCTTCTTTTTGGCTCTCACCCAAAGACCCCATTTTAAAAGGTCATATTCTTACTACTCCCCCTAATTTAGATCCAAACGGTTCGTCTCTTACCCAATGGCTCCATATTATGTACATTTTGCTCTCACCGAATGCCATAAATCACCCAATGACCCCATATTATATATTTTGCTCTCATCGAATGCCCCTTACTGCAAAAGTGCCAGCCTTACCTATATCCATTTCATATTGAAGTGCCCCCCGCGGAATTTAGCTAAACAACAACTGATGGCATCGGATTTTGGCAAGGGCAGACAAAACGGGTCTCTCGGATATGGTAAAGAAATTACAACTTTCCATTGATGTCCCGGGAAAGGTATTAATTTTGCTGTCAATTGTGAAAATAATCTTCCATATTATCTTTTCCAATACCCGATTTAACTTTCTACACAGGACAAATTTGGATCCAACACGTAGCAAATCGGATAAGGAATTGTGGAACGCCCTAGAAATAGCACAACTCAAACCTATCGTTTCTGAATTCGACCTTGGCCTCGGTAAGGTGCTAAAAACTGCTAATTAACGATAAATTGTCTTCGTGCATGATTCAAAAATAGTTTTTATTTCATTTTTTTCCATTACATTCGTAACTGCAATTAGTGTGAGGTGTGCAGATTCAAATCTTCGGAAAACAGTCAGTAGTATAAGATACACTAACCATGGGCGTATAATATAATAAGCGTATAATATTCAACGTCTTTTGTACCCAGAGCCGTTGATATACCAGCTGCTTCGACGTACATGTATTGCAACGACATTGACGCCCGAAACATTACAGTAGATTTTATGGCTTAAAACTCAGTTGATTCATGGTTAGCTCTAGAATCTGTTGATAACCAGTTTGAGGCAAAAATATCTGTTTATGTTAAGCTACGTCGCATAACCTGAAAATGTCCGTTCCTGGAAAGAAATATTACACATTTAATCATATGTGAGTGGACACCACGAATCAGCCGTAAAGTCGGCCCCGGTCAATTTTGTTTTATTTCGTGTTTAGAAAATATATATCATAAGCTTTCAAATGGTATATCATTTGACTTCAAACGATATTCAGAAGCGGGGTTATGGTTTATTGAACTCTGTTCCTTCAACAAAATTGTACTTTTTTTTCGGTTCTACATGTGTCTCTTTTTCCACATTTCTGGTAATCAATATCAAGCAGTCATAATTGGCGGTCATTTCAAATCATCCCCAAGTCAACGACGTTCAGGAATGTCCTCTCATTGTTAATTGTTGGTTATACATATCTAGACAAAATACAATGCTTTATTATCCACCACTTGAACAGCAATAGGATTATTGATTGGTTTAAACAGTGTTTGATGAGATACTTGTCGCAACAGATTGAGATACCGATGAATACGACCTTCACGAACATTTTACACTGTAACTCAGAATACAATTTGCCGAGTTTACGGCTCTTTCGTATTATCCAGTCGCATATAAGAATGATGAACTTTAATTTCATATTTGTAGATACACCCGTATCAGAAGGTGGTGAAAATTTCAGCGTTGGCCAGCGACAACTATTTTGTTTAGCTCGAGCTTTTCTCAGGAATTCCCGTGTACTTATCATGGACGAAGCCACGGCCTCAATCGACTATAGCACGGTAATTATAATAGGTTATTTGTATTATTATATATGGTGCGTGCCTCTTTATTTTACTTGGATGCGTTGTTATTATGTGATAAGGTTTTAGACTATAGAGGTTATCAGTGTGATGACATTACTGATATCTGGTGGGGAGGTTAATATAATTACCTTCAGCAGGTATAAACAAATCACGTGATGACCTAGAGAAGAAAAAGGAGAATGCAACCGTATTCGCTGGCGATTATTATTATTATTATTATTAGTCTTCTTCTTCTTCTTCTTCTTCTTCTTCTTATTCTTATTCTTATTCTTATTCTTATTCTTATTATTATTCTTATTATTATTATTATCATATTTCATTTTATTTTTTTTTATTCAGGAGAAGTTACTGCAAGAAGTTGTTGCTTCCGCTTTCAAGGACAAAACTGTGCTGACAATCGCTGTAAGTTTGGTTCTAAAACTTATATTCAACAAGAATTGTGTATCACGTAAGATTCACGTCCGTCGTCTATCTCGGGTGGTGCAGTTCTCGGGTACAGTAGAGCTGCTTCCTCGAAGCTCATCTAGGAGCTTGGGCTATGAAGGAATGATTATTCCCCTGCGTATATCACAGTCGGTTTCATAATTGAGGAAAATAGAATACAGTACAAATACTAATATTTTCATTGTAGATTAAACCTATTTATTTTTGTACTTATTATAGAAAGATAGACAAACGAATCTAGAAACATTAGCCCAGTCCATTTTTGTTGCTAATATTACTATTATTGTATTATTATTATTACTATTAGTATAGATTATTATTATTATTATTATTATTATTATTATTATTATTATTATTATGTTTGTCTTTTAGCACCGAGTGTCCACCATACGTGAATCAGACACAATCTGGGTTTTAAGAGATGGTGAGATCATTGAATGTGACAGCCCTGAAAACTTACTGGCGAAAGAAACTTCGAATTCTACTCCATGGTTCAAGCTAATAAATAAGTACGGGTATGGGTCCCAGGCCATGAGTACGGGTACGAGTCCCATTTAAAGCCATTATTATGTTTTGTTGAATACAAGTGTGTGAAAATATTGGATCCAAAACATAATAATGATAAAATTCGATGCTTTACGCTACGTCTCGTCCAATATTTTAAAACTCATAGCTCGACCAATAAATATGGGCTCAATCTATCCAATTTTATATCAAAATAGGGCGGGAGTACGGGTACAGGCCTGTGAGTACGGGTACGTGTCCGGAGCCACGGGTACGAATACGGAAATATGTACTCGAGTACGGGTACGGGTACTACAAGTCTGAATACGATACTATATAATTTTACTAAATTATACTGTATCGTAATAATATTGTTTAGCCGGGGAGCCGGTATACATTATCAATAATTTATCATACTAGTAAATGTTGAATTATTCTCTCATTATAACGTGTATTGGCCTTATTTAATAGCATCATCTGACACCGCAGAAATATACAGATCTACATCTCCAGGAAATTTTTGATCTATTTACCATCAATGATAATCGCTCCATTTGTGCACAATAATGAAGCTATAAAACAATTGCGTGACGTCAATGTGGGTTAAAAGTTAAGTCGGTTACCGCGGATTAGAATATTCGTGGATTATTTGTAAAATAAAACAGGAATTTCCTGACAGCAAAGTGACCAGCAATTAGCTGATTTTTATGGAAATTATTATTTTTAACCGCTGGTTTTCCGTTTTAAAAACTCAGATTACAAGTTATATCGTGTAAAAAATCAGGAAAATCTGCATGAAATAGAAACATGTTAGAATAAAAAATGTGGCAAATTAAGTGCCGTGCCACCGGCCACATCACTTGTTTTAGATTATAATTTTAACCGTGTAAACTTCACTATATGGAAGCGCCTGTTTATTTTGTTAAGACAAAGTATAATAGTAAACTGCGTGTTCCCATTTGAAATATTCAATATTTAAAAATATCTTTGTATAAATAGGCCTATAAGATTTGTATAAACTGTGTTTTCTGAACTACAATATTTAAGACAATTTCTACTAGAGAAATGCCAATAAAAAAGTATATAAGAATGGTATTAGGTCCCGTTAACGTAAGTTTAAGACAGAAATGCTTGAATGCAGGGTTGTATGCCTATTTACATTTTAAAGAGAAATCTTTGAAATAAATTCAACAAAATGTGAAATATTTTGAAAAATGAGAAGAAAAATAATACAATTTTGTGAATTTAGAAAAATTACGGGGTCATTTGGTGAGAGATTATCCACAAAAAGGTCACGTGACAGTAAAACAAAAAAGGTCATTGAGTGAGAAGGAGTTAAGGGGTGGGGGGTCATTGCAAAATGAGGTTAATGTGGCTGCACATCCCCGTCACCTTTTTTTTCAGAGTACTTTGTAGTGAGTGACCCCCTCATTGTCGTGATTGCGAAACTTGGTTTGTATTTCAAAATTCGTTGTTGAACGAGTGTTGCAAACCCATTACCCGCACAAGATTTTAACCAAAGTTCACCCCAATGTCAAAAAGAAATCTATGCCACATGACTGATGTGAGCCATACGTGGGTATGGATCTGTGTAGTTTTTTCGGCAAAATATCCTCACATGAATCTATGTATTAACCCTGGCAAATGTCCAACTTACTCTATTGTCGTGTACAAGGTGACGCACAAACAAACTACTGCTTGAATGAAGCAAAAAGCACAATTGTATAAAATTATGGTTTAAGGGGGTACTACACCCCTGGCCAATTTTGTGCCTATTTTTGCATTTTTCTCAAAAATTATAGCGCAATGGTGACAAGTAAGATATGTATATTATAGGGGCAAAGACTACAACTACTGCACTGAAAATTCAGCAACTCAAGGCAAGTAGTTATTGATTTATTGATCAAATATTGGTTTTCCCTCATTTTTGACTGTAACTCCACATCTGTTGTCTGTGCTGAAATAAAATTTCCAGTGCAGTAGTTGTAGTCCTTGCCCTATAATATACATATCTTACTTGTCACCAATGCGCTATAATTTTTGAGAAAATGCAAAAATAGGCACAAAATTTAGCAGGGGTGTAGTACCCCCTTAAGCAATCGCAATTAGTTCTCGTACTATTGATATGTTCTCGACCTCAAGAAATTACTACTGGCTCTATCAATGCCACTTGCCGGGATACCTAAAGTTGTACATTAGGATAGTAATTTAGTATGACGATCAACAAGAAATGCCAATGCCATTAATTTAAATTTTTTTAAACTAATGGCGCTATGGGCTCCTTGACATAACTTTTTAGACACAAATTAAGCTAAGGAGCTAAGTGCAACTTTCAAAATCCGACTTGAAGCCACTCAAGCGCCCATAACTCGACCAAATGATATCGTAGAGCAACAAAACATGTATCAAAATGCGCAGGAGAAAGTTGTGCTTTATATACATTAAATAAGTTTTTGCTATATAAACTCAACCCAGAAAGTATCAAAAGCCAAATGCGTTCGTCGAGTACACACACACACACCCCCCCACACAAAATCAAGACAAAGGACACCGATGTGCTCTGTTTACTTAACCATGAACTTTACTTTATTTTACTCCTTCGACTTCCAACTTCAATACTTGCTACCCTTTACTTATCTCTGACTTATCTCATGAACTCTTTCTGCTGACATCTCAATATGGTACTTGGTGTGGCCACCACCACTGTCTATCACTGCCTGGATTCGTAGTCGCATGCTCTGAACAAGATGTCTTATCTTTCCTTGGTCGATGTCTCGCCATTTCCTGAACAGGATGTGCCGAAGGCCTTCTAAGGTGGTGTCAGGCTTGATTGCCTTGTTAGCTTTCCTCCGAAGAGTGTCTCACAAGTGTTCTAGTGGATTAAGGTCAGGGCTGATCTTTGCAGGCACATCGGTGTCCTTTGTCTTGATTTTGTACGGGGGGGGGGGGGGGGGGGTACACGACGAACGCATTTGGCTTGAATAGTGCAACTTTCAAAATCCGACTTGAAGCCACTCAAGCGCCCATAACTCGACCAAATAATATCGTAGAGCAACAAAAGAGGTATATCAAAATGCGCAGGAGAAAGCTGCGCTTTATATACATTAAATAAGTTTTTGATATATATTTCAGTTCCCGATATATCTAACCATCTATAATCGTTGCGATACTTTCTGGGTAAAGTTTATTTCACATTATTAAATCCATAATATTGGATATTCAATTACAAAGTCAGGGTTGCTTGATCTGCCTCTGCATGCATGGCTTCTTTTATGACTTGAAATTGTAAAGGGTAAGAATGTTATTTTTATTTTTGAAGTTAGGTACAGGTCTTTATAACTCACTCTGTATTTCTGTAAACCGGAAAACAGGCACGAACTTTTGCTTCATAATTATCGGCCTATACACCTTGAACTTTCCTGTATTAGATTCAGATTGTACAACAAAGCCGTGCCAGATGCTTTATATGTACGAACATTTCTCTTAAAACGTGTTTCTTTTTAATAACATCTTTCCTGTATAATTGCAGAGCACCATTGTTATATTGGTTATTGGTTTCAACTTTGGATATTTAGTGCCATGGATATTTATGTTTGTTTGAACATTGAATAATAAACACTGCACTGCAAACTATACGCGTACGGGTATGTAAGACTATATTAATTCATGTCGTGCAATTAATAATTAACTGTTTATCTGTCTGTCTACTGTTTCTTTCCAATTTCTTTCTTTCTTTCTTTTTCTTTCTTTCTTTTCTTTCTTTTCTTTCTTTCTTTCTTTCTTTTTCTTTCTTTCTTTCTTTCTTTCTTTCTTTCTTTCCAATTTCTTTCTTTCTTTCTTTCTTTCTTTCTTTCTTTCTTTCTTTCTTCTTTCTTTCTTTTTTCTTTCTTTCTTTCTTTCTTTCTTTTTTCTTCTTTTCCTTTTTTCTTTCTCTTTTTCTTTCTTTTCTTCCCTCCTTTTTTCCCTCTCTTCTCCCTCTTTTTCTTTCTTCTTTCTTTCTTTCTTTCTTTCTTTCTTTCTTTCTTTCTTTCTTTCTTTCTTTCTTTCTTTCTTTCTTTCTTTCGTGTGTGGATGTGGATGCGGATTGGGGTGTGGGGGTGCGTGTTTGGTGCGAGCTGAGGGTATTACTACAAATGATGATATCACACAAAACTTCGCACATCAGTGGTTTCGTGCAACAAAGATTACTCTAAATTTAGCAGCAGCGCATGTAGACTGATATTGGACTGATATTGACATAAGCTTAAAAAGTTACCTTTTCAAAGTCTGAGTTGAGCAAAGACGTAGCTTGCGTTACGGCAAGTTAATGAAGACGCCGTGATGGCGTCGCAAGCTACGACTTTGCTCAACTCAGACTCTGGTAAGGTAACTGTTTTAGCTTACTCTAAATTTGTTCCCCATATAGCCAAATGACGAACTTTGTCGCTGCTCATCCCTTTTTAAGGGATTTTTATTATTGTATCTCTAAATGTAAGCTAATGTAATGATGAGAAGTATACAAAATTTTAGACAGGAATTCATTCAAGGAATGCAACTAACATAAATCATCAGTTTTTGAGAAAATTTGATTTTACTTTACTGACTCGAGGAAGGTATATAGATGTATAGCAGGGTGACGCCACTTTTTAAAGTGTTAAAACACATGCATTGTTATACCATGTGCATTTAGGATGTTCACATATTTGGGGTCAAAGGTTGTTAAGGGTTCACTTTCGGCCCGAGACGAAATACCTTCCAAATGCAATATAACAGGGTGATGCCATTTGCACACATGCACTGACATTAGCCAGTGCCTATATAAAGGGTATAAAAACGTTTTAATAACATTCCAAAAACATTTTTGAAAACTTGGTACAAATCATTCTAAACAGAATGTTATTTTGGGGTTGAAAAAATATTTTGCAAAAAATGTTTGCCCGAAATATTTACAATAACGTTTTTAAAATGTTTTCACGACCTTTATCGCTTGCCCCGTTTTCACGACCTTTACCAAAATCGCTTGCCCCCCCCCTTTGGCCGTGCCAAAAAACGTTTGCCCCCCCCCTTTCGACGTGCCAAAAACCTTTGCCCCCCGCTTTTGACGTGCCAAAAATCTTTGCCCCCCCTTACACATGCAAGATTTTGGGGAACCCGAATTTAAACCCTTAAATTGTCTTAACATATAATGCGAGCGCAGCGAGCAGGAAATTTTGCATATTTGAACGTGTTCGTAATTTTCCTACGCCTTTTTAGGGCGTAATATAGAAACGGTGCCCAAAATATCTGTGCCAAAAATTGCTTGCCCCCCCCTTTCGACCTGCAAAAAATCGCTTGACCCCCCTTTTGAATTGACCTGCCAAAAAATGCTTGCCCCCCCCCCCCCCTTTGGCCTGCCAAAAAATCTTTGCCCCCCCCCATAATTCACCCCCCGGGGTACACATAATTATTGCACCACCCTTATCACCATTGCACCTAATAACATAGCGCTTAAAATTCTACTGCTCTCATCTTTAATGCCATGTAACCCCAACTTTAAAACCAATAACTTAATGTTTACCACAAGTGAATGCAAATAATATTTAAATTAAAAGAAAGAAAGAAAGAAAGATAGAAAGATAGAAAGAAAGAAAGAAAGAAAGAAAGAAAGATAGAAAGAAAGAAAGAAAGAAAGAAAGAAAGAAAGAAAGAAAGAAAGAAAGAAAGAAAGAAAGAAAGAAAGAAAGAAAGAAAGAAAGAAAGAAAGAAAGAAAGAAAAGAAAGAAAGAAAGAAAGAAAGAAAGAAAGAAAGAAAGAAAGAAAGAAAGAAAGAAAGAAAGAAAGAAAGAAAGAAAGAAAGAAAGAAAGACCCATATCAAAAAATGAGACCTTTTCGGATAACTTCCCGATAGTCACTTCCCGGGTAGACACCGGCAAATTTCACATGCAAATTAGCTAGGTAGCGGGTACTTACCCGATAAATTTTGGGTAACCATAGTTGATACCTTTCAGGTAATAGATACCGGATGACTACCCGATGACTTTTTTGGGAAACTAGCGGGTAACTACCCGGTGACTTTTTTTGGGAATTAGCCGATAACTACCCGATAACTTTACGGGGACCTATAACTTTTGGTGACGATATACCTGGTGATCTCTTTGGAGACTTCCTGTTGACCTTTTGGGGAATGCAGAAATACAAATACATGAGTATGCACAAATTTATTAGGCAATTTTATAGCTTATTATTTGAATTGTAGTTTTTGGAGAAATACCACTCTGCAGTCATGGCAGTTAAGCTATATAGTGCTATCTTAATTGCTGTAAGAAACTTGAAAGTGTACAATGTAATTGTAGTTATTGAACAAAAATATGCTTTTGATTTAATTTGGTTCACCTTTATACAATGTAAGGTGCATACCTTTCATTTAATGTACAACGAAATTGTTATGATATCAGCATACATGTATTACAGTACCTAAATATGATCACATCACTAACAACCTATAATTTTTATATCAAATATTATAATGTATTTTATACAACAATTAACATAAAGCTTATATCAGTTAATTGACACATTAGCTGATGATTAGTAATTTGATTAACATTAATTTACTGTCAAAATCATGTATGATTTACTAGAAAAGATATAAACTAAAACATTCAAATGTGTCATATATTAGGTACATGTATAAAGACTGCATTAATATACAAATCTGATCATTTAACATATAAATTTTCCTACCTGCATTGTCATATGAAATCAAGCATTCAATGCTTTATAATTCCTACAGCATGTTCCAGATTAATTATATCTTGTAATGTCCTACATGTATAAATCCATACATTTTGGACCACAAATGGGCAATTCCGTATGAGAGATGGCAAAAACAGCAACATTTAAAGTTAATCAAATCTCTATGAAATTACATTTCCTGTGTGGACAAATTTATAAATTGTAAGGAACTGAAAACCGTTTTGGAATAACTTAAGGGCTGGGGTATGAACGTTTGGACAGTATTTATTTTGGGACATTAGAGCACATCAGACATATCGAATTGCATTCTGAATATGAAGAATGTCATTCTGATATCAAATAATTTTGATTTTTTGAAATTCGCAATTTAATACACATTTTATGGCAAATCATTAAAAATTGAAATTTTTGATATTTAACAGTACTTGAACTAAACTTTATAAATCTGATGATTTATACTTAAAGTGTATGTAGGTGGGATGAAAAGCCGACGATCAATTGAAAATTTTGACCTTTCGTATTGAAGATATGGATTTTTTTCCCAAAACACCAAAAAATTTTGGTCTTTTTTCAATAGGGAAAAAATTCCATATCTTCAATATGAAAGGTCAAAATTTTCAATTGACCGTCGGCTTTTTCTCCCTGCTACATTCACACTTTAAGAATATATCATTAGATTTATATAATTTACTTCGAGGACTGTTATATATCAAAATTTGAAAAATATCAAATTTTTATAATTTGTCATAAAATTTGTATTATATTGTGATTTTTAAAAAAAATTAAAATTATTTGATATCAGAAAGACATGCTTCGTATTCAGAATGCAATTCGATAGATCTGATGTGCTCTCATGTCCCACAAAAAATACTGTCGAAACGCAATAAACGCTCATTTTGGATCCCTTAAGTGGTTTGCCTGAAAATCCGATTTGAAATTTGAACATTTTTTTGGCTTGACTTAGGACCCTTGGCTAAATTTTACAAAATTCAATAAAGCCTTGAATCAAAAACTTATTCTTATGTATACTTTCTACTTTTGCATGTTTTAACCTTGGGATCTTATTTGGTAAAGCACTTTGTACTTGTGGTTACGGTATTTACAGGAGAGAATTGCCAAATCTGCCCATTTTTTGTTGTAATTCCGTTACCGTACTATGAAAGAAGTTTTCTTCATGAGCTTATTTCTTGCTGAATTATTCTGTAATTGTTAATTCTCTTCCTTCATCAGTCTACTTAAAGCCTAAAACACCAATTTCTGAAATAGTTCAACCTATTCCTATCAAAACATTGGTAACGGAATTACATTGGTAACGGAATTACATAATTACAACCCAATTTCCGGAGGCTACAGTTTGATCAAGTAAAGGATTTATAGGATGCTTTATCCCATAAACTGAGCCAGGATTATAGAGTTTGAAACCAGTGACCATAAAAACAAAGATTGACTTACAATTATACATGAATGTTGCAACAAAATTTGTTAGTAGGTATATCCTCCCAATAGTTTTCAGTTTACCATCCAGGTGACTTCTATTTTGGTTGATATTAACATTGAAATGTTAAAACAACCATATCTGATAATCTAATGTTCAAGAATTGTGATTTTTCCAGGTAAACTTACAAGGATGTAACTCCATTTTCATTTTTTTTTTTTTTTTACCGCTGCCTATAGAGAGTTCCCGTGTTTTCAAGCGGAACGGACTACAATAGTGTTTATAACGTTATTCACACCGCCGTATTCCTCATTCCTTTGATTTGGTCAATGACCCTATTGGTGCTACATTCTACAAAATAACATTTGCTAATTATTGCGCGAGTGTTGGTATTCGGAAATGAAATGAAAGAAAGAAAAAGAAATGGCCAGAAATGAGAAAAAGAAAAAGAATTTGGAAAGAAAGAAAGAAAGAAGAAAAGAAAGAAAAGAAAGAAAGAAAGAAAAGATTGTAAAAAGAAAGAGAGTTTAGGTTTCCCTCAAGATGGCGGGTAACCCAAAACACGGGAACTCTCTATTACTAGAACTATAAGGTAGTGTATGGAGTACCCATGAACACATAACCCCCTAAAATCCTGCCAGGATATAATTTACACCATACAAACAATGACTGACTTGCATATTGGCATCAAACACCATTTTATTTAAAAGAACAGTGTCATGTCGTTTTCCAAATAAACAATTTTTAGGAGGTATATCCCCCGAATAGTTTTTAATTTGACAAACAGGATTTGTATTATGGTTGATATTAAAGTTGGTAACATTTGAAGTGTTAACACAGCCATTTCTGATGATCTGATGTTTAAAATGTTAAAACATTTCAATTTTTCCAGGTAAATGTCTGAAAATGTAATTCCGTTACCGTTTTCGTAATTCCGTTACCGCTGCCTTTTTTGGGGGGAAAAAGGTCGACCATGAAGTATCCATAAAAATGTAACCCAACAAAATCCTTCCAGGGTTTAGTTGACACCATATACAAAGATTGACTTTTATAATGGTCACCATTCACCATAATTACTTTGAAATTTTATGTTGTTTTCTAAATCAACAAATTGAGTACATCAATTATGGATGGGCTGTATAGGGGTAAAAAAGGGTGATGTTTTAAATTCCTTAGGGCTCCAGCTTATTTGGTGGAGTAGTATCTCCCGAGCATTTTGACACCATTTTCATTGAAATTGGCCAAAAAATGAGTTGATCCATCCCAAAAACAATTTGGAAAGGGGGGTCTGTGGGGGGGGTGACAATTACCATTTCGCGTCAAATGTCTATGTAATTTTTTATTTTATGTCCTATTCTACTGATTTTGGTGCTGTTTTCTATGTTTTTGAGGTCAAGGAATTCAATGAGAGTGGTTAATTACATTTCAGGGTACAATTTATATGTGAAATTTTGTATTTTCCATATTTGATATAGTTTTTATCGTATCTACAGAAGTCACATGACATCACAAATTTGAAATACAGGTGACTTGTATTATGGTTGATATTAAAGTTGGGAACTTATGAAGTGTTAACACAGCCATTTCGGAAAATCTGATGTTTAAGAAATGTTATTTATTGTGGTATATTTCAGAGACGTAATTCCGTTTACCATTTTTCGTAATTCCGTTACCGCTGCCTTTTTTTGGGAAAAAGGTCTAGTGCTGGAATATCCAAAAAATATAGCCGAAACAATTCATGCCAGGTTATAGTTAATAACATAGGTAATAAAAACCAAGATCAACCTAAGGCCAATACCTGTTAGATTTCATAGAGATTCTTTTGAAAGTCAATGGAAAAATAAGACCCAAATTTGTGCCGTAATTCCGTTACCAGTACTCTTTGGGTCTTGGATCTTTCCACATGCAGGAAGTTTCCAAATTTTTATTTCTATATGATAGCAGAGGTATCATCTGACCTGATAAAGGTTTTCATAATCAGTTTGACCATAATACTAAGCCACAGCATTTAAAACTGGGGCCAAAATTTCTGAATTGTAATTCCGTTACCGCGGAATTGCCCAAATATATTCTGCAGGATATAAATTCCAACTGCCAACAGCTAGCTACTCCATTTTGAATTCATTCAGTGACCTTTGACCATATACCCAGCCACAATGCATTCTTAAGATGCTTTATGCTATTTCAAGGTCAAATTAAAAGCGGATAACCACCGGGTAACTCCTGCAAAGAATCTAAGTTTCTGGGAACCTTTTAAGTAACTGATTTGAAATATTTGAGTTTTTGGGAGACTTCCGGATGTCTACCCGAAAACTTTTGGATAACTTAAGTAGGTATCCGCAAGGTATCCGCTAGCGGGCACTTTCGGATAACTCTGGAAAAGGTAGCAATGGAAGACAGGAAGTTGTGGACATCAATGGAAGACAGGAAGTTGTGGACAGCAATGGAAGACAGGAAGTTGTGGACAGCAATGGAAGACAGGAAGTTGTAGAAAGCCATCACAGTTCGAGGACACCACTCGAATTAAGGATACGATACATGATTTACCGACAAGTGACTCATTTCGGAATGCGATCATGTTTCCACAGGCTTCGTTGGGACTCGAACCAGCGATTCTAAACTTCCTTCGATTACGCGTCTAGTGCTTTACCGCTCGGCTACCGTGGTAGTTGAGCAGATGAGTGTAATGATAAAAGATCAATCTCATAATGCCATCTTTAGCCTTTTGTTTACTAAAAAAGACGCGTTTTGTAAAGATAGATTATTGGTTTTATGCATAAATAGCACGAACGTAAGTAAGCAAGAAAGAAAGAAAGAAAGAAAGAAAGAAAGAAAGAAAGAAAGAAAGAAAGAAAGAAAGAAAGAAAGAAAGAAAGAAAGAAAGAAAGAAAGAAAGAAAGAAAGGAAAAAGAAAACGTGGGAAGAAACAACAACGATAACTGTTTAACACATGAACGTGTTAATGATTAACATCAATGATATGTGCTGCCCAGCAATAACATTAATGTTAATATAAATTGAATTACAATACAACTAGCTTTCAGACATAATGTGTGAAGTATCAGCATGTACAGCTGGTAATAATTAATATTGATCACCATATTGCACGTTAAACTTAATAAAACTTCCTAGCATTAATAACTTCTTCTATTAATGCTATTGTTCATAACATGTTATTCAACACCAACATTAAAAACCAGTAACTTTAATGTTTACAACTTTTACAACAAGTGAATGCAAGTGTAATTATAAATAAGGAAGAAAGAGAGAGAGAATGAAAATGAAGGAAGAAACAAGAAAGATAATCCATTAACACATGAATGTATTAAAAAGTAACATCAGTGATAACAGCATTGTGCCGCCCAACAATAAAATCAGTGTTAATAGTTGAACATGAATGTGGAGTATCATTCTGTTCAGTTGTTCATAATATTTCTCGCCATTGCACGTTAATAACATAGTAACACTTAATAAAAAAAAGTAGCGTTAATTTAATGATTTCTTCAAACTAATGCTACTGTTCACATCTGAATATGTTATTTAACACCAACATTAAAATACCAATACAATACAATACAATACAATAATGTTGACATTTACCTTCTCTCCTGTCATCGTCTAAATATCATATGCCTGTAGTATGAATACGGTCACTGTCAATTTTGAGTCTATTTTCCTAGACTAGTTATTCCTATGTTTGACTTTGTTTTATTAGGATTTGTAAAACTATTTCTTTTTTTGTCACTGTATTATGAGGAACATTATGAGAAATGAAAACAAACATGTAGAAAAAGGTTATTCTTATGATTGACTTTATTTTATTAGGATTTGCAAATCCATTTCTTTTGTTTTTCATTGTATTATGAGGAAAATTGTGAGAAATGAAAATAAGCATCTAGAAAAAAGTTATTCTTATGTTTGACTTGTTTTATTAGGATTTGTAAATCTATTTCGTTTGTTTTTCATTGAATTATCAGGAAAATTATGAGAATTGAAAATAAGCATCTAGAAAAAAGTTTTTCTTATGTTTGACTTTGTTTTATTAATAATATTTGTAAATCTATTTCGTTTGTTTTTCATTGTATTATGATGAAAATTATGAGAAATGAAAATAACCATCTAGAAAAAAGTTATTCTTATGTTTGACTTTGTTTTATTAATATTTGTAAAACTATTTCTTTTGTTTTTCACTGTATTATGAGGAAAATTATGAGAAATGAAAACAAACATCTAGAAAAAGTTATTCTTATGATTGACTTTATTTTATTAGGATTTGCAAATCCATTTCTTTTGTTTTCATTGTATTATGAGGAAAATTGTGAGAAATGAAAATAAGCATCTAGAAAAAAGTTATTCTTATGTTTGACTTGTTTTATTAGGATTTGTAAATCTATTTCGTTTGTTTTTCATTGAATTATCAGGAAATTTATGAGAATTGAAAATAAGCATCTAGAAAAAAGTTTTTCTTATGTTTGACTTTGTTTTATTAATATTTGTAAATCTATTTCGTTTGTTTTTCATTGTATTATGAGGAAAATTATGAGAAATGAAAATAAACATCTTGAAAAAAGTTATTCTTATGTTTGACTTTGTTTTATTAATATTTGTAAAACTATTTCTTTTGTTTTTCACTGTATTATGAGGAAAATTATGAGAAATGAAAACAAACATCTAGAAAAAAGTTATTCTTATGATTGACTTTATTTTATTAGGATTTGCAAATCCATTTCTTTTGTTTTTCATTGTATTATGAGGAAAATTGTGAGAAATGAAAATAAGCATCTAGAAAAAAGTTATTCTTATGTTTGACTTTGTTTTATTTGGTTCGAAAATAAATTTCTTTTGATTTTCATTGTATTATGATGGAAATTATGTGAATTGAAAATAACCATCTAGAAAAAAAGGTATTATGTTTGACTTTGTTTTATTAGGTTTTGTAAATCTATTTCTTTTGTTTTTCATTGAATTATGAGGAAAATTATGAGAATTGAAAATAAGCATCTAGAAAAAAAGTTATTCTTATGTTTGACTTTGTTTTTGTAAATCTATTTCGGTTGTTTTTCATTGTATTATGAGGAAAATTATGAGAAATGAAAATAAGCATGTAGAAAAAGGTTATTCTTTTGTTTGACTTTGTTTTATTAGGGTTTTAAAATCCATTTCTTTTGTTTTTTATTGTATTATGAGGAAAGTTATGAGAAATGAAAATAAGCACCTAGATAAAGTTATTCTTATGTTTGACTTTGTTTTATTAGGATTTGTAAAACTATTTTTTTTAATTTTCATTTGATTGTGAGGAAAATTATGAGAATTGAAATAAACATGTAGAAAAAAGTTATTCTTATGTTTGACTTTGTTTGATTAGGATTTGTAAATCTATTTCTTTTGTTTTTCATTGTATTATGAGGAAAATTATGAGAAATGAAAACAAACATCTAGAAAAAAGTTATTCTTATGTTTGGCTTTATTTGATTAAGATTTGCAAATCTATTTCTTATGTTATTCATTGTATTATGAGGAAAACTATGAGAAATGAAAATAAGCATGTAGAAAAAAGGTATTCTTATGTTTGACTTTCTTTTATTAGGTTTTGTAAATCTATTTCTTTTGTTTTTCATTGTATTATGAGAAATGAAAACAAACATCTAGAAAAAAGTTATTCTTATGTTTGACTTTGTTTTATTGGGGTTTGAAAATCTATTTCTTTTGTTTTCATTGTATTATGAGGAAAATTATTAGAAGTGAAAATAAGCATCTAGAAAAAGTTATTCTTATGTTTGATTTTGTTTTATTAGGGTTTGAAAACCTATTTCTTTTGTTTTTCATTGAATTATGAGGAAAATTGTGAGAATTGAAAATAAGCATCTAGAAAATAAATATTCTTATGTTTAACTTTGTTTTATTAATATTTGTAAATCTATTTCGTTTGTTTTTCATTGTATTATAAGGAAAACTATGAGAAATGAAAATAAGCATGTAGGAAAAAGGTATTCTTATGTTTGACTTTGTTTTATTAGGTTTTGTAAATCTATTTCTTTTGTTTTTCATTGTATTATGAGGAAAATTATGAGAAATGAAAGCAAACATCTAGAAAAAAGTTATTCTTATGTTTAACTTTGTTTTATTAATATTTGTAAATCTATTTCGTTTGTTTTTCATTGTATTATGAGGAAAACTATGAGAAATGAAAATAAGCATGTAGGAAAAAAGGTATTCTTATGTTTGACTTTGTTTTATTAGGTTTTGTAAATCTATTTGTTTTGTTTTTTATTGTATTATGAGGAAAATTATGAAAAAAAAAAAAATAAGCACCTGGAAAAAAGTTATTCTTATGTTTGACTTTGTTTTATTAGGATTTGTAAAACTATTTCTTTTGATTTTCATTGGATTAGGAGGAAAATTATGGGAATTGAAAATAAACATCTAGAAAAAAGTTATTCTTATGTTTGACTTAGTTTTATTAGGATTTGTAAAGCTATTTTTTTTTAAATTGTATTATGAGGAAAATTATGAGAATTGAAAATAAGCATGTAGAAAAAGTTATTCTTATGTTTGACTTTGTTTTATTAGGAGTTGGTAAATATATTTCTTTTGTTTTTCATTGCATTATGAGGAAAATTATGAGAATTGAAAATAAGCATGTAGAAAAAAGTTATTCTTATGTTTGACTTTGTTTTATTAGGATTTGTAAATCTATTTTTTTTTGTTTTTCATTGCATTATGAGGGAAATTATGAGAAATGAAAATAAGCATCTAGAAAAAAAGTTGTTCTTGTTTTGTTTTCATTGCATTATTAGGAAAATTATGAGAAATGAAAACAAACATCTAGAAAAAAGTTATTCTTATGTTTGACTTTGTTTTATTAAGGTTTGTAAATCTATTTCTTTTGTTTTTCATTGCATTATGAGGAAAATTATGAGAATTGAAAATAAGCTTCTAGAAAAAAAATTTCTTATGTTTGACTTTGTTTTATTATGATTTGTAAATCTATTTCTTTTGTTTTTCATTGTCTTATGAGGAAAATTATGAGAAATGAAAATAAGCACCTAGAAAAAGTTATTCTTCTTATGTTTGACTTTGTTTTATTAGGATTTGTAAATCTACTTCTTTTGTTTTCCATTGAATTATGAGGAAAACTATGAGAAATGAATATAAGCATGTAGAAAAAAGGTATTCTTATGTTTGTCTTTTTTTGTTATTAGGTTTTGTAAATATATTTCTTTTGTTTTTCATTGTCTTATGAGGAAAATTATGAGAAATGAAAACAAACATCTAGAAAAAAGTTACTCTTATGTTTGACTTTGTTTTATTAGGGTTTGAAAATCCATTTCTTTTGTTTTTATTATATTATTAGTAAAATTATGAGAATCCGAAATAATCCTATTTGCATGTGATTTTCAATATTTGTTTTCATTATGGGAGTTGAAGTAAGCATCTCGAATTTTAAAAACAATTTGTTTGATGATGCTTTTAAAATGTAGACTTTCAAAAGCTAGATCTTCATAATTATGTTTTGTGTATTGTGTTTACTTTATCCCGCATTATCCAATATATACGGTATATTGTTTTAGTGTCTCAAATGATTATTAGGTAGTAGGGTTTATAACTGTTTCCCGTCTCCGTTCGTTTTATTAGTTTCATATGATATACGAAGCTCCCTCCCTCATCAATATAACTTTCTTTTTCAGACAATACAAGGCTCATTACAACCGATGAACCTTACACAAATAGTGTACAGTTGCACTAACACTGAACTCCATCGACGTTTTATGATATGACTTTCATAATAATAATAATATAACTTCCTTTTTCAGATGTACCATTCCTAGGAGTACGCCAACGAGGCTATCGTTACGGTTATCAACAGTATTTTGCAATGACGACCGAAGATGAAAACAGGTGGTCCTGGTTTTGTCACGAATCCAACATCTCATCTGAAGCAGGAGACGATGGAGCACGCATGACCGAATGTTCAGTCAATTTTGCCGCCTTTTTGCTTCATCTTCTATTTGTAATCATTGCATGTCTAGTGCTTATATGGAGAAGATGGTGCTGTGTTTTCCATGAGGTGACGTCACTATATCTTATCAAATGGCCAGGTCATAACGCAAGATGGGTTCTGTCATTTCTATTGGTGGTACTAGCTTTCGCTTCATTGGGAGAAGGAATTTTAACAGAGATCGCAAGAAAGGTACCAAGTCCTCAACTGCAATTTTATCTTCCAGCATGTTTACTTCTTATTGCAACTATTATATCAGTGTTATATTACCAACTGGCTGAAAACTGGAAATCACCAGGATTACTGTGGTTCCTTCTTGCATATTGGTTTTTCTGTATTGTTATATATATTATGAGAATAACACATCTTTTTCAAGAAAATGTGGCTGGTATTGATGCAGCTGTCCTATGGATCACAGTTTTGATGTTGGTGTCGTACGTACTGTTACTAGTATTGGAACTTAATTTAGTCACTATCAAGGTAGGTATATAGTAATTCTTATAAGTAAAGACACTTGAAAATCTTACCAGTCCTAAATGTCTAGACACAGTGGCGACTCTGGGGGACCCTGGAGGGGGAGCAAATGCCCCACTAAGAACTCTTACCCCCAATAAAAACCCCAAAATACGAATTTTTTCTTTCTTTTTTTTTTTGCTGTAACTTAGCTCAAAATTGGTGAAATTCACTAAGACCCGAATGTATCCATACGAACATATTCATGTTCTAGACAGCAATGGCACTTATTAATTTAATATCAAATTTAATAATAAATTAAATGCTCGATATTTTGGGAAGCACTGTGTCACTTAATGGCAAATTGTCCAAAAAATCGGTTGCAGAAAATTGTTTAAATTTACTCAAAATTCCCATAATCTTACCGTCGAATTCAGGCAATTGTGTTAAATTTTGTTTGTGAGCGATTTAGTATGCAATTTAGTAAGCAGAATCTCAAACAATTTCTGTGTTTTTTGAGAATTGGTCTCAAATGAACTTGTCTGTCTCATTGTGTTTCAGGTATGCCGAATACGCGGGTATCAGTATGATGCACCCTGTAGCGAATCAAACAATGATGATATGAGGTACACAGAATACTGTGTGTCCTTTCTGTATTACATCACATTTTGGTGGATGAATTGGGTCTTCAAGCTGGGTTTTCAACGACCTCTGGATATCAAAGATCTTGGAAGTTTACCTAAGAATCACAGAGCAGAGCATCTGTATGAGATCTTCAAAGTAGACTTCCAAAAGGAATTGGTATGCAGTTTATGACTCAACTTGTTGTTTAGTGGTCATGCTGGTGTTTTTTTAATATTTTTTATGCTATTGTTTAGTGTTAATTATATAGCTTGTTATCGTTGCTGTTTTTTGTTTTTGCGCGGCTTAAGTCGGCCGTGTGCAAATCATTATGATAATGTGGGAATAATCGTTTGCTGCATCTGACTTAATGGTGATGTTGTTGTGTCGTTAATATAAGAATATGCATTAAACTAAATTGCGTTACGTGTGGTGGATGAGCTCCTAATCACAGTCCTTAAAGGTGCGTATGCTTGTTTGTTGGTTGGTTGGTACAGGGTGAGTCAAAAAAAGTGCAATAGAGCAAAGAATCGATATTTATGTAAGAACCAAGTTGAACTTTCCCATTATTGAAAGTTTCTATAAATGCCACGCTCAATAGTCACCTTCTGTGAAAAAATGAAGTGACTCGTCTCTACCGTTTAATTTTTATGAGTCCTTTTGCTGCGATACCCAATTTCATTATTTGTCCACGAAGTACCATGTATTTTGAATGGGAGCACACAATGCACGATAAATGCATCAGCTCTGAAACTGACTTTAACTTAAATAAGGTTGATTTTGCGTTAATTATATTTCCTTTTTCTGTTTAAACAAACTTTCTAACATTACTTTAAGTCCTTCATACCTCACACGACTCCAACTCCAGTTTTTTTAATCCCAATATGTCCAACCTTCAGGATATTTTGAAAGTCACTCCACTTCAATTTGCGCGCATTTCATTTCGACATTTGAAAAACCCGCCTACAAATTTATATGATTTTGATGGAGAATAAACATCTTTAAAATAAAGGGAAAATGAAAATAACAACAAATAATGTTTCTACTCTTTAAACAAGACCAAGGGCAATAACGCTTTGGGTGCTCAATTTTATTTCAATGCCAATGAGTAAAAGAAAATGGCAGTGGTTCCAAATCTACCTTACACAGAGGGGGCTGACATTCAAATGTTAGATGTCTCTTGGACAAGCATTAAAATTGGGTATCGCTATAAAATGTGTCATAAAAACAAAACGGTATATTCCTAATTCCTTGCTTTTTTCACACAAGATCACTAATGGATATGTTAATTATAAAATGTTTTAAAACCTAAACGGTTCAACTCGGTTCTTAAATAAAAATGGATTCCTTTCTCTATTGCACTTTTTTTGACTCACCCTGTAGTATTGTGATGAGCCCTGAGTAATTTAATTTGATCATTTATGTTTTTATACAATTTAAAGCTATTTCATGAGAGTTTTGAGAGATGGGAACACCCTGTTCAAATAATCATGCAAGAGTATAAAGAATTAGGGGAATGCCGTTTTGATCAGAAAAAGAAATCCAATCATATCTATTGTTTGGATCTTGGACATTACAATGTGTCTCAATGTGACCATTGTATTGCATGGTGTGGAAAATACCGTCATATTTATAATAAGGTAAAACAACACATGTGTCATTAAAGTGGATCAGTGCATGAGTATATTATATGCAAAGTACATATAAATTCAAGTATACAGTTTACTTCGCTGAGCAGTAATCTTTGCATGACAAGTGAATCATGATATATATCAGTCGTCCGTAACATTGAGTGTAACAGAACCTTTGTAATCAACAAGAAGAAGATTGTCTGATAAGTAGTATATCATTAGTGTGATCTATATTTGAAGTATATCTTTTATATATGTGCAGAATCATTGTCAATCATTATTTTACTTTGTTAACTTAATCAAACAGTGTGTTATTGTTGTGCATTAAGTGTGAGAACTGGGAAAAGGTGATTTTGGTCTTGAGTCATTATGGCTCGTAACAGTATAAATCATTAAAAAATGCTTCAGTTTGAACAATGTTCACGCAACACATATCAAGGCATACATCGGATACAACACCCTTGCAGAAAAATAGCTCCTGTGTCTGATCAATCAGGTCTATTCATTTAAATCTTTAACATAACAAAGAAAAGTATTTTCCCCAACCTATTTTAAGAGTCTTATAAGAATTGTAACAATTCTTATGTTTTTCTTTATTTTTTGAAAATTCCCTTAATTTTGACAGTTTTTGATTTTTTTTGCCCACTTAGGAAGGAGCTATGGTTACCAAACTTTCAGGGATGGTAAATAAGCTTAATATCTAAATTCTCTCGTCAGTTTTTTTGGATAAAGTGTTTACTTTTTGAAAAAAATTATTTTTTCCATTTTTAATTTTAGGGAATGTTAGAAACACTGTAGCTTAAAATAGAAACACTTAATTGGAAAAAACTGACGAGAGAATTTAGATATTAATCTTATTTACCATCCCTGAAAGTTTGGTAACCATAGCACCCTTCCCTGTTGGCTAAAAAAATCCTAGAATTTAGATAATTTAGTGTTTCTAGAAAAAATCAAAAATCATAAAAAAGTACCAACATTCCTGTTAAATATATACTTAAGTTACACTAAGTTAGAAAATAAACTTGGTTTGTATTATTCTGTGATATATTGGCAGCAAAATGAAACTTAAAACTTTTATATACAACTGCTAAAGGAGAGAAAAATCAGTTTGAATAAAATCTTTGTTTTCAAAAATGTTGTTATTTTGAGAAATTGGCAAAGTGCCAAAAGCCCTCCCCTGTAGTAATTCAATGGGATTTTGAGATGACAAAACTCAAAAACGCTTTGTTGGAAAAAATTAAAACTTTGCAAGTAAGGTTTTCTCATCAATACACACATCCTATATCATTTTCAAGGAGTTCTGAGCATGACACCGTAGCCGATACAGCCACCTTAAGTGTGAGAACTGGGAAAAGGTGATTTTGGCCTTGAGTCATTATGGCTTGTAACAGTATAAATCATTAAAAAAAATGGTTCAGTTTGAACAATGTTCACGCAACACATATCAAGGCATACATTGCATTTAACATCAATAATTTATTTGGTTGTATTTTACAACAATATCCAGGAATACAAGACTTCTATCGGTAAGAACCCTTCCGTGTGGAAAGTTTTCTTGAGAGTGTTTAAGGGAGAAATCTTCTGGGCTGGAATTACTCGTCTGATTTACGACCTCACGTGTCTTGTTGGACCACTGGCTCTTAATGGCATCGTTGCCTATGCTATTGCATATGGGGAAGAGGTAAGTGAATTCATTTTGAACTCTTTGGTGTTTTAGCTTATTTGCTAATCTTTACAGCCAAATAAAATTTAAAACATAATTCAGATCATACACAATTTAATAATCACCGCAGAATATTATGAGACATAAGTTGTTTATATATTATCAAAAAATGTTTTTAAATGTTATGAAAACGTCTTATACCCTTAATATACCCTTTATATAACCCGACATTTAAACGTTTTCTGACAACCTTTTATAACCTTTTGCGAATTATGTCAAAAACGTTTTGTGTTTGCTGGGATACCGTAAACGTTCGCCTAATGGCGCTCTGGATTTTATAGAAATAAGAGAGCGACATCCTTGCAAAATCTCAACAGCATTAAGGATACGTGTGGTTAGAGTCTGCACGATAATGATTCAGAAACGTTCGTGACGTGATCAAACAGTTAGGTTACTTGGAGCGTGATTATAGTGGCTGTATGCGGAAAGATTATACTGCAATAACAATAGAGGTTATCCACTTTGCTCATGTGTGACTTCTAACAAAAGGTGCTGGTTCCTGTAGTATACCTCATTCAAACCAATTCAATGCACGACCTCGGAGTTACCTGCATGACTTTGGCGGGCTATTTTGAAACAGTGATGATTGCACATGCATGTACTTCTTTTGAAAGTCCTAAACAAGGTATAGCAGTTGCTGATAGGATATGCAGATTATACAACACGGATAACCTCTGTTGATTTTGCAGTGCTTATACGCGAATATACGCTGAATAACGTATAATCTGGCTCACTATAAAAACGCTCTAGGTTAATTATTACTACTAGAGTAGTAAATGTTTTGGTTTTTTTGTGGCGTTGTGGGTCAGGTATTCTTTCTCAAAAATTCATTGTCCTTAATTTTCAGATCGATTCATACCTAACTCATTTTGGTACATCTGTCATTGTATTTTTTTTCATAGTGTGTGAATATTCTTCTGTTCAAAATTACACTTTTTTTGTCTGCCACGTTAGCTCAGTCGGCAGAGCGTGCGCCTTGAATGATACAGGGTACTGGTTCAATTCTTGATTACTGACCCTATTTTATGTGAAGAAGTATGAATAGATATTTATGTCCCCATTTTTGGAATGAATATTATGATTCGTTTTTATTATTTTTTTAAATTATGTTTTTAGATAAATAGTCACTACGAAACATGATTCCAAACGGCAATGAAAACCGCGGTGGGACCAAATTTGCTACACCTGGTACCTATCAATGCGCGGTCCATATAATGGTAATCGCCTTACACGTAAAAGTTAAATGACCAAGATAAATCCTTTGCAAATTATAATCCTCACTGTGTCATATTATGTAACTATACAAAGTGTATTATTTACTTTCTTGATTTATTCATTATAATAGCTCAGCCGTTTTTTTTCATTTTATTAAAAGGGTTGAAGCATGGTTGAACCCTAGACAACAGAGCATATCCATCAGACCACGAAGTGGTTGCGTTACTCCGCGCTCCGTGGTATCGGAGTCAAACAATTTTTGAATGGCGATTATTTTGATCCAGGTTCAGAACTTAATGCGTGATATAGTCCATATAATGATAATCGCTTTATAGTAACCAAAGACTGAACTATAATGAAACATCCTCCGTGTAGCAGTTTTAGACAAAAGCTTGGGATTATTAGGGCAGAGGTTATCTTTTGAATCTTTTTATAACCACTGAAGCATAGTCAAAGACACTCGAGCGAATTCAGAGACTTGTCGCTCGCGACAAAGGAATCTGGGTGCAAACATGTATAGAGAAGTCGGTACGAATTTGATATATGAGGGTTTTATGGGTTTTATACTATTTTAATAAAAACCGTCGAACTTAACAACAATAATAATAATAATAATAATAATTAATATTGCTTTCATATAACTTCAGGGGAGAACCCATTATGCCATAGTAGTTACTCTCCATATTAATTGTTAAATACAAGAGAAACAAAGCAGAATGAAATGAAAAGAGATAAAACCAACAGAGAAACAAAGAATCGTGAAAAAAAAAAGACTCAAACAAATTAAATAAATAAACAAAAAACGATATAGACAAAATCAACAGAATAGAGAAAAAATACCTAAACAAATAAAAATTAACAGATTTTAAACAAAAAGAGATACCAAATCAGAAAAAAAAACCATTGACAGACATTCTAAAGGTACATATATATGAGGTATATTTTGTTGTTGTTATTTTGAAACTTTTGTTGTTGTTAGGACAGGGGGTTCTTAATACAGGCCATCCGGCCTTCCGAGAACCTCCTCATTCAATATATGTGTTTAATTGTTGTGCTGTTATATTTTATATTTGAATGAAATAAAGATGAATGAATAAAGCAAATCTGTCAGAAATTTCTGCATGGGAGACGATCTAAAGTTCCCTCTATCCTCGTCTGATGCTCTGCTAACTGATCTTGGTCATAATTGAATGTGTCGACAGGTTACACATTTTAACTACACGCGCCCTTAATTTTCAGTGATGATACTGGGCTTTTAAGTTTTACAGGGAGGGCGCTCTCTCATTTCTATAAAATCCAGAGCGCCTTTAGGCGAACGTTTACGGTAGCTCTTGTATTTCATGCTAATTGTAAGACCATAAGACCAAGTTTTGAAACCTGTTTGGTCTCAAATGGGAAACCAATAATGTTTTATGTTTCTGTTCACAGTAAACAATTGATATGTATTTTCTTTCTTTGATTTGATATAGATAGAAACACATTACTATATTACAGTCAAAGTGTTTTTCTTCAACGGCTATATTTTGGTCGGCGTTATCTTCCTAGCCAATATTTTGCAGTATTTATCGTATCAACAAAATATCTACTTGAGTAGTGTTATTGGGGTACATATAAGGACCTCACTGCAGGTACGAGTGGTATAGCAATTCACCAATTATTATTTATTATTATATTATTATTATATTATTTATTTATAATATTTCCATTTGTACTTGCAATAGAATTGTATTCAATTTTGATGGCAATAATGGACGTTTTCCAGAAGCAGTGCTTCCCAAAAAATATTGAGCATGCTTCAATAACGATCGGTATTTTGACCCCCCATTTGACCCCGTTGTAATAGATTTTCCCGTCTACCCCTCGACTACGAAAGCCTAAGTTAAACATACATACGCGTACCTTGTCCACCCCACACAACCCTACATATTACACACCCGTCACTCATAAACAAAAACAAACACGCAGTTAAAAAGCACAATTACATACACTCGCATGACACAAGATTTCCCTCAAAATATAATTTTGGCAATTTACGGAGACCTATGGCGCAAGGACAAACTACCCCCCCCCCCCCGCGCCTTTTATTTTATTTAGAAGAATAGATATTAATGCATATCTATATATTAATTTTATTCTTTTCTTTTTAGACGATGGTATACGATAAAGCACTACGCCTTTCAAGTTATACTATTTCCGGAGGGAGTATGACACTTGGACAGATCACCAATCACATGTCTACAGATGCTTTCAATGTGTTCTACTTTTGCCAAAGATTGCACTTTCTATGGGCAATTCCATTCAGAGTACGTGATGCTTTATTAGTCTTTTTGTTTGTCGGGCTTTAATATTCGGGGAAAATCTCATTCTTGCCAATGTATTATATTAATAGTATGTTTGTCAATCTCCTCTTGCTAAAAAGAAGAGACAAAATTGATCAAAAAAGTTGCAAATTGGTGAAACTTTCAAGTTTTTATAAATGCATTAATATAATAATATAATTCCGATTCATTTTTTATATATTATAAACTGGTCATTTTCATTATTTATATCTCCAGCTTATTACAGTAACCGCATTGCTATATCTTCAAGTTGACTCGGCTACATTTCTAGCACTTGGTACAATTCTGATCGCCATTCCTATACAGTTTATAACAGCACGTATACAAACAACGAAGCAAAAACTTGTCATGGTAAGAGTTTTTCAGCATACTTTTTAGGTTGTTCCTGATCACTACGGAAACCCACATATCATTCGGTTGTTTGATGTGATCATTTATTAGAAACCATTATTAAAATCAACTATATCATGCTAAACTTTAATTTCACCTCTTTTACTAAATTATTCACTTTTACAGCATTTTTAAAGCTTTTTTCTGATATAAAATGTTTCTATTTATGACCAAATTGGTGGCGCTATTTAGTTACTAGAAAAGTACCTTTTCAAGCTTTTAATACAAATGATTCCTTTTATTTTTTGATGAAATATGTTAATTAAATTTCTTTGCTGCTTGCATCTAATCTGTTTTAATGCGCAATGATCACCTACCCCTACACCACCCACAATTGACCTTCGCAAACAGGATCAGCTCCATACCCTGAGTTTTCGCAGCCAGTATCAGGAGTTAGCAGGGTTAAGTTCCATGTCCAGGGAATTTAAGCTAACTCAAATTTAGTCTCGGTCCCGGCTGATTTGTGCTCCTTCGTAACTAGACAAACCGTCTGGCGACAACATCATAGTACGTCTTTTCTGAACATCTGGCTGAACATCAACTCGGTAAAATACGGAGTTGCCAAATAAGGTCTGTGATGCAGCAGTTGATGGACGGCAATGCGGTGATATAAATCAACACAATGTACGTGAGTACGCGGCCGCACTGCGAGTAGTCGCGTACATGAAAGGCGATAAACAAACCGTCTGGCGACAACCTCATAGTACGTCTTTTCTGATTGGCTGAACATCAACGCCATAAATACTGGCGTTAAATTTTGATGTCAATCCGAACGCTGGGCTTCGGCGCATGCAGTGGTTGATGGACAGCTATGCGGTTACATAAATCCACACAATGTACGTGAGTACGCACTGCAAGTCGCGTACATGAAAGGCGATATCGGACGATCGGCGCCTCAGTGGCTGCTATTAGCTAGCGTACATTTTTCGTGTGCGGTATCCACAAAGACTTAATAGTGGAGGGTCTATGATGTTTAGTGTCACTTACACAAGTCACGTCCTATAGCCAATTGAAAACAGTTTTATTTGGAAATCCATTAACCAATCAGCGATTGTCATTTCAGGGTTGTAGCCAGACGGTTTGTTTAGTGACAGAGGAACACAAACCGGCTGGGACCGAGACAACACTGCGAGTCGCTGACATGAAAGGCGTCCATCTTACGTTTGCGGTATCTACAAAATCAGATGTTTGTTTCACTTACACAAGTCACGCCCTAATCTAGCAACCACATGGTTCCATATAGCCAGCTGGGACCGAGAAAAACTCAAATTTACACGAGAGTATACTAACTACCGCCAGGGTTCGAACCCGCAACGCACCATAGTCGAACGCCCTATCGATTCAGCTTACTTGACTGCTGTAATTCAAATGGACAATCATTGTTCTTAAAAAACGTTGCAAACATGAATTGAAGGAATTTAATAAGGAGAAAAGATTTAACATAAATATAGTATATACTAATTGCTTTTGTTCTCGTGCAAGTGAGACTGGTATGAGCTGGGGCTAATTTTAATTAGGTTTAAATGAAAATAAAATAAAATAAAAAGACAGAAGAGTCCCGGAAGAATTAAACTTCTCTGTAGTTAAATTGCCTATCGTAGATACTCCTCCAACTAATATACATATAACCCTGATTGGTATTCATTTGTGCAAAATGAATAGATGTTTCACATCTGATCTTTTCAGTGACCATACTCCTTTTGACTGCTGGCCCTGGACTGTTGGCTCCCCAAGTGGACTATCATTATATTTTTGCTAAAACTGAGTCTGGCTTGTGATTAGTTGTCCAGATCTCGTGATGATTTAAAAACTCAGGGACACGTACCATTACTCGAAATCGATTTATGATGAGTCCCGGGAATATACCTGGATATATACGTCTAGCCCTTTTCTATTCACAGATTATCCATTGTATTCCTTTTGTTTCAGGTTCGTTGCCTCGACCATTACCTAGAGTAATGGAGGTAGCTAGCTGCCCAGAGACCATTATCAACACAATAGCTCAAGATAACGGTCTCGGGCAGCGAGCTAAACAAAAGGAATACCATGGACATTCTAGAAACACTATGGAAAGGATCACAACATACATGTAGAATCCGAGTTGGTTACTAGTCCCAGATAGAATTACAGAACAAATGCATTTACAGCTCGATTTAAATGCAAATGTTACATGAAAAGAGAAAATTATAGAGGGCTCCTGCAGTCCGTATAACAGTAATTCATATACCACCTCTGGTGCTCAGTTAAATTTATGCAAATTAAATGTTACTTAGCATATTAAATTAAGTAAATATTCATAAATAAAAAGTAACCGTTTCGTTGAATGTATACTCAGTACATGTATATAAACTTGCCATTGGTTTTTAGAAGGGAGCTTCGCAAACTAACCCGCGGTACTCATTACAAGTCAAGAGGCTGGGGCTGCAAAGCCTTACTGTGACCTACCCATAATGGGGAGCACCATTAGACACAACGTTACTAGGATTTTCAAATATCTGCTTATACTCACATTTTTCTAAGATATAAATTTCATGGTGTTGAAACAGATTCAAACGTCCAAACGTTGACAACTCTATACAATTTGCATTATTCATTAATCATTTGAATAATAATGGTCACGGGGTGAATACACTCCAGCGGATTAACTAAGTGAATAACCTATCAAACCACTTCAAATACTAAGATGTCAATTGAGATTAATTCTGTATTGATTTGATTAAATCACTTGCATTTGTCATTAAATAGACTCGTAGACTCGCACGCAGGACACATGGGAAGAATATTACACTATCTCGGGGTGTTTTTATTTTGGGAAAAAACCCACAACTTTTACAAAATAATACATTAGTTTTTTCCATTTTGTCTTTTGGAAAATGAATACACCATTACAACGAATTCGTTTATTTTGGCTGGCCGTATATGTAAGATAAACGGTTCAAAACAGACAATTACCATAGATAATCGGTGTCATGTTGAGGTATGGTTGCATGTTAGTCGCTCGATTCGGGGTCTCGCCTTCCGAGCGACTAACATGTATATCCCAAGACACCCTTTATCTACTACATAACTACAGCGCGCACGACTATCTGTAGAATTTGCGGCGCTTTGTGTTGGCAAGAAAGTTAAACTCTCACTTGGACTTGTAGGTACGTCGGATTGATAACACATATAGATTCCGTGCATGATTATGATAATTAACATCTCATAGTCACTGATAGATTTTAGCAAAATGTTTGATGTTGGGGAAATTTTTTTAATTGAATGCTTACAATCGGGGTTATGCGAATGCGGTCAACATGATCAATAAAGAACATGATAAACGAATAGATCCTAAAAATCATAATTATTCATTCACTAAGTAATCCTTCATTGAATATCATACCTATTATTGTGACTTTGTAAACTTATTACTTTTAGACTATTTCTTGAATACTTTACTTGCAATACACATAATTTCATCATGATCAAAGCCGTATAATCTGAAATGATGTTGATAATTTAATAATATTTACTGCAGAAAAATTCAGATGAGCGTCTCAAGCAATCTAACGAGATGTTACTAGGAATCAAGCTTCTTAAGATGTACGGATGGGAGGAAATGTTTTGCAAGGCGATTGAAGCTGTACGGAAGCTAGAAATGTCGTCTATTTTCAGTTACAATGGCTGCTATAGCTTTAATAGTAAGTTTTTTGTCGCTGTTTGAAGCTGAAATTATACTTACCTGACAAGCGACTGACATTTAACGTTTATTAGTCAAACGTCAACTAATCGCTGATCGCTCAGCGACCGAGTATAAATTCAGTTTAAAGATAAAAGTCGTGGCGAACAAGTTTTTTTTTTTTAAAACCATGAAAGTCTGAGACATATTTTGAAGAAAATTTATTTGATTCAATACTCGCTTTTGTTTAGGTATGGCCGTGTGTCCTGAACTCGCCACCCTTAGCGTTACATCACAAATATTACGAATTTTATACCAATGGAGTTTCTAATTAGATTATCTCCACAGTTATCAACCCTAAACTAGCAAAAGTATACATTTTTGGTAAGCTGAAGGCATAAGCAATTCACATATATACATTTCAACTCATTATACAGGGTGACCTTCAAGTTAAACAGGGTGGAATAAAAAAGATTCAGATAAAACATGGGATACTTAATGCATTGCTTATTACCAACTTGCAGTAATAAACTGGAAGTAAACAACATTCATTTGGTTAGAAGATAGGGGGAGCCTACTGAATTTGGAAGACACCAAAATCACGGCTGTTTAGTAATCTCGGAATACAGGGTATGTTAGAATTTTTTACAATTCAACATATTTTGAACTGAAACATTTTGCCCCTAACCCATACAGAAAAAATAAAAAGTAATTAAGATTTTACAGTAACTTTTAGATTTTGAAGACATCCGCATTACTTACTACAGTGTTTATTAAAAACTGTTAGTAGAATTGTTTAGCTGTAAGGACATGAGTCTTTTAGATGCTAAAAATAGTCAAAATCCAATTTACAGCCTTTGCAGAAGCAGACTATGCACTAAAAATATCAATCCCATAGAGTTTGTGTGTACCACATCCCCAACCTCCACATACCCCACCTCCGCCATCCTGCCCATTCTGAATTCTATGAAGCACAGTGTCAGTATTACAAAGGCTGAAGAATTTCTTTTTACAGGGTTGAAAGTGCATTTTATTTAGCAATAAAATGAGACCACAAGCATGACAATAACTTATTGCTTGGCAGAGATATCATCATTTAATTGGAGTCGACTTTGGAAAAACGTACATCGCCACCTTTTTTGGATGGCCAATTCAAGACGCACGACCGTATAAAACAATTGACATTTGTACTTCAAATGTGTAAATCAACCACAATTTTATTCTGTGTAATTTTGAACATTCGAAAATTAAATCTTAATTCAAAATTAAGTTTTAACAAAAATCTTTAAAAAAGTACGCATTCCGCATTTGTTTTTGAAACTGACATGGGCTTTGAGACATAGCATTAATTTTTAAACTTAGCGATGTTAAGGGCTTTCTCCCACAAAAATGACTTACCGAATGCAGTTGTAAGTGTACAAAGTCATTTGTTCTACAACGTCTATTAACAATTATTACAAAAAAGGGGCTTGATTAACGTGGTTTGAAGTTCGTGTTTGATTACAAAATATTCGAGTTACTGTATGTTTTATTATCTTCCAGTATTTTTTCACCAATGTACGCCTATATTGATGAACCTGGCGGTAAGTAGTATTTTGCACCGCTCAATTATTTTGCGATAACATCATATTGCAGCCATATTTTAGGATTTTTGCGAGGGCGCTTTTACATTATGACGTCATGGTGAAAAAATATTGGTGCTTATTTTGGTATCACTGGGTAAAGGTCTTGCCTGGAGCCCCATAGCTATAGTACCAAATATAAAGAACAGAATAGGCCAGTTTCTTTTTCAAAAACAAGGAAATTCCCTCGAACCCATTTCCCTGGAAATGCTTTTATTGCAAAGGTTATGCAATTTTGTGCGGCTTTTAAGAAAATTGATGCATAGGCAACGAATTTTAAGTCTTCGTTTTAATAATTTAATTTAAATGTTCCTTTGGTTTCGAGATTGCATTTACACAGAATGCCTTAAAGGTCAAATCTAAAAAAAACGAAAAAAAACATTGATAATTACGATTTGAACAATAATTTCTTATGCAAACAATAATTTTTTCTCCAATTGCAGGTTTACGCCTCTTACCCATACATTACCGGTAAAACCTTGGAACCAAATACAACATTTGCCGCTCTTTCTTTGATGAACTTACTCTCAGAACCGATGTATTTTGTGCCAATGGTTACGTCATTATTTGGTGAATGCATATGTTGGTGTACGTAGATTTGAGGCGTTTTTTACGGCTCCAGAAACGGAAAGGTCTCATGAAATCCAGTGGACAGAGTACTTTAGCACAGTTGGGGTAAGTTGTTTTCAACGATGCAACATGGCATTACCTCGGATATGGGCAGACTGGTTTTTTCGACTGTGTTGACAATATCCCCCGAGAATCACTGTCTCCCGAATGAATCTCGGCTAGATAATTATCGGTGGAGTTGGTAGGATTTGGGCCGGGATATGGGAAAAGCAAAACAATTTTCGGGGACTCCCTTAAAAGATCTCAAAAATTCAGGGCCCCCCTTTTTGACATGAAAATTATGGGTCAACCCCATAGAAAAGCATATAAACTCAATTTTCGCATCAGGTCCCCCCTAACAAGTGTTTGTGAACGGTCCCTAATTAACAGGCGCTTCAAGTTGTAGTGCAGGCTCTTTTGGCTATACTTGTGAACAAAATATTTATAAAAACGAAATGCAACATGTATAAAATGAAAATTAACTACCAATATTTGTAAAGAAACACCAATTTGTAAAGGTTTAAAAGTTCTTTTTTATAAGACTTAAATTGGAATTATAAGTTTATCGTGAAAATGCAGGGTCTTGTCCGTATTGCAAAGATTTGTTTAGCCCCTTCCTATTAATTCAGCTTCTTAATGTATATAAACCACTGAGCGGACGCCTTCCGAAATGATAAGAGTTTTCGGGTTTATATTAACGTGGCTGTGTACTCTAGACATTGTTTCTTTCGCGAAATTGGCCTTTTTTAAAAATGTATTTACGTTGTTATGTTTTTTTTAAATACAAGGAAAGAAAATCCAGATTTGTAAACTCCAACTGCTCTATTTTATGGATTTTATTTCACCATTTCACTCGTTTCCGCAATTTAAAAGGAAAGAAAAGCTTTGTTGTACCATCGTGGTACACGCGAGCAACAACGCATCGCGTTTTGTAGTCGCGCAATTTGTTAACGATCAGATACGCTACGCATACGCAACGCTTATCTGCATGCGCGGCACATCTTATGGAAGCACCACGGAAGCACTGATTTCACAAAAACCTAGCGGTCAAATGGCTCCGTTTTAGCTGATAAAATGTGATTTTTTCAAGTTCTTTCCCCCGATTTAAACATCAAGATATGAATAGATTTCGCCCAAACTTCTCAATGGGCTGTGGATTTACCCGATGTTCACGTAATGTATGGTAGAAAAACGAGAACTGCCGCATTCTCCTGTGAGCTTCGATCAAAGTGCAAAATGTGACCACTTTTAACTTCAACGGCCTTTATTTCAATGTTCATTTTCTTGGTAAAATGACGATTTAGGTACACGATAACTCATCATAAAAAGCATAATCAACTTAAGAAACGGTTTTCTCATTTTTTTTATATTTTGGTCTATTTCCGATTTTAGGCATTATTTTGTGCAAATAGGCGTTTGTGAATTTTTAACTTGAAGTTCATTTTGATGCCTTATATGGTCAATACCTCAAAAAACCCGTTTTTGGAATGGTGCCTCAAGATTAAGAAAAAAAAACACCAAAAACATCTTGGAAAGAGTGGTTTTTTTTGTTATGATGTACCGAACAAAAATTGCCAAAAATTCACTTTTTTGTGATTTTCTTCATAATTGTTGTTTTTACACCAAATCTGTATTTATATTGAGATTCATTGATGTCTTGCCTTTATAAAAATGTATACTTTTATGTCTTGCGTGAACAATTACAAAGTTATGCCACTTTTACTACATGCATGTCTGAGAGTACACAGTGGTTAGGGTTATGATTATGGTTTATGTGACAGCTACCTTTGTGTATTTACCACGGATTTACTGAGTTAGAAAAGGACCTAGGGAAAGAAATAAGGTTAGGAGTTAGGGCTAGAATTAATAGGTTAGGTTAGGGTTAGGTTGTGAAATATGGTTTGGGTGGTCATAAATGTATGGGTAGATGTTCGAATTATACATTTGGTCGCCATTGTACAAGTCAAATTGTATTACTATGTGAACATTAATAACTGTGAATGCAAATATTTCTTGTTTCAGAAAAAGTCTACTAATCGCGTACACCAAAAGAAGCGACATAATCACCATGTGAACGAGAAAACTCCCATTCTCCATGCTAATGGTACCGATTATCAGGGTGTTTTGTCTCAAACTGACCAAGAAGTAACGCGGTTAACACAAGGGTTAAAGTGTACTTACGCGCTTAAGGTATTAGACAGGTCCATTCCAGGAAAAAAATCAAAGTTTACAAACTACCCTTTTTAAAGGACAATATCTTAGCAACTAAACCAGCTATGACCTTCTTATTACACAGGGCTGATTACTACCTAGTCGTAAATGAGTAGTAGTCAAAACAATGGGATATTTTATATTTTGTTTTAGTTTCAGAGGGGGTCAAAATCAGACCCTCGTGCTGTTAAACAAAATATTTTCCCATTTTCACAGACCAACTGTGATGTTTTCATGCATTGTAAGGGTTTATTAATGATCAAAATGTATTATCTGTCAGCCAATGTCCATGATCTAGTCAAAAAAGTAAAGAAATGTAGCCCCCCCCCCCTCCCTGCAATATGCCAGACTCCCTTTGGTTCAGCCACAAAAGTCATCTCAATGTCACAACCTTTGACGGACCAGTGCATAAGGTGCACAAAAGATAGAGAAGTATATTTTATGCATCTAAAAGAGTGTATTATAAGTTATCAAAAATGGTAGAATTGGGTTTTTAATTTTATAGTTTTACTTTCAAAATTGAACAAGAAAGAGGGTAATAAAACCAAACTTTAATGATGATTTCAGGTGTAGGGCTATAATACATAGTATCCTTTTTAAATGCCAATATCTCAACAACTAAATTTGTTATGACTTTGGTATTTATTGCTTTATGGCTATTAACCAGCTAAATTTTTAATTAGCAGTAACAACAAATTTGATATTTACTTTTTGTTTTGATTTCAGCGGGGTCATCATATGTCACAAGATTGGCAACGGTACGGCAACAGCACGGGAGACCGATTATAGCCACCCCCCGTGAATCTAATTTTGTTACTACTGCTGCTGATTAAAGATTTAGCTGGATAGTGGCCTTATGCAAACTATAAAAATTCAAAACAAATTATACCCTTTTAATATAATTTAAAAAAAATTACTCTTTCATATGCAAAAAAGGACACTTCTCTATAGTGCACCTCATCTACCGGGCCATCAAAGTTTTTAAAATATAGACAACTTTTGTGGCCGGACCAAATAGGGGGTCTGGCACTACGCAGGGGGGGGGGAGGGGGGGGGGGGCTAATAATGTTTGGTTTGTTAACTGAATTATAGACATTGACAGATAATTAACACATGTTAAGCATTTGAGCATCGACCCTTAAATTGCATGGCAATATCACCATTGGTCCGTGAAAATGGGGATATATTTTGTTCAACAGCACGAGGGCCTGACTTTGACCCCCTCTGAAACTAAAACAAAAATATAAATATAAATATCCCATTGTTTTTACTACGACTCATTTATGACTAGCTAGTAATTATCCATCTGTAATTTTTAGTTTGTACCTTAGCCACTATGAATCGAACACACATATAAAATCAGGTGTAATTTATATTTATGACAATCTTCATGGTCTTGTTTTATTTTACTTCGTTAGCCTCCATGTTGTCAGGTATGGTAGAAGGTGTTACGAGTCGTACTTGACTCAAGGCCAAAATCACCTTTTATCCGAACTCACACGAATGCACAACACAAATACACTGTTTGATTAAGCTAACAAAATCTAAGTCTTTCATTGAAAGCCAGTTATGATTGGTACAATATATGACAACAAATGCACATACATGATAATCAAATATAATCACTCTTTATCTATTTTGTACTTAGCCAGCATGCTTCTTGGCGATCATAAAGTTCTTGCAATGTTCTGGACGACTGATGTAATATATCCTTATTCACTTGTCCTGCGAAAATCAGCGAAGTCCAGTGAACACTTGAGTTTATGAATATCCTTGCGTATGAAATCCTCACACACAAATGGCGTTGCTTTCTCCTTGCGTTGCTTTCTCCTCCAAACTTAACTCCTTGCGCTGCTTGCTCCAAACTCAACTCCTTGCGCTGCTTTCTCCAAACTTGGTGCTATTTCCACCTTTCACACAATATCTTCAGGAAGCAGGACTGCGATGCAGTTGTCCCCATTTATTTTGACAGTTGCGTTGAATCAAAATACCAGACTTCAGCAAGTCGACAGAAGAATATATTTCCTTTCTTGGAAGAAGTATGTTCTTTGACGTATTCTAGATCTTCTCCGACAACACTGGCAAATAGTAGTACTTTGACTACATAAAATATTTCTGGTTTGCAATTTCCTTTCTTTGAAGGAATTGGACTGTAAGCATATTAGCTAGCTAGCCCAGATCAACACTATCAACTGTCAAGAAATATGTTTACCTTTTCTTATATATCAGGCCCTGGGAAATCCCAAGTATTAATACACATGATGAGAACTTGGAAATTCCCAAGCCTTAATTATAACATTAACCTTTCTCATTACATCACTTCCTGAGGGGAAATCCCATTACATCATCTTAACTTTACAATCTCTAGGGTATTCCCATATGATCCAAAATTAAAAATGATTCAATTTGTTTTTGATCAAGTTGATGCAAGAAAGGGAATCCTAAAATGTCTCATAAAATAGATTTTAATTGTAAACAAAGATAAATCATCAAATTAAATTACTCAGGGCACATCACAAAGGTCATAGCTGATTTAGTTGCTGAGATATTGTCCTTTAAAAAAGGTACCTTGTAAAATAACCTACTATGTACAATTTAGCTCAAAATGCTCAAGGTCGCGAAATTTTTGGCCAAAAAAGTGAATTTGATTTTTGTTCTTGTGACCTCACCTTGAGGAACACAAACGGTACCCATGGTCAAATTGTAAAACAACATCCAAGAGGTTGGGTAAGTATCAAGTACCATGCTTCAATGAACCTTTGAATTTTTAGAAGTTGTATATTATGACCATAATGACACATGCCTCCATTTTGTTATTTCATCATTTTTTAGCCATATAGAGTTTGGTCATTTTGGGTCACATGGTTATCGGTTTAATGTATTACCAATTTTTTGTGCTCATTTGTTAAACGATATCTGCATACAATTTGAAGGTTAATAAAATTGTTCCATAACATTCTAATACTGCAAACATGAGTTATTAAGGATTTTAGTGGAATTTTGGGATTTTGGCTGCCATCTTAAGGAAAAATTAAGGAAAAATCGAGGTGGCCCGTAGGCTTTTTTTGTATCCCTTTAACCCAAGCAACCTATGTGGTACGTATGGTTCTGGTAAGGAAAAGTGTTAGTTTTTTCCTGGGATGGACCTGTCTACTGAGGTTGATGAACGAAACTAGTGTTGTATACACCCATCGCTTGTAATGTGCGATTACCAATATGACCGATGTACTTGATCGTACTTCTAAGCTCAAAAAATATAATTGGTCTGTGTCACGTCATTAGTCATTAAGTAAATACCGGTAGTTACTATAACCTTATTATGATGAACTATATAAGTTAAAATTAGACAGTTATGTGTATGCTTGTACTTGATTCCAGATTTCGAATGGATATTTCACGTGGGGTAGTAACAGTTCTGCACCAGTTCTCAAAGACATCAATTTGGAAATACCCTATGGTAGGAGTCGAACGCCAATTTGATAACGAAACCCGTGTATTTGGTAAATTATCATTTAACACATAAACGACTAATTCAGCATGTTCAAGCCGTTACCAAATTACCAGAGTCGATAATTAAATGTATGCAATGCGTGTTAATTTCATCACTTTATTTTCACTCGTGATATTGAATGATCTAATTTATGAGGTGGTAAAACCATTTCAAAGAGCTTTAAACAAACATTATCTGTATTTGCCTTGAAATTATTATAGGTGAGCTAACGATGGTTGTTGGGGGTGTTGGAAGTGGTAAATCGTCGTTACTATCTGCCATTCTGGGAGAAATGACAACACTTAAAGGATCAATAACATTTGGTACAAAAAGGTAAGTTATTCACTCAAAAACTATGTGTCCCGCTGGATCCCTTCCATCATGTAAATTGTTTACATGCAGAGTTTTAGATGAGGTGGCTCGTTGGGTGGGGTGTCAAAGTTGCGCAAATATGTGAGTTTTTAGCTTTTCAACGTCGCTCATTTATTCTGGGAGAGTTATGTGTTCCATTAAATATGTTCCATTAACACTAGCTCGTGGATTTTACAACAGCATTCCCCAATGTCACAAACAAATGTGCATCTTTCATTATTACATGGTCTTATATAATCATTATCATGACAGAGGCCTAGCTATTTACACAGCTGCTGCAAAAAATAATTGTAAGAAATGGTATGTTATACGACATACGATTGGCGGTCAAAAAGTTCGTAGAACAAGGTATGCTACTTTGTCTCACGGTAATGTATTTGATCTCACTTGAAAGCCTGTTCCTCCAACAGATTACTGCAAAAATACATCCCTGTATATGGGAAGCACACCCTGTAAAGGAAGCCTACGTCCTTGAATTCACAGGTACTTTTAGAAGTGAACAAAGGGTCATCATGGAAATTTCTTCCGATGGTGGTGAAAACTCAAAATGCAATTTAACAAGGTACAGTTGCTGTGAATGTTGATGAAGTCCTTAATATTCTACAGCAAGGAAATGGTCCTTCGAATTCAAGAATGGAATGAGCGTACTTGAAATGTCCAAAAGACTTGCTGACGTCACCACTAATAATATACGTGTTGGTACAGTGGTATTGATAATGCATAGAGAACCAAACAAGAAAGATGAGATATGAAACAAAATATGACAACTTTTTTTTTTTTTAAAGTTAAAACGTTTAGGTATTCCAAGGTTTCTTCTAGATGGGGTCCCAGAATCTTCATGCACATCATTGATACAAATTGATATAGTCAGGTCCACACCTTATATACACTTAGAATGAGGACCGAAACAAGTTTCATATATATTTGGCTAAAGGTGATAAGACATACATTTATCACTGGAATTATGTGTCAGTTCAGTGGAAGCGCATGAATCTCCCACCCATAAGAAGATCATCACTCGGTCCCTATAGTGCAAGGTCGTCATCGCTGTTTTCTGAGATTCAGTGGATACTCATGATAGCAGATCATTTGCCAAATGAAAGTACAATCATAGGCATTTAGGCGACGAAAAAAGAAAACCCTGTTCTACAGGCCCGACCGACCCAGATTCGAACAAATTGGGGAAAAAATGTCCTGTACAAATGAATGCCGACCCAAATTTAGGAAATTTCAGAAACAAATTTTTTTTGTGTATTTTCTCAAATTGCAAATTATTTACAGATTTTGGTGATTTTTTGGGGTCATTTCAAAAAAAGAAAAAGAAAAAAAGGCCGACCGACCGACCCTACTTGAAAGGTCCGTCCGCCCGTAGAACAGTGTTTCTTTTTTTTTCGTCGCCTATCATACAATTTTGATAGCAAAATTGTGGCAATCCATCAAGTGAAGAAGTGAAGTGGAACTGTTCTCAGATTGTGTCCTGTACCCTATTCTCAATCTGCCATTAAGAGGTACTACACCCCTCGATGAATTTTTGTCTATTTTTGCATTTTCTCAAAAACTAATAATACAGTGGTAACAAAAGTTATGTATACTATAGGGGCAAGGAATCCAATTACTACACTGGAATTTCAGTGACCCAAGAGAAGTGGTTCGTTATTTATGATAAGAAATAAGGTACCGCTAGGACGTACCTCACTTTTTATCATATGTGACCTCTCAGCACAACTGAGCCCGGAAGTCGCCAATCATCATTTTTGAGATATTCAACCAAAATATTCTGCTTGAAATTAGCTTTAAAATGATGTATATAATGTCTATAGTATTTGACATTTAAGTAGTGAAAAATCAATAAAACAGTCAATAAATCCTTTGTTTCATATTGTTTATTGTTAAGTTCAATGGAGCATATCTCAATAGTGGCACTGGCGACATCCGGGCTCAGTTGTGCTGAGGGGTCACATATAATAATAATAATAATAATTTAATCTTATATAGCGCATTACAAACAAATCTCAATGCGCTTTACAAAGCATACATAAAAGCATAAACACATGGCAACAATATTTAAATATACAGCATTAAGATACGAACTAACATTTTAAAATTAATAAAGAAAATAAGTTGATGTATATTGCACAGTTACGTCAGAGGCGAGCATAGGAGGACAGTAGCTTGTGAAATATACAACAATAAACATGCAAAACCAAAGCCAAAAGAAACACAAGATGCATATTTCACACAAGGAGCAAAACAAAAAAGGCACACGCAGAAGCAGCAAAAGTGGAAATGTGAAATAGGCACCAGTGCAAGAGGCAAGAAAATAGAAAACATACAATGCATATTGCACAGAAAATGGAATGCCTTAAAGCACAAAAGAACAAAACAACCAACGTGGAATACGCATAGTAGGCTTTAACAGAGGAAATTTAAAATTTAACCATATACAAAAAAAACAAAATCAACTGAATCATTAAAATTAATTACATGCATGCAAAATTTACATAGTAAAAACTGGTTTTCATAGCGTTTTACAAAAACAAACATAAGAGCATAAACACATGGCAGCAATATCTAATATACATAAATAAAATACAAACCAGCTTTATAAAAATGACTGAGGTAAAAAGTTGATGTATATTGCACAGTTATAAAGATGTGTGAAAGTCCACATCAGTGGCGAGCAAAATAAGGACAGATTAACAAGTGAAATATACAGCAATGAAAATACAAAACAATTATAGGTCCATGCCGCACAGTGTGTCGCGTGTGATCTTTAATGGATCACAAAGTGAGCAAAAAACATAAACGACACACCAATGCAGCACAGGATTGCACAAAATTATTCTAAGCGGAAATTACACACTATTTTTTTTTCTTTTTGAATAATACAACAAAAATGGCAAACAAAATAATTGACAACATTAATACACGAAAAATACTGTTCATATACAAAATCAATGATATTGTTGTGACAATTCCAAATGATAGAAGATCAGATAACAACAATAATAATGAGAGCCCTGGACTGAGGGGAGAGGTTCCAGAACTTCACCCTGCAGTCAATATATTTCATACAACAAAAAATATGAGCGAAGATGGTATGGCAACCTGCGAAATAACAAACAAAACTAGTAGAGTGACCGGCACAGCGAATATGCGATGTAAGATGCATCAAAGCATAACACTCACACATTAAAATAATATATTGCACTGCAAAATTTTCATCTCGATGAAACATGTATAAAAACAGCCATGAAAAGACTGAGGGGAGAGGTTCCAGAACATCACCCTGCAGTCAAATTAATGAAATTGCATAATATCACAAAACACACTATTAGATGATGAAACAATATATTGCACAGCGAAAAATATAAATTGCAATCATGCAGCAATGTGACCGGCACAGCGATATCTTGAAGAAAATTGCGGCAACTTCATGGATAACAACAAAACACAATATTGCTCAAGAGCAGGACTGAGGGGAGAGGTTCCAGAACTTCACCCTGCAGTCAAATAATTGAAATAGCATAATATCACAAAACACACTAATAGATGATGAAACAATATATTACACAGCGAAAGAATACAAAATGCAATCATGCAGAAAGTGACCGGCACAGCGGTATATTGAAGAAACACACATGAGCGATGATAATATAGAACTTAGGGGAGAGGTTCCAGAACATCACCCTATATGCAATTTCACAGAATTGCAATGGCATAATAAAAACACATTTCATAAAATAAAATGATGTAAGATGGCGTAGCAGATGAAAACCAGCAAACACAATTCTAAACTGATTGATTGAAATGTTGGATGAAAAGATGCGTTTTCAGCTGCGATTTAAACATACTGGTAGAAGATGCTCGCCGAATGTGAATTGGAAGAGTATTCCACAAAGCAGCAGCTGCATAGGCAAGTGATCTTTTACCGTAGAATTTCGTAGCATAAGACGGTATACTCAAGCGAAACTCTGTGGACGATCTCAACGCTCTGGTTGGTACATACAGCTCAACAAGATCTGAAATATATTCAGGTGCCATACCATTCAGGGCTTTATATGCAAGAAGCAGGATCTTATAAATAGCTCTCTGTTTAATTGGCAACCAATGTAGCTGTTTTAGCGAAGGTGTAATATGATCACGTCGCGAAACACGAAGAACAAGACGAGCTGCTGTGTTCTGTACCATCTGTACTTTGTGTATGTCACGATCTGGTAATCCAAACAAAAGGGAATTACAGGAATCTAGCCTTGATGTCACGAAGGCATGTACTAACTTAACGGTGGCATCCTCTGTCAGGTAGCTGCGTATTTGTCCGATCTTTCTTATACCGACTAAAGCTCCTTTGCACACGTTATTTACATGATCACTCATACAAAGATTGGGATCCATGATAACGCCGAGATTTCTTGCGCTGGTCGACGGATGAATCGTAGCATCGCCGATCTTGATGGACGGCTTCCAAGGTGATTTGTTAAACTTGGAAGAGCAATAAATGAGCTCCGTCTTGCTATCATTCAAGACAAGCTTATTCAATCGGCACCACGCTCGAATATCAGCGATACAGGTCTCGATTTTCCTGATGGCTTGAACGCGATCTTTAGGCGGGAACGTCAGATATAACTGTGTATCATCAGCGTAGATTATAGTCTTGATGCCATGAGACTCGATGATATCCTGTAGTGGTGCACTGAAGATGGTGAAAGCCAGTGGGCCTGCTACAGATCCCTGTGGAACGCCGCATTCTAAGACAACAGGATCAGATGACACATTCTGTATGACGACGGACTGGGTTCTGCCGCTGAGGTATGATGCAAACCACTGCAGTGCTTTTTCTTTGACGCCGTAGCGAGTAGCAAGCCTGTCGAGCAGCTGATTGTGGTCAATGAGATCAAAAGCAGCGCTGAAGTCGAGCAATACTAGCAGAGCTTCCTCGCGTTTGTCAAGTGCAGCTAAGATGTCATTTTGCACTTTGACAATAGCTGTCTCCACACTGTGAAATGGTCTATATGCAGATTGTGCTGAAGCGTGAAGATGATTGTCGCTAAGATATGTTTGTAATTGTTGCACAGCGCATCGCTCGATTACCTTTCCCATAAATGCAAGGTTTGAAATCGGGCGGTAGTTAGAGAGGTTGTTGATGTCCAGATTTGATTTCTTCAACAGGGGTATGATACGAGCGTGCTTTAGCGATACAGGAAACATTCCAGATGTCAAAGACGTGTTGACTATCTCAGTTATCAGCGGTAGTAGCTCATCAAGGCACGATTTGAAGGTGCTAACAGGAAGTGGATCTGATGGACAAGACGTAATAGAAGCAGATTTTATCGCTTTCAAAACCTCGTCCTCTGAGATACGAGTAAATTCACTAAAGGACGTTGCACACGTCTTGTTTGCCTGCACATGTGTTGAAGACTCGATGGTGTTCAATCTATTCTGCAGCTTCTTGATCTTGTCGCTGAAGAATGTAGCAAACAAATTGGCCAAGTCTTTTGGGTTCTCGTAATCTGGGAGTGTACGAGATGCCTTTGGCGATGTAAGTTTATCAATCACACGAAACAGATCGCGTTGGTTAGCATCCCCGATCTCATTACTGTGAAATTCAGTCTTAGACTTTGTCAAAAGTTGTTTGTATTCTGCACACTGCTCCTTAAATAAATTCTTTGTCGACAGTCAGACCACTTTTCAACCACTTACGCTCTTGACGCCTTTTTTTCTGTTTGGCTACTCTGAGAGATTCAGTGTACCAAGGTGCGTGTGGTCGCAGCGCAATCGTTCTTTCCTTTTCTGGAGCATGCTTGTTAAGGACTCCAGACAGCTTGTCGTCATATCCAGTGACCATTGAATCAAGATCACCAACTGAGACAGTAGAGTCCACAGAAGATTGAACATCCTTCCGGAAATCAGCGTCATTGATTTTGCGTAGAGAGCGAGATGTAATAAGCTTCCTACTTAGTCCAGGACGAGTGATGTTAACAACGGACTTCACGGCAAAGTGGTCAGATGGTAAGCCTCTGTACACAATCACAGATCTAACAAGGTCGTCATCATTTCTGGTGATCAGAAGGTCCAGAGTATGACCATCGATGTGGGTAGGTTCCTTTACATGTTGTTGAAGGTTACCAAGTTCAAGCATTTGAAGAAAACGTAATGCTTCGCGGTCATCCACGACATCAACGTGGAAATTGAAATCCCCGGCCAGCAAAAGGTGATATATACTGAACCGCTTGTCTTGAGTCACTGAAATTTCAGTGTAGTAATTGCATTCCTTGCCCCAATAATATACATAACTTTTGTTACCAGTGTGTTATTATTTTTTGAGAAAAATGCAAAAATAGTCACAAATTTACCCATTTTGTGGTCCAGGCATGGTCCCCAGTTAGTGAAACCTATTTTGAGAATTTCAAGTCCTACCCCATATACCAGGTTTGCTGGTGATCAATACTAGTGAGCCTTCACTGAAGAGTTGCTCGTGGAGCAATCGGAAGACATCCATTTTGTTGACATAGAAGGTGTCCTGAAAATGTGCATTGTCTTGCGACGGGTGCATTAAGGTGTGCAGTGACCATGTTCAAGAGTGAGACGGAATGAATTTGGCTAGTACCCATTTAAATACCTTATTCTACGAAGTTATTGGCCGCACCTCGTATATACCAACAGAATAAAAATCAAATGGAAATGGCCCCATCTACCCTGTCATATGTTGGATGCACAATATGCTCATCATCAATAATATTGTTATCCCAACCGTATTAGAATTATTAGTTTCAAAAGTTATACGTGTCACATAATTACAGCCATGTCTTTTGTATGACTTTTGTGTTTCAGAAATGAGATTGATTCACCGTCTTCTCCGGGTGTGGCTTTTGGAGCACAGAAAGCGTGGCTAATGAACGCAACATTACGGGATAATGTGTTATTTGGGATTCCCTATAATCAAGGAAGGTTTGTATGCTGTCATTTATTTTCAATATCAAAGATAACCAACCATTAGTATCGAGAGAATCATACCGTCCTCTTTTGTGTTCTGTATTGCTTATTCTCTTGACTAAGGAGTAAACAAAGACGATTGACTCTCGAACCATCAAAGGAGAAATGCGTGTTAAATGATTTCATTGTTTTTAATATCTTGATCAGATATCGTAAGGTAATAGACGCTTGCGCCCTGAAACCAGACATCGACATTTTACCGGGTGGTGATATGACAGAAATCGGTGAAAAGGGAATAAACTTGAGTGGTGGCCAAAAACAACGCGTCAGTGTTGCAAGAACAATGTACTCCAATAAACCTATTGTGTTGCTGGTAAGTTTAATTGTGTCGGAGAAGTTTGCACACATAGGGATGCAAGGTGAAGTAAAAGTATAAGAGTTACTGCAGGAGTATTGTGCACAAAGATAAAGATGTAGAGACTTTAATTATCTAAAGGGTCTCTAGAGACCTTAATTATCTTAAGGGTTGTCTGAAGACTATGATTATCTAAAGGGTCGCTGGAGACTATGATTATCTATCGATAGAGACGGGTAATTACATGTAAATTGTAAAATGATTTGTATGATTTCTTTCTATATGTTTATAGGATGATCCGTTGTCAGCATTAGACGTAAATGTAGGAGGTCATTTGTTTCGTGAAGGCATCATGGGAAGGCTACGGAAGGCAAATCGGACTGTGGTTCTGGTAACTCATCAGCTGCAGTATCTTCAGCAAGCTGAGAAGGTAGATACTGGTTCCGTGTTAGTTGTATTTGAATTGGTAAATGGGATGTGTTTAGTAGATTAATGTCGTCTTATTGTGTTTTGGCTCTTGAAACTGTTTTGATCATAGATTATAGTAATGAAAGAAGGTCAAATCACCTTCCAAGGAAACTTTGATGACATGGTGCGTTCAGATCCGGGGCTGTACCAAAGATGGCATCAAGATGTAATTGCAGCCACTGAATCGGAATTATCGGATGGCTTATCTGGAGAGGAGTCAACAGAGGAAGAAAGGCATATTCTCCGGAGACAAGTTGCTGAATCTATTTTGAAAACTCAAAAGGATCATAGTAGGAGTAAATCTACCTTGGCTATGGAAGGTAATGTCTGGTCCTTTGTGTAGAAAATAGTGATCTTTTGACACTACTTTGCGTAAAATATTATCGTAATATATAGATGATTTGTTCAATTGACGATTAGAACACAGTGAGTATGATACTCGAAATCGACTGTTCATAAGATATGGATAAGCTTACCAAATGTTGGCACAACTGGGAACAACAGTGTTTGGTAAAATTGATAAATTAATGTAATTATCAACGAGATATTTTTAAGCCGATAGTTGAGTTTTTTATAGTTGGACAACGTGTGAAAGGAAGAAGAAGAAGAGAAATACTTTTCTCGGGTGCGGTTTTGAACCACCGACCCCTCGGGTGCCAGACACGTTGTAGCTTGTGCCAAGCTTTCCGCGACCATATGACTGTTCGCACAATGACGCAATCGCATCACGTGGGAAACCTGCTTTGTGAAGGTGTTATTAATCCTAACGCCCTAGCTGCTTTTTGGCGAGGGCGAAGGAAAGAAGAAAGAAAGAAAGAGAGAAAGAAAGAAAGAAAGAAAGAAAGAAAGAAAGAAAGAACTTTGAAAGAAAGAAAGAAAGAAAGAAAGAAAGAAAGAAAGAAAGAAAGAAAGAAAGAAAGAAAGAAAGAAAGAAAGAAAGAAAGAAAGAAAGAAAGAAAGAAAGAAAGAAAGAAAGAAAGAAAGAAAGAAAAAGAAAGAAAGAAAGACAACTTTTTTCTTGGTGCGGTTTTGAACCACATAACTTTGGGTGTCAGACACGTGCACGGGCCTAACTTGCCACGGAGGTGTAGCTTGCCAGGCCAAGCTTTCAGCGACCATATGACTGTTCACACCTTAACGCAATCGCATCAAATGGGATACCTGCCAGTATATGCTTTGTAAAGTATGGTTTTGTGATGTTTAGTACGGTCAAGGTTATCATAAATAATCAGGTTTCAATATTTTAATATGTTCTGTGGTAAGACAAATTGACTTAGGATGCATAAATTGGTAATTCATATAAACGTAATAGTACAATATATGATACATATTAACAATAATATTATTATAATCTTATTTCACAGAATATTCAAAAGGTAAGCTCATTCAAATAGAGGAGCTGTCTCGTGGTTCGGTTTCTGCAAATACGTATTGGTATTATACTTGCAATATGGGCATGTTTTGGGCGCTTTCGTTCCCATTTGCACGTATAATGCTAGAATCTTTCAACATAACAAGAAATTTCTGGTTGTCGGATTGGGCTGAAGCTGGACTTGACCCAAACAGAACGGTCAGTATTTGGGCTTTTGTCATTCCCGATCTCTCGGTGTAAATATAGGATTAGGATATCGATATATCTCTTATCTTTTATCATGAGGACCGATTTTACGAAGTTTGGCTAAATGTAAAGCTTCGTAGGCCCGTGGGTTACAACTATCAAAGCGTGTTTTTTCATGAAATTGACATTTAAGCTTAGGAGGCAAGAGAAATAAAGGCTTTAAATGTTTGAACATTTGTTATTATTATATATTAGTTACAATTGCCTTATATATTGGTCTTGACGCTTACTGCCTATGCGTGTCAACCACGTTTATCTATGGGCTATTGATTTTACTTATAGCTGTATAGTACCTATCGATCTATCGAAACTTCATTTAGGCAATTTTTGGTGTAGATATTAGGATTCCATTTTTCTAGTCATGAAGGGTGATAACCAAAACAGCATCTTTAATTTTAACTCTTTATCATTTATCTGCCGGAAGGCACTAGGGTATTGAAATTTCACTCAATGGTTTTTATTCAATGTTTATTTTCATGTGTGTATTTTTAAGGTTGGAGATATTAACCAAGAGTTCATAGGTCCGTACTTAGGATTTGCATGTGCATGTTTTGTGACGCGGATAGTCGCATCTATTAGTCTACTGTTTTCTACGTGGAATGCTGCAAAAGATGTGTACTTACGAATGCTGCGAAATCTTACGAAAGCACCAAACAGGTACAGTAATAACCGTAGTGAAAATAAAGACATTCCGTCGTTGTATACTACCCCCTCACAGTAAAAAAAAAGGGAAATGGGAATGGGATATTCAATTTGAAATCTACCATACCTTTGTGGAAGAATTTTTAAAGAAAGGTTTTCCACAGAGGGAGTATTTTTTTTTTCAAATGGAATTGACTAGGATTAACTATATATTTTGAAACAATATACTCTTATATTGCATACCCATATACTCTTATATCGCCTACTACTGAAGTGAGCATTTCCAAAGGAAATTTAAGTTAAGTTTAAGTTTATTCTATATCAATTCCATACTCCCTTTTTAGCTAAACCTTCCACAGGGGTAATGTGGACTTCAAATGGAATGGCCCAATGTATAGCTGACTTGACGGATTCGTTGATGACAACATGAGGCCAGTTTGTAAAACTTTCTTTCTGCTTCGCCTGGCAAGGTAGGCCCGTGCACGTGTCTGGCACCCGAGACTGCCAAGAGGTCGGTGGTTCAAAACCACACTCGAGAAAAAACGTTCTCTTTCTTTCTTTCTTTCTTTCTTTCTTTCTTTCTTTCTTTCTTTCTTTCTTTCTTTCTTTCTTTTTTCTTTCTTTCTTTCTTTCTTTTTTCTTTTCTTTTCTTTTCTTTCTTTCTTTTCTTTCTTTCTTTCTTTCTTTCTTTCTTTCTTTCTTTCTTTCTTTTCTTTCTTTCTTCTTTCTTCTTTTTCCTTCCCCCTCGCCACAAAGCAGCTAGGGCGTTAGGGTTAACCAAACAAACTGTACAATAAACTAGAATGGTGTCCATATATTATGTGTGTTCGTGTAATGTCGTGGGGTAGGTGGGATGTCCTTTCGTGTAAGTGAAAGTGTGCTTGCTTCTGTTCTACATAATGTTTTCTATTACTTTGCCGTTTTTCTATAGATTTTTCGACACAACACCAATCGGTAGGATACTAAACAGATTTTCAAGTGACACCCAGATTATTGATACAGTAAGCATGCTTACATAGACATAGTCCCAATATTTTGATAAGGAGGGATGGTCCAGAAAGGTGAAGCCTGTACAAGCTGTATCAAAACGATTGGTACCCACCAGTTTTCATTGATATATTGGATTAGTGTGACACAACAAAATTCAACTAGATCCAAATAGTTGGTAGATTACTTTTATGACAAATCATAAACTATACATTCTGGACATTTTGAGAATATCCAATGTTGCATTTGGAAGAGGCGGCTTTACAATAAACATCAAAATTGATGGGTACCAATCACTTGAAACTCACCTAATATGTTTGAGCTCTTCAAACGAACTTCACGCGCATTTGTCCTATAAACGTATTCTGTCGCCAAAAGGGGCTGGGTTCACTTTACTTCAAGAAAAAATGTCAACCCCATCCCCCATGTCAAAATGAAAATCTACGCCACTGCCTACTAATTCTGTTCAATTGAATGTACCATGTCTATTTGACAAGAAAAAGCATCACAAGCATGACAGTTTCAAATTTAGCTAAGTCTTGTGTATCCTGAAAATATAGTTATTAACATGAATGAGTGATGTACATTATAACACCAGTCCGACGACCAATGTCTGGTAACTTTGAAGTCAGCCTGGTTAAATTGAAAATATTACATGATCCCAAGCACAATCAGTAGAGCCTCTCTTTTGGAAAGAATGCGTGTGAAGCGCGAGAACAATTTTGTTGTGACTACAACTTTGGCCAATATTAAAACGACACTTGAATAGTCATGGTGATTATAAGACCCTCTAGTTTTGGTGTAAAAAAAAACAAAAAATAATGAAAACTCAGTATGTTCATAATCCCTATTCTGAACAAATGATCGCCCTTTATACCAAAGTGTATATATTTTTATCATTAACCGTACGCGTACACTATTTATTTATTCCTTACAGAAATTAATTCTTACACTCGGGTCGCTAGTTCACTACTTTTGTACATTCGTTTTTGCAATCATCGTCAATTCCATCATAACGCCTATATTTATCGCAGAATTCATCCCTATTACTGCCATTTATGTCGTCTTAGCTGTGTACTTTATTCGCAGTTCAAGGTTTGTATTATCATTTGAGACGGACACTCAAGATAAAAACTCAGTTTAATGTATTTAAGGCTTCTTATTAGATTATTGCAAATCAGTCAATATTCTGATAACATCATAGTCATATTCTATGTTACAATAAACAAACAATACCAGCAATTTGCCAACAGCCGTATGCTATCTCATCATGATAAAAACAGATGTCCAGATGCACCGGCATCTAATACCGCAGGCTAATATAGTTGCTATTATAACATTATCATGATGATACTAACGACACAAAAAGTAATTGACAAAGAATCGCACTCAGAGATGATCTCATTCGGCACGTTAGTGCTCTTGAAACACCGGCAGTTGCTTGTTTTCTGTCTATTTGCTTAATTGGCAAAAAATTTCGACATCCCTGCATACGCCATGGCTGACGTTTATGAGTTTTGGTAATTCGTAAATACAAAATCACGATCCGCGACGCTCTAAGATGAATTTTGTTCTTTAATCTAGAGAGCTTCAGCGATTAGACAGTGTTACGAGATCACCAGTATTTGCCCATTTCTCTGAGACTCTAGGCGGACTAACAACATTACGGGCGTACAGGTAACTTATATTTATACTTCTTATTTGACGTTCAATATTAAATGCAACATGTATTCGTTATTTCATATGTTTCAAGTCCTTTTTTATCTTCTTTTCGTATTCATTGGTTTGTTCTTAAAATACAATTTACACTGTACTTAGCTTACGCTTTCATTTTCCATTTCCGTACAATTTCTTCATATGTTATGGCCAATACACTGAACTTAGTTGACGCGCTCATTTACCATTTCCGTACGCTCACTCAGAACGCTACTGACCACCATCTACCACAGTGGTGTGGAAATACTTTCTGAGATACACCTTTTAACTTTGAAATTAATTTTCTCGGTCGAATAAAAAGCAATTATTGTATTTTTTCAGTAATGTCAGATAAAACCATAGTACTTTGCTGTACCTTTAAAAAAAAATCCTGGTGTTAAAATTAGACATGAAATTGTTTCTTCTATATCAAGATTTTTGATATTTACAGCCCTGAACTTTGAGCTTTTTTCGGTGTACACTTTTTGCGTTTCGAACTAATATAGTTCGCTAAAGAAAGATTTCCCCCACCTCTGTAAGGCACATCGTGCGAGTCTACATATAGACTATATATTATATATTTTTTAATCAATCTGAAGTGAAAAATGGTGAAATCAAAATGAAAATTCTGACAAAATTATGATATATAGCCCCGATGATGTGCGCTAGAGAGTTGGGAAATCCTTCATTAGCGAACTATATTACTTTGAAAAGCTAAAAAAAATGCTTATGTGCCAAGTTGAAGCATGATAAAATCTTACACTAGAAGCCTAAATTTCACGCCTAAGTTTGATTGATAAAATGGATTTAAAAAAATACAGTATCAAGCATTTTGTCTGACATTTACTGAAAAAAGGTCATTATTACTTTTAATTTGGCTGAGAAAATTAACTTTAACGTCAAAAGGTGTAACTCGCTTTCAGTGCCTAATTAAATGACTGAGTGGAGCTTGTATAACAATAGCCAGTGAGTGACTAGTGTCCTGAGTGCTTTTTCTTTATTATGGTCATTTATATTTCAAGGGAAGAGAAGAAGTTTTTGACACCTTGCTCAAGAAAATTGATACAAACAACACAGCTTTTCTGTATCTACAAGCTGCCTATGGATGGCTAGGACTACAAATGGTAAGCATTAAAATATATCACTTTTTTTTGTAAAATTGGTCTGTTAAATTGTTGTAAATTTCATTGAGGATACATTTTCAATATAATCATGCTTTGATTTTTATCGACCCGTTGCCCAAAAATGCTTTACCAAATTACCATAAAACACATTTTTGCATCAATATTAAGTTAACAGTGGATTAATAACGTGTAGCATTTGTATCAAATGTGTTAATTGATTTTCAGAGTATATGCGGTGGGTTTGTTGTACTTGTCGTTGGCTTGACAACTCTACTTCAAGCGACAACTTTTGGAAGTCTGGATTCCAGTTCAGTTGGATTAGCTCTTAGTTACGTGCTCATGGTATGTCTGTACTCGTCTTACGATATCAAAAGCTTTAAGCTTTCAGGAAATAAAATCCATTACTCAATTTAAGTGGAATTACTAGTATATCCAAAGATATCCACGAACGTAAAAGGAACATATGTTACATCCACCGTGTTCATGACAAAGATGGACTGCTATAATATTGTTTTTGCAGTGTGCTACATGCATCACAATATTTCTTTGAAATATATACATATTGTTGTCAGTATCGCTCAAGCCTAATTGGAGTCAAATATTGCTCATGTTGTTTGTCGTCATCAAATGCGCATATTAAATAGCTCATTTTCATATTTGTTATTATTGGATTATAGCAAAAAATATAACTTAACGGAGAAAACGGGGATCAATTTCACCATTATTATGTTTTGGTGAATCCAAGTGTGTGAGACGTCGTCTCGTCCAATATTTTAAAACTCATAGCTCGACCAATAAATATGAGCCCAATCGATCCAATGTTATATCAAACTTGGTATGTTGGTAGTGTTTAAGAAATGTATTGCTCATGTTGTGTGTCGCAGCTTGTTTGGTAATGATTGCTAAAGCGGGTATTTATAGCTTCATAATATTTTTTATTTCAAAAATCGATCATCACAAAATTATTATTGGCGTGGTACTGTGTGTTACACTAGGATCATTGTGCAATCTTTACAAATATTTTTAGACATCTATTCTCTTTTACAGTTATCATCACAGTTAATCAACTTAGTGCGATATACTGCAGACACTGAGATGCAGATGAATGCAGTTGAACGTGTACAATACTATGCAGAAGTGCCTACAGAAAATTATGGAGGTTGGTTTGACATTTTTGTCTTTAAATCTAAGGATATCAATAACAGGTATAACCAAACAACGGATATTAAAATTTGTAATGCAGTTTGACGCTGACACTGGAGTGCAGATGAATCCAGTTTTACTTGAATGTACCTACATAATATGGAGAGGCTGTGTAAATTACCGGGGTACATTACTGTGTACATTAATCATCATAATCTGTTTGAACCAAAGGCAGCATGATTATCGCAATGCGTATATCACTGAAACCACTCTCCGCGGTGTGCAAGATAAATGTGTTCAAAGCTTTTACAGCAAGCTGGTTTATTTCTTATGTTGGATATCTTTGTCGCGATTGATACGCATGAAATCATGCTCCGTCATGTTGGTGCCAAAGTTTTGGAATGTATCCTATTTCACTGAACTGCCGTGCATGTTTGTTTGTTTTTGTTTTTGCGAAAACAGCAGATTCAAATACTGCAATCTTAAAAATGGTCTTTCACATTATGCACTATTTTATACTGCGTCAGCACGACATGAAATACAACATGTACGCGATGACATTATACTCTGTCATACCCAAAGATCCCACTAGATGCGGAGGCTCCACATTGTGGAACGTCGTTTGTTCAAATTATCTGCTTGTGTGAAAGATATACAGCGATGGATGGTGGCCAACGAATTTAAATTGAATGAGAAGAAGAAGAATGAGAAGAATGTGTGACATTTTCTATGAGAAACATATTACTATTTCCTGCGGAACATCGGGGTTGCTTTTGAAGAGATAAATTAAGTCTATGGACGACTATGTAACACAACTGATTAAAAGGATCACATTCCATCATCGCAGTTTTGGTAAACACGTCCTTATCATGCTTGTATTGCGGAAGATACCGTGCAGTTATTAGATCTCTTGTATGAAGACTAGATTATGGTATTTCTTTTCATGATGGCATAACATAGAAACACATTGAACACCTTCAGAACAAGACAGACATATCTTTAAGAACTGTCAGCACGGCAATTCTAGACTTACTACCAAAATTAGCCTGTTATGTTGCTCAACGCAAATATAGACATTAAAATGTGCCTGCGTGTCTTCAAAGCTCTGCACATTTTGCGGGAATGTACTGCCACTGTGGCCTAAGACACATCATACCATTTACCAAAAATCAAGGATTTATGTAGGACATTCAGAGAATTTAAGTTTAGCTATTTGGTTATTCACAATTTAAGCACTGTAAGGTTGACGTCCTAGGTGGATGAAATGAACTGATTGTGATATTCGTATGTTTGCAGCATTGTGGCACTATACAAAAGTGTAAAATATATGAATGTACGAGAGGGTGTATATATGAAAAAAAAACATGGTGGTGGTGTGTACAAGGTATATCAAAATGGTTGGTACCCATCAATATCCACTGAGCTTGGCCAAGACACCCACATCAAAATGCAGTTTAACATCCACCATATTTGTAGATTTGTGTTAAAAAGGTCATAAACCTATAATTTGTAGTCATTTCAAGAGCACCTAATGGTGAATTTGGAAGAAGCAGGTGCTTCATTAGAAATCAAAGCTGATGGATACCGATTGGAGGTTAATGACTGCGCATCAGTTGCTCGGAATATCCCGAGGGGCTGCGCCCCTCGGGATATTCCTCGGTTCCAAAGCACAATGTTTAGATATTTCACAATACCCGAAAAATAACTGATGCGAAGTCATTAACCTCATTCATAACCGTCACTTTTCACTTTTTTAATTCAATTTACGTCACATTTTCTTCTTTTAATTTGAAAACAGAACACAACTTTAACTTTATCTCTCGTTTTCCCAGTAAAAAATCGAATAGCCCATTAAGGAAATACCGATAGCGACCAATCACACTAGCACGCAATCATGCGATGTCCAAATACGGCTGCCAGCGTCCGCGTAAATTATTCGAACGCGCAACACGTCACGTAACGCGGTCATTGTAGAGCGTACTTTTAGATACGTCACGAGACGCCGTCATTATACCTTTTCAATGACCTGCATTTGCGTCCGCGTATTATAAGTTATTATCTGTGATTGGATCGCACTTGCTGCGTATATTAATGAGGTTATGAATCATTTTGATACACCCTGTGTGTGCAATTTAAGGTGCGTTTAAGTGGTGTGTGTATGTAAAATACTATTTTAAATTAAAAACATCATCACGGGAATCGTATCGGTACTATTTCAGTTATTTTTGCTTGTTTGTTTGTATGTTTGAAGGCAAGAAACCTCCATCTGATTGGCCTAGTCGTGGTGCAATCCAAATTGAACACGTATCTGTGCGTTATGATGAAACTCTGCCACCAGTGCTACAAGATGTTACTGTATGTGTACAACCTGGTGAAAAGGTTAGTACGACCGTATATATATAGATAACTCCTGGAGAAAGTGTTATATTAAAGACAAAAACTGGTTTCATTCAGACTATTTAGTAAACATGGTTAAGGAATACCACTAATATTTTATAAATTGATCTAATTCACGGCTGTCAAAGTGTTTAATTTTTGACTGAATAGCTTTGATTAATAATCAACTATTTGGCATATACAGCCAATGCATTCTACCAGCTATTTCATATGGGGCAGAATCGTGGCTTCTAACATCAACAATGGAAAGAAAACTAGCAGCAGCCCAGTACAACATGGAAAGAAGCATATTAAACATCACCTACAAGTTCAAGACATCTTGGAAACCATCAAAAGTAGAAAATGAACCAGGGACGGCCATATCAGCCGCAGATAAGACAATCTTTGGAGCTCAACACTCACACATTGGACACCTTATGGGAGGAAGCGAAATAGAGGACGCCAACGGAAGCGATGGAGAGACGAGCTGCAAAACTACTGGGCAGAAGTGAACTGGTACCAACAAGCACAAAACAGAGACACATGGAGACATCATGCTGAGGCCTACATCCTGCAGTGGATTGATAATGGCTGAAAAGCAAAAAAAGTTTTAAAAAGCTGATTCACAGCTGATTTGTTGTTGAATTCAACGTGACATATCTCAGAGCAAATGTCTGGAACTTTTCAATGCGAACCGTAAACGAAAATCGCAAAAGCCACGGAAGTACATAATTATCTCATATTCCGTGCAGATTGCACCTTTGTCAGTTAAGGATAAGGGACGCACCGTTAGATTTCTATATAGTCTGACTAGAAATTTTCTGAAACAAAATCACCTTCTAAATGGTAAAAACATACAATTCTGCATCTATCACTAAAAAGGTAACTTGACCCACCTAACTGTGAGCCAAGTAATGCATGAATTAAATAAATTAAAAAAGGCTGACCAAATATCTTCAAGTAGAAATTAGCCGTTCCTTTATGTGTTTCCAATTTTTGCCGACTTTGCTCTGCGCTTACTAGAAGGATTCATCAGTTCTGAAGCGGTTTTGAACATGGTGTTTCAGCCCACAATTTACAATTCCGATAAATATTTACCACGATTCATTACCTTCTTCTTGATTTAATCGATGCGGCTATTATAGAATCGCGTCAACTTATTCTGGAACTTATGATTGAGTTCAGATATCACTACTACCTTACAAGTTACACGTGCTAAGCAGTGTATGAGGGTTAAAAGAAAGCCTCCAATTAAATTATGATATTCTGTAAATGAACTGATCACTATTGCAGGATTTCCGATCTTATAGGAGCATTTTGGGAGAGGAAGCGAAGTCTCATATAAGTAAGGCACGCCCAATGCTCGAACTCCCGCCGATCGTATTCTCCCGGCCGACAACGCAATGCGTTAAACCGCCCGGCCATCTCACTCTCTGTTAATCCAGAAACAGCGAGGGATTGGTACACTCGTCGCAAACAAGATTCAATCATCTCTTATTACCATTTTCCATATTTATCAACATAATATCGAGATCATGTAACGCGTCAAAAAACAACAACAATTATATTATGTGAATTCAGTCAAATTAAAATTGGAACTAACCTATTATGTTTGAATTTAAGTAAGTTCATTCTCATTCATTCGTTACGTTTGTGACGTGTTTCTTTCAATTTTGTGAATTAGGTCGGAATATGTGGCCGAACTGGAAGCGGGAAATCTTCGCTAACGCTGTCGTTGTTGCGAATAATTGAGACATTCAAAGGTAACTAAGATCAACTGGTGTTATTACTCATTTAAAAATCGGCAAATTTAAGAAGCAAAACATACAACTGAAGAGAGTATGTGAACATAAAAGAATGTTTTCTTTTTTCGTTACTTTTGCGCAGGGAAAATAATCATCGATGCCGAAAATATAGCTTTGATACCTCTGACGACTCTAAGACAACGATTGTCAATCATACCACAAGATCCTGTACTATTTACAGGAACAATAAGGTTACTATAACTCTCACTTTTTCTGGCCTACCGTAAATTTGGGGAATTGGCCATGCCCCCAATTTGATTTTTTTTGGTCCCCACTTATACAGTGAAAATCACTTCGATGTCCCCATAATTACGGTTTACCCCCTCTCTACCCCCTCCCAGTCTCTCACCCAATGGCCCCATATTTTGCATATTTTGCTCTCACCGAATGGCAAAAATCATACTCTCACCTAATGACCTCATTTTTTATATTTTCCTCTCACCAATTACCCCTTACTGTGAAAGTTCCAGCCCCTACACCTATATCAATTTCATATCCCTGATTTTTGCACGATCAGACAAAACGGGTCTCTTGGATATGGTAAAGAAATTACATTTTCCATTGAAGTCCCGGAAAAGGTATTTTATTCGGAAGGGAGGGGTCATACATTTTTGAAAGAAAAATAGGGGGTCATAACATTTTTTTTATGACCAAAATGTAGGAAGTCACAAGATGACCACAGATAGAGTGTTTATTTTATTGATTTAAATATAATTTTAGCCTGTTTAGGGGTAACGTGTAACGGTGGTGGAGGGGGGTCATAATATTTTTGTTGTCAAAATAGGGGGGTTTCAATTTTCTTGACGCCGACTTTTGTAAATTCGGGACCCCCTTCCGAAGAAAATAATAGCCCCCTAAATTTTACTGTAAATTTTGAAAATAATCCATCAACTTCTATTATTATCTTTTTCAATAACCGATTTAAACTTTCTGCATAGGACAAATTTGGACCCAACACGTAGCAAATCGGATAAGGAATTGTGGAACGCCCTAGAAATAGCACAACTCAAGCCTATCGTTTCTGAATTCGACCTTGGTCTTGGTAAGGTGCTAAAACCTGCTAATTGATTATCTTCGTACATGATACAAAAATAGTTTTTATTTCACTTTTACCATTACATTCGTAACTGCAATTAATTAATGTAAGGTGTGCAGATTCCAATCTTCGTAAAACAGTCAGTAGTATCATTTCCGTTTAAAAACACTCCTAAAATTTACACCTAACGATACACGCTGAACCTTATAATAAACGTACATTTATTGCAAAAAAAAGGACGTTGTCGCCCAAAACACTACAGTAGATTTTCTGGCTTAAAACTCAATTCACTCATGGTTAGCTCTAGAATCTTTTGATAACTAGTTTGAGGAAAATATATCTGCATAAGTTAAGCTACGTTAATCATATAAGAATGATAAACTTCAATTTCATATTTGTAGACACACCCGTATCAGAAGGTGGTGAAAATTTCAGCGTTGGCCAGCGACAACTATTTTGTTTAGCTCGAGCTTTTCTCAGGAATTCCCGTGTACTTATCATGGACGAAGCCACGGCCTCAATCGACTACAGCACGGTGATTATAATGCGTTATTTTGTATTGTTTTATATGATGTGTGCCTCGTTATTTTACTTGGATGTGTTATTATGTGATAAGGTTTTAGGTTATCAGTGTGATGACATTTCTGCTATCTGTTGGGGAGGTTATTATAATTACCGTCAGCAGGTATAAACAAATCACGTGATGACCTAGAGAAGATTACACAGATTCGCACCAATGACAATAAAGGGGAATATAACCGTATTCGATCATAATTATTATTATTCTTCTTCTTCTTCTTCTTCATCTTCTTCTTCTTCTTCTTCTTCTTCTTCTTCTTCTTCTTCTTCTTCTTCTTCTTCTTCTTCTTCTTCTTCTTCTTCTTCTTCTTCTTCTTCTTCTTCTTCTTCTTCTTCTTCTTCTTCTTCTTCTTCTTCTTCTTCTTCTTCTTCTTCTTCTTCTTCTTCTTCTTCTTCTTCTTCTTATTTATTATTATTATTATTAGTAGTAGTAGTAGTAGTAGTATTATTGTAATTACTGTTATCTTATTTCATTTTATGTTTTTTAATTCAGGAGAAGTTACTGAAAGAAGTCGTTTCTTCCGCTTTCAAAGACAAAACTGTGCTGACAATCGCTGTAAGTTTGGTTCGTGACCCTAGTTCCGAAATTTCCACTAAGAATCTACGGAAAGCCATATCGGATATGTTGAAGGATGATGCGGAACAGTGAGAAGTTGTATGTATGATGATGAAGACGTTGAATGATGAAAATAAAATGTTGTATAATGAAGAATCACGTCCGTCGTTTTTCTCAGGCGGTGCAGTTCTCGGGTGATACTGTATTTTGCAGTAGGGAAAAATAAAATATAGTAGGCCTACAAATACTAATTTTTAATTGTAGATTTAACCTATCTATTTTTGTAATTATTATAGAAAGCTAGAGGAACAAATTTAGAAACATTTTTGTTGTTATTATTTTTTTATTCTTCTTCTTCTTCTTCTATTATTATTATTATTATTATTATTATTATTATTATTATTATTATTATTATTATTATTATTATTATTATTATTGTTATTGTTATGTTTGTCTTTCAGCATCGCGTGTCCACCATACGTGAATCAGACACAATCTGGGTTTTAAGTGATGGTGAGATCATTGAATGCGACAGCCCTGGAAATTTACTGGCGACAGAAACTTCGGAGTTCTACACAATGGTTCAAGCTAACAAATAAGCTTATGGCATTGAATTGGTTAATATTTGACTTCATTAAGGACCTATATTCATATGTTAACTCATAATATTACGGGTTCATTTTAAATCGCCGTTGGACAAGTTTAGAATGACCCTTAAACCCCCTAAAAACCCACTAATTGTTATGAATTCCCGTCGTAAAAGCCTATCCCACAATGTGCACAGGGAAGTTGTTCCACAGTCTGGGCCCTAAAACAGTAAATGACTTGTCCCCAAAGCATAGTTTAGTAGTTGGGTATAGACTATGCCATAGAAAAAATATATATTATTATTATTTAATCATGATGAACGCATTCCGTTGAAATCAAAATTATACTGTTTATTGTTTATTAAACAAGTTGAAATTAAAGTGTTCAATAGTACAATGGTCATAAAGAGTTTATATAATTAGATGATTAGTGACAATAAAAGTTATTGAATACAAAATATCTTGCATAATTATAATGGCTCACTTCAATACTAAACAATTCTGATTTTGGAGTCTACCAGTTTATTGATCGCGAAAGCCCGAGTAAAAAATCCGACTCTGTACTTTGACTTCTAAGCAGAACTTTACCCCGGGACTTTGGTCTCTAAAACACACTGTCAATCATACTTGTTTTAGATCCAATTAACCGCAAGTACTAAGCATGGTAGTATATGACGCGCTAAAATGTACGTCCATGCATTACTGAGAGTTTAACTTTCGTGCCACCACAAACGGTGCCGCATCTTCAATAGATTGTTGTGTACGATGTAGTTAATGGTAATGGCACTTGCCCGGAGGATTTAAACAATAGCGTGATCTGGGCGACCAATCACAAGCCAGATCCATTTAAAGATGCATTACATCATGGCCAATTTTAGTTTTTTTAACCGCAAGTCAAAGTAAGTAGTCCACTTGGGAAGCTAACAAACAGAGGGAGTATGGTGACTGAAAATATCAGATGTGAAAATCTATCAATTGCACACAAATTAATATAAATCAGTGTTTTATGCTTAAATGTAATAGCCAGAGTATGTAAAATGGGCAAGTGGACTACGGAGAAGTCTAGTTGGGGTATGGCAAGACGAATATGATCTTGGTTAGATCTAAGGCCTTGACAGCCTGAATTTAATTTAGTAAGGACATCTTGTAAATAAGTAGGTACAGAACCATTAACAACATTGTACACACACACTAATATCTTAAATTCAATTCTCTGCTGAACTGGCAACCGAATGCAAGTCACGAATGAGGGGTCGCGCTGGTGCGTTTGCTGTCTTAAAGACGCGTTTTGGCAGACGCTGAATAACGGACACGGACAAACCACCGAGCAAAGTGTTAGCATAGTCCAGCAGAGAAAGAATCAAAGATCTCACTGCATGTGCACAAGTAGAACGATCAATGTAATGACGAATCGCATACAAATTTCGCAGATGAAAATTTACAGTTTTACACACAGTTTCTTCAAATAGCTGCCATTCTCAAAGTATCACTACTACTGAACTCAAACCCGGAAACAATGAGTAGGGGGCTTATTGTGACCTGATTGATGTTGAGGTCAAAGGTCATCTTAGGGTTAAATGAGGTCAATATTCACAAAATTGAAAGATTGAATTACACTCTCGAAATAACAGATTATTAACAATACAGTCAAATGGTCATACACAATTTCTTTTTGTGAAATTTCTGACTGAGCAAATACTTACTGGAAATAAATGTGAAGGTTTGGTAGATATGTTTAAAAAAGCAGTGGTCCTCCAACGTCAAAGGACACCTAGAGGTAAAAATTAAGTCTCTCGAGGATTAATTTGATACCAGTCTCGGAGGATTAATTTGATACCGGTATGAAATACTTTCCTGGAATATCAGTGGCATGCCACATCTTAAAGCCATATTATAACATTTGCTGAGGAAGACGCCCTCACTGAATTTTTAAAATTCCTTTTTTTACACGATTAAATTGTACTTTATCAAACCAATATACCCTGCAAAAATCAAGACTCTAGGTGCTGTACTTTTGTCAAAATCCGAGATTTTGAATAAAACACCGGAACCGGCGCTTTATTATTACGATGGAATTATTAGTCGAACGCATACACGATGTTCATAACACACAGTTACTCACACGGCGTGCGGGACGGTGATATACACAACAAAGGGTCGTACCACAACATGACCGAAGGAGTGGTACGTATTGGCGACATGTGCGTTGGTAGTAAATTCCAATTTTCTTTGCTTTGCCGTAGTTGTTCGGCTCAAAAATAAAAGGGGATATACAGGGTGAGTCAAAAAAAGTGCAATAGAGCAAAGAATCGATAATTACGTAAAAATTACTTTAAACTTTCCAATTATTCAAAGTTTCTATAAATGCCACACTCAATAGGCACCTTCTGTGAAAAACTGAAGTCAATCACATCTACCGTTTAATTTTTATGAGTCCTTTTGCTACGATACCCAATTTCATTATTTGTCCACGAGGTACCATGTATTTTGAATGAGAGCACACAATGCACGATAAAGGCACCAGCTCTGAAACTGACTTTAACTTAAATAAGGTTGATTTTGCGTTATTTTCATTTTTTTTCCTGTTCAAACAAACTTTTTAACATTACTTTAAGTAATACCTCACTCGACTCCAACTCCAGTTTTTTTAATCCCAGTATGTCCAATTTACTGGATATTTTATAATTCGCTCCACTTCAATTTACGCGCATTTCATTTCGACATTTGAAAAAATCCGCCTACAAATGTGTATGTTTTTGATAGAGAATAAACAAGACCAAGGACAATAACAAGGACAATAACAATTTGGGTGCTCCATTTTATTTCAATGCCAATGAGGGTAAGAAAATAGCAGTTGTTCCAAATCTACCTTACACAGAGTGGGCTGACTTTCAAATTACAGATGTTTCTTGGACAAACATTAAAACTGGGTATCGCTATAAAATGTATCATAAAAACAAAACGGTAAATGCTAATTCCTTGGTTTTTTCACACAAGGTCACTAATGGATATATCATTCATAAAATGTTTTAAAACCTGTAAGGTTTAAATCGGTTCTTAAATGAAAATGGATTCTTTTCTCTATTGCACTTTTTTTGACTCACCCTGTATCTGACAGTAAAAGCTAACATTTTATGGCAAAGAAAAGCTAATCTATTTTGTTTGAAAATATTATAATATGGCTTTAATACTAATTATAGAGAGTTTGTCCGTCTGTCCGCGCGCTATCGCGTGCGCGCGGAGCTATCGCGTGCTCGCAGAGCGAGTACGCGGAGTATCAACGGGCGTGTGCGCGGAGTACCGACGGGCGCAGTGCGGGCATCGGAAAGCAGTACAGTGTGCATGTGACTAATTTACAGGTGCACCTTATCGGATCGTATAGACCTTTTTCTCAGACGTCACCAATCAATCGATATTGGGGTCCAGCATTCGAGTCATCAGCACCCAAACGCAAATGCCGCGCCGGCGCGCGCGATCAACTTTGCGCCGCGCTATAGGCGTCCTGCGCGGAATTACCAGCTCGCAGTACGCATTTAGTTCGCCACGGTGTAAAAAGTAAACAAAAATGTGAAATAAAACAAAGATTAATTTTCAAATAGCATGGCGGTTTTTCCGTATCTTTTGTATTTTGTGGTATCAAAACAATCTGAAACAAAGGTTACCAGTATATAGTTCCCTTTAAAAAATTATTTTATGGAAGCTATTATGAAAGATAACAAAACAGAGGAGAAAATACGCAGTATTTGGTGTTTTCACACTGTGGGCATGTGGGAAACGCACGTGTTGTTTGTTTACATCTGAGACCCCAATATCGATTAGGTGACGTCATCAGAAAAAGGTCTATAGCCCATTATATTAGGCCCTATTGCTTTCATAATTCACATAAAGTTCGTACCTAATAAGAAACGCAGGCCTATATCAAAGTAGTTTAAACGGTCAAGGCAGGTATATGGGTAACGGGTGTTTGGTAATTAGAGATAGGCCTATTATGAGAACCACCCAACCCGAGAACCGCGAAATCTAGTATAATATAATGTTGAGGGGTTGCAGTCACTAGTAATGCATTTCTGTAAATGTTGAATTTAGCGAGGCTAATGTAGTATTGGGTGTTCTTGTTGAAAGTTTAACAGCAACTTGCCGTTTGTTTCATTCATTAATCTATTTATTTGAAAAAAGTTTTTGTGAACTATTGGTTGGGGTGTTTCAGGTGTTTGTAAACAGACGGTTCTTCTTCACGGGCAGGTTTGCAACGGATAATCTATGTGGATCCGTTTGTATACAAATGGCTGAACCAATTGATTTGAAAAAAGTGTTTGTGAACTGTTGGTTTGGAGTGTTTCAGGTTCTTCTTCAGGGGCAGGTTTGCAACGGATAATCTATTTAATATCAAGCAACAAACGGTGGATCCGTTTGTATACAAATAGCTGAACCAATTGATTTGAAAAAAGTGTTTGTGAACTGTTGGTTTGGAGTGTTTCAGGTGTTTGTAAACAAACGATTCTTATTCACGGACAGGTTTGCAACGGATGGTCTATTTAATATCAAGCAGCAAGCGGTGGATCCGTTTGTATACAAATGGCTGAACCAATTGATTTGATAAAATTGTTTGTGAATATTCGAATGGAGCTACGAGAAAAAACGTAATTGATTTGGATTTTAACATACTTTGCAGCATTTCTTTACTCATAAACTGATGATAAATATGTACAGATCTATCTGAACCTTGTGATGTGGCTATATTTTTCTATAAAAAACTGTGATTTTGAGCTAGAAAATTCTTCCGACCGCCACTTTCTGTACAGTGTGTAGTATAGGACAAAGGAAATCGATCGACAGCATCGTTCGTTTCATCATTCGTCATTGACTGTATACGCTGGCGAATTTATGTAATAATCGGATTAACTACCATAGAGGAAATAGATTACGTAACGCTCGATTTGTTTTCAGGTAAAACGCAGGTTTTGTTTCCAGTACACTAACTCGAAAAGCAATACACTAATTAGCGGGGCCTTGCTGTTTGCTGTGGATATCTTTAACTGCATTTTATAAAGTAAAGATTTTGAAATCCAAAGTAAAATTGTGATATTTTCAACTGTTTGAGAAATGAATTATACAAAGGAACCCGTGTAAAACCCAGGTGCTGTATCTATAATATAATGTACATTTATCGACTTTCTTTATCTGCGTCAGGAATAGAATATCGATTCAATCGAATTGAATACATGTCTCCATTTTGAGTTTGTACTACACCTCTGAGCGACAAAGCGATCGATTTATAGCCAATCAGATACGGTAGGCCTCCTTTTCTTGCGTTCGGTGAAATACCAATCGCCCGTCGCGTCGCTCGCCAACGGAGTATTAAGTTTATATTTATAACACTGGCTGTTGACACTGTGCCGCGGTCCACATCGTGTTTTATTATGTATAGGCCTACCATAATAATTTACATAAGCACCGCGTATAGACGAATCCAAGGAGCCAAGTCATGGTCAGGATTTGGTCGGCCATCTTTGGTTTCCCGCTAGCACCAACCTGGGGTATTGAGCGCCCGATTGTGCAAATAAAAGCCGCCTAACACTGGAGAAGATGCAAAGACGAGGAGGGTTAATACAATGATATATACAATAGAGGTAATCCTGTCGCATCTATTCATACATAGTCCTTTTGTTTATCCATTTGTACATCTATGAATACATGCGACGGGATTACCTACGGAATTATCTCTATTGTATTATTATATCAACCCTCCTCGACCTTATCTAGGTGTAAGGCGGTTTTTATTTGCACACCTGTTGGAACTGTATTGTGTTGTAAACTTAAATCAATCTTTTGTCTACCTGTATTTTCGCGGAAGGTGTAAAACGGGTGATGGAATGCAGTTTAAAATTTCCGCCAAGGCCGAATCATTTCACATTTTGGATGCATTGTAGCTGACGGGGACCCAACTAAAGGCTGCTAGTCAGGTGTAGGGATGCGTGTATTTGGATTCGTCTATATAGGACTGGCAAGCGAGTCTACCCTGGACCTCAAATGTGATATATTTGCCAATGACTCGAGAAGCATATAGACGAATCCAAGGAGCCAAGTCATGGTCAGGATTTGGTCGGACATCTTTGGGTAGCCGCTAGCACCAAAGGCGGCTTTTATTTGCACAATTGGACGCTCAAAACCCCAGGTTGGTGCTAGCGGCTACCCAAAGATGTCCGACCAAATCCTGACCATGACTTGGCTCGGTGGATTCGGCCTTGGCAGAAATTTTAAACTGCATTCCATCACCCGTTTTACACCTTCCGCGAAAACACAGGTAGACAAAAGAAAGATTAAAGTTGACAACACGATATAGTTCCCGTCGACAAAACACACAGCTGGTCTATTCGCTGTTGAAATGTTGAAGTGACATAATAATCGGATTAACTACACGCGGTATCTATGCATTGATGTACTTGCAAACAAAAGGACTATGTATGAATAGATGCGACGGGATTACCTGCGGAATTATCTCTATTGTTTATATTATTAGCTATTATTCTATTAACCCACCTCGTCCTTGCATCTTCTCTAGGTGTTAGGCGGCTTTTATTTGCACAATTGGACGCTCAAAACACCAGGTTGGTGCTAGCGGCTACCCAAAGATGTCCGACCAATTCCCGACCATGACTTGGCTCGTTGGATTCGTCTATAGCCATACTATTTCTGAATCAATCAATAAAGCAAAGCAAATCATACTTGTAGGCCTATAATACTATATTCAATATAATTGCGGACCACATTACGTTTGGGTTTTGGAAAGAACCTTCTGTTAAATCATGCATGACTCAATTACAAATCTCTACATCCCTTTCTTCTTGTCTATTGATATTTTGATTAGTGTTTATCTTTCCCTAATAGATAGCACCCTGATCGATTCTTCCTGCATATCAATATGCTTCATTTACATTACATTACAGAGATCGGACACTAATCCCTACCATAACAAACCATGTAAAGGTGATATAACAGGTCTATATTACAGGATTAGATTAGTAAACTATGATCTATTTGCAAGTATTATAATATATTGATTGAGCAGGAAAGATGTGATACTATTTTTTTGTATAGTAGTCTAGTTGCCGGCGTGCGATATTTTTTTTCCTAGTCAACATTTGCATCACATAATACATTTACATGATATAGGCCTATGAGGCTGGATTGAGCTGTGTTCAGTTTTATACGGCGGATTTATTGCCATAATTATTACCTCTTACTTAAGGGCTGGGGTATGAACGTTTGGACAGTATTTATTTTGGGACATCAGAGCACATCAGACATATCGAATTGTATTCTGAATACGAAGAATGTCATTCTGATATCAAATAATTTTGATTTTTGAAATTCGCAATTTAATACACATTTTATGGCAAATCATTAAAAATTGATATTTTTGATATTTAACAGTACTTGAAGTAAACTTTATAAATCTGATGATTTATACTTAAAGTGTATGTAGGTGGGATGAAAAGCCGACGATCAATTGAAAATTTTGACCTTTCGTATTGAAGATATGGATTTTTTTTCCCAAAACACCAAAATATTTTTGATTTCGCATGTATAATGACTTATGTACAAGTCTATGGAGAATGCAAACCTAACTAATGTGTTGAAGCCATCGAGACCCCAAGCCAATATCTCTCAGAAATGTTGTCCAAGGACATATTTTCAACATACCTGAAGTTGATGGTGGATCAAATTGTCTGACATTGGTTTTCAGGGGGGTCAAAATGTACAAAAAATGTACAATTGGGGTTTTGCATGGGTAATATCTCAGCTAAAAGTATTCTAATAGGCTCAATATTGGATAAGAGTAATTTCCTACCAAAGGGCTTCTGATGCCAGATTTGAATTCTACACAATAAGTATCCCAGGATACATACTTTTCAAAGTTGTAAAGGGTTCCCTTTATACATTTATGGACCTCCAAACATCGTCTTTCGCGTTACGACACATTTTTTATGCTGACCCCCCTAAATTTCAAATTGATGCCACAGGAAAACGAAATGGAGTATGAAGCTCAAATTTTCGGGATTTTACTTTCTCATCAATATCTACCACCACAAAAAAAAAAAAAAAAATTGAAGAGGTGCTGCGGTGCACATCCCTGGAGTTGACATGGAATGGTCGTACTGTTATTTAAGAGAAGGTATCTTCCAAATCCAAATCCAAATGCAACCAATGCAGCTCGATACGCCCAATGTATGAATAAAAGCACCTAACAATAAAGTCGCCCAATTGAACAGCTGTAGGTGTCGATCGCACGACTTCATGAATATTGATTGGCAACATTTTCCAATATGCCAGCGCTCAAATTGGACACAATAGAACAATAGACCCTTCAGTGCGTTGCGTTCATGCGGTACCTCTGCATTGAACCATGTCATGCTGAAACTCGCACCTGTAAGATTAGTATCTTTGAAAAGACCTGTATGTGATGAGTTCAACCTGCTTGTAGTGCAGCGCGATATATTCAAAATTGTTTTCACCTATTGCTATGGTAATTAATCCGATTTATTACGTAACTTCGCCAGCGTATTGAAGTGTAATCACGTACTGTATATTGTAATACACCTACACAGTGACCATGGGGGAAATTAGGATGTAAGTAACTCTGAATTGAAGCAGTTAATTTTACAAATGAAACAAGAAATTATGACTAAACTGGATGAGAATCGACGAGATATTAAAGAGATGGAAGAGGAACTTAGAACATTTAAATCGACAACGAAACTTCAACGAGTAATCATGCTGAAATTCTTGATGAAATGCAAAAGAAAACACTCCCCGAGATCAAATCATCAGTGGATACAAACGAACTTGATTGGGAAGAAACATTATTACTATTAGTATAGAAAGAATAACTTATTGGTATATGGTGTGGAGGAAAAGAAAGGGCAGAGGACATTGAATCAGTCTTGTTGGATGTGTGGCACCACAACTTTTCTGTATCTGATGATCAACTGGAGAGGGGCATAGTCATGTGACCGGCATTTCTTTGTGGACCCAAAGAATATGAAAGGCGGGAGCAAAATAAGAGTACTACAGGATATACCAAGGGGGTGACACTAAATTCACGGTTGTTTTATTCCCGGGGGGGGGGCACTTCCATGACAGATATGCATCATGTGCCTCGGGATAGACCCCCTTTTTCAAACCGGCTTGTACCCAATGACCCCCTTTTTTGTGTTATGGTCCTACCTATTACCCAATGACCCCCTTTAAAAAAATCATGTACTCAATGACCCCCTTTTTCTATTTCCTGCTATACCCAATGACCCCCTTTTAATTCCCAAATTTAGGTGGTATTTGTGTTCTCCTCCAGAAATAATGAGATTTTTCTCCTTTCCAAGGTAGCCAAGTTGTTTTTACGCAGTTTGGCACTTATTTATGTGTACTTAATGATACTCTTTTGGCAATCCGGTACTCAATGACTCCCATTTTACTTTTTGTTACCCCAATGACCATCCTTTTTTCAAAGTTTCATACCGAATGACCCCATTTTTATTCAGGTTGTGTACTGAATGACCCCATATTTTTGTAATTGTACATATGACCTGAATGCCCCCTACTTTTAACATGGCCGAGGCACATCCCTGCCATTTCAGATAGGGAGTGCCCCCGGGGTTTTATTAAGCACGCAAACGAATGACAAATCCCGTTGGTTTGCTATCTAGAAAATGAGGCCAGTTATCGATCCGTTATGAACCATTATGAATAATTCATATTCGACCCCATGATCAAGTTGGCGAATACTGACGCCGTTAGTTTTACGAACTTTGTCTGTTCAATGAGAGTATAGCGCGCCCCCAATACATCTGGGCACAAAACACTCGAAAACGACCCGATTTAATGAAATGGCGGACAGGCATTTCCCATCAGGCATCGTGATATGTTTTTCAAAGAAAGTCTACTAAATTAATTTGGAAATGACTGTTTGCAATAGTAGTGTCGAAATAAGGACTTGCTGTCAGTAATGCGAAGAAAATGCGTGACAGGTTTAAGGTATGAAATACATGTAGAATTTGAAGTATAGAAAATATTTGACATCTCATCTGACCTTCCATTTTGGCGCCATTTTGAATGTGTGTTTCTATTCGTTTCCTTGCGTGATAATAATTATCAATCTGCAATTATCAGACATATTGGTACTTGGCTTCCGGAGTGAATAAGTATTTTTAAATGTATGTAAAGAATTTCACATCATAGTGCCATTTCAGCTATGCATACACAACACCAAAATGAACCAACTTTTGATTGGTCACAGTCTGCGTATTCCGGAAATCGAATAAATCAATGTCCTTGAACATTTTAAGATCCATTGTTGCTTTGACATAGCTGGATGACACTGTGTACACTCAATTATATATCATTGTGAATTAACATGTCTTTTAAATGCAGACGAACCGTGTTTGCTTCTAATGTATTCGATAAAATTCCATATTATTGGGATAGGATTCTATGATGCAGCCGGGTGCGGCCACGCGTTGCCACCAACTGGCTTTTAGCTGTAGTTTCAGTCGCTGGAGCTCCGCACTTCAGACGATAAAAAGGCATGTAAATCTCAAAGTGTATACACTTGATACATTTAATATTTGGCCTTTCTTTTATAACGAAACGGTATACGAAATATACCAGCTTATAGTTAATAAAGAAAGGTGATTATACGTATTCACTTATCAATTTGGCATGGATGCAGGCCCCGTCTGCATAACATGACTACCGCCCGCAATACGCCAGGGCACAAATTTGAATAACAATACGCTATTTACATATCAATGCGCCTCATGCTAATGAGTTGAGCCCTCTCCGGGAATTGCTCTATGGATATACCTCCTGTTGTGAAAAGAGAACGTGGGAGGCTGGCTTCCATCGCTTACAATCTTAGAAAGGAAAAGCATGCAACTCATGACAAGTGATTGCCACAGACTACCTCAGTCAAAATTTGCTAAACGTGAAAATGCCTCCTTGTCCTATTATTGCGAGATTTGCTTAACCATGTGACCGGCATTTCTTTGTGGACCCAAAGAATATGAAAGGCGGGAGCAAAATAAGAGTACTACAGGACATACCTCCTGTTTGTGAAAAGAGAACGTGGGAGGCTGGCTTCCATCGCTTACAATCTTAGAAAGGAAAAGTATGCAACTCATGACAAGGATCAATGCCAGGAAGACCAAAGTTGTTTTGGAATACAAGCCTAGGAACAGGCTGATGCTGACAAAAACATTGCCTGAGGCCGGGGCCTGAGGTGTTCCACAATGGTCGATATTGGGCCCCCTTCTTCTTGTGATGGTATTACGTATGCATCCAACGTACTTGACGTTGTATTGTTTGCGGATGACACCACTATTTTGTATTCTGATAAAAACATCAATGAAAACATAGTTTTGATAAATGATGAATTGAAAAAAGTTTCTAATTGGTTCAAAGCTAATAAATTGTTTGTTAATGCCAATAAAACAAACTATATGATATTAGATGACAAATAAAATACAAGATAACACTAAAATTATATTAAACAATACACAGCTTGCAGAGTTAAAAACACAAAATTCTTTGGGTTATTATAGATGAACACTTAGCATGGAAAAGTCATATTGACTACATAACTAAAACGATTTCAAGAAATATTGGTGTCATGAACAAACTTAAACATTACATTCCGTATCGAATACTACATACTTTGTACTGTACCTTGATTCTACCAATTAAACTATGGTATACTTATTTCGGTGTATACCTACAATTGCTACTTAGATAAAATGTCAAAATTGGCAATGAGAACAATTAATAAATGGGTTGTCATGTTGACTGGGAATGCAGCCAGACAACTATGTATTAGTGTTTATATGCTAGTATACTAACACTCAGAATGTGTATGTGTAACGGTTAGCATGTGTATGTATTGTATGTGTGGGGTTTTTTTTTTTTTTGGGGGGGCAACTATATGTGTTAGTGTTTATGCACTAGTATACTAACACTAAGAATGGGTATGTGTTAGTGTACTAACGGTTAGCATGTGTATGTATTGTATGTGTTTGATTTTTGGAACAACTATGTGTTTGTGTTGATGTACTAGTATACTAACAGTTAGCATGTGTATGTATTGTATGTGTTTGTTTGTTTTTGGGACAACTATGTGTTAGTGTTTATGTGCTGTATACTAACACTCGTAATGTGTATGTGTCAGTGTACTAACGGTTAGCATGTGTATGTATTGTATGTGTTAGTTTTTTTGGGACAACTATGTGTTAGTGTTTATGTGCAAGTACAGGGTGTAACAATAAAATTTGTACAATTTTGAAAAGAGAATGACACAAGTATGCCTATTGTCTTTTGGTTTGATATTTATATGTCTGTCAAGATCATTTCTTTAGCCACCAGATAAGCTTTGTTCCAATAAAATCAATGGTATACAAGTGAAGATATGGCCAATTATGTAACCTAGTCTCAAAACCACTTGGGCCACTTTGGTCTAAGTGTTACAAAAGTGACTGAATAGAGTTGAACCATGGACCAGTTGGACGGTGCTCTTATGATAGGTAGTTTTAAACAATGGGGTATACGAAGTGGTAGAAATGATTACATAATATAATATTTCCTTGAGTTTTCGAAAGTCACAACTAAGCATGGACATAACCTCATTTACTAGAAATCATGGCTGCAGCTCAACAACTTCAACCCCAATCCACGTTGGAAGAGCGTATTTTTTATGGTTGTGACATTCGGTAGCACACGGAGTCAAGCAGAAACCATAAGATTGTTTATAGCTCATTTTCCAAACTCACGTTTTCCATCAAGGCATACAATTACATATAACTATGAGAAAGTATGTAGAATTTGTTAACAGAAATGCTGGCAATAGTGGTCGCCCCAGAACAGCTAGAAGCCCAGCTGAACTTAATTTCAAAATTTTATTGTTTTGTACTTATGGATGCAAAAACTGTTTTCAGTTTTACCAATGATATCTCAGGAATATGAGAAATTATATAAGATAATTTTGAAAGAAATTTTATGACTTCATTTATAGATTTTAAAGAAATATATTATTATTAAGTTCATGTTAAGGGATCTAAAATGAGCGTTTATTGCGTTTCGACAGTATTTTTTGTGGGACATGAGAGCACCTCGGACCTATCGAATTGCATTCTGAATACGAAGCATGTCTTTCTGATATCAAATAATTTTCATTTTTGAAAATCACAATATAATACAAATTTTATGACAAATTATAAAAATTTGATATTTTTCAAATTTTGATATATAACAGTCCTCGAAGTAAATTATATAAATCTAATGATATATTCTTAAAGTGCATGTAGCAGGGAGGAAAAGCCGACGGTCAATTGAAAATTTTGACCTTTCATATTGAAGATATGGATTTTTTTTTCACAAAACACCAAAAACAATTAGGTGTTTTGGGAAAAAAAATCCATATCTTCAATACGAAAGGTCAAAATTTTCAATTGATCGTCGGCTTTTCATCCCACCTACATACACTTTAAGTATCATCAGATTTATAAAGTTTACTTCAAGTACTGTTCAATATCAAAAATATCAATTTTTAATGATTTGCCATAAAATGTGTATTAAACTGCGAATTTCAAAAAATCAAAATTATTTGATATCAGAATGACATTCTTCGTATTCAGAATGCAATTCGATATGTCTGATGTACTCTGATGTCCCAAAATAAATACTGTCCAAACGTTCATACCCCAGCCCTTAATTTTATGAAGAAACACCACTTATAATTCTTTTGTGTCAGTTCTTTGATGTTTAATGCACGATAAGCATATCTACGCGGTTCAAACTTGATATGCGTAAACATGGCAAAAGTGGCCCAACACGTTTTCTGGACGATTTAATTAATCGGACATAACTTTTGAACCAAAGCTAGTAAAGAAACCAACTAAACGTCTTCTTTTAGCCAAGATATTACTGATTGTATTGCATATAACATTTGTGCTATAACTCTTTTAGTTTTTTCCTGAGAAGTCAAAATGCAATTGTATAAATTTTATTGTTACACCCTGTATACTAACACATAGCATACCAGCGTTGCATGTGTTTGTTTTTTTGGGACAACTATGTGTTAGTCTTTATGTGCTAGTATACTAACACTCAGAATGTGTATGTGTTAGTGTACTAACGGTTAGCATGTGTATGTATTGTATGTGTTTGTTTGTTTTTGGGACAACTATGTGTTAGTGTTTATGTGCTGTATACTAACACTCGTAATGTGTATGTGTCAGTGTACTAACGGTTAGCATGTGTATGTATTGTATGTGTTAGTTTTTTTGGGACAACTATGTGTTAGTGTTTATGTGCAAGTATACTAACACATAGCATACCAGCGTTGCATGTGTTTGTTTTTTTGGGACAACTATGTGTTAGTCTTTATGTGCTAGTATACTAACACTCAGAATGTGTATGTGTTAGTGTACTAACGGTTAGCATGTGTATGTATTGTATGTGTTTGTTTTTTGAGGACAACTATGTGTTAGTGTTTATGTGCTACTAACACTCAGAATGTGTATATGTTAGTGTGCTAACGGTTATCATGTGTATGTGTTTGTTTTTTGGGACAACTATGTGTTATTTTTTATGTGCTACTAACACTCAGAATGTGTATGTGTTAGTGTACTAACGGTTAGCATGTGTATGTATTGTATGTGGGTTTTTTTGGGACAACTATGTGTTAGTGTTAATGTGCTACTAACACTCAGAATGTGTATGTGTTAGTGTACTAACGGTTAGCATGTGTATGTATTGTATGTTGTTGTTTTTTGGGACAACTATGTGTTAGTGTTTATGTGCTACTAACACTCAGAATGTGTATGTGTTAGTGTATTAGTTGAATTTTGCTACGAAAAAAGGGGATTAATCCAGGCCCACTTACTGATAATTACCCCCTTTGGTCATTTTCACTCACAGCTGGACAAGCCCACCCAATGATAAACCACAGTAGACAATCCAAAAGATAGAAAATTGTAATGTAATAATGTTATTATGAAACCTGTTGGCACACTTTTCACACCATGTTGATAGCTCCATAATGGGAAATCAGCAGGAGCTAATTGGAGGGATTAGTCTTTTTGGTTTTTATACCTTTTTCGTACAGCAACCAGAGTATAGCATGTGTATGTATTGTATGGTTGTTGTTTTTTGGACAACTATGTGTTAGTGTTTATGTGCTACTAACACTCAGAACGTGTATGTGTTAGTGTACTAACGGTTAGCATGTGTATGTATTGTATGTGGGTTTTTTTGGACAACTATGTGTTAGTGTTTATGTGCTACTAACACTCAGAACGTGTATGTGATGGTGTACTAACGGTTAGCATGTGTATGTATTGTATGTGGTTTTTTTGGGACAACTATGTGTTAGTGTATATGTGCTAATAACACTCAGAATGTATATTTGTTAGTGTACTAACGGTTAGCATGTGTATGTATTGTATGTGCTTGTTTTTTGGGACAACTATGTGTTAGTGTTTATGTGCTACTAACACTCAGAATGTATATTTGTTAGTCTACTAACGGTTGGGGTGTGTATGGGGTTTTTTTTGACAAATATGTGTTAGTGTTCATGTGCTACTAACACTCAGAATGTGTATGTGTTAGTGTACTAACGGTTAGCTTGTGTATGTATTGTATGGGTTTGTTTTTTTGGGACAACTATGTGTTAGTGTTTATGTGCTACTAACACTCAGAATGTGTATGTGTTAGTGCAGTACGGTTAGCATGTGTATGTATTGTATGTGTTTGTTTTCTTGGGATAACTATGTGTTAGTGTTAATGTGCTAATAACAATCAGAATGTGTATGTGTTGAATTTTGTTACGAAAAAAGGGATTAATCCAGGCCCACTTACTGATAATTACCCCCTTTGGTCATTTTCACTCACAGCTGGACAAGCCCACCCAATGATAAACCACAGTAGACAATCCAAAAGATAGAAAATTGTTATGTAATAATGTTATTATGAAACCTGTTGGCACACTTTTCACACCATGTTGATAGCTCCATAATGGGAAATCAGCAGGAGCTAATTGGAGGGATTAGTCTTTTTGATTTTTATACCTTTTTCGTACAGCAACCAGAGTATAGCATGTGTATGTATTGTATGGTTGTTGTTTTTTGGACAACTATGTGTTAGTGTTTATGTGCTACTAACACTCAGAATGTGTATGTGTTAGTGTACTAACGGTTAGCATGTGTATGTATTGTATGTGTTTGTTTTTTTGGGACAACTATGTGTTAGTGTTTATGTACTACTAACACTCTGAATGTGTATGTGTCAGTGTACTAACGGTTAGCATGTGTATGTATTGTATGTGGTTTTTTTTGGGACAACTATGTGTTAGTGTTTATGTGCTAATAATTGATTGATTTTATTTGGTTCCATAATACAAAATACATAAAAATATTATATTGCACAGTTTAAAATACATTACATAAATATAACACTTGACAAAATAAGAAATTAAAAGATATACAATGTGAAGATAAAGATACACTAGGAACCGGGATAACCCATAAAGCCAATGTTTCAGGCTTATTTCCAATGGGGTCCTTGAAAGAAAGATTTTGGCAAAAAAGGCAAGAGTATAAACAAAAAAAGAAAGAAAGCACACAATGGACAACAGACCCCACTGGAAATTAGCCATTACTGAAAAGTTTCCTGATTGCACTCTTGAAATGATTAAGATTGGGGATATTTTTGATGTCATTTGGAAGCATGTTCCAATCCCGAATTGCACTGTAATAAAAAGTAGTGCCAGCTGAACTTTTGATTTTAGGCACATGGAAATTAAAAAGCCGCCTTCTAGTATTATAGTTGTGAATTTCTGAGGTTTTGGTAAAAAACTGGCACAGGTAGGGGGCACTTGACCCATAATAAATTTTGTGCACATGACACAATTTTAAAAATTTTACTCGACACTCTACATTTAAAAAATTCAGACTGTTAAGTTCACTCAGAATGTATATTTGTTGGTGTACTAACGGTTAGCATGTGTATGTATTGTATGTGTTTGTTTTTTGGGACAACTATGTGTTAGTGTTTATGTGCTACTAACACTCAGAATGTATATTTGTTAGTATACTAACGGTTAGCATGTGTATGTATTGTATGTGGGTTTTTTGACAACTATGTGTTAGTGTTTATGTGCTAATAACACTCAGAATGTATATTTGTTAGTGTACTAACGGTTAGCATGTGTATGTATTGTATGTGGGTTTTTTGGGACAACTATGTGTTAGTGTTTATGTGCTAATAACACTCAGAATGTATATTTGTTAGTGTACGAACGGTTAGCATGTGTATGTATTGTATGTGGGTTTTTTGGGACAACTATTTGTTAGTGTTTATGTGCTAATAACACTCAGAATGTATATTTGTTAGTGTACTAACGGTTAGCATGTGTATGTATTGTATGTGGGGTTTTTTGGGACAACTATTTGTTAGTGTTTATGTGCTAATAACACTCAGAATGTATATTTGTTAGTGTACTAACGGTTAGCATGTGTATGTATTGTATGTGGGTTTTTTTGGGACAACTATGTGTTAGTGTTTATGTGCTAATAACACTCAGAATGTATATTTGTTAGTGTACTAACGGTTAGCATGTGTATGTATTGTATGTGGGTTTTTTGGGACAACTATGTGTTAGTGTTTATGTGCTACTAACACTCAGAATGTATATTTGTTAGTGTACTAACGGTTAGGGTGTGTTTGTATTGTATGGGGTTTTTTTTGGACAAATATAATATGTGTTAGTGTTCATGTGTTACTAACACTCAGAATGTGTATGTGTTAGTGTACTAACGGTTAGCATGTGTATGTATTGTATGTGGGTTTTTTGGGACAACTATTTGTTAGTGTTTATGTGCTAATAACACTCAGAATGTATATTTGTTAGTGTACTAACGGTTAGCATGTGCATGTATTGTATGTGGGTTTTTTGACAACTATGTGTTAGTGTTTATGTGCTAATAACACTCAGAATGTATATTTGTTAGTGTACGAACGGTTAGCATGTGTATGTATTGTATGTGGGTTTTTGGGACAACTATTTGTTAGTGTTTATGTGCTAATAACACTCAGAATGTATATTTGTTAGTGTACTAACGGTTAGCATGTGTATGTATTGTATGTGGGGTTTTTTGGGACAACTATTTGTTAGTGTTTATGTGCTAATAACACTCAGAATGTATATTTGTTAGTGTACTAACGGTTAGCATGTGTATGTATTGTATGTGGTTTTTTTGGGACAACTATGTGTTAGTGTTTATGTGCTAATAACACTCAGAATGTATATTTGTTAGTGTACTAACGGTTAGCATGTGTATGTATTGTATGTGGGTTTTTTGGGACAACTATGTGTTAGTGTTTATGTGCTACTAACACTCAGAATGTATATTTGTTAGTGTACTAACGGTTAGGGTGTGTTTGTATTGTATGGGTTTTTTTTTTGGACAAATATAATATGTGTTAGTGTTCATGTGCTACTAACACTCAGAATGTGTATGTGTTAGTGTACTAACGGTTAGCATGTGTATGTATTGTATGTGTTTTTTTTGGGGACAACTATGTGTTAGTGTTTATGTGCTACTAACACTCAGAATGTATATTTGTTAGTGTACTAACGGTTAGGGTGTGTTTGTATTGTATGGGGTTTTTTTTTGGACAAATATAATATGTGTTAGTGTTCATGTGTTACTAACACTCAGAATGTGTATGTGTTAGTGTACTAACGGTTAGCATGTGTATGTATTGTATGTGGGTTTTTTGGGACAACTATTTGTTAGTGTTTATGTGCTAATAACACTCAGAATGTATATTTGTTAGTGTACTAACGGTTAGCATGTGTATGTATTGTATGTGGGTTTTTTGGGACAACTATTTGTTAGTGTTTATGTGCTAATAACACTCAGAATGTATATTTGTTAGTGTACTAACGGTTAGCATGTGTATGTATTGTATGTGGGTTTTTTTGGGACAACTATGTGTTAGTGTTTATGGGCTAATAACACTCAGAATGTATATTTGTTAGTGTACTAACGGTTAGCATGTGTATGTATTGTATGTGGGTTTTTTTTGGACAACTATGTGTTAGTGTTTATGTGCTACTAACACTCAGAATGTATATTTGTTAGTGTACTAACGGTTAGGGTGTGTTTGTATTGTATGGGGTTTTTTTTTGGACAAATATAATATGTGTTAGTGTTCATGTGCTACTAACACTCAGAATGTGTAGGTGTTAGTGTACTAACGGTTAGCATGTGTATGTATTGTATGTGTTTTTTTTGGGGGACAACTATGTGTTAGTGTTTATGTGCTACTAACACTCAGAATGTATATCTGTTAGTGTACTAACGGTTAGGGTGTGTTTGTATTGTATGGGGTTTTTTTGGACAAATATAATATGTGTTAGTGTTCATGTGCTACTAACACTCAGAATGTGTATGTGTTAGTGTACTAACGGTTAGCATGTGTATGTATTGTATGTGGGTTTTTTTGGGACAACTATGTGTTAGTGTTTATGTGCTAATAACACTCAGAATGTATATTTGTTAGTGTACTAACGGTTAGCATGTGTATGTATTGTATGTGTTTGTTTTTTGGGACAACTATGTGTTAGTGTTTATGTGCTAGTAACACTCAGAATGTGTATGTGTCAGTGTACTAACGGTTAGCATGTGTATGTATTGTATGTGTTTGTTTTTTGGGACAACTATGTGTTAGTGTTTATGTGCTACTAACACTAAGAATGTGTATGTGTTAGTGTACTAACGGTTAGCATGTGCATGTATTGTATGTGGGTTTTTTTTGGACAACTATGTGTTAGTGTTTATGTGCTAATAACACTCAGAATGTATATTTGTTAGTGTACTAACGGTTAGCATGTGCATGTATTGTATTAGGGTTTTTTGACAACTATGTGTTAGTGTTTATGTGCTAATAACACTCAGAATGTATATTTGTTAGTGTACTGACGGTTAGCATGTGTATGTATTGTATGTGGTTTTTTTGGGACAACTATGTGTTAGTGTTTATGTGCTAATAACACTCAGAATGTATATTTGTTAGTGTACGAACGGTTAGCATGTGTATGTATTGTATGTGGGTTTTTTGGGACAACTATTTGTTAGTGTTTATGTGCTAATAACACTCAGAATGTATATTTGTTAGTGTACTAACGGTTAGCTTGTGTATGTATTGTGTGGGTTTGTTTTTTTGGGACAACTATGTGTTAGTGTTTATGTGCTAATAACACTCAGAATGTATATTTGTTAGTGTACTAACGGTTAGCATGTGTATGTATTGTATGTGGGTTTTTTGGACAACTATGTGTTAGTGTTTATGTGCTACTAACACTCAGAATGTATATTTGTTAGTGTACTAACGGTTAGGGTGTGTTTGTATTGTATGGGGTTTTTTTTGGACAAATATAATATGTGTTAGTGTTCATGTGCTACTAACACTCAGAATGTGTATGTGTTAGTGTACTAACGGTTAGCTTGTGTATGTATTGTATGGGTTTGTTTTTGGGACAACTATGTGTTAGTGTTTATGTGCTACTAACACTCAGAATGTGTATGTGTTAGTGTAGTACGGTTAGCAATGCATGACTGTGTATGTATTGTATGTGTTTGTTTTCTTGGGACAACTATGTGTTAGTGTTTGTATGTGGGGGTGTACTAACGGTTAGCATGTGTATGTATTGTACGTGTTTGTTTTTGGGACAACTATGTGTTAGTGTTTATGTGCTACTAACACTCAGAGGTGTATGTGTTAGTGTACTAACGGTTAGCATGTGTATGTACTCTATGTGTTTGTTTTTTGGGACAACTATGTGCTAGTATACTAACACCTAGCATACATACGTTGTATGCCTATGCGTTTGTATTATTGGGACAAATATGTGTTATAGTATACTAGCACTAAAATGACTTTGAAAATTTAGAGTGTATGATTTGTATAAACTGTGTTTTCTGAACTACAGTATTTAAGACATTTTCTACTAGAGAAATGCCAATTAAAAGTATGTAGACAGAAATGCCTGACTACAGGGTTGTATGCCTATTTACATTAACGAGAAAGCTCTAAAATGTCAAAATTCGCTGTTGAACGAGTGTTGCAAACCCATTACCCGCACATGATTTTTACCAAAGTTCACCCCGCTGTGAAAAAGAAATCTAAGCCACATGACTAATGTGAGCCATACATGTACGTGGGGATGGATCTGTGTAATTTTTTTTGTGAATCTATGTATTAACCCTGGCAAATGTCCAACTTACTCTGTTGTCGTGAACGTACAAGGTGACGCACAAAAATACTACTGCTTGAATGAAGCAAAAAGCAGAATTGTATAAAATTATGGTTTAAGCAATCACAATTGGTACTCGTACTATTTATATGTTCTCGACCTCAAGAAATTACTACTGGCTCTATCGGTGCCACTTTCCAGGGATACCCAAAGTTGTACCGGTATAGTTCCTGCAACGGAACACGCACGATATTGTACATTAGGGTACATGTAGTAATATGGCGATCAACAAGAAATGCCAATACCATTAATATTTTTTTTAATAAAACGTCAATATGTCCAACATGTATACGTCAATATACATGACATATACATGTCTAAAGCGACATTTATGCATCAAGTTGCTGAATTTACTTCATACATAGTGATAAAACAGTGACATCAAGTGTTCTGTGATAGAAATTGTGAATGTTGAAAACAGGTTTTAATCAACAGATATCACATTTTATCCTCCCACTTTTAGGCCAACACACGAAATTTATCTGTTTTATCTAAATAGCTGTGCAATAATTATGACCCCCCCCCCGGGATGGGGATAGAATTTCCAAATGGCTCGCCAAAATGAGCTTGTCCCCCCTTCTCGGAAAATTTGCATATTTAAGCGTTTCCGTACTGTTTTACCCTCCCACCAGCCTGAGGGCTCATAATTATTGCACAGCCCCTAAATACATTAGTAACCAAAATGCAACTACAGCAAAAACCAAGACAAATGGTATTTCACATTATAAATCAATACTATTGGATGTTCAATTACAAAGTCAGGTTTGCTCGATCTACCTCTGCATGCATGGCTTCTTTTATAGAAGAATTAATGTATCATGTTATGCAATAGAAAAAGAACCCATTGGGGATCGTTCACAAATTTTCCTGGATAAATTGAGTTTATGCTTTTCTATGGGGTTGGCCCATAATTTTTGTATCAAAAAGGGGGGGGGGCTGAAATTTGTGAGGTCTGAAAAGAGGGGGGGCGAAACATTTTTGCGATGAAATTTTTGTGCATCAGCGTTCCTAACAAGTGTTTGTGAACGGTCCTTTGACTTGAAATTGAAGTTGGGTACAGGTCTTTTTAACTCGCCCTGTATTTCTGTACAACCGGAAAACAAGCGCATACGTACGTTTGCTTCAAATACTCACCTTTGACGTTCATGTATTACATTCAGACATTGTCAGAATGTACAACAAAGCCGTGCCAGACTTTATATGTACGGAAATGTCGCTTTAAAATATGTTTCTTTTTTAACAACATCTTTCCTGTATAATTGCAAAGCACCATTATTATTTTGGTCATTGGTTTCAACTTTGGATATTCAGCGCCATTATGTTTGTTCGAACATTGAAAAATTAACACTGCAAATTATATCGAAATCGACTCTGGAAACAGAAGTAGCTCAATATAATTTGTGATCAAACACGAACAGGTATGTAGGTTTATATAATTCAAATGTCGTGTAATAATAATTGTCTGCGGTTTCTTTACCTAGCTGGGGGGTTTTCAACCCCCCGAGCTAGGTACTGTTTTGCTATCGGATCTTTCTTTACCTAGCTGGGGGGTTTTCAACCCCACGAGCTAGGTACTGTTTTGCTATCCGATCTTTACCTAGCTGGGGGTTTTTCAACCCCCCGAGCTAGGTACTGTTATGCTATCCGATCTTTCTTTCTTTCTTTCTTTCTTCTTCTTTCTGGCAATTATTTCAAAATGCTTCTACTCCTACATGTTACACCCTACAGTTACGTAACTTGCACATATGTATTGGCTATATCCAGTGCCCATACTGTCTAAACAGAATTGGGGGAAAAGGTCATTAAAGGGGCATTTCCGGTATTTAACCAAATATCTTCAAAATGCATCTTCTGCCACATATTATATAGTACAATGATGTCATTTGCATATATGCATCGGCTATACCACACGCCTATAACTTGCTTACAGAATTGGGGTCAAAGGTCATTAAGGGGGTAAAATCTTCCAATTGCATTATCTGGACATCTGTAAGGGGTATGGGGCTCAAACTCGGTGACAACAAATCTCATCACCAGAGGAACAATTTGCACGGGTCAGGTCAAAGGTCATGCAGAGGTCAAATTTTAGAAATGAATTTCCTGGACATCTGTAAGGGGTATGGGGCTCAGACTTGGTGACAACAAACTTAATGATCAGGGGAACATTTTGGAATACTTTGCAGGGGCAGGTCAAAGGTTATCTGGGGTCAAATCTTCTAATTTCATTTTTGGGATATCTGTAAGGGGTATGGGGTTCAAACTCTGTGACAACAAATCTCATGACCAGGGGAACATTTTGCAGGGGTCAGGTCAAAGGTCATGCAGAGGTCAAATCTTAGAAATGTACATCTGTAAGGGATACGGGGCTCAAACTTGGTGACAACAAACTTAATGACCAGGGGGACATTTTTGGAACATTTTGCAGGGGTCAGGTCAAAGGTCATCTGGGGTCAAATCTTAAAATTGCATTTTCTGGCTGGACATCTGTAAGGAATATGGGACTCAAACTCGGTAACAACAAACCTTATGACCAGGGGAACATTTTTGGAACATTTTGCAGGGGTCAGATACCTCCACAACCCCAACATGCACGGGTCAGGTCAAAGGTCATGCAGAGGTCAAATTTTAGAAATGAATTTCCTGGACATCTGTAAGGGGTATGGGGCTCAGACTTGGTGACAACAAACTTAATGATCAGGGGAACATTTTGGAATACTTTGCAGGGGCCAGGTCAAAGGTTATCTGGGATCAAATCTTCTAATTTCATTTTTGGGATATCTGTAAGGGGTATGGGGTTCAAACTCTGTGACAACAAATCTCATGACCAGGGGAACATTTTGCAGGGGTCAGGTCAAAGGTCATGCAGAGGTCAAATCTTAGAAATGTACATCTGTAAGGGATATGAGGCTCAAACTTGGTGACAACAAACTTAATGACCAGGGGGACATTTTTGGAACATTTTGCAGGGGTCAGGTCAAAGGTCATCTGGGGTCAAATCTTAAAATTGCATTTTCTGGCTGGACATCTGTAAGGAATATGGGACTCAAACTCGGTAACATTTTTGGAACATTTTGCAGGGGTCAGATACCTCCACAACCCCAACACGCCCCAGCTAGGTTTGTGGTCTATGACCACCATTTGCCACTAGTTCTTTCTTTCTTCTTTCTGGCAATAAATTTGAAAATGCTTCTCCTCCTACATGTTACACCCTACAATTACGTAACTTGCACATATGTATTGGCTATATCCAGCGCCCATAGTGTCTAAACAGAATTGGGGTAAATGGTCATTAATGGGGCATTTCCTGTATTTAACCAAATACCTTCAAAATGCTTCTTCTGCCACATATTATACAGTACAATGATGTCATTTGCATATATGCATCGGCTATACCCCACGCCTAGAACTTGCATACGGAATTGGGGTCAAAGGTCATTAAAGGGGCAAAATCTTACAATTGCATTATCTGTCCATCTGTAAGGGGTATGGGGCTCAAACTCGGTGACAACAAATCTCATGACCAGGGGAACAATTTGCACGGGTCAGATCAAAGGTCATGCAGAGGTCAAATTTTAGAAATGAATTTCCTGAACATCTGTAAGGGGTACGGGGCTCAGACTTGGTGACAACAAACTTAATGATCAGGGGGACATTTTGAAACACTTTGCAGGAGTCAGGTCAAAGGTTATCTGGGGTCAAATCTTATAAATGTATTTTCTGGACATCTGTAAGGGGTACGGGGCTCAAACATGGTGACAACAAACTTGATGACCAGGGGAACATATTTGGAGCATTTTGCAGGGGTCAGGTCAAAGGTCATCTGGGGTCAAATATCAAAATTGCATTGTCTGGACATCTGTAAAGAATACGGGACTCAAACTCGGTGACAACAAACCTCATGACCAGGGAACATTTTTGGAACATTTTGCAGGGGTCAGATACCTCCAAAACACCAACACGCCCCAGCTAGGTTTGTGGTCTATGACCACCATTTGTCACTAGTTCCAATTTCTTTCTTCTTTCTGTCAATCTGCTTCAGTTGCCACAAACAACATAGTCTGTATACCTTCCTCGAGTTAGTAATATTTAGATATTGTTGTTTTATTGTATCTTTAAATGTAATGATGCGAAGTATATAAAAGTATACCTTTTCAGAAAGGAATTCATGCGAGGAATGCAACTAGCATGACAAACAGTTTTTGAGATTTTTTTGTGACGTCACTTTGGCTGATATGTGAGGTTTTTTTAATTTGACCATTTTTGGCGGCCATCTTGAATATCTCGAGAGCATATGGGTTTTTTACACTGTTAACACCCGGATTGTTTTTAAGGACCCTAAGAGGTAAACATTAGGTGTGGTTAAGTACTGTTTGTGTGAGTGTGGGGGGAGGGGGGGGGTGCACGGCCGGTAAATAGTACATGCCCATCTATAACTCTATGCGCAGTTCTCCAAACAATTAACTCCTTGCGCAGTTTCCACACTAATTCCTTGCGCAGTTCTTCAAACACTTAACTCCTTGCGCAGATAACAATCTCGAAAAATGGTGTTTCTTTCACCAATCACTCTCTTTCTCCAGGAAACGGGCTTCTTTTTGCAATGCTCCACTTTATTGACAGATGTGTTGCTTTATAAACCAGACTCCAGCAAGTCTTTCATACACCTAAAATCTCCTTCGTTGTTGTATTAAAATAGCACATTATTGGCTATGTAAACTGGTTCAAATATAACTCCTTTTGCAGCACATCGACGACCAACATAAACAAAAGATTTGCTCCACCTTTGACCCCCCGAAAAAAAAAGAAATATTAACCTCGCGCGAATACAAATTAAATACTTACCGACATTTAAATAATGTGTTTTTGTAAACTATAACAGGATAGTATGTTTCCTATAATTGGTGAAAAAATTATGTCATTACCTCTAATGGTTTTGATGAAAAGTACATTCTTAGAAAGCACACCAAAAACGATGTTGCACACGGATGAATATTTAATTCAAACTATCTGGTCTACAGCATTTTGCTCACTCAAATGCCCTCAGACACTTTCAGTTCAACATAAATTGCGCATGTTTATTTAAAATTGAAAATAAGATGAATTGATAAATAAGTACAATTAAAATAAATATTTACCGACATTTAAATAATTTTATATTGCAAGATGTAACAGGGTAGTAGGCTATGTTTCCTATTATGGGTAAAAAAATCAGATCTTAATTACGAGTGTATGGATACTGCACCAGCACCATTTCTATTTGGATTCAAATTGCCCTCTACAATTTCAAGTCAACGGGTCCTTTGTTCTATATGTATTATTTAACATGTATTCTTTGCAAACCTGACATTCTAAACATTCTAATTGAATATAAATATTATTGATTTAATAATGCGAAATAACATTTGTCTTGGTTTTGCTGTACATGTACGTAGTCATGGTATAGTTGCATTTTGTTACTAGAGAACACGGATAAACTTAGTTCCGTGTGTTGGTCTAAAAATTGGATGATAACTTGAAAATGCGATATCTTCTGACTAAAACCACTTATTATCAAAATTCAAAATTTCTATTACAGCACACTTATCACTGCTTTCTATGATAGTTTTTTTGATAAATACAATCTCTGCAAATATATGTAAAAAATTGGGTGAAGTTGGGTACAGTTCATTTTAAATCACCCTGTATGCTACACTGTTCATCATAAACTCATCCCAAAAAGAAAGTATCCAGTTTGATTTTATTCCATAAGTCACAGATGTGGCCTTAAATCAAAACCTACCAAAAGTATGTTACAGATAAATTTATTCCGCACAGTTTGATACCTCATGTGTTCAAATCAATGCAGAATTGATGACACAGTGACCATTTGAATGCAATCACCTCCATTTAAAAAGTTGCAGTAATTCGTATTGATTTGGTCCTGCTACTCAATGATGAGCAGCGATAGATCAAGGGCGCATCAGACGTCTCACTGAGAGCATGCGCCGCAGCTGTCTGGCAGTCATTGATGCAGCAGGAGAAGATGTGAAGAGTGAAGGGCAAAACATTAAGGAAGGAGTAAAAGAGTATCTGTATTCAATAAAACACATGAAGTGAAGTCAAACAGTCTTCATTCGTCTCTGTTATTGTGTACCTTTATGACGAATCTTGAGAAGCAGGAAAACCACACCAATAGGAATTACTGCAACTTCTAAAATTGAGGTCGTTGCGTTTAAAAGGTCGCTGTGTCATCAATTCCGGATCGATTTGGAAAAATGAGGTATCAAACTGTGTGGAATAAATTTATCTGTAACATACTTTTGGTAGGTCTTGATTTAAGACCCCATCTTTGACTTATGAACCAAAATCAAACTGGATACTTTCTTTTTGGGATGAGTTTATATATTTATGTTTGCTTCGAACTGGTAAGTATTTTGTGCGCATTCGTGGGAATGGATCTGTGTAATTTTTTTCGGTGAAATATCCTCACATGAATCTATGTGTTAAAGAAAATAATCCTAAGACAAGGATCTCCTTTGAAATATTACAAGTTCCCACTACGTGCTAAAAACTCACCATGTGAACCAGTAGCGTAACCAGCGGTGGTGTGGGGCAAAGGGAAAGAGTGTCCCTGGCAAAAAAATGAAAGAGAAGTGCGCCCGCAAAGTTAAAGAGAGAAGGGAAAGGAAAAGACAAGGGGCAAGGAGCCCGTTTCCCACCAAAAACACCCCGATCATAATGAGTGTAAGATATCAAATGTTTGCGCGCTACGCTACGCGCGCACATTGTCCCAATAAAGCCCGTTTTGGAAGCTTGAAGACTTCATAGTTTACATGTACAGTCTCTCTAAAACGGTGTATGTACATTTCCCACCGGGTCAAATTGATGAATTTGTTTTGTCTTTTCCCCCGAATTTTTTATTTTGCCTACCGACCTTGAAAGCGGCAAGTTATGTTTTCCGTGCCGCAAAAGGTAAAAATGCTTAAAATATGGACAAAATCCAAAAACGAATTGTTGAAAATATAGAACTTTGTCTCACCGAGATGTTGAAAAAAACAATTGCTTGATCAAGGTGCAGTTTTTTTTTGCTTCACCAAGATGCTAAATTTGATATCAAATGGTCCATCTCTAATATACAAAGCTCCCTCCCTCAGTAATATAACTTTTATTTTCAGATATGCCATTCCTAGGAGTACACCAATGAGGCTACCATTATCAACAGTATATGTTTTACTATGGCGTCCGAAGATGGAAACAGATGGTACAGGTTTTGCAACGAAACCAACAAATCAAATGAATCAGCGGAGGGTGGGGCACGCATGACCGAATGTTCAGTCAATTTTGCCGCCTTTTTACTTCATCTTCTATTTGTAATCATTGCATGTCTAGTGCTTATATGGAGAAGATGTTGGTGTGTTTTCCGTAAGGTAACATCACCATACCTCATCAAATGGCTAGGCCATAACACAAGATGGGTTCTATCATTTCTATTGGTGATACTATCTTTCGCTTCATTAGGAGAAGGAATTTTAACAGAGATGGCGAGAAAGGAACCAAGTCCTCAACTCCAATTTTATCTTCCATCATGTTTACTCCTTATTGCAACTATTATATCAGTGTTTTATTACCAACTGACCGAAAACTGGAAATCACCAGGATTACTGTGGTTACTTCTTGCATATTGGTTTTTCTGCACCATTATAAATGTTATGAGAATAACACATCTCCTTCAAGAAAATATGGCTGGTATTGATGCAGCTATCCTATGGATCGCAGTTTTGATGTTGGGATCGTATATTCTGCTATTAGTATTGGAACTTAATTTAGTTGCTCTTAAGGTAGGTATCTTTATAATTAGGAATTCTTATAAATAAAGACACTTGAAAATCTTACCAGGCCTAAATGTCTAGACACAGTGGCGACACTAGGGGTCTTGGGGAGATGGACGGGGAGCAAATGCCCCTAGTCAAAACTCTTGCCCCCAATAAAAAACCCAAAATACGAAATTTTCTTCTTTTGGCTGGAATTGTGTGTTTTTTATGTTTGTTATTAATGATATAATACGCATATTACTAATTAAAATGCACACGTATTTAAGAAGAGGATTAAAATATTGCCTTATATTGCTTTATTTCTAAGAGCTAATACGCGTACATTGAAATAAATATCTATATAAGAACCATTGACAAATTGTAACATATCTTTAAAAGTATCCATGGTATTCACTCGGTCAGATATCCGGGAACATTGTCCCCTTTGTGCCCTTTGCACAAGCATGCACATAGCAACCAGCTCAACGAAGAGGAACTACTCATTCGCACACTGGTTTTGCAACGCTATTTCCCGTGTGTGACGTCAGTTCGACCAAGAGAATCAAACAAATTTAGTGTTATTTTAAAGCTTAAAAAAAAAAAGAAAAAAAAAAAAAAAAAGGGTTTTGAGGGAATTGGTGTCAAATGAACTTGTCTGTCTCATTGACTGTGTTTCAGGTATGCCGAATACACGGATATCAGTATGATGCACCCAGTAGCGAATCAAACAACGATGATATGTGGTACACAGAAAACTGCGTGTCCTTTCTTTATTACATCACATTTTGGTGGATGAATTGGGTCTTCAAGCTGGGTTTTCAACGGCCTCTCGAAATCAAAGATCTTGGAAGTTTACCTAAGAATCACAGAGCGGAGCACCTGTATGAGATCTTCAAAGTAGACTTCCAAAAGGAATTGGTATGTATATCTTAATCGTGTAAAGATTATGACTCAACTTGTTGTTTAGAGGTCATACTGGTGGGTTTTTTTTAATATTTTTTTTATGTTGTATTAGTGTTTAATAATTATAGTTTGTTATAATTGCTGTTTTTGTTTTTGCGCGGCTTACGTCGGTGTGCAAATCACTATGATCCTGAATGAGGTTCATTTGGATAGTTCAATGTCAATTTGTAGCTAAGTTCTATAAAGCATATCCATGTACAAAGCACTCACATTTTATGGAGACTCGACGTTTCGAAACCTTCTTGTCTGGTTTCCTAATCATGAGTGATGACTTGATCCAGCAACACTGGTGGTGTTTCTAGAAGATGTAGTGTTTCTAGAATTGTTCTGGATCAAATGGTCATAACTGTGACTGAGGTTGAATGCTGCGCCCCCTTGGTTGTTTATTGCTTTGTCTCCCCTGCGACGAATCCATATGGATTCCCTTATCCATCTGGGATATCTTTCGTCTTCTCGGTGGAGAAGCTTTGCTCCCTCCCAGTCTATAACGTGGTTTGTTGCGGCGACATGATCTGATATGGCCGATTTGTGTTGGTCTGATATTGAAGTGGGTCTATTTGCTCTGGTTTGGATTTTGTTGATGATTTTGTCCGCTTCCTTCCTATGTTCTTTGATACATGTGCTAAGGAGTCTTCCAGTTTCGCCCACATAGACAAAGTCACAGTTGTTACAGCTTGTTTCGTATACGTAGCCCGTGGTCTCTGCGGGTTCGCGTTTGTGTTTTGGATGCACAAGTGATTTTCTTAGTGTGCTGTGAGGTTTGAAGGCGGTGGCGATGTTATGTTTCTTGAAGACGCGTTGGAGTTTTTCTGATTTTCCTTGCACATATAGAAGTACTACCATGCCATTTGACTGTTGGTTCTGGTCAGTCTTTTTCTTGGTTTTGGACGTTTTGTTTCTTTGCTGAGTTTTGACTTACATTTTTTGAGTGCTTGCCGGATGTGGTCTTCTTCTTTCTGTCTGTCTTTGGGATCTGTGACAATCCGCTCAGCTCTGTCCAATAATGTTCTGACTACGACACGTTTATGTTGTAATGGGTGGTGTGAGTTGAAGTTCAGATATTGGTCGGTATGATTGGGTTTTCTATAGATGAGGAGTTTGATTGCGCCATCTGGTTTGCGAATTATGAGCGTGTCCAGCAATGGGATTTGTTTCTCTTTTTTTGGTTCGTGTGTGAATTTGATGCTGCCTGTGTCATCTGTCTTGTTCAACTGTTCAGTAAGCTGATCTACACTGCCTAGTTTGACTATCTCCAAAACGTCATCGACGTAGCGCTTCCACAACTTGGGACGGCAATCAATGCGTGCTGTAGCCATGGCTTTCACTATGATAATTCGTCGTCCGTATTCCATAGTGGCGTATAGTGGGGCGCCGCGAATAAACAACTTTTCGAGAAAATCGGGTTTGAAGAAACGCCAATTTAAAATCGAGTTGTGTAAATCAGACATTCATTGTATTTTGTAAATGATGTGAAATTTCTGTAGTAAACTAAGTAGGTTTTATTGTTAGATATTTTTCAAAAGAAATAAATACATACTATTGCTGGCAAACTGACAATAAAACTATACGTCACTATGGAAAACGAACAAAACGCAATACCCTAACCTTACGTTAACCGTACGCCACCTCGGTCGCCGTGTAATCCCTATGGCGTTACTTTTCGTCGTTCGTATTCCATAGTGGCGTATAGGTCCGATACGCGTACGCCACTATGACATACGATGTTTTTCATTTTGCCGATATTTCATAATTATAAATGTAGTATAAAAAGTGGCGTATGGTCGATACGCCACTATGGAATACAAAAATGTCACTTTGTAACTATACGCCACATTTAATTAATTAATTACTAATTAATTAGCTAATTATGACTGATGAGACTTAGAAAAATGAAAGAGAACATCATTAAAAACATATGTGCCAATTTTCAAAAAAATGACAAAAAATCACTATACGCCACTATGGAATACAGCCGACGAATTTGTGAATAATCGTTTGCTGCATCTGCACTTACTGTTAATGACGATGTTAATGTTGTTGTGTCGTTAAGATAAGAATATACATACTAACTTGCGTTACGTGTGGATGAGCTCATAATCACAGTCCTTAAAAATACATATGCTTTTGGTTGGACTGCTGTTTTTGTTGCTATTGTGATGTAATTTAATTTGATCATTTATCTTTGTTTACAATTTAAAGCTATTTCATGAGAGTTATGAAAGATGGGAACTCCCTGTTCAAGTAATCATGCAAGAGTATAAAGACATTTTAAGGGAATTCCGTTTTGATCAGAAAAACAAATCAATCATAATATTTTTGGATCTTGGAAATTAAAATGTGTCTCAATGTAACCATTGTATTGCATGATGTGGGAAATACCGTGCATGTTAATAAGGTAGAAGTGACAGAAATAATTATGGCTGGGGAATTTCCAGTTTTTGTTACAAAAGAGAGGAGGGAAAATATCACTTGGCAGCTTTCATGAAGAGAGTTTGTAGGTTCTCTATAAGGTATTGGTAGTCAATGTGCTTTAAAGAGAGCAACGAAGGATAATTTGAGGTGAATCAGGATATACACCTATCGTCCGGAACATTGTAGTGCAACAGAACCTTTGTAATCAACAAGAAGATTGCCGGATAAGTAGTAATCATTAGTGTGATCTATATTTTCAAAGTGTATCTTATATAATGTGCAGAATCATTGTCAATCATTACTTTACTTTTCATTAAACAGTGTTGCTTTTTTCTTTCAACATTTTGTAGTACCAGTAGTAGTAGTGTAAGATTCAATATTGCAGTCATTGCTGTGATTGCTGTTGTAGAGTATAGACTGTTTTAATAACACACTGAAGATGATATCGAAAAATGTGCATAACTTTAAACCTGTGGTCTGTTAATACCTGTCTATATAATTATAATTGTATCTCACACGAGCTCCAGGCCCTTTCTCCGGCTTGTTGCTGTTGGTAGTGTACCTGCATGTTGTTTGCCTTAGTCAAACAGTGTGTTATTATTGTGCATTTGTGTGAGAACTGGGAAAAGGTGATTTTGGCTTTGAGCCATTACCAGTGATTACGGCTCCTAACTTTATAAATCATAAAAAATGGGTAATGGTGAATCCAACGGACGAGGACACAAAACCCATCAAGATTCAATAAATGATACAAGAGGATACCTTGAATATGAACAACTGGACAGAAAAAGAACAATACACAAACTTGATGTGGGGAAACAAGTAAAATACAGACTAGGTGGTACGCAGGGGGGGGGGGGGACAAAAACAGCAAAGCAAAATGTAGGCATTAGCGGGGGCATTAGAAGTAGGTGAAGTTCGATAGCCAAAAATTACCAGTTCCAAGGGCCACACAACTGTTAAATCTGTAGAAACAATATGAATGTCAGGAACACAGTACAAAAATCACTGTGTACGTAGCAGACAAACAAAACCAAAGAGACAACTGCTTTTCTTCAGGGACAGACAACAAAATTTAAAAGCAAACAACGAAAACTACATACTGTAGTTTAAAAACAAATTCAAGTCCAAAACTGAAGGCAAGTTCAAATTGAACAAGCAAACAAGGCAGCAAACTCAGAGCAACATAAGCTGTATAAATCCCGGGTATAAATCATAAATAAAAATGCTCCAGTTTGAACCACAGCAGCTGAAGGGAGTATCCCATCATGCATCTGCTTGCTCCATAGCAAATACATACAAAACATAAGTAAGAGCGGCTTAGATATTGAGAGCTATGGATAGTTTCACAATACTTTGAGATCATATTTTTCAAACTCCCCTGATATAAGCGAGTAATTGAAAGTTGAAGTGAGGGATTTTGTGTACACTTTCTATGGCATGTGCAGTTCTACTATGGTACTGCAGAGCATGATGGGATACACCTATCTGCTGCTGTGAGTTTGAACAATGTGCATACATTATTATCAATTGCATTTAACATCAATAATTGATTTGGTTGTATTTTACAACTATACCCAGGAATACAAGACTTCTATCGGTAAGAACCCGTCTGTGTGGAAAGTTTTCTTGCGAGTGTTCAAGGGAGAAATCTTCTGGGCTGGAATTACTCGTCTCATTTACGATATCATGTGTCTTGTTGGACCATTGGCTCTTAATGGCATCGTTGCATATGCTATTGCATATGGGGAAGAGGTAAGTGAATTCCTTTTGAACTCTTTGGTGTATTAGCTTATTTGTTAATCTTTACAGCCAAATCAAAATGAGGAAGCAAGTACTAACTTTAGAAGATATCAGAGGCGCTAAAACACAATTCAGATCATGCACAATTTAATAATCACCTCGGAATATTATGAGTCATTTGTTGTTTATATATATCTCTTGTATTTAATGCTAACTATAAGACCATAGGAACAAGTTCTGAAACTTGTTTGGTCTCAAATAGGAAACCAGTAATGTTTTATGTCTGAACATTCCCAGTAAGTAATTGATATTTGTTTTTCTTTCTTTGATCTGATAGATAGAAACACATTACTATATTACAGTCAAAGAGTTTTTCTTCAACGGCTATATTTTGGTTGGTGTTATCTTCCTAGCCAATATTTTGCAGTATTTATCGTATCAACAAAATGTCTACTTGAGTAGTGTTATTGGGGTACATATACGGACTTCACTGCAGGTACGGGGAGTGTATCAGCTTATCATTCTCATAACTTTCCCATTTGTGCTTGCAATATAGAATTGTATTCAATTTTGATGGCAATGAACGTTTTCCAGATACAGTGTTCCCCCAAACAATATTGACCATGCTTCAATAACGATCTTCGTCTACACCTCGATTGCGAAAGTCTAATGTAAGACATACATACGCGTACCTTGTCCTCCCCACACAACCCTAAAAATTACACTCCTGTCCCTCACAAACAAACAGGTACACAGTATAAAAAGCACAATTAAATATACTCAGGTGGTACAACAATGTTGATGCCCGTGTACGTTTTCTAGACACAGGATTTCACTCAAATATATTTTTAGCAATTTACGAAGACCTATTACGCGCCTTTTATTTCATTAACATTTAGATATTAATGCATATCTATATTCATTTTATTCTTTTCTTTTTAGACGATGGTATACGATAAAGCACTACGCCTTTCAAGTCATACTATTTCCGCAGGGAGTATGACACTTGGACAGATCACGAATCATATGTCTACAGATGCTTTCAACGTGTTCTATTTTTGTCAAAGATTGCACTTTCTATGGGCAATTCCATTCAGAGTATGTGATGTTTTATTAGAGTTTTTGTTTTTGCCATAATCTCGGGCTTCGGGAAAAATCTCATTCTTGCCATAGTATGTTTGTCAATCTCCTCTTGCTACAAAAAGAGGCAAAATTGATCAAAAAAGTTGAAAATTGTTTTCATAAATACATTAATACATTTATACATTAATATAATAATATAATTTCGATTCATTTTTTTAAATATATATTAGAAACTGGTAATTTTCTTTATTAATATCCCCAGCTTATTGCAGTAACAGCTTTGTTATATCATCAAGTTGACTTAGCTTCATTTCTAGCTCTTGGTACAATTCTGATCGCCATTCCTATACAGTTTATAACAGCACGTAAACAAACAACGAAGCAAAAACTTGTCATGGTAAGAGTATATAAAAAGCGTAGTGATCTATACTGCTACGCACATGCGCAACGCCTAGACCTTGATCTGCAAGTCTCAGCGCACTTTTTAGGTTGTCTCTGATCACTACGGTCCCATTATCATTCCACGAACCATTTAAACAACAACACAGGGACAGCTAAAGCGCATACCCTACACATTCCACAATTGACCTTCGCAGCCAGGATCAGCTCCCCGAGTTTTGTACGGGTTAGCAGTAAGTTCAATGTCCAGGGGAATTTAAGCTAACTCAAATTTAGTCTCGGTCCCAGCCAATAAGGACTGCGGTGCAGCAGTTGATCGACAGTTATGCGGTGATATAAATCAACACAGTTAATTTTTGTTATAATGAAGTTGAATATCTGTCTTTAATTGATTTTGCAAAAGATTTGTGCGTGAAAATTTTGACTTTCATCGCTAGGGGCGCAGAATCGACGCCTTAGTGGCTGCAAGCTACCGTACATCTTGCGGTTGCGGTATCTACAAAATAAAATGTTTGTGTCACGTATACAAGTCACGCCCTATTCTAGCAGCCGCATGATTCCATATAGCCAATTGAAGACCTTTTGATTTGGAAATTCATTAACCAACCAGCGGTCGTAATTTCACGGGTTGTCGCCATACGGTTTGACGGAGGAACACAAACCGGCTGGGGGACGGAGACAAACTCAAATTTACACGAGAGTATACTAAACACCGACAGGTCTCGAACCCGCAACTCACCATAGTCGAACTCGAACGCCCTATCGATTGAGCTTACTAGTACTTGACTGCTGCAATTCAAATGGATAATCAGTGTTCTTCAAAAACGCTACAAAATGCATCAACATGAGTTAGATTTGGACACTTTAAAACTAAAATTTGTATAAATCGTGGCAAGATGAATTGAAGGAATTTAATAAGGAGAAAAGATTTAAGATAGTATGTACTAATTGCTTTTGTTCTCGTGCGAGTTCGACTGGTTAACATGAGCTGCAGCTTATTTCAATTAGGGTTAAAAGAAAAGACAAGACAGAAGAGTCCCGGAAGAACTAGACTTCTCTATAGTCAAATTGCATATCGTACATACTCCAACTAATATACATTAAAATCCGATATTTTCAATAACCGTACTGCTGGTCTATTAAGTGGATTATTATCATTCGATTTTTGCTAACATTGAGTCTGGCTTGTGATTGGTTGTCCAGATCTCGTGGTGATTTAAAAACTCATGAACACGTACTCGAAATCGATTTATGACGAGTCCCGGAAATATACCTACAGCGCGCACAACTATCTGTAGAATTTGCGGCGCTTTGTGTTGGCACGAAAGTTTAACTCTCACTTGGTCGGATTGATAACACATAAAATTGAATGTTCACAGTCGGGGTTATGCGAATACGGTCAGCATGTTCCATAAAACCATGATGAATGGATAGATCCCAAAAAATCATAATCATTCACTAAGTAAACATTCATTATAATTATGCCGAGATATGATGCATTCAATATCGTACCGTATGGAGGAAAGACGTATAATATGAAATAATGTTTATACTTTTATATTAATTTATTACAGACAAATTCAGATGAGCGTCTCAAGCAATCTAACGAGATGTTACAAGGAATCAAGTTTCTTAAGATGTACGGATGGGAGGAAATGTTTTGTAAGGCGATTGAAGCTGTACGGAAGCTAGAAATGTCGTCTATTTTCAGTTACAATGGCTGCTACGGCTTTAGTAGTAAGGGTTTTGTCGCTGTTTGAAGCTGAAATTATACTTGACTGACAATTTAACGTTTAGGCCAAAAAAAGTGTTTGTTTGCCCAGACACGACTGACCCAAAAATATTTAAAAACATCAAACACTTTTTCGTGTTTTTTTTTACAATGATATAAAAATTAAAAAAATGATGTTTCTTTCCTATAAAAATGCCAAATGACACTTGAAAGTTAATACTTCTGTCACAGCTTTCATTTTTACCATTTAGCCCTCCCCATCAATATTTTACCATCAAGCAACATCAATAGGCCTATAGAGAACCAAGCATGACATGTATGGCCTGGGATTTTGTACTACAAGCATGCATTTATACTGAATTTATACTGAATCTTTATCAAGATTTTATTGCCAAAGAGATTAAACTTTACAAGTACAAAACGTAAGACTGAATGTCGTATATTTTCTCTTACCCCACTTGCTGCAACACGTGTACAGATCCAAGACAAAAAAAAAGAAAACAAAAAGAAAAAAAGAAAAGGAAATCGACCTACCGCCCCACTCTTTTCTACACCATGTCTGTGCAAACAAACACTTTTTTGGCCTTATTAGTCACACATCAACCATTCGCTGATCGCTCAGAGACTGAGTATATATTAGTTTAAAGGTAATAGTCGTGGCCAACGAGTGATGCCCAGAAGCTCCCAGAAGTAAACTTACATCGACAACAACGAAAATATATATTACATGTACATGTACAATCAGAAACTGGGTCCTAATGTTATTAGTGCGACAATGCTTTTTACGAAGTGTTAACTTTGTTAGGCAAAAAAAAGAAAAAAGAAGAAGCTCTGTCTCAAAGCCCCTGCGCATTCGTTTTTCTTATCGCGTCCATGTTAGCTGAAACGGGTAATTAATTTTTGTACAAAAATTTTTACCATAAAATAGTAAAGTTCTGAGACATATTTTGAAGAAAATTTACTTGATTCAATACTCGCATTGTTCAGGTATTTAAAATAATTAAAATGTGTAAATCAAGCACAATTTTATGTTGTGTACTTTTGAATACTCGAAAATGACATCCTAATTCAAAATTAAGTTTTAAAAAAATAATCTTAAAAAATACGCATTCCGCATTCGTTTTGGGCTTTGAGACATAGCATTATTTTTTTAGCTTTATCGATCGATGTTAAGGGATTTCTCCCACAAAATGACAGACTGAATGCAGTTGTAAGTGCACAAAATCTTGTTTCATTTATTCTGCAATATGTATTAACAATTATTACAAAAAAAGGGGCTTGAATGACATGGTTTGAAGTTCGTATTTGATTACAAAATATTCGAGTTATTGTTTTAATGTTTTTTATTATCTTCCAGTGGTTGTTGACCAATGTACGCCTATATTGATGAACCTGGTGGTAAATAGTCTTTTGCACCGTTCAATTATTTAGCGATAACATCATATTGCAGCCATATTATTAGCTAGGATTTTGAGGGCGCTTTTACATTATAACGTCATGGGGAAAATGTTGGTGCTTATTTTGGTATCACTGGGAAAAGGTCTTAAGAAACATAATGCATAGGCTACGAACTTTAAGCCTTCGTTTTGCTAATTAAATTAAAACGTTCAGTTGGTTTGTAGATTGCATTTACACAGAATGCTTTAAATCGAATCTGAAAAAAAACCAACACATTTATAATAGCTTATAATTACGATTTGAACAATAATTTCTTATGCAAACAACCATTTTTTTTCTCTAATCGCAGGTATATGCCTCTTATCCCTACATTACCGGTAAAACGTTGGAACCAAATACAACATTTGCTGCTCTTTCTTTGATGGACTTACTCTTAGAACCGATGTATTTTGTGCCAATGGTTACGTCATTATTAGTGAATGCATTTGTTAGTGTACGTAGATTTGAGGCGTTTTTTACGGCTCCAGAAACGGAAAGGTCTCATGAAATCCAGAGGACAGAGTACTTTAGCACAGTTGGGGTAAGTTGTTTTCAACGATATGACATTACCTGGGATATGGGCAGACTGGTTTTTTTTTCGACTATTAACAATATCCCCCGAGAACCACTGTCTCCCGAATGAATCTTAGTTAGATAATAATCGGTGGAGGTAGTTAATGGTGGTTATAGCACTAGGCCTATTAGTCGACCAGATGATACAGAATATGGGCCGGGATATGGGTCGATATAATTAACAGGCACTTCAAGTTGTAGAGCAGGATCTCCTTTCTATGCATGTGAATAAAATATTTATAGAAACGAAATGCAACGTGAAAATTGTGATTAATTAAATCATGTCAACCAGAAAAACTCACTTTGTGGTTGGATGTTATCACTGATGTTGTGGCCAAAACATTCAGCTGGGTGGATAATTAAGGGTCATCCGCTCCTGTTGAGGGACGTACCCACACTGCATCTTTGACTCCCCGTTCAAACCAACGGCGTTCATGGTCCAAAATAACAATGTCGTCAATGGCAAAACTGTGACCACTGCCCTCAAGATGTTTATAGACATCTCAATCGTTGCCACTTGAGCTGGCGCGTATAGGGGTTCGCCACCCAGCTGAAGGCCAAAGGTCGGTGATAACATTAACATCTAACCAAAAAGTGAGTTTTTCTGGTTGACATGATTTAATTAATCACAATTTGAACTGTTCCTAGATGACTGACAGTGAACCGCAACGTGTATAACATGAAAATTAGCTTCCAATTTGTAAAGAAACACCTATTTGTAAAGGTTTACAAGTTCCGTTGTATGAGACTTAAATTGGAATTATACATTTATCGTAAAAATGCAGGGCACACCGACATCGCCTGGCTAATAATTACTTGGCACAGCAATGATACTAAAATCAATACCCGGGATCGATACACGTGAATGTGCTATGCACGATTTTGATATTCAGACGGAAATCTTTGGATACCGGGGTAGAAAATGATGAATATCTCCCGTAATTGATTTCGTCTAAAGAAACCAGATGTGGTTCCTTGCACTTGAATATATGTATTGAACAGATATGATAGTCGTTATCTTGCGTCTTCAACTCAAAAACTGACAATAATTCTGATTTTATATGTGCCAAACTATATAGCGCAGTGTATAGGTCAATCGTGGAGGTAATCTAAAAGCAGATGACGCATGGCGTACCATGCTCACTCTTACACAGCGAGGTCAGTCACCGGGCTATTGTCAGTAGCCTTAGTCAGATGTCCTTTGGCCCATTATGGGTCTCAAAACTATTAAACAGGTCGGAACAAAATGGCCATGCGTGGCGGTGGATTCAACCTACCATGGCGATTTCTGCCATGAAGATATCGGGGCGATGACACTGTGCAGGGTCTTGTCCGTATTACAAAGCTTCTTTTTAGCCCCTTCCCATTAATTCTGCTTCTACATATATTAAAGCCATATTATAACATTTGCTGAGGAGAACGCCCTTCAATATATTTCAAAATTCTGTTTTTTACATGATTATAGTATACTTCATTAAACTAACATACCCTGCAAAAATCTATATATCTATATCAAAGATTATAGGTGCTGTAGTTTGGTCAAAATCCGAGATTTTCAATAAAACGCAGGAACCGTCGTTTTATTATTACGATGGAAATAGTCGAACGCGTAAACGATGTTCATATATAGCATACACAGTAGTCAGTACGTATATGGCGTGCGGCGTAATTTTTTTCTGCAACCATAACGGGACGCAACATTTTATTAAATCCTAATCCTAACCCTAACCCTAACATTTACCATAACCCTAACACTTACCCTAACCCTAACCCTTACCTTATCCCTAACCCTTTCCTATGTGTTCCTATGGGTTATAAAATGTTTGCGTCTTGTGTGTGTCTGTCTGTGCGGATATGCGTTTCGCTGCGCAGTGATGCATCGATCCGATATTTCGGATATGGATAGGTATCGGGAAAATCATGTCCTTCGGCTGGTTTTAAAGGTCATCGGAGGTCAAGGTCAAAGGTCAAATTCAAACTTTGTCCGATCGGGCCCAAACTTGATGAGTGCAATCCTTGATACGAAGGGAATATTGCGCGAAATAAAATTAAGGTCAACCGAGGTCAAAGGTCATTACAGAGGGTTCAAAGTTCAAACTTTGCCCGATTGGGCTTAAACATGGTGGATGGAATCCTACGTATGAGGGGAACACATGAAATATATTCGAGGTGATCCAAGGTCAAAGGTCATGCAGGCGCTAAATTTTCAACTTCGCCCGATTTGGCTTAAACTTGGTGAAAGTAATTCTCCATATCACGGGAGCATGAACAAAATCAAACCGACGTCATTTGAGGTCAAAGGTCATATGGGGTCAAATGTTAGAGTATCCTCAATCGGGCTTAAAAGTGGTAAAAATCTTCAATATAATGTGAACCAGTTGCTCTCATAGCTGCAGGTGAACTAGTATCTGATAATAAAAGCTAACATTTTATGGCAAAGAAATACTAATCTATTTTGCCTGAAATGTTATAATATGGCTTTACCCATTTTTATGAACGGACGCCTTCCGAGATGATTAGGGTTTATCGGGGTTATATTAAGGTTCAGGTCACAGTGATTAGGGTTATGATTATGGTTTGCGTAGCAGCTACCTATTTACCACGGATTACTGAGTAAGAAAAGGACCCAGGGGAAGAAATAGAGTTAGGAGTTATGGTTAGAATTAGGGTTGGAATTACTAAGAGGTTAGGGTTAGTTTGTGAAATATGGTTTGAGTGGTCACAAATGTATGTGTAGATGTCCGAATGATTCAAGTCCGAATGATACAAGTCCGAATGATACAAGTCCGAATGATACAAGTCACATTATATTACTATGTGAACATTAATAACTGTGAATGCAAATATTTCTTGTTTCAGAAAAAGTCTACTGATAGCGTACACCAAAAGAAGCGACATAATCACCATGTCAACGAGAATGGTACCGATTATGAGGGTGTTTTGTCTCAAACTGACCAAGAAGTCACTGAAGAAATAACGCGGTTAACACAAGGATTAAAGTGTACTTACGCGCTGAAGGTATTGTACTTATATACAACCAGAGATTGATGAACGAAACTTGTGTCGTAACAATGTATACATCCATCGCTTGCAATGTGCGATTATCAATATGACCAATGTACTTGATCGTACTTCTAAGCTCAAAAAATATTGGTCTGTGTCATTAGTCATTATGACAGGTAGTGATTATGGCTCTATTATGATGAACTAAGTTAAAATCATGCAGTTATGTGTTTGCTTGTACTTGATTTCAGATTTCGAATGGATATTTCACGTGGGGTAATGACAGTTCTGCACCAATTCTCAAAGACATCAATTTGGAAATACCGTACGGTAGGAGTCGAACGCCAAGTTAATAACGAAAACATAATGTGTATTATGTTAAAGTATCATTAAGCACATGAACGACTACTTCAGCATGTTCAATCCGTAATCAATAATTAAATTTATGCAATGCGTATTGTTTTTTTCACTCATGATATTGAATGATCTGTGAGGTGGTAAAACCATTTCAAACAGTGTTAAACAAACATTATCTTTATTTGCCTTGAAATTATGGTAGGCGAGCTAACAATGGTTGTAGGAGGTGTTGGTAGTGGTAAATCGTCGTTACTCTCTGCTATTCTGGGCGAAATGACAACTCTTAAAGGGTCTATAACATTTGGTACAAGAAGGTAAGTTATTTACTCTGTCCCGCTGGATCCCTTCCATTATGTAAAATGTGCTACATGCAGAGTTTTAGATGGGGTGGGTCGTAGGATGGGGGTGTCAATGCTCTCCCCATTGCTGCGCAAATGTGTTTGTTTTTAGCTTTAAAAATGCCAAATTTGCAACCTCACGCATTTATTCCATGAAAGATAGAATATGTTCCATTATGTCCGTGGATTTTACCATCCCCAATGTCACACCGGTCTTCATTTAAATATAATCATTATCATGACAAAGGTCTAGCTATTTACAAAGCTGCTGCAAAAAATAAATGTTATAAGACATACGATTGGAGGTCAAAAGTTCGTAGAACAAGGTATTCTACTTTGTCGTACGGTAATGAATTTGATTTCACTTCAAAGCCTGGTCCTTCAACAGATTACTGCAAAAACAATCCCTGTATATGGGACACCCTGTAGAGGAAGCCTATACCTCCTTGAATTCACAGGTACTTCTAGAAGTGAACACAGATTCATTAATTCATCATGGACATTTCTCCATGATGAAAACTCAAAAAATGAAATTCAGCAATGTACAGTTGCTGTAAATGGTGATGGAGTCCTTAATATTCATCAGCATCGAAATTGTCCTTCGAATTCAAGGATGGCATGAGCGTCCTTGAAGATCCGCCAAGGTCCAAAAGACTTTTGATGTCACCACTAATGATGTACGTGTTGGTACAGTGGCACTGATAATGCATAGAGAACCAAACTAGAAAAAGATGAGATGGCCACAAAATATAACAACTCTGATGTAAATATTTTCAATATTTATGCACAAAGTTTATACCAATTGACATAATCAGATACACACCTTCTATACACTTAAAATGAGGATCGAAACAAGTTTCATCTATATTTGGATATAGGTGATAAGACATGCATTAATCACTGGAATTATGAGTCCGTTCAGTGGAAGCACACACATCTCCCATCCCTAAGAAGATCATCACTCGGTCCCCAAACTGTAAGGTCGTCATCGCTGTTTGCTGAGATTCAGTAGAGCCTCTTGGTGACATATCATTTGCCAAATGAAAGTACAATCACAGGCGTATATCATACAATTTTGATACCAAAATTGAGGCAAGTCATCAAGTGAAGAAGGTTGGTGCTAGGATTAAACTGTTCTCGGATTGTATCCTGTACCCTATTCTCAGTTTGTCAATCTGCCATTCACTACAGAGGGGTCAGCTAACTAAGAGTGGGTCATTGAGCAATCGGAAGACATCAATTTTGTTGACATAGAATGTTTCAAGAAAAATTGCATTAGAGTATGCAGTGACCATGTTCAAGAGTGAGATGGAAAAAAATTGGCTACTACTTTTTCAAATACCTTATTCTACGAACTTATTGACCGCACCTCGTATCCATGTACATCGAAGGTAACAGGAACCAACGCTTACCAACAGGATAAAAATCAAATATTTTAAATTGGAGATGGCCCTTCTACACCTGTCCTATATTGGATGCACAATATGCTCATCATCAATATAAATATGTTATCCCAACCGTATTAGAATTATTAGTTTCAAAAGTTATACGTGTCACATACTTGTGTGGCTTTTGTATTTCAGAAATGAGATTGATTCACCGTCTTCTCCGGGTGTTGCTTATGGAGCACAGAAAGCGTGGCTAATGAACGCAACATTACGGGATAATGTGTTATTTGGAATTCCCTATAATCAAGGAAGGTTTGTTTGCTGTCAATTATTGTCAATATCAAAGATAGCCAAATATTACTGAGCAGAATTATCCTCTTTTGTGTTCCGTTTGTATTCCGTATTGCTTATTCTCTCGACTAGGGAGTAAACAAAGACGAGTGACTCTCGAACCACCAAAAGAGAAATGCATAATGATTTGATCGTTTTAAATATCTTGATCAGATATCGTAAGGTAATAGATGCCTGCTCCCTGAAACCAGATATCAACATTTTACCGGGTGGTGATATGACAGAAATCGGTGAAAAGGGAATCAACTTAAGTGGTGGCCAAAAACAACGCGTCAGTGTTGCAAGAACAATGTACTCAAACAAACACATTGTGTTGCTGGTAAGTTTTATTGCGTCGGAGAAGTTTGCATATATAGGGATGGAAGGTGAAGGAAAAGTATAAGAGTTGCTGCAGGAGTATTTTGTACAAAGTTAAAGATATATAGACTTTAATTATCTAAAGGGTCTCTGGACACTAAAATGATCTTAAGGGTCTCTGGAGACTATGATTATCTTAAGGGTCTCTGGAGACTATGATTATCTAAAGGGTCTCTGGAGACTATACTTATCTTAAGGGTCTCTGGGGACTATGATTATCTAAAGGGTATCTGGAGACTATGATTATCTAAAGGGTCTCTGGAGACTATAATTATCTAAAGGGTCTCTGCAGACTATAATTATCTAAAGGGTCTCTGCAGACTATAATTATCTAAAGGGTCTCTGGAGACTATAATTATCTAAAGGGTCTCTGCAAACTATAATTATCTAAAGGGTCTCTGGAGACTATAATTATCTAAAGGGTCTCTGGAGACTATGATTATCTAAAGTGTCTCTGGAGACTATGATTATCTAAAGGGTCACTGTAGACTATAACTATCTAAATATAGAGACGGCGTGTCTTACTCTATGTTTATAGGATGATCCGCTGGCAGCATTAGACGTACATGTAGGAGGTCATTTGTTTCGTGAAGGCATCATGGGAAGGTTACGAAAAGAAAATCGGACTGTGGTTCTTGTGACTCATCAGCTGCAGTATCTTCGGCACGCTGAGAAGGTAGGTACTGTTTACGTGGTAGTGGTGTATGAATTGGTAAATGGGACGTGTTTGGTAGATTAATGTCGTCTTGTCGTGTTTTGGCTCTTGTTTTGATCATAGATCATAGTAATGGAAGAAGGACAAATCACCTTCCAAGGAAACTTTGATGACATGGCGCGTTCAGATCTGCTGGGACTTTACCAAAGATGGCATCAAGATGTAATTGCAACCACTGATTCGGAATTATCGGATGGAGAGGAGTCGACAGAGGAAGAAAGACACATTCAACGGAGACAAGTTGCTGAATCTATTTTGAAAACTCAAAAGGATCATAGTAGAAGCAAATCTACCTTGGCTATGGAAGGTAATGTTTGGACATTTATGTGTAGAAAATAGTGATCTTTTGACACTACTTTGCGTAAAATATTATCGTAATATATAGATGATTTGTTCAATTGACGATTAGGAAATGCATATGCTCGAAATCTAGACCACACTGTTCAAAAGATGGATAAGTTGACCAAATGTTGGCATAACTGGGAACCCATATCAAAAAATGAGACCTTTTCGGATAACTTCCCGATAGTCACCGGGTAGACACCGGCAAATTTCAAAAGCAAATTAGATGTTTATAGCATGCAGGTTCAGATAATGTATTATTTATAGCGTGCAGGTTTCAGATAATCTATTGCTTATACAGTGCATGTTTTAAATAATATGGCTATGAAGGTAGTTCGTAAAATATAACGCACGGGAGAATAATACATAATGGTGAATAGAAATGGGCACGAGAAGTTTGTCAGCCGATGGTTGTTCATAGTTGGACAAATATAACCCAGCGTGTTTCATGTTTCTCGTCAGTATGGGTTTCAGTAGTTTAGAACATTATAGTATTTCAGACAATTAAAGAAGTCAAATCATGAATAATCAGGTTTCGATATGTTCTGTGGTAAGTCAAATTGATTTTAGGATGCATAAATTTGTAATTCCTATAAAGGTAAATTTAAACTGGTCACACAACTAAGAAAAAGTTGACTTACTATATAATACATAATATAATCTTATTTCACAGAATTTTCAAAAGGCAAGCTCATTCAAATAGAGGAGTTGTCTCGTGATTCGGTTTCTGCAAATACTTATTGGTATTATGCTTGCAATATGGGTATGCTTTGGGCGATTTCGTTCCCATTTGCACGTATGATGCTAGAATCTTTCAACATATCAAGAAATTTCTGGCTGTCGGATTGGGCTGAAGCTGGACTTGACCCAAACAGAACGGTAAGTACTTGGGATTTTGTCCTTCCCGATCTCCCAATGTAGATTGATCATACTTGTTTTAGCATGTCGATATATTTCTTATCTTTTATCATGAGGTTCGATTTTTCAAAGTTTGGCTAGTTTTTCCCCTTAAAATTGACAATATTAAGCTTAAGAGGCAAAAGAGGCAAAAACTTGAACATTTGTTATTATTATAGAGTTACAATTGCCTTAAAGATTGGTCTTAACTCTGCAATTATGAAAACCTTTGTGCTATATAATCACTAAATTGTTGGTCTGAATTATATAAAAGTTTACATACATGTTCAGAATGGCAAAGACCTGGTGAATCCATCCGTGATGTCAAATTGCACAATTTTGGGCCAAACTATTTTGGAGAAATCCCCCCACCCCCGAAACACGTTTTCTTACCCAAGTGTTTTCGGGCAACGTGACAAAAAATTGTTAAGTAAAAAAATTTTTACATTTTGACAAACTTCTCACCAAAAATGTTTGAGAAATTCTACATTTTGAAAAAATATCATAAAAAGCCTGTAATGATTTTCAGCCATTTTTCAATAAAATTTCAACAGTTTTTGGTGACTTTTTTGATCAAAGTTAAAAAAATAAAAACGGGCCCTACATATTTATTTTGAAAATTAATAAACAATAATTTGACTGAAGATTATTTATTGTTTTGTGTCCCGAAAAAATTGGGTTAAAACGGATCTTTTTTGCAATTTGCTCACAGATGGATTTGTCAAATCTTTGTCATTCTAAATACATATATTTTAGACCAACATTTTAGTAGTTATGAGGCTTAAAGGTTTCCATAATTCCACGGCCGTTTACAACCACTTTCATCAATGGGTAACTGATTTTACTTATAGCTGTACAGTACATATCGATCTATCGAAACTTCATTTAGGCAGTTTTTGGTGTAGATATTAGGATTCCATTTTTCTAGTCATTAAGGGATGAGCCTATAGGAATAACGACCAAACAAAGAAATTCTTGTTTATGCCGTAATATTGTAGTCTTTCAACCCTTTCACAACTTCAGCTGTGTAACTTACAAAAATTCCCGCTAAAAAGTGGTTCTTTTAATTTTAGAAAATACATTAATAATCGCATTGGACTTTTCGTACTGATCGTACTATAAGTGACCACACAGCCTATAATGTTCTAATCACACTATAGACTGGGATTACATGTGACGTCATTGCCAGACAATTGGTCTCTATTGTTCCTTGCCCGGAAATATGCCCACGCAGTCAGGGACCGTGCTTTTAAAACGCCCGCCAGATCACAATAAGGACATTGACCTGTGTAGTAGCCATACGTACTCACTGAAGTATAACGGTAGCACGTTCCCTTACCGACTCATTATTAATGTGTGGAAAGGGGTCAGGGACGGCATTCTGATCATTCTAATCCTTTCTTTTGAGGTCAATAGATAAAAGAAAGGCCTTGAACACAGGTGCGGAGTTGTAGATAATATTTAATCATCAAAGCTGATGGCATAAGAAATTTCGAGGAGGCAGCGCTTATTATTTCTTGTAAACACAATCTAATGTGGAACTCACTACATGTAGAAGGCCGGGCGGGTCTGCAAATTAGTGCATGAAGCTAGTAAAGATATTAGCTTCATTCAGTTTAATCAATTAAAATACTATGGCTGGATATCAAAAAAATCGCGAGGCATTATTTCTTGTTATGGACGACAAGTATTAATTTTTATATTATTATGACAAAATCCATTCCCTTCTCAATTGAATAGGCTCCGAGATTAGACTTTCCTTTCCAAAAATAAATTATATGGCCTAGAGGACATGATATAGGCCTAATCTAAACCCATATTCGGTATCCAGAAACCTTCACAGTCCGAGCGGCGCTTGCACTCGCATCGCATTAAACTAGACAAAGTTCTCTAAACTGAGGCCTGCTTCAATTGCCAACCTTTATCGAGGGGCGAGTTTGAGGTTTCATAGTCATCTATTACCTATACCATTTTTCACCCCGATGTGGCAGTGATGTCAACGCGTTGTGAACAGCTGTTTCGCTCGCGCATCTATGCGGTGTCTTTAGGCACATTCTCCGATAAAGTGTTCAAAAAGCCAAATCTGTGTCGCCCATAGTTTCAAGTCGTATTCAGACTTGTTTCGTCAGAAAGAAATGACTTTTAATAATATAACTAATACTTAGGAGTTGCTTTCTAAAGTGTGTGGGGCTAGAGGTTGCAACATGCCTAGAAAGTATAAAACAATAAAGCTGATTATGCATATCCATTGTTTTCCTCCATGTCGCCAGCCAAGGTGCGTTCCGTATAATGTGTCCCTGTTCGCTATACATGCGCGCATAATAATGGATTATAGGTACTTTTCATTAGCTGGTATCATGCCCTAATTATAAAGTATAAAACATCACAACGCAGGTTATTAAGTTTTTCCAACAGGTCTTTGAGACTATGTCGCCAATATTGTTCACAGATACGTTACCATATTTCTAATGGATAACAATCTGTCAAAATAACTAGCTATATGAATGTTCTCATATGTGATGGATCAAGCAGGCTCCATAGTTATATTATATATGTGGTACATAACACAATGGTTTCAAAGTTAAAAAAATCAGGTCTATTAATGGCAAAAAATCCTGACGTTACGTTCATGTCGTCACATATACGTTACCTAAATTCTACTCGCCTCGGAAAAAACGCTGTGATAAATGAAGCCAAATACCATACCAGACTTTAGTACATGGGTGATGACTGATCAAGTATGAGTATTAAGTCGGTAAGTTTTTACACTTGCACCATTAAGACAAAAGTGTGAAAGGGCTTCACAGATACGTTACCACTGATACGTTACCACCAATGCGTACAAGTAATATTGCTCAAAAATGAAATATTTTTGAAAAATCACCCATGCATTGTTTTGTGCTCTGAAACTATTAAAGTTTACGATTCTGAATGATTTTCATGAATTCTTCGTGGTTGGATTTTGCAATACCGAGACCAAACTTGAACGCTTTATCGGAGAATGAGCCTTTAAGCGCGTGCGTATGTAAACCAGCGCCATCAAACTCCAGCGAGTGATGCTGCGCCTAATAAAATTCGTATAGACCTTTTTCCCTCTTTCCCATCATGCACTATTCCAGGGGGGTATGAGTGTCGCAAAATACATCATCTCCCCGGGGGAGTACAGAGTTATGTTCATTACATTCTGGAAAACGGACATTTCGGCTGGTGCCTTCATCACAAAAAAGGAATCCCCGATCATCACGATAATGGCGCGCGATCACGAACACCCGGCAAGCGGCAGAGCGTTTCAACCAATGACAAGCCTTGATTGTGTCCGTTTGTCTGCAATGCGCGTGCGCCACGCCGCTCATTGCAACCGGCAGGGTAGTATGAAACCAGCTTTATACTGACGTGACCCCGGATGTGACGTCACTGTCACATCAGGGTGAAATGGTATTGAACAACGCAAACCAGCCAAATTTGTCATAAGTTTGAATAGCCATTAGAACAACCGTGAATATAGTGTCAGAAAATCTTACACATCTTAGTGTAACCTTGTCGTTAGTGTGATACTGAATGCAGCGCCATATTTGGAATATATTCGTACACGGTGTGGGCAAATAGTTGGTCAAATGTAGGCTAAGTAGGCCTAAATCATGAAAATCGCTTAATCTGAATAATACCAACCAGTAACGGACACTGAGACAGCACTACGTTTGAAGTTAGAGGTAAGTAACGCTTTTCCTTGTTATAAAAAACAAGGAAAAGGCAGTCATTTTTATCACAACGCGATATTTAAAAAAAGTACATTTTGAGAGGGCCTACGCTGGTTCTTTTGATTCTAGTTTAAAATCTGTTCATCACATGCAGTCCGATTTGGTATCTATGGTTTCATCAAAGTCTTGAGAACTAATTTGGATGGTATGTTGGTTAACAAAAACGATACTGTTAAAAATAGCGGTATTTATGCAAGCGACGTATCTATTGTGTAAAATGCATTGAAAATTGTCGGCTAAAGAGGGCATAAATTAAAATCGCGAAGAGTAATAGCAACAATAACTATCTACATTCCAAGCGGAAACGCTTTTCAAAAACATACCACCTTTTTCGGGCAATCGCTGAAACCGAAATATGAAATTCCAGGCCATCTGTAAAAAAGTGCGTGAGCAGAAATGACCATGAACTTGGGTCACCGAAACAAGTGTTTATATTGGTGTCAGGCCTATCGTAGTGATACAACAATATACCCCCCCCAATAATGGCTTTCATTTGAACCGTTATTTGTTAAACTGCGATTTTTACTTTTTGAGAAATCAATGAATGTATCAAAAAATTTTTTCGAAAGTCGATTTAAAATGGCCTAACCCGTTAAGGGCGATAACCAAAACATCGTCTTTTATTTTAACTCTTATCATTTATCTGTCGGAAGGCACTAGGTTATTGAAATTTCGTCCAATGGATTTTATTAAATGTTTATTTTTATGTGTGTATTTTTAAGGTTGAAGATATCAACCAAGAGTTCATAGGTCCGTACTTAGGATTTGCATGTGCATGTTTTGTGACGCGGATAGTCGCATCTATTAGTCTACTGTTTTCTACGTGGAATGCTGCAAAGGATGTGTACTTGCGAATGCTGAGAAATCTTACGAAAGCACCAAACAGGTACAGTAATGACCGTAGTGAAAAATAAACATTCCGTCGTTTTATACTACCCCCTCACAGTAAAAAAAAAAAGTGAAATGGGAATGGGATATTCAATTTAAAATCTACCATACCTTTGTGGAAGATTTTTTTAAAGAAAGGTTTTCCACAGAGGGAGTATTTTTTGTTCCGCAGGAACTGTTGGTTCACTTACACCCTACCCTCCTGAACAGTACCTTAAAATATTTCTAGCATTTGAAAAGTTAGGAATCATAACACCCTAGATCAGTGAAGAGTCTATCTAAAATATTACTCAGTTTCTTGCACAGAGATGTATATGTTATTAGCTATTTGAAAAAGTGTACTGTGTGTGTGCAGTGTTAGTTGTGAAGAGTTGCTGACCTTGCATCCAAGAAATGAAACTATTGGAGCCAGTGATTGGCTCAGTTTTCTAACTAGTTTAAAACTGCTGGTTTCTTTGAAATGTTGTTGAATTAATGTAATAATGTATTGAAAAACACTACATAAGTACACAATGAATCATTTCTGCTTGTGTGAAACGATTAACATGGGTATAATTTGGCTGATTTTATCGAACTACTTCAGGTGTTGAAACATAATACTGCAGGAGTAAACCGTCTGTGCCGTCTTTGCCGGCGATGCACGGGGCGTAATAATTGTAACTACTAGTATAACAAACAAGTGTGTTAAATTTATATGTCAGCTAGTGAACCTAGCCCAATTCATTGAACTTGATGACCTTACAGGCAAAACTTGCTGTACGCCTTAGTGTGTCAAGTTATTTTGAAGTGAAGACAGCAATTAATACATTGAAAATACTCCAGTTAAAAAAAACCCATAAAGCTCTCCAGTAGTTCTCATGACCTAGACCCATAGCTAGATAGGTACCAATTAAAGGAGTATTTCGTGATCCTAGCATCCTCTATTTATGTCATTTTTCATTAGATATCCACGAAAAAACCTATTCCCAAAATTTCAGTTGATTCCGATTTTGCGTTCGCGGGTTATGCATGATTATGTGTATTACACTGCTCCATAGACAATGCGTTGTAATTTCGTTCTGGTGCACCAGAACGAAATTCAAATTTCACGATATCTTTGCTGAACGAATTAATCTGCAAGAAATATTTTGTACGTAAACATTATGTAGCCAGAGGTTTCCAGTGATATAAAAATCTCAACTTTTTTTGAGAAAAGTGGGGGGATGAGGCTGTGGATCACGAAATGCCCCTTTAAGTGAAATAATTGTGTTGTTTATTAATTTTAATGTATTATTTAGAAAAAAGCAATACTGACTGAAGATCTAATATCTTGTACAAAATAATGATATCATATTTATAACATAACTTGCATAAGGACAATGTGATAGTTGCAATTAAAATATGAACATTTTGCACATGTAGATAGATGCCTTTCTATCACTATGGCTGTAGATATTGCACTCATAAGCTCTCATAGAGCATTTGGTGGGAAATTGTTGGGCTATTGTTGACATAGATAGCATACATTTAAATACATTTGCAAACCTGAAAGGTGAGAATCTGTTCACTGTCTTTTGTATATTTAATAGGAGAGCAAGTTGAAAACTGGGCTCAATTGGGAGTGCAAACTGCGTGTTATACCATGTGTGCATAGTTTACATGAGCAAATGTAAAAAAGAAACCAACAATTTTTAACTACTTAGAAAACTGAGCCAATCACTGGTTCCAATAGTTTCATTTCTCGGAATAATAATCAGTGACTCTCCACAACTAATGCTGCACACACATAGCAGCAAATGAAACAAAATATTTCATGTGATTATAAAAATACTCATCATCATTAGTCGGCTGCAGGCTTTCTCCAATTAGAAATACTACTACCTGTATATATAATATATATAGTTAGTTAGCGCCTCCACTGATGCTTTGCATCAAAGTGTTCTTATAGTACTGGATGGACCGGAGCAATGTATATTATATTACAAAATGATTGAAATTCACTGCCATGAGTCAAGAAAGAGAAGATTTATTTATTTTCAATACCAGTAGGCCATTAGCGGAACGTTGTCCTTTTTAAGGACTCTTCTTGTTTTCAAATGGAATTGACTAGGATTTATATTGAAACCCATTTACTCTTATCTATATCGTCTACAACTGAATTGAGCATTTCTAATGGAAGTTTAAGTTACCCAATTATTTATTCTATTTCAATTCCATACTCTTCGAATCCCAGCAAACACAAAAAAGTTCTACATCATTCGCAAAAGGTTATATAAATGGTATATTAAGAGTATAAAACGTTTTCATAACCTTAAAAAACATTTTTTGATAATCTACTGCTCAGCAAACAAAAATGTTTTACAGAAAACGTTTAAATGTCGGGTTATAAAAACGTTTTAATAACATTCCAAAAACATTCTTGAAAACTTGATAAAAAAACATTCTAAACAGAATGTTATTTTGGGGTTGAAAAAATATTTTGCGAAAAATGTCTGCCCAAAATATTTTCAATAACGTTTAAAAAACGTTTTCATGACCTTTATATAACCCGACAAAAATGTTTTGAAAAAACATTTTAAGAACATTTCTGTGTTTGCTGGGTTCAAATATTTTAACATAATGTTATTTAAGTATTGACACAATATTTGGCAAAATTTTTGCAAAAATAGTTTACAATATCATTTTTTGAAAACATTTAAAAATATTGTTGTAGTGTGTTTTCATACAAAACGTTTTATAACGTTATCATGACCTTTATATAACCCGACATTTTAATGTTATTAAAACGTTTTTACCTAAACCAAAAGCCAAAATATAACTTATTTAAAACGTTTTTAAAACGTTTTTGTGTTTGCTGGGATACTTAAGCCAAATCTTCCAAAGGGGGTAATGTGGACTTCAAATGGCATGGCCCAATGGACAGCCGACTTGACTGAATCCAGTGGTGACAACATGAGGCCAGTTTGTAAAACATAGCCAATTAAATCGCCACATAAGTGGTGCTCTTTCTACTTCGCCTGAATTTTATGATTAACCAAACAAACTGTACAATAAGCTAGAATGGTCTCCATATATTATGTGAGTTCGTGAAATGTCGTGGGTAGGCGGGTTTGTCCCTTCGTATTAGTGAAAGTGGGCTTGCTTCTGTTCTGTATAATATTTTCGATTACTGTTTTTCCAGATTTTTCGACACGACACCAATCGGTAGGATACTAAACAGATTTTCAAGTGACACCCAGGTTATTGATACAGTAAGCATACTTACATAGACATAGTCCCAATATTTTGATAAGGAGGGATGGTCCATACAATCGTACCCAGAAAGGTGTAGCCTGTACAAGCTGTATCAAAACGATTGGTACCCTTCAGTTTTCATTGATATATTGGATTAGTGTCACACAACAAAATTCAACTAGATCCAAATAGTTGGTAGGTTAATTTTATGACAAATCATAAACTATACATTCTGGACATTTTGAGAATATCCAATGTTGCATTTGGAAGAGGGGGCTTTATAATAAACATCTAAATTGATGGGTACCAATCACTTTGAAACAGCATGTATATGTGTTTCTGACCAAATTCACCTAATATGTTTGAGCACTTCAAGCGAACTTCACGCGCGCATAAATGTATTCTGTCGCCAAAAGGGGCTGGATTCTCTTTACTTCAAGAAAAAATGTCAACCCTATCCCCCATGTCAAAATGGAAATCTATTCCACTGCCTACTAATTCTGTTCAATTGAATGTTACCATGTCTAGTTGACAAGAAAAAGTATCACTAGCATGATATGTTCAAATTTAGCTAAGTCTTGTATCCTGAAAATATAGTTATTAACGTGGATGTGTAATGTACATTATAACACCAGTCCGACGACCAATGGCTGGTAACTTTGAGGTCGGCCTGGTTAAATTCAAAATATTACGAGAAAAATTTTATTGTGACTACAACTTTGGCCAATATTAAAATGACACTTGAATAGTCACAATTATAAGACCCTCTAGTTTTGGTGTAAAAAATAAAAAAAATTATGAAGACTCAGTATGTTCATGATCCCTATTGTGAACAAATGATCGCCCCTTTAAACCAAAGTGTAAATATTTTCTATCATTTACCGTACACTATATATTTATTCCTTACAGAAATTAATTCTTACACTCGGGTCGCTAGTTCACTACTTTTGTACATTCGTTTTTGCAATCATCGTCAATGCCATCATAACGCCAATATTTATCGCAGAATTCATCCCTATTACTGCCATTTATGTCGTCTTAGCTGTGTACTTTATTCGAAGTTCAAGGTTTGTATTATCATTTGAGACGGAAACTCAAGATAAAAACTCAGTTTAATGTATTTAAGGCTTCTTATTAGATTATTGCAAATCAGTCAATATTCTGATAACATCATAGTCATATTCTATGTTACAATAAAAAACGAACTTAAAAAAGAAAGAAACACAAACACAAACACAAACAACACCAGCAAGTTGCCAACATCCCTATGCTATCTTATCATGATAAAGCAAATGTCCAGAAGCACTGCCATCTAATACCGCAGGCTAATATAATTTCTATTGCTATTATATATCGTGATGATACAATGTACTAACCCGGGGGTGGAGGTGACGCGTATGTAGGGCTGTTAAGACCCCTTTTCAGCATCGCTGTCACCCAAAGACCCCATATTTTTTACGAACACGTGCTCGCTCCGCGCTCTGTCACCCGAAGACCCCTATTTTTCCATTTGATCTGTCACCCAAAGACCCTTACAAGTTCAATTTGAACAGCAACTTTCATTTATCACTGATTTTGTTACTTATTTTGAAAAAATAAAGAAATTTAGAACTAGAAAATCAATTTTCGAGGTTTTTGTGGCGCTGTTTTGGTTCTCACCCAAAGATTCCATTTAAAAAAAGGTCATGTTCTCACCCGATGACCCCATATTTTTTACATTTTGCTCTCACCGAATGCCAAAAATCAGGCTCTCACCCAATGACCCCATATTTTTTACATGTTGCTCTCACCGAATGCCCCTTAGTGCGAAAGCGCCAGCCCTACACCTATATCCATTTCAAATTGAAGTGCCCCCCCCCCGGGTGTACTAACGACACAAAAAATATTTGACAAAGAATCGCACTTTTTTCCGAAGCTTCGTGCGGATAGAGAATCGCATTCGGCACACCAGTGCTCTTGAAACATCGGTAGTTGCATGCTTGTTTTTCTGTCTATATGCTTAATTGGTAAAAATGTTGGACATCCCTGCATACGGTACACCATCAGTCTATAATATCGAATTGATTAATTCGAATTTAACAATTCATCAAGTGGCCATGGGCAGCGCCATTAGACATGTTACCATACTACCAAGTGACAGGTGATAGACCGTACACACACAAAAGAATGGGCACAGTTTGATAACTTTCTAGCTAGTCTATCAGGGGTTTCTGGCCATTTAATATGTTATGAAAGACTTAATTAAACAAATATTTACCGACGGCAAAAAATCCATCGACGGAAAGTCTTGCTATGCTCTTACAAACTTGGTAAAAATCAAACATTTTGGTAAAAAAATTGGTCACGCCAGCTGTCCCAATCAAAAGTACAGGACGACCAACCACAACGTGTGGTCACCTTTCCAGACATCCTATCTACAAACAGTAATTTTAAATGCTACCAGTGTTAAAATCAATGAATTGTTTAAAACGAATTAATAAATTCGGTATTATAGACTGACCATGGCCGACGTTTGCGAGTTTTGGTAATTGATAATACATAATCACGATTCGCGATGTACTAAGATGAATTTTGTTCTTTAACTTAGAGAACTTCAAAGATTAGACAGTGTCACGAGATCACCAGTATTTGCCCATTTCTCTGAGACTCTAGGCGGACTAACAACATTACGAGCCTACAGGTAACTCATATTTATACTTCATATATGACGTTCGATATTAGATGCAATAAGTATTTGTTATTCAATATGTTTTAAGTAATTTTTATCTTTTAACGCACAATTTTAAAATGTGGTTTCTGGTGGCAGTCAAAGTACGTTTGCTGTTGGTATTGCAATATATCCGCAGAATATTTTCGTATTCAATGCTTTGTTCTCATTTATACTGTACTTAATTGACGCTCTCGTTTTCCATTTCCGTACATTCACTCAGAACGCTACTGACTACCATCTATTGCTATGCATAGTCGGTGCTGGAAGTCGATTGATACATTTCTGAGATACAACTTTTAACCTCTTACCTTTTAGTAATGTCAGATAAAACCATAATGCTTTGCTTTACCTTTTAAAAAAATCCTGGTGATAAAACAAACAATATGGGTTTGTTGAAAATTTGTGATTTTTATAATGTTTAAAATATTGTCTGACCGGAATAGACATTTTCAAGGGCATGCCTACTCACAACATTGTCAATAATATTTTTAAAGGCCGATATATCAATATCTCGGCCATATACTGCGTCTTGAAGATGGCAAGCCTGTGAAAGAATATGGGCTTTATATTCCACCACATGGGAAGAGGAAACCGGGACGGCCGCGCACACTGTACTTACAGTATGTCCAGCACCTCCTGGGAGATACTGAAGGGATGCTGCAGCCAAACAAAATTGTTTCGCTTGCCCAAGATCGCATTAGTTGGAGAAAGCTTGTAGTCGCCGCAGCCGACTGATGATGATGATCTCAATTTCCAATTTTATAATACCATAACTTACGAATCTTCGCTTAGGAATGTCCGATTTCATTGGGGAAAACTGCGTTGTGGAGCAAAATATCTCGATAATTAAGATATGTAAAACACTCAAAATTGATAACCTGCTCAAAAGTGTCTCTTTTTGATATACCACGTTACATATATAATAGCCCCCGATGATGTGCGTTAGAGAGTTGGACAAAATCCTTCATTAGCGAACTATATTACTTTGAAAGGGCTAAAAAGTTCATGGGCCAAGTTGAAACATGTTAAAATCAAAAGTTTAACACCAGGATTTGAAAAACATAGAGTATAAAGCATTATGGTTTTTGTCTGACATTTACTAAAAATGAAGATTATTACTTTTAATTTGGCTGAGAAAATTAACTTTAACGTCAAAAGGTGTACCTCAAAATTGTGCTCATTTCATCACCGAATTAAATTACTGGGTGGGGCTTGTATAACAATAGCTAGTGAGTGACTGACGTGTTGAGTGCATTATGGTCATTTATACTTCAAGGGAACAGAAGAAGTTTTTTGACACCTTGCTCAAGAAAATTGATACAAACAACACAGCTTTCCTGTATCTACAAGCTGCCTACGGATGGCTAGGACTACAAATGGTAAACATTAAAATATGCCACTTTTTTGTAAATGTCATTGAAAATACATTTGTAATATAATAATACTTTGATTTTTATTCCACCGAATCGACCCGTTCCTCAAAAATGCTTTACCAAATTACAAAAAAAAATTATTAACGTGTAACATTTGTATCAAATGTTTTGATTAATTTTCAGAGTATATGCGGTGGGTTTGTCGTACTTGTCGTTGGCTTAACAACTATACTCCAAGCAACAACTTTTGGAAGTCTGGATTCCAGTTCCGTTGGATTAGCTCTTAGTTGCGTGCTCATGGTATGTCTGTACTCGCTTTACAATGTCAAAAGCTTTAAGCTTTCAGGAAATAAACTCAATTATAGTGGAATTACTACTATATCCAAATATCTCCATGAACATCAAAGGAACGTATGAGGAAAGCACCATGTTCATTACAAAGATGAACGGCTATAACATTGTATTTGCAGTGTTCTCCATGCATCACAATATTTATTTGAAATATATATCTACCAAAAAACGTTCCAAAACGTAAAAAGGGGCCAAAGTTTAAAAAAATCTTTTCTGTGTGGCTTTTCACCCTTTTTAAAACTTGGACTATATAAAAATATCTATGAGTTCTTAAGAAGAACGGGTCATTAATGTTATTTTCATATGCAATAATAATTTGCACTTATAGTTTTAAGACTTTTCGAAAGCGGTTCAATATGCACTAGGCTATGTATTATCAAAAACATTTGAAGGTTTATGTTTTATTACATTGCGTGTTCATAAAGATAGCAAATCAAAAACATTTGAAGGTTTATGTTTTATTACATTGCGTGTTCATAAAGATAGCAAATCGAATGTCAACCTACTGCATAATTATAGGCCCTACATCTGTATAAGGCGCAGAATCCCACATGACGATGAAGAATTTAACAAAGTCAGTCTTTGTTACAGGGATTCGTACACATGGTATAGGGTCTTTCGATCAACGTATTAAACGTTCTTGCTCAAGTGAGGATAATTTGTAAACCAACAACTCGCATAGTTCATTTCAAGTCCTTTGTTCATACACAGTTTGGTCTGCTTGATTGATGTTGCCATTTTTGATGACTTCTGACTTTTGGTAATAAGCCAAAAATGAATCAATAAAATCGTGTATGAAATATTTATAGGCGCCATCGTTAGTCACGGCTGTGTCTTTTTTCTTACAGGTTCTTTCTTTACACAGCCGTGACGTTAGTCACGGCTGTGGCTGTGTCTTTTTTCTTACAGGTTCTTTCTTTCTTTCTTTACACGGCTGTGTCTTTATTCTTACAGGTTCTTTCTTTTTTTCTTCTTTCTCCTTTCTGTCAACCATTACATTTGCTCTAGCACTCACATGCTTACATTGATTTTGACCTAACTTGGTCACAATGATCATTGACCGTGCCCCTACACGTCACATGAAACTTGTGGGGTCAAAGGTCACGCAGGGGTCATAGGGGTCAAAAACGTGATTTCAACTAAAAATGCATCTTCTCCTACAGATTACGTACGACAGTGACACCACTTGCACACATGCATTGTTATTAACCAGTGTCTATAATTATGGTGTACACAGATTTGGGGTCAAAGGTCATTAAGGGGTCACTTCCGGTATAAAACGAAAAACCTTCACAAATTTTTATTAGCTAAGTAAAACATAGCGCAGTAACGGTATGTTCACATATGATCTGCAGTTACCCAATGTATATGTGGTATTTTTTTTTTTTTGTGTCAAAGCTCATTAAGGAGTCACTTCCGGTATATAAAGAAATACCTTTAAAATGCATCTTCTTCCACAAATTATGTGGGACAGAGATGCCACTTGCACACATGCATTGTTATTACCCAGTGTCTATGGGGTGTACACAGATTTGGGGTCAAAGGTCATTAAGGGGCCACTTCCGGTATAAATTGAAATATCTTTAAAAACATTTATTAGCTAAGAAAAACATAGGAGAGTAATGGTATGTTCACACATGAATTGTGTTTAACCAATGTATATATGATATTTTTTTATTTGGAGTCAAAGGTCATTAAGGGGTCATTTCCGGTATAAAACGAAATACCTTTAAAATGCATCTTCTCCCACAAATTACTCAGGACAGTGATGCCACTTACACACATGCATTGTTATTACCCAGTGTTTATGGGGTGTACACAGATTTGGGGTCAAAGGTCATTAAGGGGCCACTTCCGGTCTGAGACGAAAAACTTTCAAAATGCCCCTTCTGCCACAAATAACATGGCAAAATAATGCCACGTGCACGCATACATTGACATTAGCCAGTGCCTATGGGGTTTTCATATATTTTGGGGTCAAAGGTCATTAAGAGGTCACAACACGGCTGTGTTCGTGGTCTTAGACCACAGCTAAGTCTAGTTCTTTCTTTCTTTCTTCTTTCTTTCTTCTGTCAACCATTACATTTGCTCTAGCACTCACATGCTTACATCGATTTTGACCTAACTTCGTCACAATGATCATTGACCTTGCCCCTACATGTCACATGACACTCGTGGGGTCAAAGGTCATGCTGGGGTCACAGGGGTTAAAAACGTGATTTCAACTCAAAATGCACCTTCTCCTACAAATTACATAGGACAGTGACGCAACTTGCACACATGCATTGTAATTACCCAGTATCTATAAGGTGTACACATATTTGGGGTCAAAGGTCATTAAGGGGTCACTTCCGGCATAAAACGGAATACCTTCAATTTTTTTTATTAGCTCAGGAAAACATAGGACAGTAACGGTATGTTCACATTTGAATTGCAGTTACCCAATGTACATGTGGTATTTTTTTATTTGGGGTCAAAAGGTCATTAAGGGGTCACTTCCGGTTTAAAACAAAATACCTTTAAAATGCATCTTCTCCCACAAATTACGTAGGACAATGACACCACTTGCACACATGCATTGTTATTAATCAGTGTCAATGTGGTGTACACATATTTTGGGTCAAAGGTCATTAAGGGGTCACTTCCGGTATAAATCGAAATATCTTCAAAAAATTGTATAAACTAAGAAAAACATAGGAGAGTGATGATATGTTCACATATGAATTGTGTTTACCCAATGTATATATGGTATTTTTTTATTTGGGGTCAAAGGTCATTAAGGGGTCATTTCTGGTATGAAACGAAATACCTTTAAAATGCATCTTCTCCCACAAATTACGTAGGACAGTGATGCCACTTACACACATGCATTGTTATTACCCAGTGTCTATGGTGTGTACACAGATTTGAGGTCAAAGGTCATTAAGGTGTCACTTCCGGTATAAAACGAACTAACTTCAAAAAACTTTATCAGCCAAGAAAAATATAGCACAGAGACGGTACATTCACTCATGAATTGATGTTACTCAGTGTATACGTGGTATTTTTTATTTGGGGTCACTTCCGGTCTGAGACAAAAAAGCCTTCAAAATGCCCTTCTGCCATAAATAACATGGCAAAGTGATGCCACTTGCACACATACGTTGACATTAGCATGTTAGCATGTTTATGGGATTTTCATATATTTTGGGGTCAAGTGTCATTAAGGGGTCACAAAACGGCTGTGTTCGTGGTCTTAGACCACAGCTAAGTCTAGTTATTTCTTCTTCTTCTTCTTCTTCTTTCTTCTGTCAACCATTACATTTGCTCTAGCACTCACATGCTTACATCGATTTTGACCTAACTTGGTCACAATGATCATTGACCGTGCCCCTACATGTCACATGAAACGTGTGGGGTCAACGGTCATGCAGGGGTCAAAAACGTGATTTCAACTAAAAATGCATCTCCTCCCACAACTTACGTTGGACAGTGACCCCACTTGCACACATGCATTGTTATTACCCAGTGTCTATGTGGTGTACACAGATTTGGGGTCAAAGGTCATTTGGGGTCACTTCCGGTATAAAACGAAAACCTTCAAAAATTTTATTAGCTAAGTAAAACATAGCACAGTAACGGTATGTTCACATATGATCTGCAGTCACCCAATGTATATGTGGTATTTTTTTTTTATTTGGGGTCAAAGCTCATTAAGGGGTCACTTCCGGTATAAACAGAAATACCTTTAAAATACATCTTCTTCCACAAATTATGTGGGACAGAGACGCCACTTGCACACATGCATTGTTATTACCCAGTGTCTATGGGGTGTACACAGATTTGGTGTCAAAGGTCATTAAGGGGTCACCTCCGGTATAAAACGAAATACCTTCAAAAAATTTTATTATCTAAGTAAAACAAGGGACAGTAACGGTATGTTCACACATGATCTGCAGTCACCCAATGTATATGTGGTATTTTTTTATTTGGGGTCAAATCTCATTAAGAGGTCACTTCCGGTATAAAACGAAATACCTTTAAAATGCATCTTCTTCCACAGCTTCTGTAGGACAGTGACGCCACTTGCACGCATGCATTGTTATTACCCAGTGTCTATGGGGTGTACACAGATTTGGGGTCAAAGGTCATTAAGGGTCACTTCCGGTATAAAACGAAAAACCTTCAATTTTTTTTATTTACTAAGAAAAACATAGGACAGTAACGGTATGTTCACACATGAATTGTGGTTACCCAATTCATATGTGGTATCATCTTTTTATTTGGGGTCATTTCCGGTCTGAGACGAAAAACCTTCAAAATGCCCCTTCTGCCACAAGTAACATAACAGAGTGATGCCACGTGCACACGTGCATTGAGATTAACCAATGTCTGTGGAGTGTTCTGAGATTTTGGAGTCAAAGGTCATTAAGGGGTCACACCACGGCTGTGTTCGTGGTCTTAGACCACAGCTTAGTCTAGTTATTTTTGTAAACGCAAAAACTCGACCGAGTTTTTTTAATATTGTTGTCAGTATCACTAAAGCCTAATACATTACCAATGAAAGGGAATTATCACAATGTTTTGATAACAAAACTTAAAACTAAATCTCCCTATCTTTAGCGAAATATTACAATCCATTTTAGATATAGCAGCTCATCAATTTACATCCCTTCATTCGTTAATCCGAATATATGGTCGAATCCAACCAAAAGTGTCCACGGGCCAAAAATAAAAGTCCGAAATAAAAATGTCTCCACAATTTTTTCCTTTTGCCCATTGATTGATGACATATTGGCCTTATAGGAACCAAAAGTGCCATTACTAATCTTGAAAAATAAATCCAGGACGTGTGATAGTAAATGTGATGTCAAAACCCAATGTTACCTACGAATACCACTAGGATGCTTTCACTATCGCAATACTAATCAACCTAAAACAAATGGAATATTCCCATTAACGCTTTTTTCGTGTAATGTAGACCACGGGGTGTCAGGTAAATGCTAGCTCAACCAGAAAATATTTGTTTTTATTTTTATAACGCGATCATTATGATCTTAGTCAATTTATGCTAGTTTATTTTTGAAAATGAAGTTTAGGTAAGTTTCTGTATTTTATTTATCAAATGAGTATGAATCAATTTACACATTGTATAAGAACGAGTAGGATATATGTTTTCAAGAATATTAGGAATTATACGCATACACCTAACGCTCTATACAATGAAAAGGTGAAGAAACCCGGGTATTCGTAGGTAACATGAGCGATTTAACAATATCTATATTGAGTTTAGAGGTTTAAATTTTGCTATTATGGTAATGAATTAATAAAATGGTAGTTTTTAGATGTCTTTCAGATGGTACGTCCAAATGAATAAATGCTATTACCTTAGATCAAAAAATTTTGATGCTTTTAGCAAGATTTTGACCACTTCATTTTGATATACAAGTAGTTAATCAGCCATTTTACATAATAAATAATTGTTGAATGAATCCGTATATGGGTAATAATAGCGTCCTGGGGTACCGCTTAAAGTTTTTGACAATTAATTTCCATTGGTAGGGACACTTCATTACACATGTCATGTATTATGTTGTATTCGTAAGTAACATTTCGGTATTTGTAGGTAAGAATTAGACTTTTGGTTGATATCGCAATCAAAACTTCATTTTATAAAGCAATTTGAATGTATTATTTTCTTTATGTGCGTTTATTGATACTTTAGACCCTATCATGTATTAATAATGTCGGTTCACAGCGGTTGAAAGAGGATTGAAGTAAGAAACAAAGGCACTAAAGTGACTTTAATTTGCTTAATTGCACACAAATTGCTTAAAACCGTTATTGCAGACTTGTGAAGTCCATCTTGGAGTCAGTTACGTCTTGTGGCCTTTCGTTTGAGGGCAACTACAATTAGCTTTATACCAGGGTCCATCACTGTGTTGTCTAGATCATGAGACAATGAGAACAGTCGTTTTTTCATGGTATTCGTAGGTAACCTTAGCGAAAACGTCAAAAGTTACCTTCGAATAAATCAATTTGGACACAAATTACTCAGAAACCAGAAGGTCGGTAAACATTTAAAATGAAGCACACATGACAGTTGACAAATCCAAGTATTTATCCCTTCTAATCTTCTTCGAATCTGATTTTTCTTTCAAATGAGCAGACCGTCGTCTATTTCAGTACATATTTTTCAACAATTAAGCCGTATTCAGTTTTGTATGGTGGGCATGTATGTGAATTCGCAACTTTTATTGACATATGAGTTGATAGCAAACATACAGGCCTTCGTTATGTACCAATATGGGCATTGGCATGAATGGCGGTGTTTCACAATACTGTCATGATGTCAAATTGTATTCGTAGGTAACATTCGGTTACCGAAATTTACCTACGAATACTTGCTTTTATTGTTGACATCTCAGAAATATTTAAACGCAGGCTATTGAAACTTGGTAGAAATAAAGAGTGTATTACCCTGCACCTATTGCTTAACTATTGTTTACTATTCTCTCAGTTTGTGGAAATGACACAGCTTTTAACATGTATTCGGAGGTAATGCATATTTTTTACCAAACCTACCTTTGTGCCATTTAGAATTTCTGGCAGCTAAACAAAATAATAAAGATGTCCGAATGCAATGCATTTCAGTATTGGACATATCAAAGCTTGTATAAATTGCGCATTTATTAGTGATTTCCATTTTTAAAGATATATCTACTGCTATGAAAAATTGTATTCGTAGGTAATGTAAAAAATACCACTCAAAAAATTATCACAAAAATTCATAATTATGTACAAATATGTGAAAAATTGAACAGGCAATCTTTGAATACACACCTTTCAGGAAATCAATTTAGATTCAATCCAATGACTTCTTTTCATAACTGATTTAGATGTTTTTAAAAATACTCTAAGAAATATTTTGAAAAATGGGTAAAAATAGCATGTTTTAGGGTCTCTGTGTCTACGTTTTTCACAGAAGGGGGTATTATTATATATGGCGCGAAGCGTATGATCAAGGCGAATAAACACAATACAAAAACGAATGCCAATTGATTAACACTTTTAAGTTATGGCCCTGAACGTGCCGTGTACACTTTTGGTTGGATTCGACCATATGCTAAACGAATCATTGTTAAAGACGACTCAACCAGGAATAATAGACAAAGGGATAGGCATCCTAGACTGCTGCCCTCTGTTGAAATATGTATCCTAGGTCTAGACAATAGGCGGATTAGCGGCCATTTTGTCTTCGACGTGATTTTATTCACGTGTCCTTATACTTTAGTACACAAATATACAAGTTAACAGGTTTACAATATTAAAATTATATTTTGAATATACAACATATTCTGTAGTAAATCGATCAAATGACGGTGATTGTTCAGGTATTATATGCTTGTAAAAATTAAACTGTCTGACCAGCTAGTATTCTCCTCCGCCGTCAGTGTGATTCCAGACACTCCACGTACCGTGTTGCGAAGGTGGAGGAGACTAAAAGCTGTATTGACGAACACGTATGCGTTAAACAATATGTAGTCTAAGTAGAACAATAGCGTGACGTAGTTTCCGGCATTGTTCCTATGCACTTTCACCCTCCTGACTCAACATCCTTTCTGAGGGGGACAGCTCGCAGAGGTCGCCGCGGTACGACCACCGAAGCCGCGAAGCAAGCGGCTGAGCACGAGTTGTCTTTGCCATTGTGCAGTGTTTTCGTATCGCAACTAAGTCACGTTACCTATCAAAGTCGGGAAACCAATTTAATTTTACCATGCTATACTCCTACACATGTTGGTAACTCGCGGGTGTTAATCAGTTTTCCATTCTGTAACACAGACTAATGCCCTCAGACCTGGTATGAAGGTAGTGTTTAAGAAACATATTGCTCATGTTGTGTGTCGCATCTTCCAAGATTATCTAGCTTGTTTTGTAATGATTGCTAAAGCGGGTATTTATAGCTTCATTACACAGCCATGAAACTCGCGGGGTCAAAGGTCACCCAGGGGTCACAGGGGTCAAAAACGTGATTTCAACTAAAAATGCATCTTCTCCCACAACTTACGTAGGACAGCGACCCCACTTGCACACATGCATTGTTATTACCCAATGTCTATGTGGTGTACACAGATTTGTGGTCAAAGGTCATTAAGGGGTCACTTCCGGTATAAAACGAAAAACCTTAATTTTTTTTTATTAGCTAAGTAAAACATAGCACAGTAACGGTTTGTTCACATATGATCAGCAGTCACCCAATGTATATGTGGTATTTTTTGTATTTGGGGTCAAAGGTCATTAAGGGGTCACTTCCGGTATAAAAAGAAATACCTTTAAATGCATCTTCTTCCACAAATTATGTGGGACAGAGACGCCACTTGCACACATGCATTGTTATTACCCAGTGTCTATGGGGTGTACACAGATTCGGGGTCAAAGGTCATTAAGGGGTCACTTCCGGTATAAAACGAAATACCTTCAAAAAATTTTATTAGCTCAGTAAAACATGGGACAGTAACGGTATGTTCACACATGATCTGCAGTCACCCAATGTATATGTGGTATTTTTTCATTTGGGGTCAAATCTCATTAAGGGGTCACTTCCGGTATAAAACGAAATACCTTTAAAATGCATCTTCTTCCACAGATTCTGTAGGACAGTGACGCCACTTGCACACATGCATTGTTATTACCCAGTGTCTATGGGGTGTACACAGATTTGGGGTCAAAGGTCATTAAGGGGTCACTTCCGGTATAAAACGAAATACCTTCAAAAAATTTTATTAGCTAAGTAAAACATGGGACAGTAACGGTATGTTCACACATGATCTGCAGGAACCAAATGTATATGTGGTATTTTTTATTTGGGGTCAAATCTCATTAAGGGGTCACTTCCGGTATAAAACGAAATACCTTTAAAATGCATCTTCTTCCACAGATTCAGTAGGACAGTGACGCCACTTGCACACATGCATTGTTATTACCCAGTGTCTATGGGGTGTACACAGATTTGGGGTCAAAGGTCATTAAGGGGTCACTTCCGGTATAAAACGAAAAACTTCAAAAAATTTTAATTGCTAAGAAAAACATAGGACAGTTACGGTATGTTCACACATGAATTGTGGTTACCCAGTTTATATGTAGTATTATTTTATTTTGGGTCAAAGGTCATTATAAGGGTCACTTCCGGAATAAAACGAAATACCTTTAAAATGCTTCTTCTTCCACAAATTACGTAGGACAGTGACGCCACTTGCACGCATGCATTGTTATAACACAGTGTCTATATGGTGTACACACATTTCTGGTAAAAGGTCAGTAAGGGGTCACTTCAGGTATAAAACGATATACCTTCAAAATACCCCTTCTGCCACAAAAAGCATAGCAAAGTGATGCCACGTGCATTGACATTAGCCAATGTCTATCTGGTTTTCATATATTTTGGGGTCAAAGGTGATTAAGGGGTCACAACACGGCTGTGTTCGTGGTCTTAGACCACAGCTAAGTCTAGTATCATTTTTATTTCAAAAATCGGCCATCACAAAATTATAATTGACTTGGTACTTTGTGTTACACTTTAAGGGAGTGTTCATTAATACTTTGGTGGGGGGCTGGTCTTCCTCAATTTTTTTGCTCGAAAACTTTTTTGATCCCCCCCCCCCCTTGATGGACCTCAAAACTTTTTTGACCCCCCTCTTTTGACAGATAAAACTTTTTGACCCCCCCCCCATATCGTATAACAAACATTATACTTAATAGTGTTGTTTCCAGTGAATTGTGCATGAAATACAAGCACAAGGAAATTTTCATTTTATACTTAATTTAGATTTGTCCCAAATCAGGGTGTTTATCCCCGTGTTTATCTGATTTTACAGGGATACGGTAAGTGAAATAGAGGATTTATTTGGAGGTTCATAGGCATAGTAGCATAATTTGGATCCGTAGCTATTATGATAGTACAAAATATTGTTTAAATTGGAACCAATTTATGCACAAAGCTAAAATGGTCAAATATGAGATTAATTTGGTCACACAAATGTACACAGCTAACACAGGTATCAGTTTTGGCCCCCTAAGACCGTGGCACCTGGGCCTGTGCCCAATCTACCCTTGTGGTATCTACCCATGGGCCTATGTGTACAAAATAATTTCGCAATGAGAAGTAGCAAACTGAAGTGTGCAGTTTACGTGCAAAGAAATCCAATTTATTTGCAATATTTTCTTGATTTAGTTGTATTTTTATCAGATTGGTAGATAATCATGTTTGTAGCCTACTGAAAGTGTAGAGATATAAAATTCTATGATAAGAGTGCCATTATTTCTTAATGTTATATCAATTAATAGATATGTGTACACTAAGTGCCATCATTTTTCAAACAAAACCACTGAAAACCCCAACTTGTCCATGTTAAAAGTGATATAGAGGGTCTCAATTAAATTAAAAATGTTGGGTTTTAAAGCGTAAAACGTTTTTGGCCCCCCTTTCCTACCGCCTAAAACTTTTTGGTCCCCCCTCTTTTAAGGTCCAAAACTTTTTTGGCCCCCCCCCCTTTTTACCAGCCCCCCCACCAGAGTATTTCTGAACTCCACGAGGATTGTTCAAATGTTTCTAAACATCTATTCCTTTTTACAGTTATCATCAAAATTATTCAACTTAGTGCGAGATGCTGCAGACACAGAGATGCAGATGAATGCAGTTGAACGTGTACAATACTATGCAGAAGTGCCTACAGAAAATTATGGAGGTTGGTTTGACATTTTTGTCTTTAAGGATATCAATAACATTCTTGTTTGCAGGTATAACCAAACAACGGATATTAAAATTTGTCATGCAGTTTGATGCTGACACTGGAGTGCAGAGGAATCCAGTTGTAAATTACAGAATATGGAGAGGCTGATTTACTTCCGGTGTACATTATTCATCACAATCTGTTTGAACCACTTTGGCAGCATTTTTATCGCACTGCGTATATCACTGAAACCAACCAGTGTGCAAGATAAATGTTCTCAAAGCTTTTATTAACAGAAAGCTGGTTGATTTCTTATGTTGGATATCTTATGCCGCGATATCTTATGCCGCGATTGATACGCATGAAATCATGCTCCGCCGTGTTGGTGCCAATGTTTTAGAATGCATCCTATTTCACTGAACTGTCACGCATGTTTGTTTTTGTTTTATTTGCGAGACAGCAGATTCACAAACTGCCAATCTTAATAATGGTCTTTCGCATTATGCACTGATGTCCTATTTTATTCTGCGTGAGCACGACATGAAATACAACATGTACGCGATGCCCGGGACGCGATGACATTATACTCTGTCATACCCAAAGATCCCATTGGATGCGGAGGCTCCACATTGTGGAACGTGGTTCGTTCAAATTATCTGTTTGTGTGAAAGATATACAGCGATGGATGGATTGGTGGCCAACGAATTTATATTGAATGAGAAGCTTCCAAATTGCATGATAATGGGAAACATAATATTATTTTCTGTAACATCCATACGAAATATCGAGGCATGCTTTTCAGGACTTTCAATGGATGACTATGTAACCTAACTGATTAAAAATATCAAGTTCCATCTTCGCAATATTGGTAAAAACGTCCTTATCATGCTTGTATTAATGAAGATACCGTGCAGTTATTAGATCTCTTGTATGAAAACTAGATTATTGTATTTACTTTCTAAATGAAATAACATACAGACACGTTCAACGCCTTTAGAACCTTCAGAATAAGGCAGACTTATCTTTAAGAACTGTCAGCATGGCAACACAAGACTTACTACCAAAATTAGACTGGATGCCTGTTCCTCAACGCAAATATAGACATTAAAATGTGCCTAGATTCTTTGCCCAGAGAATTTAAGTTCAGCTATTTGGATATTCACAATCTATTAGCACTGTAAGGTTTCCGTCATGGACGGATGAAATGAACTTATTCTGATATTCGTATGTTTGCAGTTTTGTGGCACTATACAAAAGTGTAATTATGTATGTACGGGAGGGTTGTATCAAAAACACGGTGGTGGTGTGTACAATGTATATCAAAATGGTTGGTACCCATCAATATCCACTGAGCATGACCAAGACACCCACATTAAAATGCAGTTTAACATCCACCTTATATGTAGATTTATGTTTAAAAAGGTCATAAACCTGTAATTTGTAGACATTTCAAGCGGATCTAAAGTGAATTTGGAATCAGCAGGTGCTTCATTTGAAAACAAAGCTGATGGGTACCAATCATTTTAATACACCCTGTGTGTGCAATTTAGGGTGCGTTTAAGGGGTATTCTTGTGTATTTAATATACTCTTTCGTTATTGTAAAAATCTTCTTTTTAAATTTAAAAACATCATCATGGAATTCGTATCGGTACTATTTTTAAATAGTAACTTAAAGGTTATTTTGCTTGTTTGTTTGTTTGTTTGTTTGTAGGTAAGGAACCTCCATTTAATTGGCCTAGTCGTGGTGCAATCCAAATCGAACACGTATCAGTGCGTTATGATGAATCTCTGCCACCAGTGCTACAAGATGTAACTGTATCTGTACAACCTGGAGAAAAGGTTGGTATATAGATAACTCGTGGAGAAATTGTTATGTCAAAGACAAAAACTGGTTTCATTCAGACTATTTAGTAAACATGGTAAAGGAATACCACTAATATTTTATAAATTGATCGACTGTCAAAGTGTTTAATTTTTGACTGAATAGCTTTGATTAATAATCAACTACATATATTAGGCATCCAGGATTTTTTTTGCGGCTGGAGGGGTCGGGTTGGGGGGCAAAGTGAATTTCGCAACAAGTGAAAAGGTTCGTATTTTGGGGGTTTTACTGGGGAGGGAAAGAGTTCTGAATTTGCACCCATGCAGGATCTCCCCTCCGCTTTCCTCTTTTCACCACTCCGTTTCCCCTGGCTTTTAAAATGGAAATTCGAGAACATTATAATAATAAAAGACTTTTATGATATCAGAAGGACATTCTTCGTATTCAGAATGCAATTCGATATATCTGATGTCCTCTCATGTCCCACAAAAAATACCTTACAAACGTTCCAATGCGAGCACTTAATGCGACGAGTCCCCGCAAGATTTATATTGAACAAATAGCAAATATTCCATTGCCGAGAAGGGAAGTTTTAAAATTGAATAGGCCTACGTGGGCTGTTCCCATTATCGGTAAAGTAAGATTAATTTTGATTAAAACACCTTTATAAGCTGTTAATTCCGGCGTGGAACTGAGTATTTCAGTTGTCAACATAAGCTCAGGATGAATTAAGGTTACCCAAAACAACGGGGAGGGAATTCACAGCTTATTTGCTGTGGAAAGTGACGTGACATATCTCAGAACAAATGTCCGGAACTTTTCAATGCGAATCATAAACGAAAATCGCAGAAGCCATGGACTTACATATCTCATCTTCCGTGCAGATTGCTCCTTTGTCAGTTAAGGATAAGGGACGCACCATTAGATTTCTAGTCTGACTAGAAAATTTCTGAAACAAAATCACCTTCTAAATGGAAAAAACATACAATTTTGCATCTATCACTAAAAAGTAACTTGACCCACCTAATTGTGAGCCAAGTAATGCATGAAATAAATAAATTCAGCGACGAAAGGGTTCCTTTATGTGTTTCCAATTTTTGCTGACTTTACTCTGCGCTTGCTTCCCCTGGCTTGTATTCATCAGTTCAGGAGCGGTTTTGAACATGGAATTTACAATTCCGATAAATATTTACCAAGATTCATTACCTTCTACCTTAATCGACACGGCTATTACAGCATCGCGTCAACTTATTCTGGAACCTCTGATTGAGTTCAGATATCAGAATCGTGACTTCTGAACCACTAATGATATTCTGTAAATGTACTGATCACTATTGTAGGATTTCCGACCTTATAGAAGCATTTTGGGAGAGGAGTCGAATTCTCACCTAAGGCACGCCCAACGCTCGAACTCTCGGCCGACAACGCAACGCCGTAAACCACCCGGCCATATCACTTTCTGTTAATCAAGAGACAGTGAGTGGTTGGTACACTCGTCGCAAAACAAAATCCACATATTACCATTTCCCATATTTATCAGTGGACTTCGGTTGTATATATAAATGCGCATATATAAATGCGCACGTGACATCTACAAGTCGCCATACCGTATTAAACGATATAAGGTACCCGGATGTACATAAATTCCCCGTGCAAAAGTATAGGGGAAAATTACAGGTCGCAAGGAATATTGCTTTTGCAAAATAGTGGCATTGATTGCAAAGGGTAAAATAACTTGACCCGAAAGATAAACTCTTTATTAACGTTTTCCATCACGGAAAAAAAAATTAACTACGGAAAAGCTAGATATAGCTGATTTACAAACTTATATTTCATAATTTCCGTGCTAAATGGGCGTGCCAATTGGCCATATCTATGACGTAGTGCTGGTTTCATACTATCATGCTGCTTGCCGCCGAGACACACGCGCATTGTAGACAAACAGACACAATCAAGACTTGTGAATGGCTGATAAGTCATGCCTCTTGTCGCAACGGCATGAAAGTATGAAAGGGGACATGATTGGCTTTAAGGTCAGAACTGTGCAGGCGGCGGATGACATGATCGAGCCGGCAACTTGTGAAACCGCCCGGCCGTATGGCATTTTCCAATATAGTCGGTTAATTTTGTGGGGTTCATTATCGAACCCCAACGGTTTTAACTTGTATTTATATTATTTATCAACATAGGCCTATTTGTTTGTGATATTTCAAGCGTTTTAAAATTTCAAAATAATCCCATTCAATTACACGGTTGACGATGAAAATTTACTGAATTTAGAGAATGCAATGCGGCCACCACCTGGAACTGTGGTCGCAATTTCAGTGATTGACAGTGAGGTAACACGAACATGGCACTGGCCATCTGGTCACGCGCGCATTTATATATGCGCATTTATATATACAACCGAAGTCCACTGTTTATCAACATAATATTGAGATCATATAACGCTTTAAACAAACAAAAAAGATGATATTATATTATGTGATTTCAGTCAAATTAAAATTGGAACTAACCTATTATGTTTGAATTTAGGTAAGTTCATTCACACTCATTCGTTATGGTTATGACGTGTCTCTTTCAATTTTGTGAATTAGGTTGGAATATGTGGTCGAACTGGAAGCGGGAAATCTTCACTAACGCTGTCGTTGTTGCGAATAATTGAGACATTCAAAGGTAAGTGGTTCAAAGATCAACTGCTGTTATTACTAATTATAAAAATCAGCAAATTAAAGAAGCAAAACGTACAACTGCAGATAGAATGTGAACATATAAAAAACGTTTTCTTTTTTCGTTACTTTTGCGCAGGTAAAATAATCATCGATGGGGAAAACATAGCACAGATGTCTCTGACGACTCTACGACAAAGATTGTCAATTATACCACAAGATCCTGTACTATTTACTGGGACAATAAGGTACTGTAACTCTCTCTCTCTCTCTCCCACTCCCTCTCGCTCTCCCTCTCATCTCTCTCCATCACACATACCCCACCATCACACTACACACACATATGCTATCTCTTAAACCTCTGCTATCTCTCCCCGCCTATTCTTGACAAACTGTATCTCACAAACGTGAAATTTGAGACAAACTCCTGATGGCATTATATTGGGAGAAACGGGTCTCCCGGATATGGTAAAGACATTACAATTTTCCAGTACCCATGGTAGTGTATAAATTTTTTATAAAATTATATTTTTGAATACTCACATCTGATCTTAACTTTCTACAGGACAAATTTAGACCCAACTCGTAGCAAATCAAATCATGAACTATGGAACGCCCTAGAAATATCACAACTCAAATCTGTCGTTTCCGAATTCGACCTTGGCCTTGGTAAGGAGTTAACATGATCTTTGTCCTCGTGCATGATTCAAAAATAGTTTTTATTCATTTCGTTCTTTACATTCGTAACTGCAATTAACGTGTGATGTACAGATTATACTCGCCTCTAAAGCTACATACAACTGATCTTTTCAGTCACCATACCCCCTCTGTTTGTTAGCTTCCCAAGTGGACTACTGACTTTGGATTGCGGTTTGCATGCTTAACACGGCTGTCTATGGATGAGATTGTCGGATTTCTGGCCTACTAAAATTGGCCATGATGTAATGCATCTTTAAATGGATCTGGCTTGTGATTGGTCGCCCATATATCGTTATCCTCCGGGCACCTGCCATTACCATTAATAACTACATGGTACACAACTATACGGCCTTTGTGTTGGCGGGAACATTAAACTCCCAGTAGGTCCATGAGCGCGTCTTGTACCATGCTTGTACTTCCAAGCTTTGTGCGTGCGGTTAAATGGATTGATAAACAAGTATAATTAACAGTGTCTGTGTTAGAGACTTTGCTCGATCAAAGTCCCGTTTAAAATGCAATGTCCATAGTCGATTTTTAACCCGGACTTTCGCGATTAATAAACTGGTAGATTCTAAAATCAGAATTAAAATATAGGTATATTCTGAAAAAAAAGATCTTACATTTAGGCTTTAAGCTATCACGCGAACAGATCCGTTCTTAAGAAGAAATATTACATAAATTTATATTTGTAGACACTCCTGTATTAGAAGGTGGTGAAAATTTCAGCGTTGGTCAGCGACAATTATTTTGTTTAGCTCGAGCTTTTCTCAGGAATTCCCGTATACTTATCATGGACGAAGCCACGGCCTCAATTGACTACAGCACGGTATATATAATGCGTTGTATTTTGTATTATTTTATATGCTGCGTGCCCCGTTATTTTACATAGATGCGTTATCATTCCATCATTTTAAAGTAGGATGTCAGTGTGACGCATCAACTCCAATCCGGCTCGAAATGTGTGTGTGGGTGTGGGGGGGGGGGGGTTAACCGGCCAAAATTGTTAAAAAGTGGCTGAAAACAACAAAGATAATTTTGGCGAAAGGTGGAGGGGGGGGGGGGGAGTGGGTACATTTATACAATTACCTTTAATTATAAAGTGTAAAAAAATACACCGATTTGCACCCGACAATAAAGGGAAATGCAATCGTATTCGAAGTCACCCAAAATATGGCGAAAGGATACGACCTCATTATTGAACGTCAAATACGTCATCAGAAAAGAGCACACTAGGTTCTAAAAAGACAATGAATAATGTAAAAATAGTACCATCATCATCATTGTCATCATCGTCATCATCTTCATCGTCATCATTGCCATTATCATCACTATTAAAATTATTGTTATCATATTCAATTTAAATGATTCAGGAGAAGTTACTGCAAGAAGTTGTTGCTTCCGCTTTCAAAGACAAAACTGTGCTGACAATCGCTGTAAGTTTGGTCCTAAATTTATATTAAGCAATAATTGATTGTCGTGACACTAGGATCATAGTCTACTAGGACATTGCTATGGCTTTCAAATTCAATAATCGCCGGAGAACCACGCCGGTATTCCTTCTCGGGTGTGATTATTCCCCTAACTACATTATTTGTCTAATTATTAGAACAAAAAATCTAGAAATATTGACCCAGTCCTTTGTTATTATTATTATTATTATTTATTATTATTATTATTATTATTATTATTATTATTATTATTATTATTATTATTATTATTATTATTATTATTTTTATTATTATTTTTATTATTATTATTTTTATTATTTTTATTATTATTATTATTATTATTATTATTATTATTATTATTATTATTATTATTATTATTATTATCATTATCATTATTATTATTATTATTTGTTTTTCTTTCAGCACCGAGTGTCCACCATACGTGACTCAGACACAATATGGGTTTTAAGAGATGGTAAGATCATTGAATGCGACAGCCCTGAAAACTTACTGGAGATAGAAACTTCTGAGTTCCACTGCATGGTTCAGGCCAATAAATAAGCTTATGATAATATTTAACTTGCAGGTTTTTTTTTTTAATCTGCCTATGCATGTTAAAACGGGCTAATGTACGATGCTTTGGTTTGTCTTTCCCTTGTATATTGATATTAAGAATTTATCATTAATTTGATCTCGTGTGCTAGTTCAAGTTCAAGTTCAGTATAATTTATTTTTCCATCAAGTCATACAAAATACAAATATAAATATATAATGGAAGGATGGTCAAAAGAGAGCACAGCTCGAGAATATTTGGCCACCCTAGAACAATGTAAATTTTTGAAGAGACGAAGGACAAGTCACACGATACAAAAAGATAGACATTGGTGAAAACGACAAGAAGACATGATAAGTGAGACAGACAACGTACGTATAGAATAATAATTATTACAATAAACTTTAGTACTACAAGAGATTTGATACTGATTTGATAATAAATGAATAGTTTGTATTATATCACTCATACATAAATTCTTGACAGTTCATTGGTTGATTACCGTTTGCCATTTTTACTATCACCTCCTCCGTGTGATAGTCTTTACCATCATAGCGATCTGCCGTAGTGCCGGCCTGCGCCAAGCCGTGCGCTGACTCTTGGACTCGCCGATTTAGTTATGGGGTGAACCCCAAAATGTGAAGTATATTACGGCAAAACATGGTGTTATGTTGATGAAAAAATGTATTTCCTACCTTAAATAGTATTTTAGTGATAGAATTTATGTACGAGTGATATAAAACAAATATTAACTGTCTTAAATTCGTGTAATGGTCGAAATATAATCACTCGGTGAAAGATGTATTGTTCCATTCCACTCGCCGTTCCGGCTTGTGGAATGGAACAATCCATCTTTCACCTCGTGATTATATTTCGACTATCACACTCATAGACAGTTAATATTTGTATAATGTTTGAGTGTTTTTATGTTCCAGTGCACACTGATTAAACCTCTTCCTTTGTTTTTGGGCTTTTGATTTTACTTCATTACGCACTTACATTTTCATATTTCAACAAATCCCGGTGGCAATGAAAACCAAATTCCATTTGAAATTTCTAGATTAGATGAATTTGGATTACTTTAAACATGCCACTTATTTGATTTGTTGAGGTTGATCTTCTGCTTTAAATTGATTAATGGAATTGGTCCTTCTTCTTTTTGCCAATTTTTCAAGCCTTCTGAGAGTTTAGGTATCGCCACAGTAGTTCTCATACCAATGCCTTTTTCAACCTTTTTGTTACCTTTCCACATAATTTATGATAAAACAGGTGAAAACAGTAACTTTTTGCAGAAGATTTGCAATTTAAAGAGAATTCATTTGGCCATTGCTCACTCTAATCACGTGTTCTTTCATTTAATGACATAAAATTTGAAAATTATTGTAAGGAACACTTGCGGTTTTGAATTTTAAAACCTACATTTTGATATTTAAAAAATGTGCTTGGATAGGTAGTTTTCAACAGATTTACCACATTCGCCTTGCTATAACATTGAAAAAAGTGTTTTTGGGGGGAAGTGTTAGCTTTCGTTTGATATAAAATATTTTCTGATTGGATGAAGGGAACACTTTGTGCAGGATTACATAGTGCATCTATTAAAAAAACAAATTTACTCCAATATTATACAGTTTGGAAATTGTGATTATTTTTCCAACTGTAAGGATACTTTATTGGCGCAGTATACATTAAAATAAGTAGTGTAGAGGGTACTAGAAGTATTTGGTTGATTTCATTCATCGCATGGATTCAAAGGTTATGCCCGATGACTTAAGGTGGCTTTATCGGCTACGGTCATGACGGTGTCATGCACAATTCACAATTAATGAGAAAACCTCACCTGCCAAGTTTAACTTTTTCCAAAAAAGAGTTTTTGTCATCTCAAAATTGAAAATTGCTACAGGGAAGAATTTATGGCACTTGGCCAATTTCTCAAAAACTTTCGAAAACAAATATTAAGAAACAGAAATTTTTCTCTCCTTTCGAGGTTTCATTTTGCTGCTCATATCGCAGAATAATACAAAGCAAGTTCATAAGACTTAGTGTTATATTACCTACGTATAATATTTAAAAGGAATGTTGATACATTTTAGTGTTTTCTTGATTATTAAACACTACATCACGCAAAACTAAATGGCCACTATTTTGACCAGCTCCCAGAATTACTTTGTTGGGACAAATTCGCATAAAGCGCTAACATGTTGCAGTCCAATCTCTGTAAAGTACATTATAAGAAACTTTCTCTTTCATTTCCCATTCAATAGTCTAATGTAAATAACAATGAAACATTAATTATTTAAGCAAGACTTAGACTTAGTTCAGCAACTGGTTGATAGACCAACTCTGTTCAGTAAATGTCAGTATCTCTGACTTAAAGTACGGAAGTCTCCGGCAATCACAACATTAGTCCTTATACAGGGTGTCCCAAAAAAAAGAGGCCCCTCATTGCGCCCTCTTTTTCTCCTATTTCTGAAAAGTTGATCAAATGGATTTTGTTATGTAAAGAAACCTTAAATCGTTAGCTTTAATAAACCAAAACAATTATTTCAATCGGTCACAATTTTTGAAGATATGCCCTCTTTAAGAAATGTACCCGTTTTTCACTCTGTCCACGGATGAGGGTTGGCTACATCAAAGATTTAAACGAAACACACGATTAATGACATGGATAGATAATAGCATTAGGCTTGGGAAAGCATTCACTATAAGCGAGGATCACCAGCTAGCTTCAAACATCTTCAGAACCCCATATAACTGCTGCATTCGCAAGTATCCTGCGACAAGGATGGTACGCAACACAATTGATGCAATGAGGACTAGGGCTGAAACCTGTATTCGTCAAGGAGGCAACCAGGTAGAGGGCAGAGCAGCACAGTAAACTCACTTCAAAAGAACCAAAGACAAACTAAACAGCCCTTTTCAGGGCTACCTTTTATTCAAAAGAGAAATTACTTATGTTGTCTATAAAAAGAAAGCAAGAAACAATAAAGTAAGAAAGTTAGAAACATAATAAAACATAAGGCATAAATAACCGAGAAAAACATAAGTAATTGCAAGTATAGCAAAGTAAGTCCCATCCCACATCAATTTCGCCCAAATTAATGACACTTAATTAAATCCAGAACCCATAAGCCCACCTGTAAAGCCCATTTCCTAAAATAAAATTGTTATTTTATAAAGTTATCATCGAGGAATGTTTTATATTCATGCATGGCATAATGCACTTTTCAATCTTGCTCCGTGGGCAGAGTGAAAAACGGATACATTTCTTTAAAAGGACATATCTTCAAAAGTTATGAGCCGATTGAAATAATTCTTTCGGTTTATTAAATCTAACGGGTAAAGGCTTTTTTTATATATATATATACCAACATATACTTAATCAATTTTTCTGAAATAGGAGAAAAAGAAGGCGCAATGAGGGGCCTCTTTTTGTGGGACACCCTGTATGTAAGAAAGATAATTATCAAGCACAAATCACGTGGTTTATTTAAGACAAAGTCATAGTGACCGTAAAAACGAACATTAACGTCCGTCTCTCAACACGCGATATTTAAAATTCCCGGGCGCCGACATTGTCAAGTGCAAAGACGTCCCAGCAATACAATGAAGGCTGGCGACAATTCAGCACAAGTAACCATTGCGTCATTGCACTTAGACAATTTCGGCGCGGGAGTTTTGAATATCGCGTGTCGAGAGCCGACTGTTTTTACTCGTTTTTATGGTCAATATGAGTTTGTTTTAAATAAATCCACGTGATTCGTGCTTGATAATTATTTTTCTAACATATAAGGCATAATGTTATCTACCAAAAAACGTTTCAAAACGTAAAAAGCGGCCAAAGTTTAAAAAATCTTTCCTGTGTGGCTTTTCACCCTTTTTTTTTTTTTGGTAGAGTTTTTGAAAAAAAATATTGCGCGCTAAGTGGTTCTTTGTAGCCATGCGAGGTGAACTAGTTGGATATCCATATTTCGCGGTTAATGGTGCTTTGTATCCCTGCGGGGCAAACTAGTTGGATATCCATATTTCGGGGTGAGTGGTTTTTTTTTTTTTTTTCAGGCAAACTAGTTGGATATCCATATTTCGCGGTTAGCGGTTCTTTGTAGCCCCGCGGGGCAAACTAGTTGGATATCCATATTTCGCGGTTAGCGGTTCTTTGTAGCCCTGCGGAGCAAACTAGTTGGATATCCATATTTCGCGGTTTGTGGTTCTAGTGGTTTTAACGACCCGTAACCACCCCAGTCAGCTGCATACCGCATCCAGCTATTTTAATTATCAAAATACTAGATTTTTAATGCTATGGGGTAACAGAATTATTAAAAAATTAATAGCTGAACCCAATAGTTCAGCCAAGGACTGGAAACGACATATTGATGACTTTATATAGAGTGTATTCAATAAACCCAAGGCGGAACGAGAGTTGCTAAGTAACCGCTATCCGAACCATAAACACACATGCATGATCAGACAACGAGTATTCAATTTCCTCATAGCATCCCACGTTGTACACACGTCAGTCGAATTTGGCGGTGTTGGTTTGTTAGCCCTCAAGTTATAACATCGTTCACTTTGTGTTGAACATTGTATGTGGGCCTCGTTGTAATAACATAAAGATCAGTATGATCAGTGTGGTATCACAGAGCAGACCAGGGCGATGTGACTTCATAAGGGCAATGTCGGGGATTATAGGACACAATCGATGGGGAGAGATGAGGTCCGACCGAGTCTCCTACACAGGCTGATGTGGAGACTAAGCCAGTTTGCGTCGGTCTGATACTCGTCTTTGACCATGCGCAGATCTGGCTGGTCAGGAAGATATTTAATATCCCGAATTTATAATATGCCTACCAGTTCCATCTATAACAGATTTGCTAGAGAATATTTGTTACCATGTTTAATAAATTCGTATTAATCGTATAATAAAATGTGGCCAAATGTATATTTGTGTACATAGTTTGTGGATCCACTCTTCTACGGACTTGGCTACTAAGCATGTCGGGAAGGATATGGCGGTATGCTGACCTGGGTCAATATGTTCTGGGCAGATGAGGTCCGACCAATTGCCTACGACCTTGTGTGCGATCATGTGTGACAGGCAATTCCCGATAATGATAGACGTTCCCTGAGCAGACCCTTGAGAGCAACGCACTGAATGGTCTATTGTTCTATTGTGTCCGATTTGAGCGCTGACATATTGGAAAATGTTGCCAATCAATATTCATGAGAGTGTACATTCAACGTCCAATTTTCGAAATTGGGTGGGGTGTGCTTGGCAGGTGTAAAATACATCTGACTGGCCGTTTTTAAATACGATAACGTAACGCATAAAGGCATTGACATCATCGAATGGCTGCCTATAGTGCTGCTAGTGTTAGGCCTATGTGGGGGTGTGTGTGTGTGTGGGGGGGGTTGTGTTTAGTTTCTATAATAATTATTATAAGGCCTACATTTATTTGTCATTCCTTTCTTTTCCTTTCTCTGTACTTGCTAAAGTATCACTCCCTCTTCTTATCTCCCTTCCCTTCTCCATCCCCTCTTACGTTTTGTACCCTCTCATTCCTATCATTTTCCTTACCTTTCTATTTATTTACGTCTATTTATTTATTTCTCTTTATTTCTTCCTCTTTCTCTCTTCCTCCAGTCCCCTCTCATTCTTCGTATCCCCTCCTCCACCCTCATCCCCTCCCAAGACCTCTCACAGAAGAGCTGTCCCCCTTCAGTACACCACTGTTTATGACATTCTCCTTCTTAAAATAAAATATAATAAAATGTCAATTTGTGAAACAACTTTTATATAGGCCTATACCGGTATACTTATTATATGTTACATGTATACGTAGCTATTTAATACCATTATTGTACTATATATAGAAATGCCTACATGGCAGCCTTGATATGTAATCATTCAGCAAGCGCATTCAATTTATTTAAATGAAGCACCTAATGTCAGTGGGGTGACAACGGACTATACATTAGCGGCTAATGTGCGCCTTTTGTGCTTACGGCTACTCAATCACACCCTTGGGTTTCATCGTAACAATAGGTACTTTTCGTTCCATTGGGCGCTTTCACGCGACTTTCATTTGATCACTTATTGACAGTGCTCTGCTAGGTAAAGCGTTAATGCACTGTCGTGTCAGCTTACCGATTTAATGGCGGAAGCCCTTTGTCCCAAACAAAAGGTACCTTTCGATGAATAGCTTGTCAGTTTTCAAATCGGCACAAGGTTTCAATGCGTTAAGTAATCTATTTCTTCTCCATCTTTTAATAGCTCCATGCTTGAGAGGGTCTGCTCATTTGGCTCATTTGCATGGCAGTCGGACTCGCCATTGTATTTGATCATTTGTGTATGGAGAGCAATGGCGACCCGTCATTATATTTGTTCATGTGTGTATGGAGAGCCACTCTTGGAGCCCATGGGACTTAGGCTAGGTCCCAGGGGCTATTTTAGAAAAAAAGGTCACTGCACGTTAGCAAACGTAAAATCTAAAAGATCAGCTAGCGGAGACAAGCTTTAGGGGAAGGGATTGCTGAAATCACGCGTTACAATCACGCATTTTACTGACTCATTTTTGACGTTAAGGGCTGAGAGCTGAGAGCACATCACTCAAACATACCAAATTGCATTTTGAATACGAGGAATAGCCGTAACTGATATCAAATAATTTTGAATTTTTTTTTGAAATTTGCGATATAATACAAATTTTATGACAAATTATATTAAAAAAGGATATTTTTGACATTAACAATCCCCGAAGTAAAGTTTATCAATCTAATGATATGCACTTAGTTAAAGTGGAAAATTGATTCATGTCTGGTTCACTAATGTATTTCACTAATTCATTTCAATTTTAATTACCTACAGCTCCATGAAAGTACGCACTAGGATCATAAATGTTATTAAGTTTATGGTATTGATGGTATTGATATGCAAAAACGAATACAATCTCTGCAAAATGAATAAAATGCGCACAGGTGCCTACAATTGCACAAATTAATATCTGTAAAATATAATAATAATATAAAAATCCTTTTGATTTACTTAGAAAGGTAATAGGTTTCATTTAAAATGTCATTCCATTTAATTGAATTGTCATTATTGAAAACTCCATAAAAGTACACAGAACCTCTTTATTAAATGTTGAATGAAATGCACACGTGTCCCTACCATCTTTTAACCTGTCGCACAGTAGCGTAAAGTTCTCAAAATGTGAATGTGGTAAGATTTCTGCAACTTAAGTGATGCAAAGATGCATAAGTTGTCGGCAAATTGCATAAAAAAGTTGCATACAAATTCATTACAAAAGATTAAACACACTCTTCATGAACTAAATGTCTATAGTGCTCAACTTAAAACACTAGATGCTCAGTCCATAAACAGGGTGTTTATTTTCTACAAGCAATATACAGGGTGAGTCCAAAAAGTGCAATAGTGCAAAGAATCCATCTTTATTTTATAACCAGATTGAACTTTTAGGATTTAAAACACATGATATATATATTCATTAGTGGCCTTGTGTGAAAAAACGAAGTAATTAGCACTTGCCGTTCTGTTTTTATGACACATTTTACAGCGATACCCAATTTTAATGCTTGTCCACGAGATATCTAAACTTTGAATGTCAGCGCACTATACTATTATACTATTAGGAACAACTGCCATTTTCTTAACCTCATTGGGCACTGAAGTAAAATGGAGCACCCAAAGTTTTATTGTCCCTGGTCTTGTATAAGTAGAGGAAACATTGCTTTTATTTGTTGTTATTTTCCTATTTACCCTTACATTAAAAATGTTCATTCTCTATAAAAGAAACATAAAAATATATGGGCGGGTTTTTCAAATGTCGAAAGGAATGTGTGCAAATTGAAGTGGTGTGAAAAATTGGAGTTGGAGTTAGGTGAGGTATGAAGGACTTAAGCAATATTAAAAAGTTAGTTTGAACCGAAAAAGGGAATTGAAAGAACACAAAAAAAATCTTGTTTTAAGTTAAGCCAGTTTAAGATCTGGTGTCCTTATTTCGCAATGTGTGCTCTCATTCAAATTATGGTGCCTCGTGGACAAAGAGTTAAAATGGGTATCGCCGTAAAATGACTCATAAAAGTTCAAGGGTTCTCTTGCTTTTTTGTACAAGTATACTGAGTGTGGCATTTTCAATAATGGGAAAGTTCAACATGAATGGAATATTGATTCGTTGACCCTTTTTACTCACCCTGTATATACGTTTAATACCAAAATGATTTGATGTTTTCATCATTAAGTGTCTAGTTTAGCGTTGAAAGTGTTCAATTTAGTATTTACATCTATACGTTTACCTTGTAAGCACATAGAAGAGTTTAAACCGGCTGATATCACATGCATTTGAAAAACAATCAATTTTTAAATAATTATCATATGGTTAAGCAGTGCTTTTTTCCTGATCTGGACTCCTCTCTACTAATATATCGCAAACAGGCCCATAACCAGGATTTATTGGGGGGAGCTGGACTGATTTTGAAAAAGTGGACTTTTTCCCAAAATTTGGACCTTTTTTGACCAAGAAGGCTTAAAAGATTTTCGCTCGCTACCCTCGCAAACGGGAATTTTTGGGTTAAAAACGGGAATTTTTTGGGAAGTTTTGGGATGGGCGCGCCGCCCCCACCCCACCCCGCCCCCTGCGTTACGGGCCTGATTGCAAATAAATAAATTATATGGTCTTTAAAGGTTTCCTTGGCCATAAGTATTGTAAATTTTGATTAGAAAAACTCCCGATATTGAGTTAGAGGGATTGATCAAGCTACCCCCGATACGAGGTCTGCTTGCCGTATAGGCTGCGCACTTGCTTTTTTTTTTTATTGGTGTCCCCGGTGGCATATCAGCGGTGAGCGGCGATGAAAATGTTCCTGATGGTCATAATTTTTGGTCTGTTTTATTGGGACAATTGCGCACGAAGCGCGCAAAACCTTTCCATTTTACACTATTTTAGCACAAACAAAGGTGATATGTTGTGGTAATTTGCAACATTACACTATTTTGCCCCAAATTAAGGTGTTTACCGGTCTAAAAAGAAGATGCACAGGGCAATTCTGGACAATTTCTGTCCGGTATATGGAACTGCCCCCACGCCTGTTGCGGATTTTCTCGTCCAGTGGCTTTGCACCACGGTGACCAAAAAATTGGGAGGAGAGGGCGTTACCAGAGGCGTTGTTCTTGCTGCCAATTGAATCACTGATCGCCACAAACTATACAATATAGGATTTCCCGACTAGATCGGAGATGACTTACTTTGTGGAGGAACTTCTTTAATTTCTTAGTAATTTTTCGGGCTGAAACTAGTATAGAACTATTTTAAGCACGGATTTTTATTCTCACTGCACGGATTTCTATTCTCACTGCACGAACGTGCCAGGAGGCACGTTAAAATAGCCCCTGCTAGGTCCTCAGGTAGAGTCAGACGCTGTATGTACTAGAAACGCCCATTCTTGATTCTGCGTTCATTCAATGTTAGCATTAAATTTGTATTGCCCGGCGGCCCCGCGTAATGGAAAAACCTGAATTTGTTACATAAAAAGAAATGAAAATTAAAAAAAGCAAGGTTCCACCTGAGTACATATTAAATTGGTGTAGAAATTGTTTTCAAATATATATATGAATTTAGACAAACATACGGGATATAATGAACCTTTGACATGACGCCATGATGACATCATTTTATTAGTCGTTTTGTATATCATAATACCAGTATTTGTAATTTTATATTATATAGAACTAATATTTTGCATCATAAATGCGCAGTTCATATGCACAGACGATTACTAATCTTCAAGACTTCAAAATAACATGTTACTAAGCAGGTAATAGGTGCTGGCCTTGTCCTATTGTACTTGTTCATTTGTTTATGGAGAGCTCACTGACCTGTTAATAGAGGTCAATGGGATAGCTTCTTTATGGGGAACCTCTCCATCGGTTTCAGGGCGCAGTTCATTGAACTCAGCGGGATTCTATTGCAAGTGCTTTTATAGTATTACAAAACGGATCGTGGTTATTGCCTTGACAAACCTAATAAATAATTCATACCAGGGATTAATAAATCCAGGGGTGCGGACATTTCATTGGTCGCAAACCACCGGGATTCGATACAAGTTTGCGTTGTAAATGAATGAGTGAATAAGAGTGTCATCCCCTTGGCGCGATATTTGATTTCTGAATATACTCAAGTTGCCGTTGAAAATGCCTAAAAATCATCAAGATATTGCAATACTGTCTAAAGTGATGTAAAATTGTGGCAAATTTGTATGATTTATCGCACATAATTTCTGCGTAGCGTGGAGAATCATTTACATAGGATTTTGGAGAAAAAATGTGATAATTTTAGGGAAATATAGAATGGCGGAAGAAACAAATAAAACATTTTCCTGGAATGTGTAGACCATACTCTTTCTGTTCCTATTGATTTCTATACTGAAATAATTCTTAAAATGAAGTTGTTGGATGATTTTAGTTGGCATTTCTAGAACGTAAGCATGTAGGCAGATAGTAGAGAGGGCACTCTATTCACGAGATTTCTTTTCCAACGCCAAAATAGCACGAATTTTGGTTGTTTGCGAGTGAAGAGTGTCCGCACTATCGATGGACTACGTAACTGTTCAATAGGTTTTTGTAAATGAGCTAGTGTTAGTGGGTAAGCTGTACATCTCTTTTGCATTGTTAAGACAACCACGCTAGGTTTATCGATCAACGTACTATGCGTGTTTGGTCAAGCGAGGATAATTTGTAAAGCAGCAAGTAATGGTGAGGATGTTGCCCTTTTTAACGACTTCTGACTTTTGATTTAGCCCAAAATGAATGAATAAAATCGTGTATGAGATATTTGCGGGGATATTTGGGTGCATTGGGCACTTATGGGTTGGGTATAATAGATGTCTATGTATACAATTAAGTCTGATATATTTTCGATGGAATATATATTTTCACTTGAAAAGTTAGTAGTTTTCCGAATTGCAATTTCTGAATATTATATAAAAGGTGAGAATAAGACTATAAATGTAAGAGTATGGGATAATTTTGATTGTTAATAAATGCGAAACGCCGGCGGTAGACATCAGCAATATCAGGGATAGTGCCGCGATTCTTGCAGTAGCTTTTATGAATAGAATACAATAGTGGATACAATAGCGGATACAATAGCGGAACAATAGAGCTCTCTTACGGGCAAATAAACCTCGTCGCGTTTTGCTAAATTTCACTTCTTCTTTTTCATGAACTAACCGTTATTTAACTTGTGGCAAAACTTCGACCGAAGTTTTTAATGATTGGTGGAGACCCTCTTTAACATTAGTTTATTCTACAGACAATTCAGCATCGAAGTGGTTACGTAATTCTCTTGGTTACCGGATCACGCTATTTTGATATGCCTTCAAGTGCCATATACTTTGTGTGGTGATTGTTTCGATCGTGGTTCATAACTCAAGCGCGTGATCCCGTTGACATAGTAACATTACGTAACTTCGATACTGAATACAAAGCTTACACCATATGTTGACCCAATACTTTTGAATACAGTAATTAGGCACGTGAATCCTTTGTTTGAAATCAATCAATATGAGAAACCATGTAGGAATTCCAATACGGACAAGTCATCATGGTTGGCCTTCTGTCATAACTGAAACGACAAGGTATGACAGTGTTTAACGTTTGACTAGGGGTAGTATTGCATTATTTTCGCCATTTTATAGAGTGTTTGCCAATAACGAAGATTGACCATTTTTTGGATTATATACGAGGGTCATTCAAAAAGTTCTACCTCCATCATCACATCTCTGTTATCTTACGTGTCAAGATATTGAAATTACCCATCATAAGCATCATATTGTAGCTTTGGAAAATCTTGATCAAAAATTGTTAATAACCTTGTATATATTTACAAAATAAAAACACACGACTTATTTGATCACTACTTATGACCCAATTAATACGACTTGAACCAACAAGCGCTCACCCGATCATAGTCAACAACCATACGCGGCCAAGGTTTATAACCGATGGACACAGGGTATAGCGGATGTATGTTTGCAAGTAACGTCATCATACTATGCAATATTCAATATGTGGAAAGAGTAGCATTTTCGTACTATAGAAAATCACATTCTTGGCCATAATTACCTTTGTTTGACCTTTGACCTCAAGTTGTTCACTTGACATTTGTGCAACCAGCAATTGGTCCTAGTGACCAAGTGACATCGTTATACTATGTAATTGGCAGGAGTAGCAACATTTTAAAGGTAAGTGGTTATGAAGCCTTTTTAGAGCGTTTTATTTAAAAGGCGCCCCAAGAAAAGGCGCCCCAAATTTTACCCTCCCCCAGAGCTCATAATTATTGCACAGCCCCTTAGGAAAACAGAGAGGAAACGCTTTAATATGCAAACTTTCCTGCTCGCTGCGCTCGCAACAAAATTAAGATTTGCAAATTGGGATCCCAAAAATTTGCCATGTGTAAAGTGGTAAATACTTTTGGCGGGCCGGGGGGGGCAAGCGATTTTTGGCAGGCCGAGAGGGGGAGGGGGCAAGCGTTTTTGGTGGGCCGTTCGGAAATTTTACGCCGCGGGTCATAATTATTGCACAGCCACTAAGGAAAAAAACTTATACATGATGGGAGCCATTCCCTTCAAGGGAGTTGTTTATATATCGCAGTAGAATCATACGTCTAGTTCAATGATATAACCTCGTGACATTGAACTTTACACTGCCTTTAAAAGATATCAAAAGATTATGTTCTACGTATTAATATTTCGTACTGTTTATATACAAGCAATAGGTAAAGTTGTACATCTCCAAGGCAACGAGTATGAATACTATATTATATCGCAGCCTGGAAGATCCTGGACAACAACTTTATGTAATTTTACCCATTGTATGTCATTATAGCATGTAACGTACAGCTATTTGTTTATGTGACACAGTAAAAGGTGTTTGTCTTTCAGGTTCTTCAACTTCATATAAACTGTATTAGTACTTCCAAAATCGAAATGTTCTGACATGTTCCGTGAGCCATACGAATCCTAATCTGCAGGAGAGAGACGTGAGTACAAAACATAGCTGTTATTTTTATCAGTCAGAAGACAAATTTCGTTTAACAAAAAAATATTAGTACAAATATTCTTCGTGGTTTAATATACATCATTTTTATTCTCTCAGCTTAATATCAAATATGATATTCGCAGGTTAAGGCTTAATTTATGTGCGTATGACTTGACTAAAAATAATCTTCCACGTGTATAATTGTGTGAACTTTACATTGCTATGCTACTCGTGCATTAAATTTATATAATCTAAACTCCGTCCTTTTAAAAAAAGCTTCGACATGCACCCACCCTACAGCGTTTTGCACCTCGGGGTATGTCTCATATGCCCCCCCCCTTTTTTTAAACAATTTTCCGGAGCCTCTGTGTCTCTCTGCTTGCGTCCTACACATCTTGTCTTCCTGTCTGCAAGCAATTTTTTCAGAGGCCGTTCACATTTTTCGATCTCTTGTGGTATCGTCCTACCATTTTATGTAGGTAAATCAGTGTAGTATTGCTTTGTTGTTTACACAGATAGTGAAATAAATAGAACTTGAACTATATAGATTAGGCGTATACACATGCAATACTAGTACATTGCCTTGATTAAATAGCAAAGTTGGCTCTGTAGGAAATAATAGGTTATGTCTCTCGCGCTTAAGTTTTTAAACTCAAAAGCACGGCGTTGGTCCTTCATCATTCATGAGCCACTCCTCGTAAACAGCGGTAGTTGTTCAATCGATCTAGCAGGCAAAAATCAAAGATTGCATAAACAAATGGCTAGGTCACAAATACAGTGTATAAGACAGTGAATCTTCAGTTGGCTAAAACTATTTGTTTGGTAGTTTGGTGAGGTAGGTTAAGGTCACTAATCATGTACAAAATATTTACCCTTTTTGCAAACACCATGATTTTAACGCTTAACCCTTTGAATGAATAAATAAATTATAATGACCAACGTGTTTTTTGACCGGAGGGCGAGCTAGGTAGTTCCCTCGCTTTGCACCACTGAGGTCCCTGGTTCAAGCCCCGGCGAGGCCCAACGACTCATGTGCACTTGGTTTCTCCCGATTCCATGCTCGCTCACGCAGGTTTTCTCCGGGATCTCACCGGTTTCCTCCTGATTTCAAAACATCGGTGATTAGTTGTTTGGTTATCAAAAACTTCCTTCACCCAATGGAATTTGGGGAGCTGCACAGATAAATGGTGGATGTTACAATCTAAATGCGGATAGGTTTGCGCTATTCCGGCTGCACAATGCCTAGTTGATGCGATCTGTGGTAAGGCGCTATATAAATACCGAAATTTATTTAGTAAATATGATCCAGCAGTAGTAATGTCATTCATACATGGTTCATTAGATCCGACGGACATTGTATGGAATGTTTTTCCTGTTTGAATACACTAACTCCGTCAAGTTTTATGGTAACCTTCATTCTCAGATATCCTATGAGTACGCCAATCTACGTTATCAACAGTATTTTGCAATGGCGACTGAAAATGGAAACAGATGGTCCTGGTTTTGTCAAGAAACCAACAACTCATATGAAGCAGGAGAGGTTGGAGCACGCATGCGCGAATGCTCGGTCAATTTTGCCGCCTTCTTGCTTCATCTTCTATTTGTAATCATTGGATGTCTAGTGCTTATATGGAGAAGATGGTTTTCCGTAACCTTGACAACACCATATCTTATCAAATGGCAAGGGCATAACGCAAGATGGGTAATGTCATTTATGTTGATGGTACTAGCTTTCGCTTCATTAGGAGAAGGATTTTTAACAGAGGCGGCTAGAAAGGAACCAAGTCCTCAACTGCAATTTTATCTTCCAGCATGTTTACTTCTTATTGCAAGTATTATATCAATGTTATATTACCAACTGGCTGAAAACTGGAAATCACCAGGATTACTGTGGTTACTTCTTGCATATTGGTTTTTCTGCATTGTTATTAATATTATGAGAATAAAACATCTCCTTCAAGAAAATATGGCTGGTATTGATGCAGCTATCCTATGGATCGCAGTTTTGATGTTGGTATTGTATGTTCTGCTATTAGTATTGGAAGTTCATTTAGTCACTCTTAAGGTAGGTATCGTTATAAATGTATTTGATTAATAATACACATGACAATCTCATGACCAATCAAATTAAAAAATGCACCAAATCTCCTAAAATTGCCTAAACTTAACCACAAGTATAACTGCTGCAACTTTTGTACCATTTTGATAGCAAGTATGTAAAATTTGATTCAAACAACCGCGAATTTTTCGCATTTCGATTTATTCAAACCAACTTCGATCATTTCCACAAGTGACATAGGGTATTTTGGGAACATACGCATGCCATTAGGGGCATTATTTACACAATAAGATAAAGCTGAATTTAGTCAAATAATTATAACACGCATAATGCAGACAACCTCTGCCTTACACCATTGGCCTTCAATACCATAAGAGTTCAATGTACATTTCTTTGGAGCATTCTTTTAAAACTGGGCCTTTGATCAATATATTCAAGCTGTTGCTTAAGAATAATCTTATTGAGAAATATAATTCTTGTATTACCTAAATCTTTCCATCTTTGTAATATTAAAATGCAAGATGATAGATTATTCGAGGATAGATATTTTTATCATGTTAAATGAACTTATTGTGGTACCCTTATTTTTTGGTTACTCCTTTATGTACCTGTATTATAGTGCCTTGCATTATAGTGCACTGCATCTCACGCTCATCGTTTAGTAGTGTGCTCACCTAGGTTTCATTATCATTGAGGTAGGGCAACTACTTGATTATACTTCTACATGTTCATACTACATACAAATTTTAGAAAATTCGTACTGGGCAGGTTTTTTTAATCACATTTTTGTTCCTAAAATGGGGGCTATAGCGCCCTCAACGGGCACTCTCTCTCTATAGGGCTACATGTAAAGACCAGTTATAGACAAAATGGCCCTAAAATAAAACGGCCTCGTTCAATTTTCCTCAAATTTTGCATATGATGTAGATTTAACATCTGGAATGTAATGCAGGTGGTGTCGTTGCTGCTCTTCTAAATTCATTTTTAAAATGTCCGCCCAGACCAAGGTGGCTCATCCATCATCTTATCCATCCAATCATGGAAGTACTAGAGAATGTATTTTCTCATGTTTACTTTGAACATGTACCTTATATGTGTATTATTAATTATTTATACTGTATACTAGTATGGTGTTTGTATTTGGTGATGTTTGGATAAAACAAAACTGAACTGAACTGAACAGAGCTTACCTATCCTTAATTTGACGATTAAATAATTCTTTGCATTTCTATTGGTGCTAATGGCAAATCACTCAAATGCCAAAACAATTTTTCGTTGAAATTGCAACTATAAATCCTTTGAGACTACAAGTTTAGCCTTGAAAGATACATGGATTAAAAAGGTGTCAAACACCGAAACATACTGCAGTTACTGTCCGTTTTCCTATACACAATACACAGTGCTCTCACCATTGACGCGTGACCTCTACAAATGATGTATGTTGGAAGAATGGGCACTTGCCTAGTTAACATCACTGTGTGAAAAATAACCAGCCAATATTTAACTTATTCTCCAAACTTCTAGCAAATATATTTCTCTAACATGACCTAAAATTACAGCTAGGTTAGATATTCAGAAATAGTCGCACTTTTGTAAAATATGAGTGAGGGCAAGGCATAGCTAGCCAACTCCCCGTGTTAATTGAATGGAGATTTGACCGAAAATATTAGTATCGGACCGCTCACTTCTGAAGGATGCCACAAAAAAACGGTACAAGCTACATTTAAACTATTCTCTGGCAATCATCATGATGAGTTTCTTATATAGTATGCCGAAATTGGGTACTGTAGGTGATTGACAAAGGGTCGCACTTTTCTGATAAATAAGTGACAGTGAACATGAAATATCAGCGCCCATAAACCCAAGTTAGTAGCTAGTTAGTGGAGGCCGTCGCGGGACTGATTATTGATTATTGAAGTGCCTTATTAATAGATACGCACGATTTAGGGCAAGAAAAGAAACCGGGACACTTTTGGAGACATCATCATCATCATCATCATCATCATCATCATCATCACTTTCTACATTTTTTCTAAACAACATACTGTTTTAATAAGATTTTTTTCTTAAAATGCATGTAACTATAATTATTGTTTAGAGCGTGATGAAATAAAACATCACGATTTTCATCACAAAACAAATATAATGCATAAGAAATCGTTTGTTTTAGAGCGTGATGATGAAATAAAACATCACGGTTTTCATCACGAAACAAAGTAAGTAATACATAAGAAATCAATTTTTCGTGAGTGATGAAATAAAACATGACGATTTTCATCACGAACAAAGTAATACATAAGAAATCGTTTGTTTTAGAGCGTGATGAAATAAAACATCACGATTTTCATCACAAAACAAAGTAATAGGCCTACAAAAAGAAATACATTTTTCGAGAGTGATTAAATAAAACATCACGATTTTCATCACGGAACAAAGTAATACATAAGACATCGTTTGTTTGATTGCAATCAACCGCGACAGTTCGTCTCACACACATAACAATGCACTGCGATCAAATAGGTTGATGACAACATTTGATTGAATGGACTGCACTGCGCCATGATTACGGTGCACAGGTTCAAATCCTTTGTTTGGAGCCAATCAATAATTTCACGTACAGCCTCTATGCAAATTAGAGTTTACACACGCTGCAGCTAGCTGGGGTAATCGATCGAAGCTGGTTGCCGTTAGTGATCGAATGCATAAGCTTATTTGCTTTACTGAATCGATTTACTGGATTAATTTCCTGTTAACTGGGTTTAATGCCACAAAGGTCGAATCGGGCTTGCCATGGACCATGAGTGCATCATGAATTAGTTGTTTTGGTTTTTGATGTTATACACATATTACCTAGTAGAACACAATACATATTTAAGAAAAGTAGGATTATAATTGGCTTTATTTCTTTGGATTAATGAATTGACACCAATATCTAAAGAGCCATAAAGACATAACAAACATGACAAAATGAAATTTCTCATTATGTTTCAGATATGGCGAATACGCGAAAAACAGTATGATACCCTTAGTAGCGAATCAAACAACGATGATATGTGGTTCACAGAATACTGTGTGTCCTTTCTCTATTGCATCACATTTTGGTGGATGAATTGGGTCTTCAAGCTGGGTTTTCAACGACCTCTGGAAATCAAAGATCTTGGAAGTTTACCTAAGAATCACAGAGCAGAGCACCTGTATGAGATCTTCAAAGTAGACTTCCAAAAGGAATTGGTATGGTGTATTATCTTTGGTTTAAAGTGTAAAACGCAATAGCTCTTAATAGCTTGGGTCATATTACGGTTTTCGTAACCGTTGAAATCGATTTTGTATTATGGATTCACCCCCTCCCAGAGTTACCAGGAATTATCTCAGTGAAACAATATCAACCCTCAATCCTTCCTAAATATGACTCTACTAATATTTTTGTTTTTTAGTGCTACTGGTCATGCTACAGTCAGTCTACTCTGAAGTACAAAGTACAGACGCGGACGCGCACGTTGTGCCGACTTTGAAGGCACGCATACCTGCAGCAGAATCGCAGCACCACGCACTGTTAACGCGCTATATACGTGCGCGTTGTCACTTTGTACTTCAGAGTGGACAAACTGTAGTGTCGCCTTAAATGTTGATTTCACTTTTGTTGTTTTGATTGTTGTTGTGTTGTGTGCTTGATGTCGTTGTTGTTGCACTGATCATTGTCGCTGTTTTTTGCTTGAATGGTGTTGGATGTCTTCATATATATCATCGAATGAGTCAGCAACATACCAAACTCACTTAGTTGAGCTGTTTGTTGATGAGCACATATTGTAAGAGTTAATCATAATTCTATGTAATAAAGGGATACTGTATGAGTTTGCTCTTAAACATTTAATGGTGGGACGTCTGCTCTCTTCGATACATTATATAAATCTTAATATTTGAAACTGGTTAATTTTCAACCTGTTTAAATAGGCGCCTTTTCAAAATACCGTGAGCATTCCACCACCTGCCATTACAGATGTCAGTGTTCCTGATCAGCTCGAATGCAGGTGGCCTGGGTAAAAGTTTGTCCGAACAGACTTCCGCAGTTTGAAGAGATGTTTAAAACCGGTCTCTTCGTTGTGCGTGCCTATATTGCTTTAATAATTGATTGATTATACACACAGGAATACAAAACGTCTATCGATGAGAATCCGTCCGTGTGGAAAGTTTTCTTCAGAGTGTTTAAGGGAGAAATCTTCTGGGCTGGGATTGCTCGTCTCATTTACGATCTCATGTGTCTTGTTGGACCACTGGCTCTTAATGGCGTCGTTGCTTATGCCATTGCTTATGGAGAAGAGGTAAGGGAACTGCGTGTTATCCTTTTGAACTATTTGGTGTGGTAGCTTTTTAACACTATTTTCGCTTTCAGAAAACGAATCTTCAACTACAATCTGTGTTTAAAAACCTCTTTCCAATGTTCAATACACACAACTGATAGCAAACTATAATGTAAATTTAAATACCTGGATTGTAAGAGTTAAGTAAAAGTTAATATTTCTGTACTTTTTGATAGATAGAAACCCATTACTATATTACACTCAAAGGATTTTTCTCAAACGGCTACATTTTGGTCGGTGTTATCTTCCTCGCCAATATTTTGCAGTATTTATCGTTTCAACAAAATCTATACTTGAGTAGTGTTATCGGGATACACATACGGACTTCACTTCAGGTACGTATCAACTCATTATTCTGATAGTGATATTCGTCCTATTTTTTTTACTCATGTGAATGGGTTATTTTATATTGAGCCTGCGCATGTTCAATTTGAATACCTGAGTGGAAGAAGGGCCCAATTCCAATTTTTTACAAATGAGTTAGACCCATTATTTTATTGCCAGCAGATTGTTCTTCCTTGTGTGTGAAAGATGAGCCAAAATCCACTCTATAAATAGTCTTTCACGTATACTTAATCATTCTTAAAGAGGAATTTTGTTCACCCATGAAATCTGCTTTTCTCTACAATAAACTTTCTTGCTAACATATTACATGCTTCTACTTGTGCAATTAATGGATAATTACCAAATGCATGCAGCTATTTGTAACACATCTACTATTGAACTGGTCCAACTCCAGCTCGTATTAAGACCTGTACCGTTGCCATGGAAACATCATCTATAATTTCGAATGTGTGCAATGTTGTATGTTCATGTATTTAAGGTCCCCTGAAGATGAAAACATTCTGCCTATAAAACTTTTCCAAATATTAAGTTTTTTCTTAATATCTCAAAAACAGTTTTGATGGAGTTGGACCCTTCTTCCACTCAGGTATTCAATTATTACATCGTTGTTAACAAACCATCTCGGTGGCGATGTTTTAATATGAATGTTACATAATGTTACAATGCACACATAAACACAGATTCTCACACCCGCCCCACACAAACACCTCCATACCCTCTACCCGCCCTCTACACACACAAACACCCATCCGCAATCAAACACATGCATAGTCCAGAAGCATAACCACACTCTGGTAGTATACTCTCGCGTTGAAATGTCTTTCCGCACTCCCTATAACCGCGGAAAATGTTAAATTGTAATGATACTACAAATGGAAAATGTATCAAACCTAACTGTCAACAAAATTTAAACCCTTTAATCAATAATAGTCATAATTGCAGGAACCTGGAACCATCATTTATTACAAAATTAAATAAAGAAAAAATATCCTTACTTTTCGGTAAATTACACAGTAAAATTCCATTGAAAAAGGTGGCGGCGCTGTTTAATGAGACTCATTATGACAGGGGGGGAAGGACACTCGCAAACTGGCAACCCACTTTGGCGATCGCAAACAGTGACTTCCGGGTTCAGTCAGTGCGGAAAATGTAAACAAACCAACACGTCGACGTCGGTACGCTGAGCTCCCGGGCTGAGCTGTGCTGTGTTATGTGCAGAAATCAAGTAAACTCTCGGTAAAACAACATTGTGGATTAAATCATTGTGACAGTTTTGGATGCTGTAATAAAGTGAGTATATCATAAGTATATTAAAAGTTGTCTCAGCGAGATACATGATTATAAATACTAGTTTGCGTCCTGGTATGTGTAAGTTACATGTACTCTGTGTCTAGTTCTACAGTCCACAGCCAATATACGCAGTATGAATTACATTGCCAAGAATGATTGCAGTACATGTAATTGCACGTAGCAATTTGAATAGTGTAGTAAACCGAGGTAAGTAAGCTCCACATCACAAGTTAATTGCCGGGTTAATTGTTACTAAATAAATTCTTTTTTTTAATTTTTTACAGTAACAAACTATAACTATTCTGTCGGTCGGAAAACTGGGCATGAACCGGCTGACAATAGCTCTGGAATGAAAACAACATTCGCATTCACTGAACTCTGGAGTGTATCACAAGCTATCACGCTATGTTTGTATGTTTGTTTGTTTGTTCAAACGGTCGCTCCGTGTGGAGACACGCTTGGGTCCTGATGGGACCAGGCTCAAACAAAATGCGATAAGTTGTTTTCACTCCAACGCATGAATGGATGTGATGTGGCCCGACCAAGAGAATAAATTTAATATCAGTATATTTAACAGGGGGAACAGGGGTCCATTTCATTAAACTTTAAAAAGCTTCGTAAATCTCAAAATCCTTTGTAACGTATGATGAGTCGTAGGTTCCATTTCATTTAACCTACGACCAGTACCCTTCGTAAGGATTTACTACAGGGACCCTTCGTAAAGTTAATGGGTATTCGTAACTTAATGAATACCCACTACTAGACATAACATTACGAAGGATCTCTGTAAAATCCATATTACTTACGAAGGGTTCTTAAGTTTAGTGAAATTGAACTTACAACTTGGTTACAAACGATGGTTGGTTACAAAATAAAAGTTTAGTGAAATGGGAATGTTAGAACAAGTCACAGTGACTGGCATGTCAGCATCGATCAGAATCGCAAGCACTCAGACCCAGCAACCCTACATGGAAATTTAGCCTGAAACTTCATGACCTTTTCTTTCCTATATCCTCACATAAAGGCCCTGAATGCCACTAATAGAACAAGTGGGACACCTTCCTACACATCAGTGGTGTGTGCAAAGGGGGTCCCCCACTATTCAGGGGAAATCACATTACCAATTATGGCGAGCGAAGGGAGCCAAAAATTTGAGCCTTCAGGGGAAATTGAGACCCGTCCCCCTCACTTTTGAAAAGCTGCGTACACCACTGCTGCACATGTCTGCATTGAGATTACGGCAACCGTTGCTCATTAATTTGTGATTGAGCCAGTCTCTGGGAAGAGACTATAATTTTGGTCACCTTACACCTTGAAATGTGCTCAAAATTTACACTGATGTAAAGAAAATGATTTCTTTATTTGTTAACTTCATGTGAGGAAATTAAGTTGTGAATATGTTGAAAATTTATTTTTCTGTGTGCCTCTTCTGGCTGTGGTGTACACCTCACACCTTTGTGTGGAGAATGTCAGTGGAAATTGGAGATTAGAAGGCATGAGTACTGGTACCTCTAAACTGCTTTGAAATGGATTTCAAATGTCGCTAACAGTGGCATTTTCATAATCACTTGCACCATTTTGCCAATGTTTGCCACCAGCAGTAATTTGTCTCCCAGAATATTGTTGTATCCCAGTGTATCATTTTCAATTTGCAGTAAAAACTTGTTCGATGTGAATCAATAAAAAAATATTTTATTGTATTTCTTTTTAAATTTACAGGTTGGTGTGGTAAGCCAAAAGATTGACCAAGCCTTGGAAACTGATAACTCATCAGGCAACTGGTAGTCAGCAATATAAGGAACCACATTTAGCATAATTATTGAGATCGAAACCAAGTCTATGTACTGGTGTACTACAGTGCCATTTGTGGCAACAAGCACTCGACAAGTAACTTTTAGATTTTACATTCCAATTTAGAACTTAAATCTAAGCAGTGGACTGTGGCAACAAGAGTTTAAGGATTAATAATATGAAGCTCAGTTACACTACCTGATTCCTATTGGGCCACCTGCACAGGTGCACCATCGCCGAGGCACATGTACTTGGCTGGTACTGTGCAGTACCAGGTGAGTACCAGTGTAGTACCAGTACAGTACCACTGCTGATGGAATCTGTGCAGTGGCAGTATTGGTACTGTGTAGGTACTCTATGTGTACCAGCCTGGTACCTTGGTGATGGTGTACCTGTGCAGGTCCGGTGCAGGTGGCCTAAATAGGAATCTTGTAGTGATAGATTGGATAGACAGCTGAGAACATCATGCTTATAAGCTTTTAGGCTTTGGTTGAGCCATTTGTTCTTGGTTTTAAAAACCAAGAACAGTCATATTATGATTCAACCTAGCCTCGGTTCGAGGTGTCTGGGCTCTGTGATGGTTTTTTTTTTGTTCCATTTTTTTCCTTTTTTTTTCTTTCTTTTTTGCTTCTCGATTTATTTTTATTTTTTTATGCATGTGTTTTCATATCCTGATAATCCTGTCCACCCACCTCTGATCTGTACATGATAATATCAGATTACTACCTCTCTTCATTATTATGGTTCTGAGAAAATAACCAGAGAAAATTGCTGATTCCAACCAGTTTTTATGTCTTACTCACAACACTAAGTTCTCAGTGTATTGTAGGCTCCTTCTAATTATTTCTTGCCGCCCTAGACGGCAAGAAATAATTAGAAGTCTAGGGCGGCAAGAAATAATTAGAAGGAGCCTACAATACATTAATAAAAAAATAAATCGACAAGCAAAAAAAATGAGGAAAAAGTAGAAAAAAAACACCATCCCAGAGCCCAGATGCCTCGAACTGAGGCTAGATACAACCTAATTAGTGGTCCTCCATATGATCCCCCAGTTAGTGCCCCACACTGTAAACTCTTTGACTCAAAGGTGCAACTTCAAACCCAATTCACCCATAGAGGTAGGTCGAGTGCAGATCTGTCGGAACACACTTTTCAATACAGAATAAATGCTATCCTCATTGTGACATCATCCAAGCAGCAAATTTCATTTCCCATTGAAGTGTTATCCAACGGATCTGCAGTCGATGATTAGGCATAGCACCGTTCCACCATATGCAAGGAGAGCCTCAATCTGACAGCATACATGAATGGGAATTGAACCAGTCATATTACATTGTGTAATGTTACGTAATATTTCCCATTTGTGTCAATTGCCAGTTTGAGGTTCTCCTTGCATATGACAGGACTGTGCAATGGGTGAATAGTGCCACTTCAAATTCAGTGCACCTTCAGCATGTACCGGTAATTGGTACAAAACATAATCAGCTGGCCATCGTTACATCTGTTTACAGCTCAAGTTATTTCTATTATTGTCAAGTATTTTGAAATACTCCCAGCTAACTCAAGTCATGTGGCAATAGATGGCCTTGTGATCAGCAAACTGAGTTGGTTCCACATGAAATGTATAATTTCCACCTGTTGTTAGGAAAATCATTTACTTCATTTAAAAAAGGTTTCAAGATCTTTCATTTCACTTCTGTGTGGTTTCATAAGGCTGAACACATTTTTTTCTGTGTTTCCGGTAACATTAGTGTTGGAATTAACTCTCTGCGGTTGGCCAAATATTTTATTTTATGAGGAGATTTTGAATTATGAACACATGCTGTTGCAAAAAAAAATGGGTTGATCTGCAAAAAAAAAATGCAAATGGACAATGGATATTAAAGATGAGAGAAGAATGACTACAATCAAGACTTAGTAGAACAATGCTATATAAAAATAACATTTTATTAAACCTCTTTACATGGTATCAAAAGATTTACTTTACATTATTGAAGGGAAATTTGGTAACTTTTAACACAATTACTGGTATTACAGATGATGTTAACAATCACGACTTTGTATGTGTAAAAATGAAAATAAATAATATTAAATTAAAAACATAATCATTTGCTTTGCTTGAATTTACTTCAGTGTTGCATTTGGGTAGGAATAAGAATTGTAAGAAGACAGGTAAATACCATAAACAATGGTATCAGACTCTGCATAGTTCAGTAGCAGAGAAGATGGTTTGCCAATTTTTTTCTTTGCTGATTATTGCTGTATGGAACCTTGAAATTTGAATTCCAGTCAAAATTAAAAATAGCTCAAATTCTAAACACAAAATGGAGATGCATAATTTGACCTACTTGGGGCTTTCATTCCAGTTTTATGTGTATGAGCACAAAAGAAAAGGACCAAGGTTAAATGTAAATGTAAACAAATTAAAATTGTTTCAAATTGTCATTTGGTATTTTTGAAATGAGAAATTTGGCAAAAAACAAAGAAAACAGCAGTAATTCTGGAGCCCTTTACCATAGTTTTGTTCTCCAGGAACACAATCATTTCTGTAAATATTTTTCAGTTCAGTTTTTGTTCACAATTAATTATTGTGCAGATCTAACCTTTAATTTATCATTGGAGTTCTTTTGAAGCATCAAACAGTGAAATGGTGCAATGTCTCATAAATTAATCACAAAGTTAGCCATTTTTTTCTTAACTGCTGGAACCTAAATCCAAACGACTAATCATGTTATAGTGCTATGTGAGAAGTTTGTGACAAATCCGTAGGTTGAACATGCATTGAGCTCCATTGAATAACCAACAAGAATAGTTCCCTCCGTTGATTCAAAAATCATTTGTTTCCTATGTCCATGGTATTATAGCCATCACAAGGTCCATTTTCCAAACCATCATGCATACTTCCTGTAAAAAAAACAAGACAATAATAACAATAATTTTACATAACAAAAATTGAAAAGAAAACATTTTTAATACATTATCATCTCCATAAATTTAACTCCAAAAAAATAAATTGACTGGAGATAATTTATCATCGCCATTTATCTTGAGATGATTTAATATAATTTCTTATTTTCAGAAAAACGGTTTGGAGATGATGTATTTTCTTGGGATAATTTGTTATCTTGAGATTTATCAATTAAACTTATCTCAAAATAATTTCTCGAGACATTTATCTCCAGATAAAAGATAACAAATTATCTTTAAATAATAAATTATTTTGAGATAAGTTATCTTATAACTTATTATTTCAAGATAATTTATCTCAAGATTATCTCAACATATTTATCTCCGGATAAAAAAGATTTTGAGATGTATTTTTTTAGTGACTTATCTCAAGATAATTTGTTATCAATTATCTCAAGATGATTGATTATCTTGAGATATTTATCTCTGGACAAAAGAGATGTTTTTATGGAGATATTTATCTTGAGATAATTGTCTCAGGATAGTGGATTATCTCAGAATAGTTGATTATCTCAGGATAATTGATTTTCTCAGGATAATCAATTCTGAGATAATCAATTATTCTGAGATAATCAATTATCCTGAGACAATTATCTTGTGATAAATATATGGAAATAATAAAATATCTCAAGATAAATATATCCATAATCTTTTTGTCCAGAGATAAATATCGAGATAATAAATTATCTTGTCCAAAAATAATAAATTATCTTGAGAAAATACATTATCTCAAGATGTTTTTTATCTGGAGATCATAAATTATCTTGATAGTAAATTATCTTGATCATAAATTATCTTAGGATAATTATCTTGAGATAATCAATTATCTCAGGATAATTGATTATCTCAGGATAATTGATTATCTCAGGATAATTGATTATCTCAGGATAATTGATTATCTCAGGATAATTGATTATCTCAGGATATTTGCTTGCTATTCAAAGACAAAGATTCCTCATCCTGCTTGGAAGTCGATGGACAGCGACTTGGGAAATTCCCTGAGGTATGGGGCCAGGAGATGGTCAGGGGCGACTTCCCATTCAAAAATGCCCTGCCCTGCTCTACATAAGTCGGCGAGGCATAATAGTCCATTTGAATTACTCAAAAGAGTGACGTCGGTGCAAATAATATCTATTAAAATTTAAATCGGATGAGTTGGCTCAATTTACAGCATTGTTGTTACATGCATTTAAAAGCTGTAAAGCTTACTACAAAAAACATTAAAGTGCAAAGTATACTGACGTCTCTCTCTCTCTCGAGGAGGTCAATGGGCAATGGTGGGAGAATTTGAGTCCCTGTCCAGCATAATACAATATACATGTCCAGATCACTAGCTAGTAGAGGATTACGGTTAGGGGCTGTGCAATAATAGAGCCCTGGGGGAGGGTAAAATTGTGGGGGGAAGAAATATTTGACGTGCCGAAAGGGGGGGCAAGCAATTTTGATAAGCCGAAAGGGGGGCCAGGGCCAAGTAATTTTTGGCATACATTCACGGGGCATTCAAAGTTTGAAAATTGGGATCCCAAAAATTTGGCATGTTCAGAGGGGGGGGCAAAGATTTTTGGCGGGCCAAGAGGGGAGGGGCAAGCGATTTTTGGCGGGCTGAGGGGGGGCAAGCGATTTTGGTGAGCCGTTTGGGGGCTCATAATTATTGCACAGCCCTTATTGATCCAGCTCCCCGTACTACAATTACCATGGCCGGGGTACAGTCAGCATGGTCAGTGACTGTTTTATAATCCCGGGGGTTTAATATACACTGACAGACAGTGACGCTGTCTTTATAATATAGATGGATGATTATTGTAGATTATTTTATAGACATTGTGCACTGATCAGTGTCATAGCATGCATTGCATTGGATGTGCTCACTCACACTGTTGTACTACTATTTTAAGCTTTCAGCATCAGACAGTCATGACACTCAATGACAGTGCATTCATGACCCTACCAAAACAGTGAGCTCGAGAAAACGACTCAGTGAAATTACTATACTAATTATTCCGTACACTCACCTCAAATTTAAAATTATGCTCAAGTTGTCATCACGTTTGTAAACAGAGCTGTCTTTGTTTGTTTGTAAACAGAAGTACTGACTTCTCCGTGCTTCGTTCTGACTTTGTTATTACCTTATTGTACATCAACAAAAACATGGATCTCGCCGTAAACACACCACTTTCCTAAAATTTGTGAGTAAGTCTGTATTTAATCACGTGATAAGGATATCGGGAATAAGGGCAAGATCTGGGTTGCTGCAATCGCAAATATCCGACTCTTACACAGCATAGAAATAACGATACGTTAAATACGCTCATAAAGGCAGATGCTTTTCATAGCTAGTAGCAGAGAGCAAATTAAGGGATTTTTAAAAAACGCGCGAAAGTCAAAATTTGACGGTTTTTTACTCAAAATCTACTCGGTGCACATCTTGTGCGCCGGGCAGATTCCTTTTAAATACATTTTACTTTCTCTGTGTTGATTTTTATCTCCCATGGATATCTGGTTTAAAAGAAATCGATCGACACAAGTTATGGCTAAAAACGGACTTTTAGCGGATATATTGCATAGGTTTGTACAGGGCCCAAAATCTACTTTGCCTAAATTTAGTGTTATTTTGTCAATATGATGGGACGTCCTTTGCCGCCTGCATTATGACGTCGATACCCTGTTGCTATCAAAAAGTGGTCATGATCGACTTGCAGTTATCCCGACTGCACTGCTGGTCATCATCAACAATGTTTGATACACATGCTATTTGGGTTCGGTTGTTATTATTATCTTGGTGTTGTCTTGGTGCCGTCCAGATTTCGGGCGATTGTCAATTGAGCCACAAATCTCCTTTTTTCTCAAATTATATCGAACAGATCCCTCGTCAATATTCAATATCTTGCAATTGCACGGTTAGATTTGCCTTCACTATGATATGCTTCTATCATTCCCTTCTGGTGATCGGTAATTTTTGGCATTTTGAGCTGGATCTGATGTTAAAACTGAACAATTTTTAAAAAATAAACTATAATGCGCTGCTAGATTGGAAATCCCTGTAGTGAGGCTGCATGATATTAACTGTATGGAAGTTACCTCTTTTGGATCGTGGCAAATAACATAATCGCATAACAATTACTAATCCGTTGTAATCGGGGGATACCTTTATTCCTCTAGTATCACAACTCATAACCTTGATCATTTGTTATGCATCACACCGGGCGTCATCTGTTGTTATGGTGGTCGTCAAGGACTGACGTCATAATTAGGTAATTAAGCACAGCGCCACCACTTTTCCTATGGGGATTTTGTACAGGTTTTTCATGAGATCATAAGACAGTTTGTTTCAGTCGTTATTTTCTAGCAATGTTTTGGTATTGAAAAGTTGATTGAAACTGATTAAAGGTATTATAGATGATATTGAACTAAATAAATAGGTTTCAAGTTAGTATTATTTACTTAAAATTCAACAATTGTTAATGCGGAAAGACATTTCGTCGGGAGAGTACACAACCCCTATACCCACTCATCCCGCATATTCCAGTTTATACCCAATAATGCAGTGCGAAACGCCTGTACCGTAAATCGTGCCTGTCATCATTTAACATATTTAATAGAAATATGTAAATGATATTCGTTTCTTTAGACTATGGTTTACGATAAAGCGCTACGCCTGTCAAGTTATAGCATTTCCGGGGGAAGTATGACAGTTGGAGAGATCACCAATCACATGTCTACAGATGCTTTCAACGTGTTCTACTTTTGTCAAAGATTGCACTATGTATGGGCAGTTCCATTCAGAGTATGTACATACTGTTTTATTGACTTTTTCTGTTTTTGTCATAATCCAGGCTTCTGCTAATACTCGCAAATGTACAACATAAAACACCTAAGTGTACATACTGGGAGAAGCAAGCAAATTGCCAATCTCTTCTGGCTAAAAATAAAAATTGATGAAACTTTCAATATAATATAATATAATATAATATAATATAATATAATATAATATAATATAATATAATAATACTATAATTACAATTTCCAAATTAAAAGCGTGTGCTATTTATATTGTTGTTTATTTTCAGCTCATTGCAGTAACCACTTTGCTATATCTTCAAGTTGATTTGGCTACTTTTCTAGCTCTTGGTATAATTCTGATCGCTATTCCTATACAACTTATGTCAGCACGTTTACAAACCAAGAAGCAAATACTTGCCATGGTAGGAGTAATTCAAATGGACAATGACATCTGCATAAGATATTCATTCAAGTACGATCCAATCACAGATAATAACTTTTATATACGAGGACGCAAATGCAGGTCATTGAAAAAGTATAATGACCGCATCTCGAGACGTAGCTAAAAGTACGCTCTACAATGACCGCGTTACGTGACGTGTTACGCGTTTGAACAATTTACGCGGACGCTGGCCGCCGTATTTGGACATCGCATGATTGCGTGCTAGTGTGATTGCTCGCTAGCGGTATTTCCTTAATGGGCTATTCGATTTTTTTACAGGGAAAACGACAGATGAAGTTAAAATTATGTTCTGTTTTCAAATGAAGAGAAGAAAATGTGACGTGAATTGAATTTAAAAAGTGAAAAGTGACGAATGAATGAGGTTAATGACTTTGCATCAGTTATTTTTCGGGTATTGTGAAATCGTATCTAAACATTGTGCTTTGGACCTCGGAATATCCCTCGTGGCTGCGCCTCTCGGGATATTCCTCGGTTCCAAAGTACAATGTTTAGATATTTCACAATACCCTCAAAACAACTGATGCGCAGTCATTAACCTCTAAACATTTAACACCTAGGATATATAGGTACCTCTATCAGTAAGTACTATCGGTGTCTATCGGTGCCTAAGAGATTTATAGGACCAAATAAAACGTGCCTAACTAAGTACATTTGTTCTTACGCAAGTGCGGCTGTCGAAATATAAAACCGTGGTTAACATTGTGAATCGGAGCTAATTGACTATTTCAATTAGACCAAAATGGGAAGAAATGAAAAAGTGGAGATACAATAAAAAGACAGAGCCCACGTAAAGAACAAAAATGTAAAAGTAATGCAAAATGCTTCCTTCTTATTTGATTTAATACAGGAAAATTCAGATGAGCGTCTCAAGCAATCTAACGAGATGTTACTAGGAATCAAGCTTCTTAAGATGTACGGATGGGAGGAGATGTTTTGCAAGGCGATTGAAGCTGTACGGAAGCTAGAAATGACATCTATTTTTAGTTATAATTTCTTCTACAGCCTTAATTGTAAGTTTTAGTGTCCATGTGTGAAACTGAATTTATACTCGATTGCTGAGCGATAAGCGACTGAATTGTCACTGAACTCATTTTCGACAAAACCGTCAATCGCTTTAATATTAATTTAGCTTAGGGGTAATAGTCATGATGTTGGCGAACGAGTGGCGAATTCTTTCTTTCAGAAGTGAACGGAAATCACCAACAACAAAAATTTATATTTAAAAATATAAGTATGATCAGAAGCTATAAATGTTATTTTGATATGCCTGTACGAAGAGTTATTTTTGTAGATATTTTGAGGGTTTCCACAACACATCACTAACTGAATACTGTTATAAGTTTGCTAAGCCGTGTCTCATTTTTTCTTTAATATCTATTACCAATTATTACAAAAAGCGCATAATTATAAGTGCTTTCTTAGTTAACGCGGCTTTCAGTGTTAGTTTATAGAATACTCGTTTTACTGTTTTAATTGTGATTTTATCTTCTAGTATTTGTTGTCCTATGCACGTCGCCTATACTGATGAACTTGATAGTAAGTAGCAATGGTATTAATTATATTGCAAGAAAAGACCTAATTGCATGACCTCTACAATATAATGGAAATATCAATAGCCTTACATCAAAATTTGACTATATCAATAAAAGTTAACTCTCTTCGTAGAACTTGCCTAAAACAAAAAGTAACCTCCCCTGAAAGATTTTTGCCCTTGCACTGAAAGGCTAACTAACCAACCAAATTACTTATGAAAATCTAATGACCACCATTTGCGCTCATTTCAGCTAAACACCTGCCATTAGGGACGCACCATTAGATATTATCGGGGGGGTGAGGTTCCGGATTTTTTTTGAAAAAAAAAACTGCCTCACTGATGAGTAGAAAAAATTTTTCCCTACCCAACTCAGTATAAAGGTATACATTAAAATTGAAAAAAAAAAAAAAAAACACTTTAAAGGCGGCGAAAAGGCGGCCTGACCCTAAATCCCTAGCCCCTAATAATATCTAATGATGCGTCCATTACCAGGGATAGCGTGGACAATCAAACTTACAGGGTGGTAAGGCCAACTGATATTTGTGTTTGCTCATATACAAACATATTTGCTATATGTGAGCGTACACTACGAATGAGCCGTAAAGTCGGCAAATTGTATTCTGAGATACAGTGTAAAATATACGTGATGGTCGTATTCATAGGTACCTTAATTAGGCGCGACATGTTTCTCATTTAATAGCGTTTAAACCAATCAATATTCCTATTGCGGATGAGGACAATAATCTCCTACCTATTTCTATAGAATCATTAAATAGCTCTATTCTTTGTTTGCTTTGGCTAAATCCTGTTCAAGTGGTGGGTTTCAATTGCATTGCATTTTGTCAGGTATGTATAACCAACAACAAAAAAAATGGAAAAAGAGACACATGTAGAACCGAAAAAAGGTATCATTTTGTTGGAGGAACAGAGTTCAACAAACCATAACCCCAGCTTCTGGATATCATTTGAAGTCAAATGATATACCATTTTAAAGCTTATGATATATATTTTCTAAACACGAAATAAAACAAAATTGACCGGGGCCGACTTTACGGCTGATTCGTAGTGTCCGGTCACATATATTAAATTCAAATTTTAGATTTTAGATTTCCCCCTTTCAATAATTATTTAGTCAATAGTGACATCGCGTGACAGATGTTGGTATTTATTTTGGTATCACTGCTTTTATTTGAATAATACATTCGTATGCATATTTAGCACACAAATATTTTTTTTTCTCTAACCGCAGGTATTTATCTCTTACTCCTACATTACTGGCAAACCTCTGGAGCCCAATACTACATTTGCCGCTCTTTCTTTGATGAATTTACTCCTAGAACCGATGTATCATATACCAATGGTCACTTCGTTTTTAGTGAATGCATTTGTTGGTGTACGTAGATTTGAGGCATTTTTGCGGCTCCAGAAACAGAAAGGTCTCATGAAATCCAATGGACGGAGTATTTTAACAAACATGAGGTAGGTTTTGTATTACAATACTGTTGAAAATTATGTGATAATTGTTTGTCTGGTCATACGGAATCTATGTATAGTTTACTCTACCTGTGAAGTTTACTTACGACTCGTTATTAAATTGTTAGGATTAAGTGATATAGCGTTAGGATTATAGTTGGTGTGACAGCTACAAATTGCTCAGGATTAATGATTTGGGAAAGGAACTTGGGGAGAATAGGGTTAGAAGATGAGGGTTTGATTAGGTTAGCGTTAAGCTTGTGGATTATGGCTGGGGTAACAAGCGGTATGATATATTACTTGCTCCAAATACTTTTATGTGTAGATTTCCACTTCAATCTGCTTTTTTACTTGCCAGTGTACTTCACATCACTTTGGAAATTAATAACTGTGAATACAAAATATTTCTTTTTCAGAAAAAGCACAGTGATCACATACACCAAAAGAAGCGACAGAATCACCCTGCCAACGAGAAAACTCCCATTCTCCAAGCAAATGGTACAGATTATGAGAGTGTTTTGTCCCAAATTGACCAAGAAGGAATGCGGTTAACCCGTGGATTAAAGTGTACTTACGCGATTAAGGTATTTGCAAGTCAAAATCATTTAAGATGGCCTTATAGCATAAATATTCAGTTTTCATCGATTTGGAAATTTAAGGTTTGTCGTTATGGTTGATGAAGAAAATTGGCATGGTAAATTAAATGAGGCGTTCTCAATAACTGCTCATTATTCTTTTTTTCAGAAATCTGCCGTACTAGTTGGATTCCTTGCATCATTACTAAAAATATGAACTATTATGTACTTATCATCATTACGCTTTGGAATAAAACATTCATAATGCTCATGTCTACAAGACGAACAAATATGTTGGTTTGATCATGGACTTGCGGAACAGACTTATGACGCCAAACTTTTATGCAAAAGAAAAGGATTTGTAAAAAAAACCTTAAGTACAACCACGACTGCTTTTTCGAAAAATGCTCTGGCTTTAAACTTTTTGGATTCCAATTTCCCTTTCAAAATGTTTTTTGTTTTCTTTTTTAAAATGAATTCAATGCAAGGTACATTTTCTTGTTCAGTGTTGAATGTTTCCATGTATTGGTATTTATGCTCCTGTGGAGATATGGGGATGGCATTCTGTCTACTCGATTCTCTAGTCTGGATTATGTGTTTACTTTTCAATCATTTTGCTTAATATTTGTATTAATGATTGCAATAAAGATTTAAATGATCAAATAAAATATATCCTATGTAGCTGTATGTTAACAATCGTGTGCTTGTACTTTATTTCAGATTGTAAATGGAGATTTCACGTGGGGTAGTGACAGTTCTGCGTCAGTTCTCAAAGACATTAATTTGGAGATACCCTATGGTAAGAGTCGAACGCAAATTTAATTGATAATAATAATAAAAACCCGCTTATATAGCGCTTTCAGTCCGAAGACCTCAAAGTGCTTTACAAAACAACAAAATATTAAAAAACATCTACAGATCTCCAAACAACAGCAGAAACAGAACGAAGCAACCGGAGAGCTGGTTGATGGAGATCTGTAGGCGACAACAAAATATCTTAAACTACAACAAAATATAAAGCACCAACATAATTAAGCATACGCATGACAATCAATAACAAGATTGCAGTATAATTACGGTATCATGGTATTTGTTTAAGTGAATTAAGTATCATATACATGAACAATATTCGTGATGTTTACGCACGTCCCAACTTACACCTAAATGGAATTATCTAAATCCGTGGTGTTTGTATGGTCAACAGAGCAAATTTTGGCATTATACAAATATTACATGCCTATGAGTGTGATAGTACAAAATATATCATGAGGTCAAATTTTGACTTTTCACGAGGCGTAGCAGAGTGAAATAGATCAGTCAAATTTTGACCAAATGATATATTTTTACTATTACACAAATATTGGCATGTAATATTTGTTTTATATCATGATATCACATGGTTTCTTTTCATTCCATGTGATAGTAACAACTATCACACGGCTAAAGTCACTGTAGTCCTGATATAATATATCTTATTCAGACATCCATGACATTAGAGAGATTGTGATATTTCTCCCGGATATTATCATTGCCAAAACAAATATGTTTATTTTTTTTTTTATTTTTTTATTTTATTAATCTGGCAATTAACAACATAATTGAGACAAACAACAAATTGGGTCTACTGAGCTGCCAGGGAACACTGAAAGCACAAAAGAGCACTGTCACCACAAGGCGCAGCGCTCTCAACTCAGCAGACCACACACATACAAATCATATTGGAAAACAATACAAAAGGCATCAATTAATCATCATGCTCCATATAGTGAGATTTGAGACTTGCTACAGGTGAGATATGAGTCTCTGACTTCGGATGGAATTGAAGACCATAACACTGGAAAATTAACTTAATTAAAGCTTCATGTCTCGTATTAACACACCACCTGGAAAAAAGAAAGGGATTGGCATTAGAAAGACATGAACAAGCGAATGAAACAGACAAGTAAGTCCTTCTAGTTGTCAAAGTTGTGAGATTTAGAGTTCTGTCCTCGTATGATTGATCCCCCCTACGTTGACAAAGAACTGACCTAGTAGCACGATGCTGTATTTGTTCCAATTGATCAATATTACATTTCTTGTAAACATTCCAAACAGGCGAGCAGTAATTTCGGTACATATAATAGGACCACTTCATGCCTTGGCCTTTATCATGACTTTATTTTCAAAATGATACTTTTCACGTGTGCAAAATTAGTAAAAAATTAGTAAATTTCAACGTCCACCGTGCGTTTACTCCATCAAAGATGCAAATCAAAAACTCTTTTTCTATACAACCAATCCCACACGCACTTCAATGATCAATCTCTACATATGAACCATATGTATGAACGAAGTCAAATTTTCACACTCACTGTTGCTTTATTTCTTTAAAACAAAATGTACGTAAGGAATTTTCAATAGTAGCAAAATACACGACCTCGCTCTGTTACTGGATAGTGATTTTGAATAGATAGACGAGCGTACGATCACGGCGTTTGGAAATTGCAACCTTTCTATTAAAGACCCATTCAGTGATCCTAGCGCAAGTGTGAAAAAATTAAAATTGTTTATAAATTGCTTAAAAGTGAAGGTTAAGTCATTCAAATTGTCATTTGATATTTTTGAAATGACAAATTTGGCAAAACAACGAAGAAAACAGCAGTATACTGACGAAGTTGAAGCCCCATTCAAATACATGTAGCTAATTTAGATACTGTCAGTATCTAAATTACAGATTCGTGTAAAATGTCTTATTTTGTCTTAAATACGCGGCTTTCGGTTGAACCACTCGCAGGCTATGTTGGCACATCTATGACAATGACAAAGGTACCAAAATCTGAATTTTGATGATTTTTACGATCGTCCGGATGAGCAAATCACTGAATGGGCCTTTAAGTCCATGGGACTCCACGATAAATCGCCAAAATAGTCAATGATGTTTCTGTCAATTTACCTTGTAATTTTGGCTATAAATTGACAGAAACCTTTCCTGACATTTATTACTACTATTATTTTAGCATTTTAAATAAGAACAACAAAATTAAAATTGGATGGAAATCGTACATTATGGCTCTGTCTCATGATTCTGAATGAACTGTGATGTTATCAAGTGAAACCACCTCAGGCATTATTATAAATGTTTTGAGTCAGTAGTCGAAAAAAGACAAAATATGAACCAAATTCTGGACTCACCAACGATTTTTTTTCAGTAACGTTGCGGATCTTTATCAGACTATGCAGAGTCTTGACTTGATGGTTTAGATACAGAGGATGATTTAAGGAAGCCCCATCATGCACTGTAAAAGTGTTATCACTAGAGTTTCAACTGCCACTTTACTTTTCAAATCCCATTGAACTCTGTGCAAAAGATGTTGTTTTAGAATTGCCCGTGTGTCATTATTACTTGGTCGATTTCAGATCTAAAGTGATGTATGCATGAAGGATAATTCACAACCTCTGTAGATAACATAAAATGTGAAATCGACCAACCTTTTAAAGGTTTTTTTATTGTAAATATATCTGTCCAAATTCAAATTTAACCATGCACGTGTGTATGCAGTGCGCGGCAGTGGTGTCATGTTCACTCACACAGCTGTGCTAACCGCAAGACTTGCTGGGAAGTGCTTAATTCATCCTCTGGTTTAGATACGTAGACTGACGGAAGTGAAGTTCAGAAGGAGAAAGATCATATCAGCAGTGCCCTTCAACAGTGCGGCTACCCAGACTGGGCCTTTGAAAAAGCCATCAAAACCAGAGATACCCCACAACAGAACAATACGGGAGGTGGCACAGCTCGCAAAGCCAGAGTCACGTTACCTTAGGGGTGGTGCAATAATTATGCCCGTACCCCGGGGGGGGGGGGGTGAATTCTCAAAATGGTCTGTCAAAATTGTTTACCCCCTTTGGCCGTGCCAAAAACCTTTAGCCCCCTTTCGACGTGCCAAAAACCTTTGCCCCCCTTTTGATGTGCCAAAAAATCTTTGCCCCCCCCCCCTTACACATGCAAGATTTTGGGGAACTGGAATTTAAAACCTTAAATTGTTGTAACATATAATGCGAGCGCAGCGAGCAAGAAATTTTGCATATTTGAACGTGTTCGTAACGTTTTCCTACGCCTTTTTAGGGCGTAATATAGAAACTGTGCCCAAATATCTGTGCCAAAAATTGCTGGCCCCCCCCTTTCGACCTGCCAAAAATCGCTTGACCCCCCCTTTCGACCTGCCAAAACTTGCTGCCCCCCCTTTTGGCCTGCCAAAAATCTTTGCCCCCCCCCTATAATTCACCCCCCCCGTACACATAATTATTGCACCACCCCTTACTCAACAGGCCTTTCAGAGAGATAAAAGCACTTTCAAGTCGTTCGCCATAGCTATCTCCTACAAGCCTTCTAACAATTTACGGAGCAAGCTAGTTCACGTGAAAGACAAACCCCCAAAAGACAAACAATCTAACGTTGTGTATGGTCTAACTTTAACCAGCACCAGAGTGGAAGCTCCAACGAAAACCAGGACTCTGCAGTCTTCACTCACTCAAAACTCTCTGGCCACCAATTCAACCCGACGACATCATCATCTTCGATAAGGAGGATGGTTTGAGAGGCGGTTAAAGAAGCCATCCGGGAAAGAGCCGAACAGTCTGCACTCAATAAGAAGGGAGGTCTCTGTTTCCTACTATCACTATCACACGCCTAGGACCCCATCACGTAACCAAACCATCAGTCAAGTCTCTGCACAATCTAATGAAGACCCGGCGAACCACTAGCAACGTTACTGAAAATATCGTTAACGAGTCCGGAATTTGATTAATATTTTGTCTTTCGTAAGCATTGTTAAACAACCATGTCTTTATTTGCCTTGATATTATTTTAGGTGTCCTAACGATGGTTATAGGAGGTGTAGGCAGTGGTAAATCATCGTTAATCTCTGCCATTCTGGGTGAAATGACAACTCTTAAAGGATCTATAACATTTGGTACAAGAGAGTAAGTTATTCATTCAAAAACTATGTCCTCTATTCATTGGACCCCTTCCCAGGATCGCTTTCATCATGTAAAGTGTGTTAGGTACGTTCCCGTTAAAAGGTTCTGGATCAGATGCAATTCCTTTAATCCCTTTCCTTTAGGATAAGTGGTCACAATCTACGGTCGTATTTAACCAAAACGTCATTGCTGTCCTGGATACAAGAAATATCAAATAATCACTGAATCACGATCGATCCAAAAATCGGTGCGTGAAACACACTCAATGACTTTTGCCGGTATTGTTTAATTCATACTTTAGTCAGAAAAAGAACCTTATTGTGACTGTTTCAAGAAGGGATATTTGAATTGGCTCCTATATCCGTTACTTTTTATGGCCAAGACTAGAAAACTTCTTACTCATATTTATTTGTTTAACCAAACAAGTTGTTTGGTTATCAAAAACTTCCTTCACCCAATGGAATTTGGGGAGCTGCACAGATAATTGGTGGATGTTACAATCTAAATGCGGATAGGTGTGCGCCGTTCGGCAGCAACTGGCCTAGTTGATGCGACGTGATTGTGATGATTCACCATTGCAGCGAAATTACAGCGCTTTGAGTCCTCTAAGATCTGGAGAAAGGCGCTTTATAAATACAAAATTTATTTATTTTATTTTATTTATTATTATCACACGAAGGTAAATAGAATTCTATGTCACATGATTAACGTCATTTCTTTGTGTGACTTTTGCGTTTCAGAAATGGGATTGATTCACCATTCTCTACGGGTGTTGCCTATGGAGCGCAGAAAGCGTGGCTAATGAACGCAACATTACGCGATAACGTGTTGTTTGGAATAAATTATAATCAAGGAAGGTATACATGTTGTTGTTTAAAAAGATTAACCGATCACCATGGGCTGTACCTAGTGATTTATACCGTCTTCTTTCGTACCCCTAAATGTTTCTTAATAAAGAGTATAAAGCTAGTTTCCTATTTTTCTGTCTTTCCGTATTGCAAACAATAGTGTCTCTTGTCCCATCAAGGAAGAAATGCAAGTTTAATTTTTCATTGTTTCCAATATCTTGATAAGATATCGTAAAGTAATAGACTCGTGTGCCTTGAAACCAGACATCGACATTTTACCGGGTGGTGATATGACAGAAATCGGTGAAAAGGGAATCAACTTGAGTGGTGGCCAAAAACAACGCGTCAGTGTTGCAAGAACAATGTACTCCAATAAACCGATCGTGTTGCTGGTAAGTTAATTGCGTGAGTTGGTGAAGAACACACTGAATGACAATATATCTTAAAGACTGTCATTCTAGTACGAGGCGCTAAGGGCTTGGGATTTTATATTAACTACCATAGTAATAGGTTCAAACAATTTTTGATTATATCGCGATGCACTACAAGCAAGTTGCACTCATCACCTGTGCATATCTGCAATCATAGATTGCAGGAGCCCAATACGTGTAACAAAAGCCCAGATGCTGTTCATTGTCTCAGTGTGAGGATAGAAAAGAGAGGAACATGATGTTTCGGGCTAGTACATTGTATCCTTCTACATGTATATAGGACGATCCATTGTCAGCATTAGACGTAAATGTAGGAGGTCATTTGTTTCGTGAAGGCATCATGGGAAGGCTACGAAAGGCAAACCGGACTGTGGTTCTTGTGACTCATCAGCTGCAGTATCTTCAGCAAGCTGAGAAGGTAGGTATTGTGTACGTGGTAGCTATATTTGAATTGGTAAATGGGATGTGTTTGGTAAAGATCATAAAGCTATGCCTCTATTCGTGAATGTATATTCGCACAGCTTTAAAAGAACCATAGAAGTAAACATACCATGAATCATAATTATGAGAGACTGCTTAATCATATGAATACTTTTGTGGCTTTGAAACCATGTGGATTACAGATCATAGTAATGAAAGAAGGACAAATAACCTTCCAGGGAAATTTTGATGACATGGCGCGTTCTGATCCGAAGCTGTACCAAAGGTGGCAACAGGATATCGTTGCAGCCACTGATTCGGAATTATCGGATGGTTTGTCTGAAGAGGATTCAACGGCGGAAGAAAGACAGATTATACGGAGACGGGTCTCTGAATCTCTTTTGAAAAGTCAATCGGAACACAGTATGAGCAAATCTATCTTGGCTATGGAAGGTAATGTCTGTTCTCTTATGTATAGAAAAATATAATATTGCAACTATTCTGGGTAAAACAGAATATACTGGCCTGTTCTAATGACGACCACAACAAATGAGGATGGTGTTTGAAATCTAGACTACAATCAGTTCACAAGATGGGTAAAGTTTACCCAATTTTGACCGTTACCCAACTTTAGCCCAACTAGTAATAAATGTGTGGTAAAATGTTTATGTATTTTCAATGAAATGTTTTTACCCAATAGTTGAGTTGTTCATAATAGGCCAAAAATAATCAAGCCAATTACAAAATTCAAATGATTAATAATTATGTGTTAATATTGATTGCAATAAGTTGTATTATAAGTCAGATGATGCACAACTTAAAAATTCCTATCACCATAATTTTAATACAGTAGGTAATACAATTTTATGTCACAGAATCATCAAAAGGCAAGCTCATTCAAACAGAAGAGTTGGCTCGGGGTTCCGTTTCTGCAAATACTTATTGGTATTATACTCGCAACATGGGGATGTTTTGGGCGATTTCGTTTCCATTTGCACGTATGTTGCTAGAAACTTTCACCGTAACAAGAAATTTCTGGCTGTCGGATTGGGCTGAAGCTGGACTTGACCCAAACAGAACGGTCAGTACTTGTGTTATCTAACTTTCCGATATAAATTTTATAAAATATATATTACTAACAATGTCACTGACCTAGGCTGGCGTGGCACTTCAGTCTCTGATAAAGATAATGAACTGAGTGCAATACATTAGTCAAGAACCTATCGGCTCTCGAGCTAAATGCAATAACTCCATGGCAAGTGCGATTATCTTGACGAATGCATTTGCACGAGTACATTATGCGTCATAATTCGAGTGTAATTAGTTGATGTTAGTATTATTATGATCTGCATATTTTTATATTTTTGTGTCAAGTAAAGAACAAAGGTAGTAAAAAATATATATTTGTCATTGATATGTTGGATGGCTCTGGAATTATTTAAATTTCATTCAATGTTTTTATTCACATACTATTTTTATGTTGGTATTTTGAAGCTTGGAGATATCAATCAAGAGTATGTAGGTCCGTACATAGGATTTACATGTGCATGTATTGTGATGGCGATGGTCTCAAATATTAGTTTGCTGTTTTCTACGTGGAATGCTGCAAAAGATGTGTACTTGCGAATGCTGAGAAATATTACAAAAGCACCGAGCAGGTACAGTAATAACCGTATTGAAATATAGAAATTCCGTCGTTAGAGAACCTCTTACAGTCTCAGTCCAAAACAGAAAAGCAAATTGTGTGACGGACTCGAAGGATTTAGACAGTGATATTAGTACCGGTTACATCATCAGTCCAGTTTGAAAGCTATTGAAAGACCTAGACTCGAAATGCTAAACCATTTTCACCCTGCAGTGACGTTAGTGCGCAATTCATTGGGAGCAGCATTGAATCTCTAGCGTTCGCTCAAAGCTAGTGTGCACACGCACACGTTTAAAGACGCCGGATAGACGCCTTAACGTGTTGATGTCACTGCCACATGCGGTGAAAAAAGTAAACATAAATGGTGCTAGCTCCAAATATCCAATGCCAGCTACGCTATCACTGGTGTGGTTGGATGTTGATATGTGAGAGTGTGAGAGTGCGCTTGCTTCTGTTGGACATAATGTCTGCTATTACTTTGCCTTTCTCTATAGATTTTTCGACACCACACCAATCGGAAGGATACTAAACAGATTTTCAAGTGACACCCAAATTATTGATACAGTAAGCCTCCTATTTTCTTCCATTGAATTTTACCGTATCTGTTAGTGGTTTGTGTCACAGAATAGGAAACTGATAAACCACTTCTCCGATAAAACACCTTCTGCGCTCGGTATGGTCTTTGACACTGACTGTAACTATATTTTGTTTTTAGTAATTTTAGTAAGCAAAAAGAAAAAATCCAACATGACAGGTATACATGTACAAGTCTTGCATGTACTGAGAGCATAATCATCAATATGGAAGACTGATGTAGGCCTACACCAGTCCGGCAGCCAATCAATGGAAGGTAACTTTGATGTCGGGCTAATTAAATAACATGCTCTACAGGTCGCCACCAATTTAGTACGCAATAAAGTACGTCGACCAGGTATAGGTTCTCACAAGCCTATAATTCCACCCCGAGAATAGACCGACAAAATATACCTCAAAACATACCAAAAGTGTATACATTTTTTATCATTAACCATAATACGCTATATTTTAATTTTTTACAGAAACTAATTATTACACTCGGGTCGCTAGTTCACTTCATTTGGAACTTCGTTTTTGCAATTATCGTCAATTCGATCATAACGCCTATATTTATCGCAGAAATCATTCCCATTGTTGCCATTTATGTCGTCTTAGCTGTGTACTTTATTCGAAGTTCAAGGTTTGTATTTATTTCAAACGGAAACTAATTATATAGACTAATGTACATATTATAGGCAACCTAACTATTAGGTTATTACAAACCAATGAAGTCAATTTTCCGATAATATCATAGTCATGCATTTTCATCGCTCGGGAGTTATCGGAATTTCTTCAACTCGCAAAAGCGACGTTTAAGCGCTTGATCGGCTTGACTTTTTGGAAACGGAAGTAAACATTGAGAATACGTGAGAATCGCTTTTCTGCAAATCGAACGAGTATAAATTTAGCTTAAGGCTGAGATGTCCGGAAGCACTGGCAGCAGGCAAAAACTCATTTTACATTTAGGCTTTTATGCCACCTACAGGGAACAAATTTGGCTTTTTTAGCACTTTAATGAAATTTATTATTCATGGTGTGTTACAGGCCCAGATTGACATATTCTATGCCTATATCAAACCCATGACGCCCATAGAGCGTATATAAGTCGCCAGCCAGAAACTCTAGAAATATCCAGTAGCTTAAGTATGCAAAAGGAACCAGATAAGCTTTAAAACTGATAATTTATAAACTGATACATGAACACATTTGGAAACCATGAGCAGTAAACCGGCTGTGTGAAATATCCAGTGTATTTTTCCAATGCTCAGCGCCTTATCACTAAGTAAACAATTTTAATAACCTTGCTCACCAATCAGTAAAGCATATTATAATCGTGTGATGGCTGGTAGCCAACTGCAAACATGCTTAGAAAAAAGGTTTTAAAAAGTCCTGGCTGCTACTGTCTCATTACAAGATTAGATGAGTTAAATTATTGTCCTTGTCATATGGGCAGGATTAGAAAAGGCATACAAACGAGAGTATGAGATTTATTATTTACATTGTTCTAAAAGAGAGTATGAGATATCAGGAATTATTTCCTGGCCTCTTAACCACAGAGTTGGCGGACTACAATAGCTATTCAAGACACATGGTTTGTAAGGGATAAACTATGCATATGAGACGTGGCACACCGACATCGCCCGGTTAACATGGTTAATAATTGCATTATACAGCCAGAGACACTGAAATGAATACCCGGGATCGATACACGTGAATGTACTATGCACGATTGATATTCAGACGATAAATCTTTGGATACCGGGATAGAAAATGAGGAATATCTCCCGTAAATGATTTCGTATAAAGAAACCAGATTTGGTTCCTTGCACTTGAACATATATGTTCAACGGATATTATCGTCGTTAGCTAGCGTCTTGAGAAAGAAGCTTGCGTCTTGACTCAAAAACTGACAAAAATATTCTGATTTTTTTATGTGAGCACTCACTCACATGGCGTATACACACAGAGGTCACACACACCCCAGTGTGAGCACTCACTCACATGGCGTACACAAGTTCACTTTACACACAGAGAAGTCAATTACCGAGCTATTGTCAGTAGCCTTAGTCGGGATGTCCCTCGGCTCATTATGCGTCTCAAAGGTCGGAACAAAATGGCCATGCGTGGATGTGGATTCAACCTACCATGGCGATTTCTGCCATGAATATATCGGGGCACTGTGCGTGGGTTCAAGAGAAGTTATAGTTCATTGTGTGAACAAAGAATGTGACATGCTGAAGTAACAACGATTACACTCACAATTGGCCCGAAGCTTATTAGACAAGTTAGGGAAATCCTACATACGTCATACATTAATAGACACGTTTTGACAATACATAATCACGATTCACGATAATGCTAAATGAATTTTGTTTTTTGACCTAGAGAGCTTCAAAGATTAGACAGTGTTACGAGATCACCAGTATTTGCCCATTTCTCTGAGACTCTGGGCGGACTAATAACAGTACGGGCGTACAGGTAACTTATGTGAAAACAGTGTAACCATAGTAGCATTTAACAAGTCAAGATCACAGCATGGGGAGTTATGACAAAAGTCAATACCATTATTAACAGATGAGTACACATTTGATTAGATTCTACTGATTTTGTAGCACACTGCAGTTACTGTCCGTTTTCCTATACACAATACACAGTGCTCTCACCATTGACGCGTGACCTCTACAAATGATGTATGTTGGAAGAATGGACACTTGCCTAGTTAACATCACTGTGTGAAAAATAACCGGCCAATATTTAATTTATTCTCCAAACTTCTAGCAAATATATTTCTCTAACATGACCTAAAATTACAGCTAGGTTAGATGTTCAGAAATGGTCGCACTTTTGTAAAATATGAGTGAGGGCAAGGCATAGCTAGCCAACTCCCCGTGTTAATTGAATGGAGATTTGACCGAAAATATTGGTATCGGACCGCTCACTTCTGAAGGATGCCACAAAAAAAACGGTACAAGCTACATTTAAATTATTCTATGAAATTCTAGAAAATATAGTTTTGTAACATGTCCTAAATTTTTAGCTAATTTAGGTGTTTGGAGAGGGTCGCACTTTTGTGTTTTAGGAAGGATATGTAAACGACAAATAACACCAAAAATATGAAGAAATTATTTCCAAACTGTGTTAAGTCAACAATCATTATGTTGCTCATTTTCAAGAATGCTGGTTGACAAAAAGCAGGCCATTGTCTCATTTCGTGAACAAAGGTCCACATACCATTGTGTCCTTCCGTTTCCTTTATAATCGGTTACCCAACTGAAGCTATAATACCAGCTTTATTGCGATATCGCACATGCAAAAACAGACACATGTGCACAACCAGAGAAGATCCGATTTAATCAGTTGAGCTGTTTCAATGAGTGTTATCTTGGTTTAATAGCTTTTAATGGGGTTTAAGTCCTGCAAAGGTCGAGATGAATTCTACTGTAGACATGACTGCATCATGGTATTAAAATGCACCGAGTCACTTGCAAATTAATACGGACCGATACATATTCCAACTGACCAATGGACGTCGAATATTCGATGCAACTAGTAATTGTTATTCAATCTGCTTGAAGTCATCTTCTAACAGAAAGCTTGGTAATTGGTCAGCGACTTTGCGTCACCTAAAAGTGGCTTCTCACATTTGCTTTTGGTCTATCCATTACAATTAGTTATTTTTGTTTTCATTGCTTTGTTCTAAAAATATATATCGCAGCAATTGTAACAATACTAATCATGTTTTCTTTACAATTTATGGCCATTTACTTCAGGGAGCAGAAGAAGTTTTTTGGCACTTTGCTCAGGAGAATTGATACAAACAATACAGCTTTTCTGTATCTACAAGCTGCTTATGGATGGCTGGGACTACAAATGGTAAAATTTAAACTACAAATTAAATGATCAGACACTGATAATTCTGATTTGCATTCTTCGCTTTGCCATTTGCAAAATGTAGTTTGCAATATGCGAAACTTCTGGTCAAAGGTTATCAACTTTCGGTCAATGGCCAAAAGCGTGATTTTCGCTAAAAATGACATTCCTTCCACAAATTACATAGCCGATGACGTCACGTGCACACAGGCATCAGCTATAGCCAGTGTCTAAAAGTTGTTATACAAAATTGGGGTCAAAGGTCATTAAGGGGCTATTTCCGGTACATAACCAAATACTTCAAAATGCCACTACTTCCGCAAATTACAAAGTACAACGATGTCACTTGGTCACCAGGACATATGGCTGGTAGCAGAAATGTCAAGTGACCAATTGGAGGTCAAAAGTCATATGAAGGAAATTAATTATGAAAATCTGATTTTCTGTTATTTCTACTAATGATTTTACTAGCACGATTACGTCACTTTTAGGGATCACTTCCGGTATGTAAGAGAATACATTTCCTGTCGTAGTACAAAAGCACACCTGCTCATGAAGATCAACTATCTTCGATAATTAATTTTTTTATCAAATGTGTTTATACATTTTCAGAGTATATGCGGTGGGTTTGTTGTTCTTGCTGTAGGTTTGACAACTATACTCCAAGCAACAATTTTTGGAAGTCTGGATTCCAGTTCAGTTGGATTAGCTCTTAGTTACGTGCTCATGGTATGTAGAAGCTTTTTAAAGCTTAAAAGTTTGAGACATTAAAACCATTTAATTTAATAAAGTGGAATTATTTTAAATAATCTCCATGAAATTAAAAGGACCATAATACGTGTTAAGTATGAAGAAAGCACCATGGTCAATACAAAAATGGGCTGCTGTAACATTTTTGTGGGAATGTTCTCCATTAATCATGCAATGAATATAGAGTTAATATTCAGATATTGTTATCAGTGCCACCCATTAATAATAACTTGCTCACTCTAGTGAACATGGAGTTCCCATTGGAATCCCAATGTTTTATTAACGAACTAAATTTCTTTTTATTGCAGTGCTATATTGTTATGATATAAAAAGGTGCGTTTTCATTCAAAAACGAATTGTTCTCACAAAATTATAAGTGTTACACTTTTTAAAACACCACTTTAAAGAGATTGCTTAAATTTTACTACAACCAGATATCTTAAGGGGTTTGTGACTATTTTTGCATTTTTCTCAAAAAAATAATAACACACTGGTAACAAAAGTTATGTATATTATTGGGGCAAGGTATCCAATTACTACACTGATATTTCAGTTACTCAAGACAATAATAATAATATACACTTATAGAGCGCGTTACAAACAAAACAGTTTCTCAATGCGCTTTACAGAAAAAACCTTAACTACAAGATATACTACAAATTTAAAAAGCCCAATAGAGCAAAACAAGATAAAATCAAGCAAGATTATTACAACACAGAATAAATGCTAATTCAGAGAACAACGAAATCATAACCACCACCAGACGTGCTTTCGCAGTGTTGAACGGGGGAGAGGCAAAAAGAACGCAAACAGCAGGCCGCGAGAACCCGGAGACACTAGAAAAGCACGCCAAGTGGTTGAAGCAAAAATTTAAACAATTAATGATGCAATCAATTAAATAAAGCCAAACAGAAATGCATTTATAAAACAACACTATTTGCACCCGTCCAAGGCAGGACAAATAACACAAAAGACAGAACAACACCAATATAGCTCAACCCACTACAAAAAGTTAATACACAGGCATATTGATAAGTAATACATATAGCATAAAAATATAACATAATATAATATAAGACAGTCTGAACAGATCCAAAAAGATCAAACAATATTGCACGAGGATGAAAGATGCGGAAAACGAGGCGAGACAAGCGGTTTAGTATATATTTCTTATCATAAATAAATTTATCGAGGGGTGTAGTACCCCGTTAAAGTTAAGCATGCATTCTCTTTTCCAGGTATCATTACAATTGTTCAATTTAGTTCGATTTGCCGCAGACACAGAGATGCAGATGAATCCAGTTGAACGTGTCCAATATTATGCACAAGTGCCTACAGAGCATTATGGAGGTTGGTTTTGTAGTTGTTTTGAAGGATGTCCATAAAATTGTCTTTTTATACTCTTTCGACAGGTATAAAAATATTGCTCAATTTAGTGCGATTTGCAGTGCAGATAAATGTATAAATATATATCGTCGTTTGGCAGGAAAAACCTCTTATGTGCTTTTGGCCCCTGTTTAAAACAAAACTGCCAACAGGTTACATAAAAGGTTTTGCTATAAACATGATCAGGGACCAATGACACATAGGAGGATTTTCCTGCCCAACGACGATATAATATATCCGTTAGACTTCACTTGCATAAAACTCGGATTTGTATTAATTTGTGTGCAATTAATAGATGTTCACATCTGATCTTTTCAGTCACCGTACTCCCTCTGTTTTCACTCAAGCTTTCGCGATCAATAAACTGTAGATTCCAAAATCAGAATTATTTAGTATTGAAGTGACTCATTATAATTATGCAAGATATGTTGCATTCAATAACATAGGCCTACGTATACTTTACTTTTACTGTCACTAATTATACTCTTTATGACCATTTTACCATTGAACACTTTAATTTTAATAAACATCGGTAAAATATTGAGTTCAACGGAATGCGTTCATCATGATTAATAGTAACATATCTTTATTTATCAAAATCCGACTATGGCATATCTGTACACTTATCATGCACACTCAACCTAAATTACCAAAATAATAATGTAATCAATAGATGGATAATTATTTTGTATTTGAATGGAAAACAGGAATATTTCAAAAGTGACAACTTTGGGATATTTTATTCTTTTTAAGGGTGATTTCTGCCGGCTCATTAAAGCGTGACAGATCAACACTCGCCGTGCTCATAATAAGCGTGTTTCGAAAGAAAGTAATTTGTCCTTACGAGAAGAATAATCTTTGGTCTTAACCGTGCAATTACTTTTGGGCCTCATAACTGCTAAATTGTTGGTCTAAAGTATATAAAAGTATACGGTAACAAATTCAAAGTATAGACCCCTGGCAAGGCAATCGTTACTTAAAGTTTCACGGAATACCCTCACTTACGATCATTGGGTATACCGATCATCAGACGGATAATTTGTCATGATTTCAAATTTACAGAAATGTCTATACAAGTATATACATTTTGAGCACTCTAAATTCCAAGTTAGTCACTTGTAAAGTATACTTGTTATAATATATATCGAATGTATATCTCGCGGTCGGTCAGTTTTAGACTAGTTTTGAACAGAGAAAGGTGTTAACCAGTAAATATCACAAACTGTCTCGGTGCTGTTTTGATATTCACAATCCAAGTGGGCTAAAGTTTGTTGGTGATTATTTCGGTACCAAAATCTCAAAATGGCCAAAAGGTGAGTTATGTCTTTCTGGTTATTAACTCTGGAATATATGTGTAGGGTTAGAGTATGTAGGGTGTGTGTATGTGTGTAGGGGTGTATGGCGTATGTATGTGTAGAGTATATGCAATGTGTATCTTTCGTGATTGACATTAATTCCACAACATCATTATCAGAATCATATAGCTATTCTATTCAAGATTAAGTCAATGTTTATTTGTTTGTGTGTTTTAAGGTAAGGAACCTCCATCCGATTGGCCTAGTCGTGGTGCAATCCGAATTGAACACGTATCAGTTCGTTATGACGAAACTCTACCACCAGTACTACAAGATGTCACTGTACATGTACAACCTGGTGAAAAGGTTAGTAGATATTATAACTCCCGGATATAATTGTTGGTCTAAAGTATATAAAAGTATACATATTTAGAATGGCAAAGACTTTAAACATTCATCTGTGAGGCCATAAATGCCATCAAAGAACGTTAATCTCGTGTACATTCAGAGAGCTACAGGGTGTCCTATAAAAAATTACCGGGCAAATTAATTTGGACGTAAGTCGAAAAATAGACATCAGAATCCAAATATTATTCTGCATGCTTATACGCTAATTTGACTGGAATCGGTTGACTGATTGTGAAGAAATGAGCGATTATATAACGCATGCGTCAATTTACTTCATTCCAAGTTTGAAATTCGCACTAGTCAATGTGCTTCATATTTTGTTCTGTGAAATCCTTTTCGTTCTTTTTAAAAAACCTGTTTCTTGCAAAACATTTAATTAGGTTTTGTTCAAATTTGAAAACCTGCACGATATTGAAAATGTAAGCTTGCATGTGAGATGATGCTCGGTACTTGTAAATATTTTTTTTCGTTAATGTTGATATAAATGTTGCATAAAGAATTATTGCATAAAGAATTCCAGCTGGCTTAAAAAATTAAAAAATAGATAATGTGGACTAACTGTAATGAGATATACAAACTTTAGGAAGCGGTGATCGAGTATGAAAAAAGCGCCTGTTGATCAAACATGGAATGAACTACATTGATGCGCGCATTGTGTAATCGTTAATTTCTTCGCAACAAATCAACCGAATCTAATAACATTTTTGTATGTAATGAACAATAAAATAGGTTATGCGCGACATTTTTGTTGATTCTGATGTATATTTCTCGACTTACGTTCAATTTTATTCACTCGGTATTTTTTATGGGACACCCTGTATAACCTGTACGTATATCTCGCGGTCGGTCAGTTTTAGACTATTGAATATTACACTTATTTCCTAATTCGCAAGCTCAATCGGAAATAAACAATTTCCTATTGCGCCTGCTTCTGGTTTTTGACAAACATGACAAACACAGTTTCTCAAACAGGGGAATATCGCTCGTCAGCTGTGAGTACGGACGGACACTCCGCCCTACTAAGGGCAAATAGACTACCTAATGCTAAAAGAAGCGCGTAGGCCCGAGAGGCCCATAATTTCCGCAAAAAATTGAACCACAACCATACATACCTACTTACTTAGGCACGTACCTTAAAAAGACTGCAAACCTCAATATAGAGTCTATTGACTTCACTGAAAATAATAAAATATATTATCTTACCTTAAGCTTTCCTTTAACAAATACTACAATATGTTCCTGCCTGCCTGCTAGAAACAAATTAAGGATGTCATGCTTGACTCTTGAAACTTGACCTGACATGACCCTTCCTCTTCCTCACAAGCCCTTTTTTGCATACTTGACACTGTTATAAAGATAAAACCTTAAAACGTTAAAACATAAATTGACAAATTTACTGTCCGCACTGGCCGAGCTGGCAACGGTCACTGACTAGACCAACGCCCAGCTAGACCAATTTGAGCTTCGCGCCAAATTGCTAAAAGATCGATATAGATCGATACCATCATCCGGCTCCAAAAGGAAATGTAATTATTTCCTAATTCGCAAGCTCAATCGGAAATAAACAATTTCCTATTGCGCCTGCTTCTGGTTTTTGACAAACATGACAAACACAGTTTCTCAAACAGGGGAATATCGCTCGTCAGCTGTGAGTACGGACGGACACTCCACCCTACTCTCATCACGAAATAAAGAACGGGCGAATAAATGAAAGGCAACAACAAAATATATTTCTTAAACTTCACAGAATCACATCATTATTATTCTTAATCTCATTCTCTTTTAATTAATTAATCAATATCAATAATTTTATAATTACGTACAACCAAATGCGCGCCAACCACTCTTGAAATTGCTTACACTACAATCCTAATTGCTTAGAAACAGAAAGAAGGTTATCTAAGGATTCCTTCACGTAACCGTCTTTCGAACCTTCTGACTTCCATCTTCCGTGCTTCTTAAACAACCTGTCTGGCACCCCCACTGAAGCCGCTGCTGTAGCGCCCCCCGCTCTCAAACTATGCAAACTAAACTTTTTTGCGTCTACGCCTACGCTATCTAACGCTTCCTTAAATAATTCTCTGCACCTGCTATATGTCATCTTACCATCCCTCAATTTGTGCACATTCTTTGATTTGAAAAAAGTAACCGGTCTAAAAAATTTCTCACTGCCTGATATACAACCTAATTGAATATATCGTTTTAACATCTTAACAGGACATGTTATAGAGTCCGTCTCGGCAATAACAACCCAACTTCCTTCCCTGTATTGATCAGTTTTACTCTTTACAAGAAAAATTCTGACAAATGAAGAACCGAACTCCACATCACATTCTCGAATATTTATCAATTCATCGTTCCGTAAAAAACCGGCATATGAAGTTAAACAAATTGCACACAAACGAATCTGCATGAGGTTGGAACCCATTCCAAATCTGAGAACAATCTTATTGATAATGTCTGGAGTCACTGGATCCTTCTTGGAAACTGGTTTTGCTTTTAGACGCTTCAAACCTTCCAATAAACATCGGAGAAATTTTGAATCACATGGATTGTTATTTACTTCAGGATTGCAATCATGATGCCATTTCAAACTGTAAAACGCAGCCTCTATCTTGGAAAAAGGTGCTTGATCAACGTACAAATAAATAAAGTACCTTGAAATGTCATCCTGACTGGCCGGCATATGAGAAACTCTGTGCACCAAACACCACTCTTGCCAAGCAGAGAAAGCTTTAGAATACTTGTTTGCTGTACTAGTGGCACGAGACGCCTTTAACACCTCTCCCAAAACACGCCTATACTGGTCATCCCTGCATCAAAATATGCAAAAAATATTATGTCAACTAACATATATACAATATTGTATATTACACATACTTACAGTGTCCAAACGGACTTAAAGAAAAACCAATCGGTTTTACATTCTCTAACCCAACCATGCGGTAATGGGAAAACTCCCTGAGTGCAATGCACTACTAATCAATGGCTCTGCAGCCTAATGCACAATACTGCGCTTCTCATCTTAGAAGTACCAAAAACTGAATTAGAATTCTTCCCTTGTACAAAAATGAACTTTGGATTACTAAATCTGATCACTTCAGCAACCATATGTCTGAAAGGGCTACTGCTGGGAAAAAGTAAAGGCCAAAACAAAGCCGAAGTCCACTCTGGCACTACCAAAGTCCCTGTCGCTTTGCTAGCCTGAAGATGTTTAATCGCCTCGCTGACTAAACACACTGGAGGAACCAACCAATTGTTGACCCCTGCCCAATTTCTCGCAAAAGCATCCACTCCACTGGTACCAATGCACCAAAATCTTGAATTAAAAATTGGCAATTTACAATTGAAATTATCCGCAAAACGATCAATTCCATGTGGACCCCATAACTTAAAAAAATAAAAAATAAATAAATTTCGGATTTATATAGCGCCTTTTTCCAGCTAGATCTTGAAGGATTCAAAGCGCTGTAATTTCGCTGCCATGGTGAATCATCACAATCAGATCGCATCATCTAGGCCAGTTGCAGCCGAGCCTCAGGCGCAGACCTATCCGCACTTAGATTGTAACATCCACCAATTATCTGTGCAGCTCCCCAAATTCCATTGGGTGAAGGAAGTTTTGATAACCAAACAACTAATCACCGATTTTTTGAAAGCAGGAGGAAACCGGAGATCCCGGAGAAAACCTGCGAGAGCGAGCATGGAATCAGGATAAACCAAGTGCACATGAGTCCTTGGGCCGCGCCGGGGCTTGAACCCGGGACCTCAGTGGTGCAAAGCGAGGGAATAACCGCTGCGCTAACTCGCCCTCCCTATAACTCGCCCTCCCCATAACTTGTCCATGAAACCAAAAAATTCATGCGAAACTCCCCAATCGTCAAAATCATATTGTCTACTAAGACAATCCGCCACTGTATTTTCCTCTCTAGGAATCCACTGCACTTGCAGGCTGATACTGTGCGCCTTGCAAAACTCAAATAAGGATAGACTTAACTCTTGCAATTCATAAATCATGCTACCTTTCATAATAATTGATACCACACTCTCATTATCTGTATGCATCTTAACAGTTTTACCTGCTAAAGAATCAGCAAATGCTTCAATAGCAAGTGCTACACCTTTCAGCTCACGCCAAGCTGAACTTTTACCTTCCTCATGTTCTTCCCAATTCTGGTGAAAATTCTTACCACCACAAACCACTGTCCAAGCACCACAACCTGATGCACTAGCATCTGAATAAATAAGAACCTGCGGTACGGAATATGTGAATAACATGCGTTTATTCAGATTACGTAACTGAAATTTCCAAAAGAACAACTCTTCTATCAACCTGTTATCACTAGATAACGAATACACCCGATCCCATTGGACTCGTTTCAAGATTTCCATGTGCAAAAATCTAGATTTTAACATTACAATTGATCCTACCACTGGAGAAAGTGAATTTATCATCCCTGTAATGGAAGCCAACTTCCTGGCTGAAACTTTAGGCAAACTATCTTGCAAGATGCAAATGGAAGCCAATAAATCATCTACTCTTCTCTGAGTAACTCTCAAAGAACCCTCACATGAATTCCATGAAAAACCTAACCAAAAAACAAACCTGCATCAATCAAATCTCGCTTCACTCTCTGCGCTGTATGACGGCACTTCTCCTCCGTATCCTCTCTACCCCATCCATCGTCTAGATACAAAACTACGAAAATACCTTCACTTCGCCAATACCTGACCAAAGGTCGCAAGCACTTAGAAAAGATGTACGGCGCGGTGGTTAAACCAAATGGTAAAACTAAAAAAGAAAAATATCTAACTCTGCCTGAAAATTCCCATGCAAATCCCAAAAACTTTGTGTGCTCATCAAAAATATCAATATGGTGATAACCTGATTTTAAATCAAAGGCGAACATGTAATCACCTTTCTTAAAATATTTTAAAGCATCTGACCAATCCTCAAATTAAATTTTGTCTTTCCAAATATATTGGTTGACAAATCGCAAATCTAAAATTAACCTTTTCTTACCAGAACTTTGCACTGCCACAGTTAACGGATTAACAATATAAGAAGGTGCAAATGACTCACTAATCAAATTCTTTGATAAAAGATCTAAAATAGCTTCAGCGACAAAGTCTGAATTCTTTAAAGCAGATTGATTGTTCTTAAAAAAGGCTGTAGGAGGAGTATCCACAAAAGGTAGCTTATAACCAAATTTAATAACACTTAAAACTTCAGGATATGCATGAATGGTGTCTTCCCAAAAGTCAATAGACGCTTTAAGCCGACCTCTTACAATTGGTTCCGCTGATCCTTGCTCATATTCATAAAAGTTCTGATAGTAAAATTCAGTATCGTACCCTGTCTCTTCTTGTCCCGAAACAACTTCTGAATCTGTGAATGCACCTTGACCATCTGCTCCTGCATCAAGGAAAACAATTATGGGAGCATTGCCAATAACACCATGATAAAATAAGACCAGAAAAAACTAATTCAATATACCAATTTGTCAATGTCAATAAACAAGAACACCTTCCTGACAGTATAATAACTCTGAGCATTGTTCGCAAAACATGAAAACTACACATCATTACAAACATGTCATGTGATGTATACTAGAAAAACTGCACTGTGAATGTGATGCCGTGTAAAGAACTTCGCTGAAGAACCACCCTCAGTCGATGAACGCCAAATAAACAGAACCCGTTTCTACTCGAAATAATATCTGACAGCTCCAGATCATATAATCAAAACAATACTTGCACAACATTTTTATAATATCATACAATTCATCGATTTACCTTTACCACTGCTGGTGCTGGGAAACGCCATGTGCGCCGCCATCTTTGACACTAGACGTTTGTTTGTACCCTCCACACTCTCTCCTCCAGTGCCCCACTCCTCCGCACCTAAAACACATGTCAGAGGGCTTCGGACCTGAGCCGGCATATCCTCCTGCTCTAGCATAACCAGATCTAACTGCCGGTCTATAGCTTGAATTGTAGTAGCCACGAAAAGAAGACTGATTACCAAAACCACTAGCATTTGAATCGGAATATGGCTTAGAATATGGCTTAGACCTGGGCAAGCTTGATTTCTTCTTCTTATTCTTAGCCGCTGCCCTAGATTGAGCCATCCTGATGCGTTTCTCATCATCACTGTTTTCAGCTAGATCGTCCTGTAGATATTCGTCCACCACGGACCAACCTACCAATAAACAACCAATTATAATCAAATACCAAATTTCTTATAATTGTGCGCTTGAAAACCCTTATATACCTACCCGTAGGCCTACTCCCCGATGAGTCTCAATAAGGCTGTAAACCTTCAGCTGTATCACACCCAAGTTCCTTTTTTAAACTAAAATTAAATTGATTTCTTAGCTTCATCCCGTCTACTGACCATTGATAAATCGATCTGCGTATCCAAGCGGACAAGCTACAATAATGTAATACTAATTATGCTAGGTTAAATCATTCGTAACACCTATTAAGATCAATTCTGAAACTAAAACGAACCATTCTATGATATCTTTGCATTATATCTATGGCCTACATATAAAAACTCACCTCCTTCCGACTTGTCGGCTATACGGACCAACTTATTCCTCTTGGTAACTTCGTTGGAAACCGAATTTAGACTTTCACTAGCCGCTGCAAGCGAACCTTCCACAATATTCTCCTGGGCTTCTCCAACCAACTTTAAAACAGATTCGTTAAACTCGAATTGAGCTTTATTGCCCTTGAATCTAAATTGTAATCCTGCTGATTTCTTTAATGACTCCACCTGAGATAAGGCCTTTTCACTCTCCTTCTCTCTCTGGGCGTTTATAGCCCTGTCAAAATTCACTTGAAAAGAACCCAACGCTTCAGAAACCCCAGCTTTTACAATCTCCGCCACTTGTTTGGCTGATAAAGCAGGATTAGGCCTATTAATTGAAGATGCTCCTGCAACACCTTGCTCCTGATCCTGTACACTCATATCGCTGTAAATTCCCAATCTCCTCAAACGAACTCCCGACAACAAATTTACTGTCCGCACTGGCCGAGCTGGCAACGATCACTGACTAGACCAACGCCCAGCTAGACCAATTTGAGCTTCGCGCCAAATTGCTAAAAGATCGATATAGATCGATACCATCATCCGGCTCCAAAAGGAAATGTAATCATCACCAACAAGATGCACACCAATCATGCGATCAACAATACACTCGTCGCAAACAAGATGCGCGCTTCTTGTTTACCATTTCCCATATTTATCATCCTAATAAGATTTCAGCTCCACCTTGACCGAATAGATGTGTTAATTTCCGGGTTCAATTTCAACTACCCATTTCTTCTTTAAGCATAGGCGTAGTTCCCTGTGGGTTTGCCAAGGGGTATGGTCTTCCCTAATGTTGACCCAAGTTTGTGGGTTTCTGACCAAATTGACCTCATATTTGGCTATTTTAGCCCCCAAAGTGCCCAATTTTGCGCGCTTTGCGCGAGTTAATTCCACTTTTGAACCATATTTCACAAATTTTGGTTCAGTATGGCAAAATTGTTCGCGCCCTTCACGCGAATTTGTACCATAAGCTTATTTTGTCGCCAAAAGTTGATGGATACATATTATTTCAATTTTTTCGCAACTCCATCCCCCAATGTCAAAAGGACATCTACGCCACTGTCTTTAGGAAACATCAATTTACCTAATTTCATAAATTAACAAGAATAAACGTATCATATAATGATTAGAAGACAAATAATATATTATAGTACATATAATTCAATAATATATTATAATACAAATAATATAATTTTACTATATTTAGTGAAACTCCCTGAACTGCATTCAGATCAATGATTATGAACTTTACATTTTTATCGTGAAATTTTGTGAATTAGGTCGGCATATGTGGACGAACTGGAAGCGGGAAATCTTCACTAACGCTGTCGTTGTTGCGAATAATTGAGACATTCAAAGGTAAGTGGCTAATAGTTTCAACTGCTGTTATAACTTTAAAATTCAACAAATCAAAGAAAAACAAAAACAAAACAATAGTAACAAAATTTATCTTCAGAGAGAATGTGAACATCTAAAAGAAAACGTTTCTTTTTCATTACTATCACGCAGGTAAAATAATGATCGATGGTGAAAACATAGGATTGATGCCTCTGACAACTCTAAGACAAAGATTGTCAATCATACCACAAGATCCTATACTATTTACAGGAACAATAAGGTATTATAACGCCCGGTGGCACTACATTAGCCTTGATGAAGTATGACGTATGCAGTAGGAGGGCAATAAGTAAAACCCGGCAAATTCAAACGACTTTACCCACTTCGTGCAGCGCCATCCTATTGTGTCTATCATATTCCTAAAAAAGGCTAATTGGATTTTTGTTAAAGCAGAGATGTTTAGGAAATTACAAAACTCAGTACAAAAATCATGGAAATGTCCCGGAAATTATGTTGTAATATGCAGAAAGTCCATTTTGACGAGTACGTGCAAAAAGGTGCAAAATAGTCTTATGCGCCATTTTGGCCACAATTTGAGTTATTTTTCAAGATGTTAACGTTAGTCAAATATTAAAAAAAAAAAAAAAAATAGGCCACCCAGAAGTGAACAAAACCCCACCATGACCTGCAAAAGACCAAAATGTTTGATAAGACTATCCGGCGATTTACGGTGTCCGGGAATAATTTGCCAACTTTGATATTATTATTCTTTTCCACGCTCATGATTTAACTTTCTACACAGGACAAATTTGGACCCAACTCGTAGCAAATCAGATCAGGAACTTTGGAACGCGCTAGAAATAGCACAACTCAAGTCTATTGTTTCTGAATTCGACCTTCGCCTTGGTAAGGTGCTAAATTGATCATTATCTTCATGAATTATTCAACAAATAGCATTATTATTTTTTATTTACATATTCATATCGTAGGAAAACATTCAGTAGTATCAATAGACCCTCCTAAGTCCTAGCCTAAGAGGTCTAAGGTTGGGAGTAAATATCTTTAAGCGCTTTGCACCAAATGACCATTGATACATCAGCTGCGGCAACGACAGTCACTTGACGTCATTAATCCGTTATGCCTCACTCTAATTAGTATCATGATAGCCAATTTGAGGAGATGCATTTGCTCATGTCCGTGCAAAGAAATATTGCTCATAATTTTTCATCATTAGAGCAATGAACTCTTATTTCTAGACACTCTTGTATCAGAAGGAGGTGAAAACTTCAGCGTTGGTCAGCGTCAACTATTTTGTCTAGCACGAGCTTTTCTCAGGAATTCACGTGTACTAATCATGGACGAAGCCACGGCCTCAATCGACTACAGCACGGTATATATGCGTTATTTTGTATTTTTGTTACATGCCTCGTTATTTAACTTGGATGCACCGTAAACAAGTTCATCAGGATTGTCAATAGATATCATTTATAAAATTTCATGTTAACAAATCCAATTATTAATCCGATTATTTGATAAAATGATGTTAAACATACCTAAAAATGACGTTTCGTGCTGTTGTTGTTGTTGTTGTATTTGCTGTTATCTTATTCCATCAAATTAATTCAGGAGAAGGTACTGCAAGAAGTTGTTGCTTCCGCTTTCAAGGACAAAACTGTGCTAACAATCGCTGTAAGTTTGGTTCTAAAATTATAATATCCCTTTTAGGCGGAGGGGAAGGAAAGAAGGAGAGAAGGAAGGAAGAAGGCGGAGGGGAAGGAAGGAAGGAAGGAAGGAAGGAAGGAAGGAAGGAAAGAAAGGAAGGAAGGAAGGAAGGAAGAAAGGAAGAAAGGAAGATGAAGATGAAATTAATTTTCATTTTTCTTGGGTGCAGTTTTGAGCCCCCGACCCCTCGGGTGCTAGCACGAGGATTACTTTGGCCAGCCAAGTTTTCCATCCCCATATGTGCAATCGCATCACGTGGAATATTTGCGCTCCCAGTTTTTGCTGCTGTAGCCGTTTGTAGCTTTTGGTATGGTTAGGGTTAGTGAACGCCTCGACGAGGTGAAAAAAGTGACATTTAGGTTTAATTTATGAATTTTGATCAAAAAATTGATTTTTGGTTATATGTGATCAAAAATTAGATTCTTGGTAAATAAATGTTAGTTCTAGTCAAACTCAAAATGTAGTTTATAGTCAAAAACCTGACTTTTGGTCAAATTGTGATTTTTGGTTAAAATTTGTATTTGATGAAAATTTACAAACATCAATTTGATGATTTTCTTGACAAAATGTAACTTAAAGATAAATGTTTAGAAAAGTTTTAAACAATTTCTACAAATCATTAGCAAAACGTATTTATTAATAATTATTGTTTGTCAAACATTATAAAAGGTTGTCAGAAAACGTTTAAATGTCTGGTTATATAAACGGTACATTAATGGTATAAAACATTTTAATAACATTAAAAAACATTTGTTGGTAATTTACTGCACAGCAAATACAAATGTTTTACAGAAAACATTTAAATGTCGGGTTATATATATAAATGGTATAAAAACATTTTAATAACATTCAAAAAACGTTTTTGAAAACTTGGTGCAAATCATTCTAAACAGAATGTTATTTTGGGGTTGAAAAATATTTTGCAAAAAATGTTTGCCCAAAATATTTACAATAGCGTTTTTAAAATGTTTTCATGACCTTTATATAACCCGACATTTAAACGTTATTAAAACGTTTTGTAAAAAACATTTTAAGAACATTTCTGTGTTTGCCTGGTGCAAATATTTTAACATAATGTTATTTAAGTGTTGACAAAATATTTGGCCAAAAATGTTTGCAAAAATAGTTTACAATGACATTTCGAAAACATTTAAAAAATATTTTTGTAGTGTGTTTTCATACAAAACGTTTTTAAACGATTTCATGACCTTTATATAACCCGACATTTTAATGTCATTAAAACGTTTTTACCTAAACCAAAACCCAAAATGTAACTTATTTAAAACGTTTTAAAAACGTTTTTGTGTTTGCTGGGGAGCCAAACGTTTGTTAAATATTTTCGTAAACGTTTGGCAAATGTTTGTGATCGCTAAATGTTTGTCAAACGTTTGGCGAAAGCGGCTATTTAAGACCCTTTAACCATGCCTTCGAAATCCAGTATCACCCAATATCTGACAAACAATGTCTGATATTGTATAAAAGGGCCCTATAACGGGGTTTTATATTAACACTAGAGCTCGTCTAGGAACTGGGCCAATTACCGTATTCCTCATACTTACTTTATTTTCGATTTCAAAGATTGTTTTACAATAGAGAGAAATAAAATACAGTACAAGTACTTAGAACTTCATAAAAAACCTGCTTTTATTGTTATGTTTCTCTTTCAGCACCGAGTGTCCACCATACTCGAATCAGACACAATATGGGTTTTAAGTGATGGTGAGATCATTGAATGCGACAGCCCTGAAAAATTACTGGCGACAGAAAGTTCGGAATTTTACTCCATGGTTCAAGCTAATAAATAAGCTTGTGATAATGATGTGGTTTATATTTAACCAGGGTCGGATTTACCATTGGGCCAGATGAGTTCGGGCCCAGGGCCCCAACATTTTGGGCCACCAAAATTGTCCTGTGCATCTTCCTTTTAAGCCCTCATGTTTTGGGGTCAAAATAGGGTAAAATTGCAATATTTGCGCGCGCACCTGTCCTTCATATAGAAATTCATTTTCACTTTGAGTTAAAATAGTCTGAAATTGGTCTCCCTGTAAATTGAAACTTGACAATTTTATACCTATATACCAAAACTTGGCCACTTGAGTGCACATCCGACCCTGTACTTAACTTACAGTCATACGTTTTTCTCTGGCTTAGATGTATGTGATGTTTGCATTGTAAGTTCATGTTAAAGCCATAATGTACAATCTCATTACATGGAATAACTGTTTTCAAACCTGATTTTTTGGCATACTTGTTATCTTAACACATGTCCCAACTTACACCTAAATGGAATAATATTCATAGTGTTTGTCGGAGGGGGGGTAATCATGTCAACAGAGCACTTCCAACAAAGATGTAATGCAAAAATAAAAAAGACACTTCTTAGGTACTGGCATATACCATAAAATAATCATATTACCTGTGTAAAATATTCCGTCCCCCCATACTTGCTTTAAGACGCACTCAAAACCTATAGGAGAACTGGTGAACGTCTTACGAGGGGCGGTCAAATCGTTCGTAGAACAAGGTATGCAAAGTATTGAATTTGGTCTCATTTGAAAGCTTGTTCCTTCAAAACAATACGGCAAAAATTAAAAAAAAGGTACTGCCAGAAGTGAACACTGGTCATCTTGGAAATTTCTCCCGACGGTGATGAAAACTCAAATGAAATTTAACAATGTACAGTTGCAGTGATGGAGTCCTTGATATTCAACAGCAACGAAATGGTCCTAAGAGTTCAGGGATTGAATGAGCGTGCTTGAAGATCATCCAAGGCCCAAAAGACTTACTGACATCACCACTAATGATATACGTGCTGGTACAGTGGCATTGATAATAAATAAAGAACCAAACAAGAAATATGGGATACCAACAAGACATGACATTTCTGATGAAAGTGTTTTCAACATGAATCCATTGGCATTTGGTATTCCAGGGCGTCTTCTACCGGGGGGGTCCCAGAATCTTCATGCACAAAATTGATACCAGTTGACAAAGTCAGGTCCACACCTTCTATACACTTAGAATGAGATCCGAGACTAGTTTAATCTATAATATTTGGCTAAAGGTGATAAGATATACATTAATCACTGGAATTATGAGTCCATTCAGTGGAAGCACCTGGATCTCCTGCTCATAAGAAGATCATCACTCGGTCACCGTAGTGGAAGGTCTTCATCGCTGTTTTCTGAGATTCAGGGAGAGTCTTGATAACAGTTCCTTTGCCAAATGAAAGTATAATCATAGGTATATATCATACAATTTTGATAGCAAAAGTGAAGCGGTTGGTGGTAGGAATGGAGCTGTTCTCGAATTGTGTCCTGTACCCTTTTCTCAGTTTGTCAAGCTGCCATTCACGACAGATGGGTCAGTTAACTAAATCAACCATTTTGTGGTCCAGCCAGAGTCTCTAGTTAGTGAAGCCAATTTTAGAATTTTAAGTCCTACCTTCATAATATCAGGTTTGTTGGTGATCAATGCTGGTGAGCCTTCACTGAAGAATGGCTCATGGAGCAGTCGGAAGACCTCCATTTTGTTGACATAGCAGGTTTCAAGAAAAATTGCGACGGGGGCATTATGATATGCAGTGACCATGTTCAAGAGTGAGATAAAAAGAATATGGCTCTTTCAAGTTCTACGAACTTAATGAAAGATTACTCAAAACCAAAATCCTGATATATGATTCCGACCATACACAGCTAGTAAAGAGGATGCTAACTCCAAAACTGGAATTTGCCCTATGTCTCCAACACTGAGTGATAGATGCGTTGGCTCTACTGGATAATATTTAATTATCTACCATCACATTATGTTCATGAATGTTTCATTTAATTGCGAGCTTCCTTGACTATAGTTGGTATGATACACGGACCTTATCTACATATTAAATAATACGTTATTATATAGGCCTTATAGATAATCATGATAATGACCATATGAAACCAGGCCTGATCGGGTGTTCATATGGATCTCAGTTTAATATAATACGAGACCTTTATGCACATTAAATAACGCTGCACGGTAGGCCTAACTATGTAAAATATGCCTAAAATGTGCTCTTCATCACGGTTACAACCAACAAACCCATTCAAATATGCTGTATTTTCCAACCTGTTCATTATATCGGTTTGTCACTCTTGTTTCTCGGGCTTATCTAGACAGGATACATCCATAAGTAGCGAAGATTAAAATATAACACGCTTTTGTGTTTGCTCCGCACATCTAACATTTTGAATGTCAATAAGCTAGACAATTTATATGTGTGACAATAAAGCAGCCTAAAACGGGCATTAAGTTCAAGATCAAACGCAGCAAAATGTTGCTGATGAGATTAAAGATCAAAATTAACTTGTGGAAAATGATGGTCAGAAACCACAAACCTAGCTGGGGCATGTTGGTGTTGTGGAGGTATCTGACCCCTGCAAACTGTTCCAAAAATGTTCTCCTGGTTATATGGTTTGTTGTCACCGAGTTTGAGTTAGCGGTGTCGACTTTGTGCTTTTTGAAAATTCTTTGAACTCGTTCAGAAATTCCATTCACATAAGGGAGCACTACCATTTGACCCACTTTTGAAGACTGGAAGTAAGACTACTCAAAACCGGAAGCCAGTTTCCCGGGAAAGTGGATCAGATGCTCACATCTGATGAAGTCCTCCGACGAGATGGACGAAATATTAGTAAGTAAAAACTTACTGGTTTTGACAAGCAAAATTACTAATTTGATTTGATGAACAAACCTGATGAATCTATTCACTGACGTTTTAAAAACGTTTTTATGACCTTTATATAACCCGACATTTAAATGTTATTAAAACGTTTGGAAGACAACATTTTAAGAACATTTCTGTGTTTGCTGGGAGCAAATATCTTAACATAATATTATTTACGTGTTGGCAAAATATTTGGCAAAAATGTTTGCAAAAATAGTTTACAATAACATTTTTGAAAACATTTTAGAAATATTGCTGTAGTGTGTTTTCATACAAAACGTTTTAAAACGTTTTCATGACCTTTATATAACCCGACATTTTAATGTTATTAAAACGTTTTTACCTAAACCAAAAGCCAAAATATAACTTATTTAAAACGTTTTAAAAACGTTTTTGTGTTTGCTGGGTGTACCTCTTACAGCCATGTCCAGAAAATAAAATTCTGAGATTTGACCCCAGATAACCTTTGACATGACCCTTGTTTCAAAATGTTCCCCCTGTCAGTAAGTTTGTTGTCACATAGTTTGAGCCCTGTACCCCTTATAGATGTCCAGAAAATGCATTTCTAAAATTTGACCTCTGCATGACCTTTGACCTGACCCCTGAAAATGTTCCCTAGTCATGAGACTTGTTGTCACTGAGTTTGAGCCCCATACCCCTTATACAGATGTCTAGATAATGCAATTGTAAGATTTTACCCCTAATGACCCATGACCCCAATTCTGTGCAAGTGTCGTCATTGTGCTATGTAATATGTGGCAGAAGAACCATTTTGAAGGTATTTGGTTATATACCGGAAATGCCCCCCTTAATGACCTTTGACCCATATTCTGTTTACACCCTATGCCCACTGGATATAGCCGATACATAATGTGCAAGTGACGTAATTGTAGGATGTAACGTGTAGGAGGAGAAGCATTTTGAAATTGTTGCCAGAAAGAAGCGGAATCGGATAACATAACAGTACCTTAGCTGGGGGTGTAAACCCCCCAGCTAGGTAATTTGATCAGAGTTAATCGAAACGCGTCCTACAATGGCTTCCAATAGCTTGCTTAAAATATTTACAGAACCGCTTGTATCTATTCGATATTCCTATTTTAGAAATAATATTGGTTGAGTGGAATTAATATAGTCCGCAAATGGTGGTCATAAGACCACAACCCTAGCTGGGATATGTTGGTGTTTTGGAGGTATCCCTGCAAAATGTTCCAAAAATGTTCCCCCTAGTCACGAGCTTATTGTCACCGCGTTTGAGCCCCGTAATCCTAACAGATGTCCAGAAAATACAATTCTAAGATTTGCCCCAGATGACCTTTGACCCAACCTCTGCAAGATGTTCCATGATGTTCCCCTGGTTATGAGGTTTGTTGCCAACGATTTTGAGCCCCGTACCTCTTACAGATGTCCAGGTAATGAAATTCTAAGATTTGATCCCGATGACATTTGACCTGACCACTGCAAAATGTTCCAAAATGTTCCCCTGATCATGAAGTTTGCAATCACTGAGTTTGAGCCCCATACCCCTTGCAGCTGTCCAGATAATGAAGTTGTAAGATCTTACCCCTTAATGACCTTTGACCCCAATTATGTGTACAAATTATGGGCACTGGATATAGCCAATGCATGTGTGCAAATGATGTCATTGTGCTATGTAATATGTGACAGAAGAAGCATTTTGAAATGCCCCATTAATGACCTTTGACCTGAATTATGTTTACACGCTATGGCCACTGAATATATAGCCGATACATAAGTGCAAGTGACATAATTGTAAAGTGTAACATGTAGGAGGAGAATCATTTTAATATTTTAAACCACATATCCAGGCCTACTGTGCATGCTTCCCAAAAAGCAAATATGACAGTTGAAAGTACACCAAAATATTCACGTAGTATTTCAATCAGGTACAATAAAAAGCTATCCTTGTCATGTTCTCTAAAAGGTATATAAACTAAACAGCAGATCACGTATCACTCTTTAATTTAAACAACAATGAATATCAAAATAGTAAATAATAAGCGATGTGGTTATCCTATTTCAGGTCAAAATATTACCAGTAGCTAATATTATTCAATCATTAATATATATGTCGCCATAAACGTAAGAATGTCTATAGGTCGTGACTATCTAGTTCATAGAAAGTTTATACATAAAAACAAGTAGGTTAATTCATCCCGGAGGAGGTTCTTCCTAGTTGAAGGTATACGGGGATGTGCCACGGTTTTGGGGTACCTTTTCAGCGATTTTGGAATATCGATGGGTGGGTTTTCAGTGGAGACCAATGCGCCAAATTTTGGCAAAAGTACCCTTAAAGGCAAATTTGGGTGTTTATTGGGTGCTTTTGCTTGAAAATTGGTATACTAATGAGTAGCAGAAACAGCAAAAAGTAGGTATAGAGGAAGTCGGCATCCGAAAGTCTGCGTGGCACACCCCCGTACAAAATCTTTCGAAGACTCCCTCGGGAATTCAATCATGTCAATAGTCGAGGTCAATAGGGCTGTTGAAAGCATCGGTATGGCTCATATGGGCTAGAATACTTTGGTATTATAAAGTATATAAATAATAATAAGCCCACAGGTGGAAGAAACGACGATTGCAGTATAAATGTTGATTACAATAATTCAGAAAACTGTTTATATCAGGTGGCATGAAATGCCACATTGATATATTGTTGAGCAGGCAACTCTGATTCTTCCGATTCTTTCGTCAACTCATCTTTTAAAATGCTACTAGTGCCAGACGCTTGACCAAATTTGGCCACAAGAAGCACTGACCCAAGCTCCTTCTAATTTATACACAGTTAGAGGTGAAAGATCATGTAGGGGTTATTAGAGGTCATTATGTGAAAATCTTTAAAATGCTACTAGTGCAAGGCGCTTGACCCAATTCGACCAAATGTAGCCATAAGAACCGCTGACCCAAGCTTGATATAAATTGTACACAGATAGGGGTCAAAGGTCATATAGCGGATATTAGGGGTAATTTAGTGAAAATCTTTAAAATGCTGCTACTCCTTTAAATTGCATGCTATGACCATTAAACTTGGTCAGAAGAACCACTGACCCAAGCTTTATTTATATTGTACCACAGCTTAAGGGTTAACTCAAGGTCAAATGAGGTCACATGTTAAAATTATCCTGTCTTTGTTTTAAATTTGATAGAACAGCTATCATTAGGCACGGTGACCTTTATCTTTATAATAGATAAGCCACAACTTGAATTGTTTCCAAGAAGGTGAAAAGTAAATATTGTGAAATACCCAAGTATTATTAAAGCAGCAGAAGATAGCTAACAGTGGATCTCACATAGGACTTTTTTGGTGGAGCCTATCAACTGTACCAGGTGGACCAGGTAAGAGGTGTCGAGAACTGTTAGGAGTGCAATTTCGCTTGGGTAGGAGGGCAGCATGGGTAGTGGGGTGTTCACTCAAATGTTAAACTTTGCCCAGGTCAAAGGTCAGGTCAAATTGAAAGTTGCTCTGATGGGACTATAACTTTGGGAAAACAGTCCTTGCACTGGGGGAGTACGAAACCGCAAAAGTCATTTGAGGTCAAAGGTCAGGTCGAATTCAAAGTTGCTCCGATTGGTTTGTAACTGGAGGATAACAATCCCCGGCACTTGGGGAGTATGAAGTGGCAAAGGTCAACTGAGGTCAAAGGTCAGGTCAAATTTAAAGTTGCTCCAATCGGGCTTTAACTTGCAGAAAATGATCCCTGACACTTGGAGAGTATGAAACCATAAAGGACATCTGAGGTCAAAGGTTAGGTCAAATATAACGTTGCTCTGATTGGGCTGTAACTCCAGAGGGAAATGATTCCTGACACTTCAGGAGTATGAAACGGCAAAGGTCATCCGAGGTCAAATATCAGGTCAAATTGGAAGTTGCTCCGATCGAGATGTAACTTGCGGAAAATGATCTCTGACACTTGGGAAGTGTGAAACCGTAAAACATCAACCTGAATTCACCCAAGGTCAAAGGTCAAACGAGGCCAAATGTTGAAATGGATCTGATTGTGATATAAAATATTGACAACGAGACCAATATATTTGTAGTATTAGGTTAAAAACATCCAATTTTAACATTATTATGTTTTCAGAATCTTGTCTTGAATCTCTTAAGAAAAATTATTTTGTGTTTATCGTAGAACTCTACTACATGTAAGGGAACAACCCAAAAGTTCGATGAAGCTCTATAAACGAAAGTCCTTTCGTTAGGGAAGGAGGGGGGGTCAAAAATTCCGATTACGTTTGTCAAGAAGTAGTTAAAACATCGGTCAAAGTTGATCTTTTTTTAAGGATTTAATATATAATTGTAAAATTTTAGTATCACGATATTGACATTTTTAATAGGGGTGTAAATTCACGGTTATTTGTCTAACCGTTTAAACGGACCACAATCCAGTCGGTTAACTGTGTAAACGTATACACGTAGACAAAAATTTTTTAAAAAATAATGTTTTTCCTACCCTTATACAAATTCTAACCCCTTCCGAAACCTTACTACATATATACAAACCCACCCAAGCCCAACTAGCTTAACACCCATGCCCCAACCCTCCAAAAGGGAACCCCAAAATCGGACCTATTTTAGTCGGACCTGTTTAGTAAATGCATTAATATATATTAATAAAGTTTCAATTACTTTATTTAGCCTTATCTCATCAAAATGGCAATTTGTTATGGCTAATTATAGGAAGGAGAACCCTTTCACATAATTTTGGAAATTTTAAAAAATTCTAAAATTCTGAAAATACCAAAAAATACATTTAAGTGCATTGCTTTTTTTTTCTGGGTAAGAATTTTTTCTTGCATGCAACAGCTTTTTTCTTGCAGGTTAGACATTTGATAAATAGGTCCATGCATGCATTTTGTATATGATGACCTATTTATCAAATTTCTAACCTGCAAGAAAAAAACTGTTGCATGTAAGAAAATAATTCTTACCCAGAAGAAAAAAGCTTTTGTATGTATGTAATTTTTTTGGTATTTTTAGAATTTTAGATTTTTTTTTTAATTTCCAAAATTATGTGAGAGGTTTCACTTTTATTTTGTTAGCAATAAAAATAACAATTTCAATGAAATGAAGCAAAATAAAGTAATTAACACATGCATACGTTTAAAAACATTAAATATAGTTCCAATTTTCAGGTGATATCAATTTTTCACCTAAGGGCAAGGGTTTTGGGTTAGGTTAAAGGTTAGTTGGGCTAGGGTAGGCTTGTATACATGTAGTAAGGTTTGAGAGTGGATAGGCTTTGTGTAAGAGTAGGAAAAACATTGAAAAACTTTATGCTCGATTTTTTTTTTACGTTTAAACGGTTAGCGATTTTTCAAAACGGATAGTGCATTTAACGGGCGGTTACACGTGAAACTTTTAAACGTAGACACCCTTACATTTTACAGTGGTTGCTTCAAAATGATTTCAAATAAATATAGAGTGCAGTACTCGCAACCTGCAACTTGTAATTTTTTTGAAGAAAATATTTCAAAATAAAATAGAATTATTGTTTCTTAAACGTGATCAATATCCTAGCAATGTCGGACCCCTCCACAACCCCATCGACCATAGCGACGGCCCTGTGCCCAATGAATACGGGTTAGAATTTTCGATATTTGACACTTACGTTAGAGGGGAGGGGGAGGGGGTTAGCCTTCTAACGAAAGGACTTTCGTTTATAGGGCTTTATCGAACTTTTGGGTTGTTCCCTAAGTTCGCAGGCATGCAGCTTCCAAGTTCATGACCAGCAAAATACAGTAACAATGGTGCAGTTGCAATATTTGAAGGAGTTACCAATGCTAGCAGTAGAGTCTAGAGAGACTGACACCGTCCTGTGGCACTATAATGCTGGTTTCATACTTTACAGAATTGCATTCTGGGCAGGCAAGCAACAACAACATGTGCCGTAATTCCCTTCGTCATGTGCCGTACGTGTGTGGTGCACTGACATGACAATGAAGCTCCACTAGTCACGTTCCGATACTAAGTTGTGACACTAGTTTTAATAATTATAATAGGCCTACCACTAACCACAACCAGTTTTGTCTTTATATCGTTCAAGATAGATTTTTGTGTATGGCAATTAGCTATGCCATTATCGACGAAAACAAAACAGACCTGACGACAATGCTGCAAATGCACGTATTGAACGGATTTTTTTGTTTTTAACTCTTTTTCGTACCATTTCAGAAAAAAAGGAAACAAAATATATTTCCTCTTGCAATATGTACATTTCAAATGAATGTAAAAAAACTTTGGGTTAAAAATGGAGAGGAGAAAGAGAACTACTACCGGGTATTGAACCGGGTACTTCATGGGTAAAACATAACGCGCTAATCAATTGAGCTATTTGGCCCGCTTCGTCCATGACGGAATTTTTAGAGCTTATATGCTACCGCCGTAAAGCTGGAGTCTCCCGGGGAGTCTCCTCAGCAGTTAGTGTGGTTCGCTCTTTTCACAGAATGTGAATGACGCGAAACAAAAGTAGCTGTTGAGGAGACTGATTATTTATTCATGATTCCCTACCCAGAAATCCGAAGTACTTTTAGTATTTAGAAATTGGTAGCCTGTAAAGGCCGATGTTATTCATGATTTCTCCGGAAATATATCGACTTGGGGCGTCAAATTTCAGGATAGTAATGAGAAAAATAGTATCTATTATGTGATACCAAAACCTCATCAACAATGAAAAATATCGGGGGGATGATGCTGTCGATCGAATTACGGACCTTTAATGTAGATTGTTGTTAGTACTGAGCCTATAGCAATATTAAATCTCACAGTGAGTATTGCACCCAATTGGGCTGTAATCAATGGATACAGTCCAAGTTTTGAGTGTTTTGAGTCTAAGTGTGTGAAAACATCGGACTCTTTACTCTGTACAAAGTACAGGGACTAAGATTCTAAAAACATAATAATGCTTAAACTTGTGAGGGAAACATGAAAACGTCAAGATGGTGCTAAAGGTCAAATGAGGTCAGATGTCGCCACCTGATATTCGTGGCTCTTGAGCCACAGTAGCTCTAGTTTCATTTGCAAGAAGGGAGATCTAGAAATCCGTCATTGTCATTGGCCAAGTTTTTCGCTGGAAATATGTCTGTAAAGTGTTGCTATAATGTATACATCTTGTAGGTGTACAGTTTATCAGCATCATAGGCAGATGTATGATCAGGAACTATTATGGAATACCGCTGGAACATAATTCTCTGAGTCTCATTTAGTAGGAATATTTGGTGAAGCTAGCAGGGTCCAAAGTCAGGTAAGGCAGCCATTTATCACCGCACCGTTTCTTAAAGGAGTATTTCGTGATCCTAGCTATAGCATCCTCTTTTTATGACGTTTTTCAGTAGATCCACGAAAAAATAAATTAGTCCCAAAATATCAGTTAATTCCGATTTTGCGTTTGCGATGTAGGCATACATGCTTGAACTTTTGGCACAACAGAACGAAATACAAATTTGTCAATATTTTTGCTAAACGAATTTACAATCTGTAAGAATTGTTTTGTACATTTAGGGGCTGTGCAATAATTATGTGTACCCCGGGGTGGTGAATTCTCAAAGTGGTTTGCCAAAATCGCTTGCCCCCCTTTGGCCGTGCCAAAAATTTTTGCCCCCCCCTGCCTTTTGACGTGCCAAAACCTTTGCCCCCTTGTGATGTGCCCAAAAATCTTGCCCCCTCCCCTTTACACACTAAAGATTATGGGGAACCCAAATTTAAAACCTGAAAATAATTGTCTTATCATATAATGCGAGCGCAGCGATCAGGAAATTTTGCATATTTGAAGGTGTTTCTAATGTTTCCAACACCTTTTTATGGTGTAATAGAAACAGTATCCAAAATATCTGTACCAAAAATCGCTCGGCCCCCCCCCCTTGACCTGCCTAAAATCGCTTGAATGCCACTTTCGACTTGCCAAAAAATGCTAGACCCCCCTTTTGGTCTGCCAAAAAGTCTTTGCTCCCCCTTATAATACACCACCCCGGGGTCCACATAATTATTGCACCACCCCTTACACAGTGGCGTAGCCAGTATTTCTGAACGGGGGTGGCATAAACTGCATTTACATTATTTAATGTAGCCAGAGGTTTCCAGTGTTATAAAAATCTCAACTTTTTTGTGTGAAAAGTAGGGGATAAGGCCGAGGATCACGAAATGCCAAGTTATGTACAATATAATTTACCACCTATAACCATTTTCGCCAAACTTGGAGCAAGTTGACATTTTTACCCCTGTATAAATAAATTGTTTTGACCCCAAAATGATGTTTTTGTCGGATAACTCTGCAACGATAGGTCGAAGAGGGCACAAACTAAACATTTTTGAACTTTTTAAGGGGTCGGTCACCCACCTTTGCACAGTATTTTTGAGGGGCCTGAGAGCACATCAAACACTCCAAATTGCATTCTGAATACGAGGAATGTCCTTCTCATATCAAATAATATTGATTTCGCGATGTAATACAAATTTTGTGGCAAATTATTGAAAATTTATATTTTTTTTTTTCATATTTTTGACATTTAAAAGTCCTCGAAATAAATCTTCTGGTTCTATGTAAAAACATTATAACAAAGATTAGTCAGAGCGATTATGTTTGGTTGAAGATTCACTGCATCATCTGTAAACTCACTGGGTCAAGATTCACCCAATGGCTTTGTCCAGCAAGGTATATAAGATGCATTTTCATCAACGAAATGGTGAAGTCTTGAGAAGGGTAGGGTCAAGATTCCCTTTGACTCCTGCATAAAGTGTATGTAGCTAGCTGGGAGGAAAAGCCGTCCATCATATAAAATTTTGACCTTTTGTACTGAAGATATACATTTTGTCCCCAAAACACTAAAAGAATAGGTCTTTTGGGAAACAATTTATGTATATCTGCAATTGATACGAAAGGTCAAACTTTTCATATGATGGACGGCTTTTCATCCCAGCTACATACATTCTTTACTTAGAGAACGGTTTTATTTCAAAAATATAACTTGTTATACAATTTGTATTATTTCAAAAAAACTAGATTATTTGATATCAGAAGGATATTCCTCGTATTCAGAATGCAATTTGGAGTGCCTGATTTGCTCTCAAGTCCCACAAAAAATACTGTGCAAACGTCGCTATCCGATCCCTTAATCAGACGAATATAATTTGTGTATAGTTCAAAAAGAAACTCTTATGCTGCTATCAGAAATTACATAATTGTACCGAATATGGGAGCTTTAAACAACTGTTCTACACTGTACTATAAAAATGTGGAACTTGAAAACTTTTTATCCTGCAGGGAGCAAGGAAAATGTGTTTTCCAAGGGTTCTTTTAATGTTCAAGACCCCCCCCCCCAAAGCTCCTTATACTTATAAAACCAATAGGGGTTCTAGGTCCCTTTGGAGAACCTAAGAGTGATTATATAAAATAAAGAATATTTGGTAAACTTTTAAAAGGAAAAGAATACAGAATTAAAATACAGAAGAAAATATAAAACATATAATTATTAAAATTTATTGAAATAAGTGAAATATAACAATTGGAATATAAAATCTTCAGGAGGCTAATTAATGATAATTATTCTTTTAATACATAATTTATTTTTTTACTCAAAGTAAAAGATATCCACGCAGTCAATGAACTTGCAGTTTAAAAACACAAACATGCATGAGAAACAGGTCAAGGGAAAGTTTAAATATGCATCAAGATCAAAGATCAAACTTAAAGACCCATTCAGTGATCCCAGCGAAAGTGTAAAAAAATTAAAATTGTTCATAAATTGCTTAAAGGTGAAAGATAAGTCATTCAAATTGTCATTTGGTATTTTGAAATGAAAAATTTGGCAAAAAAAACGAAGAAAACAACAGTATTGACGAAGTTGAAGCCCCATTCAAATACATGTAGCTAATTTAGATACTGTCAGTATCTAAATTACAGATCCATATAAATTCCTTATTTTTGTCTTCAATACACAGTTTTCGGCTGAACCACTAACAGGCTATGTTAACACATTTATGTCAAAGGTACCAAAATCTGAATTTTGATGATTTTTACGATCGTCCGGATCAGCAAATCACTGAATGGACCTTTACTTTTACACGTGAGACAGTGCAATCTTCTTCTTTTTTTTTTTTTATCTTTCGACAGCCATAGTGTTATATTGTCTATAATGTATTAACAAATAATACAATACAAAAGATGGCTGATTTTATGATATAAATTTTTTTAACACCAAAAAGGACAAAACAAAACGAAAACAAACAACACAAAAAAAGAGGAAATGCAAATAAAAACAGATTGGCAGGCAAAGTGGCTTGAAATGTTTGCCCAATTTACCTTAACCTTCGGCAATCCTATATTCTGTATTTAGTTTCAATCTCACAAAGTTCATAAAAGCTTGGAAACTGGGAGAACTCTTTTGAAATTTACGTCTATGAATATCAAACTTCAAACATAATACAAGAAAGTTGATTACAATTCTGTGCTCAGAGTCATAGACATTAATCCCAAACATTTTTGGTAGTTCGAAATTGTAATATTATCACCAGTTTTCCTTTCAATAAATTGGGTCAGACAGTCCCACAAGCATTTGATTTATCACAATCACAAAATAAATGCACCAAGGATTCCTTAGAATTATTACAAAAATCACAAAATGGGGAATCAATTCTACCAATTTTATGGAGGAACTTGTTTGTGCAAATTGCTCTGTGAAACACTTTAAAGTAAAAAGCCCGAAGTTGAGTTTCAATACTGCAAGAAAAGTTATTATTATGAACTTCATTCCAATCTGTATCCATATTTAAAGCATCAATACAAAAGCTCTCAGTTTTGGCAGGTCCGTCCTGTGTTTTCAAAATTGTGTATGAATACTTGGTAATTTTGCCATTTTCAAATAAGCTTTCAACAATCTTGTCAAAAATACTTTCTTGAACATTAGGGGGTTATAAAACCAGTCAAATTCCTTTCATAAGATAGTTGTACTTTCTTCTGTCTTTAATAGAGATAATCAAATTCAAGAACAAGATCTTCAAAAGATTTAATAAAATTATATCCTCTATTAAGATCCTCATGGGTATGTATACCACGATCAAACCAATCTTGATAAAAGAAGAATTTCTTGGTTTTCAAACGAATATTGCAATTCCACCAAATGGAATACTGAAGGAAATAAATGTTATAACCAGTGCCGCAGACAAGGGTGGGGGTGGGGGTAAGGGGGGTGCGTTACCCCCCCAATGCCGCCACTGAACATAGAACCCTGACCCTAATTTTAACTCTAATTTTAACGTAAATTGACGAGACTATATAACTTTAGCCCTTTTCGGAATAATGACCCTCTCGAACTTAATAGGCTAGATGTCCCCGCCCGACCTCCTCAACCCCAACTTACTCATTCGCTCGCTCACATATTAAGTATCAAAATGGACAAAAAATAAACAAATTCAAAATGTGTTTTTAAGCACCTTTTTGTGTCCCCCATGCTAAAGCGGTAATCTTTACACCCTTTGACGTACAATTCAGAGTATAAATACGTAGATGACTGTACATGAGCTAATCATCCCGGCTGGACGATGTTGAGGAAGACTCGTATACTATACATCACGCTCATACGTTATATGACAATTTGACGTACAATCAGGTATGTTATACATGGTGTATTCTTCTAGTATAGTCGTCATACACATTATTGTCATGGTATTATATATTGTAATTGTATACGTCAATTTTGTTCAGTTTGGTTCAAACGGCTTATAAAGTTTTACTTTACACGGAAGGGGAAACTTAGCAAAAAAACAATTTATGAGTGTAAAAGGGGGGACGGTGGGTTTTGCCTAGCCGATAGGGGGAACAAATAATATTTATAAAATTATAAGTAAGGCTAAGAAAAAAAAGAATAAGAAAAAATAAATAAATAAATAAATAAATAAATAAATAAATAAATAAATAAATAAATAAATAAATAAATAAATAAATAAATAAATAATAAATAAATAAATATTAGTTATGTTTGTACATGGGGGGTGCTGTGCAATAATCATGATCCTTCGATATCCATGATTTATCCTTGCAAATTTATAGCATCGAACTCCAGCCAATGTTCTTTGCCAGTGCTAGCCACGAAACAAGGTCACAACTGTCTCCACTCCCTCAATGGTCGTCATTTCAGTGATTGACAGTGATGTAATGCAAATATGGCGCTGGCCATCTGGTCACGTGCGCATTTATAAATGCGCATTTATATATATATATAACCGAAGTCTACTGACTATACGGGCCAACTAAGGTCTTTGTTCTTGTTCATTAGGTCTATTAAAGATCCGAGATCCTTTTTTTTTTTTTGCTTATTAAGCTTTTTTATGCATGCTCACTAAGGTCTTCTTTCTTCCTTTTACTGGCCCATGGTATCCTTTCTTTGCTTTTTTACGAGCCCACTATACAGTCTCTTTTCTTTGCCTTTACGGGTTCATTAAAGGGTCTGTTTTCTTTGCTCTTTTACGGCTCATAAAAAGCAAACAAAGGTAGCGAGCCCGTAAAAACAAGTAAAAGAGACGTGCATTAACAATACAAGATAGCATTTGACCCACACTTTCTAATAAATATTTCACTTGAACTATGTTACTCTCTGCTTTTGCCACAATGATCATCCTCGATATGATGAAGACTTCGAGAAATCAGGGAGTGCAGCTTAATCGTGGGAACACAAATTGCACATTTTCGCACGCTTCGCGCACATTGGCAATAATTGTTCCAATAACTTCAATCTGGGAGCAAAAGTCGTTATTTTTGAATTGCAAATTTTCGCGTGCTTTTGTCCAATTAAACGGTTCATACTTGATCATTTTAGCTTCAACTTGACATTGAAATTGGCACATTTTCTGCACTTTGCGCGGAAGATGTTCAGGGAAACTTAAATCTAGAGGCAATATGTCATTTACCATTGGCCAGGCCAGCCCTCAAACTTGCCCTGCGCTTCCCGAAAAACGCCCGTGTTTTGGGCCAAAATATGACAAAATTGCAAAATTTTGAATAGTAATTTTTATATTCATTTTCAGTTAAAATTGCAAATTTGTGCGCGCTTCAACTATGAACATGAAGTCCTACACCGTCATCGCTCTGATAAAAGGGGCCCGTGCGTTCATTTTACCCCCGGGCCCGTATTGGCTCTCGGCGGCACTGATTAGATATAACCATGATTCTCTTTTATTTTCTTCTTGTACACATACCAAACCCTAAGAGTTTCAGCCAGTTGAGTATTTTTTAACATGGCAAGAACACAATTTGGAGCATCTGTTTTCCATAAAGCTGACTTGTCAGTCTGAAATTTTGAAAGTACATTTGTTTCCAAAAATCATCACAATTAGGATCTAGCAAATGCTTTGCCCAAACTAGTTTTTGAGCTTGGGGAAAAGCCTCAACATCAATCATGCGTAACCCTCCATTGCTGTAATCATTCAACATGTAGTTTCGTTTTACCCGTTCATTTCCACCATTCCAAATAAATTTAAAAAACAACGAATTCAATTTTTTTAAAGAATACCTTTGGAATTGGAATACATAAAACTGGAAATAAATAAATTAGCTGTGGTAATAACATACTCTTAATCACTGCATCTGCCAACTAAAGACAGATTCCTTGAACGCCAACAATTCAGAATTCGTTGAATTTGAGTAAGTTTGGGGAGAAAATTAAGCTCATACAATGCATTCATATTTAATGAAAAGTGAACACCAAGTGTTTTGAAAGAATTATTTTTCCAAATAAGACCTTTATCAGTAAATGGCTTTGATTCATTCCATTTTAACCTTCCAATATGAATAGCCTCAGACTTTGACATATTTATTTTGCACCCAGAGAGTTTGCCAAACTGATCAAGAGTATCAAAAAGATTCCTAAAAGATTCCAAATCTCCATGTAAAAACAAAATGTGTCATCAGCCAAAAGAATAACTTCTTTTCATTATCTCCAATCTTAATGCCATTAAATTTGTCATTTCCCCTTATACAAATTCTTAACACTTCGATCGCGCACAGAAACAATAAAGGCGAAATCGGAAAACCTTGAAATATACCAGGTTCTAACAAAATTTCATAAGATAAAAACCGTTTGTTTGAAATGAAAATTCTTCTATTGCGATCAAATGTTTTCACCCATTGAATACAATTATTTCCAACATCAAATGCCTCCAAAACTTAAATAATCATGTTCCACACTATCAAATGCTTTTTCAATATCTAACAAGAGAATGGAACCTGGAATATCGTTCAAATCACAATAATCAATAATATTAATAATTGTTCTGATATTATTACCAATATTTCTCCCCTTCATAAAGCCAGTCTGATCTTCATGGATAATTTCATGCAAAAATAATTTTAATCGATTTGCCATGATTTTAGCAATTCTTGCACACATTCAATGCTTTGCCATGCAATGTCAATAGGCCATCACAATAATGCAGCAAGTGTACAATAAGATAGGAGTTTGACAGGGCTCATAATTATTGCACATCCCTTAGGATCAGACCTGTAACGAGGGCCGTCGTTAGACCATTTTCTCAGGGGGGTGTCGGGAAATAAATTTAGCTGATGGCCGGATTTACCTTTTGCTATATGTGAGTGGACACTACGAATGAGCCGTAAACTCGGCAAATTGTATTCTGAGATACAGTGCAAAATGTGCATATTCATAGGTGTCTCAATTAGGCGCGACATGTTTCTCATTTGATAGCGTTTAAACCAATCAATAATCCTATTGCTGACGAGGATAATAATCTTCTACATATAAAATCATTAAATAGCTCTAGTCTTTGTTTGCTTTGGCTAAATCCTGCGTTACAATTGCATTGTATTTTGGCTGGATATGTATAACCAACAATTAACAATGAGATGACATCTAATTAAAGTTCTTTGCCAAGACCAAAGGAAAAACTTGCGTTTTCTGCTGACAGTTTCGCCAGAAACCTTCTGGCTTTCTCAAAGCGATTGATGTTGTTATTGATCCATCTGCTTGGAGCGGGAATCCCGGCCGGATGTTATTGTTTTACCGGAAGTACTCCTGTATCCAACGTTGGTCTTGAGCAGAGGATCAAAGATGTGGCTCAGAAAGAATGTCCCCTCGTCTCTGTTCATGGTGTTGTCTCCTCTCTTGCGAATCCATACTGATTCCTTGACCCATCGTGCCCTGCGGTTTTCTTCCCTATCAAGGATTGATGAGCTGTCCCAGTCTATTAAATGGTTAGCCCTTGACACGTGATCTGTGATGGCTGATTTGTTAATTTCGGTCAATGAGATGACATTCCTGTACCTCGTTGACTCGGGGATGATTTGAAATGACCGCCAATTATGACTTTATTACCAGCAAAGTGGAAAAAAGAGACACATATAGAACCGGTAAGGGTACCATTTTGTTGAAGGAGCAGAGTTCAACAAACCATAACCCCGCTTCTGGATATCGTTTGAAGTCAAGTGATATACTATTTTAAAGCTTATGATATATATTTTCTAAATACGAAATCAAACAAAATTGACCGGGGCCGAGTTTACGGCTGATTCGTAGTGTCCAGTCACATATTATATAGCGTTTAATACGCTGTCAGGTCAGTTACCGATTTAATGGCGAAAGCCCTTTGTCCCGAACAAAAGGTACCTCTCGATGAATAGCTTGGCAGGAACTCTAATTGGCACAAAGGAACAATATGCGTTACGTAATCTATTTCTTCTCCTTTCTATATCTAACCTCCTTGGTTATTCCAAGTACTTTGATAATACAGATAATAAGTAATACTAATGAGTCGAGGCGATTGCATTTTGAGCCGACCTTCTTCTATTGTATTTGTTCATCTGTGTATGGATAGAAGGCGCCATTGAAACTCCATCGTTATTAGGGCGTAGTTCATTGATAAGACAAATAATACGTACTAATGGGTCGAGGCGATTGCATTGAAAAGCTAATAAATTATTCATAACAGTTACGTAATCGGTCGATAGTGTGGACACTCTTTACTTCAAGTTACTGTAAACCTTGGTGAATATAATGCAATTATTTCATGCTTTCTCCCAGGGCATACTTAGGAAAGACTTTTTGGCCCTTGAAGATAAAACAGGATTACAATTCCTATAATCTTGTTAAAACACACCATAGTATAGGCCTATTCCTTTGGTCGCAAACATTTCACGAGATTTTTCTTGCTGCTTGACTAACACTGAACTCTTTCACTGTAACCTTTACTACTGTAACTTTCTTTTTCAGATGCGCCATTCCTAGGAGTACACCAACAGTATTTTGCAATGGCGACCGAAGATGAAAACAGATGGTCCTGGTTTTGTCACGAAACCAACATCTCATCTGAAGCAGGAGACTATGGGGCATACATGACCGAATGCACAGTCAATTTTGCCGCCTTTTTGCTTCATCTTCTATTTGTAATCATTGCATGTCTTGTGCTTATATGGAGAAGATGGTGCTGTGTTTTCCGTAACGTGACATCACCATATCTTATCAAATGGCCAGGGCATAACACAAGATGGGTACTGTCATTTATGTTGATGGTACTAGCTTTCGCTTCATTAGGAGAAGGATTTTTAACAGAGGCGGCTAGAAAGGAACCAAGTCCTCAATTACAATTTTATCTTCCAGCATGTTTACTCCTTATTGCAAGTATTATATCAGTGTTATATTACCAACTGGCTGAAAACTGGAAATCACCAGGATTACTGTGGTTACTTCTTGCATATTGGTTTTTCTGTATTGTTATAAATGTTATGAGAATAACACATCTCCTTCAAGAAAATATGGCTGGTAGTGATGCAGCTATCCTATGGATCGCAGTTTTGATGTTGGTATCGTATATTCTGCTATTAGTATTGGAAGTTCATTTAGTCACTCATAAGGTAGGTATCGTTATAAATGTATTTTTAATAATAAAATAACAATACACATAAACAATCTCATGACCACTTTCACAAAATTGTCTAAACCTCGACCGCAAGGAACAAATGAAACAAATTTAACATATCTTTATGTATCCTCGGTATCAAAATTTGAATAACTTTCAGATATGGCGAATACGCGGGAAGCAGTATGATACCCTTAGTAGCGAATCAAACAACGATGATATGTGGTACACAGAAAACTGCGTGTCCTTTCTCTATTGCATCACATTTTGGTGGATGAATTGGCTCTTCAAGCTGGGTTTTCAACGACCTCTGGAAATCACTGATCTGGGAAGTTTACCTAAGAATCACAGAGCAGAGCACCTGTATGAGATCTTCAAAGTAGACTTCCAAAAGGAATTGGTATGCAGTATTATGTTGCTTTGATGCTTTGCAAAAGTTCATTCTACAAATCATATACTTTGAAAACTTGCTTGATTTATTGTTGTGAATGAGCTATTTACGTTTTACAAAAGTGTCGTTCTTTCAACCCTCTTTGCAATAACTCAAGAACCACAGGTCCTACAAAAGTATATCTGTGATATTTGAATTCTTCTACACATTCGCTGTGAAATGAACAGTGCAATTGTTGACAAAGCTCACTGCATTCACAGCAAGATGCAGTGAACTACCAAATCGCAACAGTTTAAAATAGTTGCAAACCTTAAGTCGGTCGCTTACAAATGACTATGATTGTGTGTGGCTGCACTTGCTGTTACTGATGATGATGTAGTGTTGTTGTTGTTGTTGTTGTTGTTGTTGTTGTTGTTGCTGTTGTTGTTGTTGTTGTTGCACTGATCGTTACTGCTGTTGTCGCTTAAGTGCTGTTGATGTCTTCAAAATCATTGTTATCGAGGGAGTCAGCAAGATACCGAACTTAATGATTACACTCACTGTGTTGATGAGATGGTAATAGTAGGGATGCCCACTCTCAATACAGTTTCCACTAGAACGATTTTTCATTTACTGTGTGCGTGCACTCACACACGTATTGTCTATGGAGAAACTGATCGATACAAGAAATCCCAGGCATGTTAAATGGCGTACATACTTGTTTTGATCCAAATGTAGGCCTATATCAGGGTGTTTCAAGAAATTCCTGATTCCACCAGAAAACATTCACCAAACTTTTTCCTGTTTGGTCAGTAAATAGAGAGGACCTTCCTGCATGAAGAGATCAACTTTTTTGAATGAAAAATTTAATGAGATGAGAACTACAACAGGTTGAAGTGACACCATTCCGTGCATCAGGTGTTCAAACGCAATTATCTCCAAATTTGGAGTGAATCAGACAAGCAAACTTACATACTCATAAAATTTAACTATTTATGAAGACAAAATGTGTAGGATGTTAAGAAATTTAAGAATGTTTAAGCCTACCGCGGCCCATCTCAAATCATGCACTTCCCCGTGCACTTCTTACTACCATGTCCATTTCATAGGGAGTATAAAAACCGGGGACCATCATGGCTTCCATGCACACAGTGTATTGCTCAATGTAGTAAAGATAAACTTTGAGTTGGAGCAAATTTCTCAAAATTGGCAGTGATTAATGTTACCAAACTTATGCCATGATGAAATATAATAATTTTTGAAGATAAAATGTGCTGACCGTAAAAGATTGAACAATGTTTAAGACTATCGCCATTCATTTGAAATAATGCACTTATTGTTCATGTCCTCTATGGAGATATTTTCCATGGCGGCCATCTATGATCATGCTTGCGGTTTCACCAAACAAACCATGGGTTTTGAGGTCTTATATTTTTGTTGTATGTCAACAAAATCGATTAAATTTTCAGGATGATCTTATTTTCATGTTGTTATAAGCAAATATAATGTTCCAGATAACGCTAGTTAATAAATACATTAAGAAAAAGTACCTTAAAATTGCACTTTCTGTTAGTAATCCTTTTTTTTCTTTAACTTTTTAAATGTTCTAGCAGCCCTATATAAAACCGTAACACTCAAAAGGCCATATCTCTGGAATGAAACGTCCGATTAAGATTATTTAAACGCCAAAATGTTTCTTTCATCAATTCCCAGCCAATAAGTTAGGTCTGAATCAATTTAAAAGTACTTCAATTTTTAGTGGACATGCCTAGTAATAGTTAATCATAAGGTAAATGTATGTTTTGTTTTAAAACAGCCAATGGTAGGACGTCTGCTCTCTGCGTTACATATAAATCTTAATTCTGCAAATAATGTATTTAATACATTAAACGGGTATATCGTGATTTTAGCGTCCTCATTTTAGGATATAGTTCGATAGACATACACAAAAAAACTTCTGTCCAAAATTTCACTTGTTTCGGATTTGGAATTATTTTCCAGTATACGCATAATTACATGTATTACATTATAATTGACGTGTTGGCGTGTTTTTTAAACACTCTTCGTTTTAAGCTCATGAATAGTAATTTTAAGCCACGCAGTTTACTTACCATTACAGGGTATTCAACCCAGTTTAAAGACAAAAAACGTGGCTTTAAACAATTATTGATTAATTTAGAAAATTTTCCTTTTTAAACCGTGCCATTTTAACTTCGAGAATTACAGTGTATACGCCCTTGGCTACTGTGATGTAATTTAGGACAGTCGACAGCCCAAAAATACAAACTGGGCGATATATCTTTGTTAAACGACTGCAACTTTAAGAAAACTTTAATGCACACAATCACGGAGCTCCTAGGTTTCTGATGGTATAAACAAATCTTATTTTGTTGTACAACTACACACAGGAATACAAAACATCTATAGGTAAGAGTCCGTCTGTGTGGAAAGTTTTCTTGCGAGTGTTCAAGGGAGAAATCTTCTGGGCTGGAATTATTCGTCTGATATACGAACTCATGTGTCTTGTTGGACCACTGGCTCTTAATGGTGTCGTTGCCTATGTTATTGCCTATGGGGAAGAGGTAAGGGAACCATATTTTCTCCATTTTGAATTCTTTGAATATCTACTATTCTAGTTTTCAGAAATCAAATCTTCATATTATGTACAAAACGTGAACTAAATGTAACTATTATACGTATTCTAGTTGTAAGCGCAAAACTTGAACGTTTTTGTAACAAAAGCGTGCTTCTCTTTTATGCTTCTGCCTTAAGGCGTGGGGTATGGGCGAACTTGAAGTATAGGTATCTGGAGAAGGGAAGCAACGAGTTGCACCAAATCACAGCGGCAGGTAGTCACTGGGCCGCCGAGTGCCAATATGTATTTATTTTGGCAGGTTCGTGTTTGTTTTAAATTTTGGGGCGTTTATTTTTGGTGATGTTTCAAAAAGGCGACATGCCAAAGACAACTCCTTGGGCACATAGTTTGTTATTCTCATTGCAGTTCTTTTCCACATACCTACGTTACCATTCGCTTTGGTGATTTAGTAATATTATATTTTTTGTGACTGCAATTTGGCGTTTTCAATGCATTTTAAGATGATCATGAAATTAACGCGAATATCTAGTCACTCTCCTTTCAAAATTTTTACCTGATCATCGGCTTTTGCAGGCAACAGAATGCAGATTGGCTCACGATAGATGTCGTATTCCTCTATGTGGGACTATTGATAATAAAATCACTTTGAAATCCTTGTAACAAGATGATAACTTACCTCTGTATAAAGGGTTCGTCGCTGTGTCTGGAAAAGTTGTAGCCTTTAGCGCCGTATCAAAAGGGCACAACTGGCGAGAGTGTCTTCATATTTCCCGCATGAAAGCTTGCGTCAGCACCTATACTATACTAATATGGATATGTTGGTTGCCCATTATCAAACATGAGCTGTGATTGGCGCTGCTTGAGATATTCCAGAACCTATCAGCAAGCGGCCAATGACCGACCTTGTTACAAACTCTTAATCTGTTATCATGATTATAAAGCATACAGATAAAAGACTGATTGGTTTAGCAGCTGGTCAGTACATAATCCGCCAGGGCACACAGTAGTTTGACTATGTAGTAAAATACCCATTATTGATTTGGCGCGGATATTAAAAGCACAACTCCTTTGCGTGTATAGCAGAAAATTAGAGAATAAAAGATAGTATTTTGTCTTTTGCCTATCCAATATCGTGTCATAATGGATGGGCTGGCCAATATTTTGAGTAGTGGATGCCAGCGCAGCCGGTATCCACTACGATAAAAATATTGGCCAGCCCATATTCTATGGTAATGCATTGAGTTTCAGAACCGTGAGGTCCCGGGTTCGATTCCCAGCTCTGCCTACTTTTTTTTCAAGGCTGGGAAAAATATCAATTTCTGAACTGTTAACTTATTTGGCGCGCGATCTGAGCTATTCCTTTTCTGATGGCTGTATCTCTTGCAAGCACACTCCCTTTGGAATCCAAACCAGGTTCCTGCCCATTACACATCCCTTAAGTCTCAAAGTAAACAATTATTATTACTGATATTTGTTTTTTACTTTTTTTTTTTTTTTTTTTTTTTTTTTTTTGATAGATAGAAACACATTACTATATTACAGTCAAAGAGTTTTTCTCAAACGGCTACATTTTGGTCGGTGTTACCTTCCTCGCCAATATTTTGCAGTATTTTTCGAATCAACAAAATCTATACTTGAGTAGTGTTATTGGGATACATATACGGACTTCACTTCAGGTACGTATCAACTCTCGTCTCTGGTATTGATGATGGATCCCATAAAATCAAAACTCTGCACCTCTACAATGACACCGCCATCTAGTGTAAAGTTCTCTCATTGGACATTCCTTTCATTTCATATATCCATGATTCAGGTCTTCTTAGTGTTCAGCATTAGTCCCCTCTTTTTGCTTGCAGTTTGCACTGCTCTCAGTGGTCTTTTTCTGCTGTCATACACCAAGGTGGAGTCATCTGCGCACTTTAAATTTGTAATTCGCTGACTTCCAATCTCCAGTCCTCCTTGGAATTCTCCTAGTGCTGGTCTCATTATTGTTTCGGTATAAATGCTGAAATCGTAGGGGACAGATTCAATTTTGTCTGGCACCTCTTCCAATTTTAAACCACTCGATATCACTTGTGCTAGTTCTAACAGCCAAATCCTGATCTTGATCAAGTTTGCTGATCACTCTAAAATACTTCCTACTTTTTACTCGTATGAATGGAATATTTGTCATGGTAAATGTCTACATATGCATACATAAACAGGGGTGCTCACACCACCTGGCACAAATATCTTTCTAAAATGCAATAACGCAAACACACATAATTATCCATCCACACATACCCGCACACTCTGCAGATTTTTGAGGTTTTGTCCGACTATAATTCTGGGCGAAAATCTGGTGCCCGTTATCATTATCGTTTTTTAGATAAATGTAAATTATATTCTTTTTTAGACGATGGTATACGATAAAGCGCTACGCCTGTCAAGTTATACTATTTCCGGAGGGAGTATGACACTTGGACAGATCACCAATCACATGTCTACAGATGCTTTCAACTTGTTCTACTTTTGCCAAAGATTGCACTATCTATGGGCAGTTCCATTCAGAGTATGTGATGTTTTAATGGTCGTTTTTGTATTTATCGCTAACACGGGCTTCAATTTCCTGAAAACAGTTAATATAATAGCAATGTATACCAAACTTCAACTATGTGTACCGACTGGGAGTAGCAAGCAAATTGTCAATGTCCTCGGTCTGAAAAGAACAATTTGTTGAACTTCGCACACTTTCATAATATAATATAATATAATATAATATAATATAATATAATATAATATAATATAATATAATATAATATAATAATTATTTTTTTAAGTTACAAACAATGGTTCTTTTCATGTTTTTTTTTATCACCAGCTGATTACAATAACCACTTTGTTGTATCTTCAAGTTGACTTGGCTACATTTGTAGGTCTTGGTACTATTCTGATCGTCGTTCCTATACTACTTTTAACAGCACGAATACAAAGCAAGAAGCAAATACTTGTCATGGTATGAGTAATTGAGATGGGTAATGACAAAAGATAATATTTATCATGTAGTTATAAAATACACCTAAGAATGATACACCTATGAAACGCAAGTATCTCAATCAATACTGAAGTGCTATATCGGTGCCTAATAATAGCTTCATAGGACCAAATAAAGCGTTGTGCAAGTGCGACCGTCAAATTAGAAATCGTGGTTAACATAGTGAACTGGAGCTAGTTGACTAATTCAATTAGTAATTCTAAATACTTTCGTACTATTTGTTGACAGAAAAATTCAGATGAGCGTCTCAAGCAATCTAACGAGATGTTACAAGGAATCAAGCTTCTTAAGATGTACGGATGGGAGGAAATGTTTTGCAAGGCGATTGAAGCTGTGCGAAAGCTAGAAATGTCGTCTATTTTCAGCTACAATGGCTGTTACAGCTTTAATTGTAAGTTTTGTGGCCCTGTTTAAAGCTGAATAAATTACTTGATCACTGAACTAAGAGTGATTGAATTTTGGCCATTCGGTTTCCTAACCATCATAGAGCATTGTCAATAACTCATTGCTCTCATTAGCTTAGAAATAAAACCATTATGGTGGCGAACGAGTGACGAACTCTGAAGGCTTACGGCCTTCAGAAGTGAACAATATTGTGTGGGGTTTGTTTCCGAAATGAGAACAATAATCTGCATATTGTTATGCAGCATTGTTATGGTAAATGATAGTACAACTCATTGTTGCTAATGTCAAACTTGTCAAAGTGATTGTATGATGAGAGCATGATATAGTGTCATTTACCTTCATTTACGCTTCATTTACCTACGTCATCAGCCAAACGGGGGGAGAACACGTACGCTTCAAACGGGGGAAGAACACGTACGAAGCTGAACTTTACCCACACAATTTCTCCTTTTTCAGGAGAAATACGCATAAAAAAATTGCAACAAGTGTCAACTTGTAATGTAATAAATATTCTCTTCGAATATGGATAAACTTGTTTTTGCAATAGACCTGCCCTTTAAGGGTTCCCCCACAACACTGACTAAAGTATGCAAAGTCGTGTATTACAAAAAGTGCTTATAGGGCTTATAGTCAACACGGAAATACTCGAGATACTCTTTTTATTTTGTTGTTATCTTTCAGTACTTGTTGTCCACTGTACGCCTATACTGATGAACCTGGCAGTAAGTAGTCAAATTTACCGTTCAATTATTTTACGACCAAAGCCGAGTTAAGGGCTGGGGTATGAGCGACCTTGAAGTTCCGGTATCTGGAGAGGGGAAGCAATGAGTTACCCCAAATCACAGCGGCAGGTAGTGAATTGGCCGCCGAGTGCTAATATATATTTATTTTGGAAGGTTCGTGTTTGTTTTAAATTTTGGGGCGTTTTTCCCAAATTTGATATTTTTGGTCATATTTCAAAAAAGCGACATGCCAAAGACAACTCTTTGGGCACATAGTTTGTTATTGTTATTGCAGTTCTTTTCCACATACCTACGTTAACATTCGATTGGGTGATTTACTAATATTATATATTTTATGACTGCAATTTGGCGTTTTCAATGCGTTTTACACGTATCATGAAATTAACGCAAATATCTAGTCACGCTGCTTTTAGAAATTTTACCTGATCGTCGGCTTTTGCAGGCAACAGAATGCAGATTGGCTCACGATAGATGTCGTATTCCTCTATGTGGTTCACTCATTGATAAAATGAGTTTGCATTCCTTGTAACAACACGCACATTGCCGTCTGGAAACCGGGTCTGGTACTGATTTTGGGACAGCCAATAGACTTCAGCGCCGTATCAAATCTCATAAAAACCACACGACTGACGACTATGTGTTTATGTTTCCCGCACGAAAGCTTGTGTCTACATCTATTACTATACTTCTTTGGAAACGTTGACCTTTGACCATTCTTTGTATAACGCCCTGATATGACCTTGATATGTTCGCTTGATTGGGTACGTTATAGCATCCATTTCATTGAGGTGTTAGGACTTGGTCAGTACTATACTTGCAGGGATACAATAGTTTAACATGGTGTGTGAGCATGGTGAAAGACTCATTATTGATTAGGCGCGGACATATTAAAGGCACAGGTCCTTTGCGTGTATAGCAGACAATTATAATAGAATGTTTGAATAGAATGTTTGGAATTTTGCAACTAAAATACTAACTGCATTCTGCATTATGTATTTATTTATTTATTTAGGCCTATGCCTATTTATTTATTTACTGACTTATTTATTTATTTTATTTATTTGGTATTAGTTAGTAGGCCTAGTTAGTAATATTCCATGATAGGCCTACGTCGGTTTATTATTGATTGTTGATAACTTGACAACTTGATTGATTGATCGATTGATAGTCATTTCACATTATATTCCTAGTTTATAGACCAATTTGAATAACATCGTACATTAGATAAATAGACCTATCAGTATTGATTTATTCTATTCAGCAATATCAAGGATTACTATCAAACTTCTCATAGCTGATTGTAAGTTGGCTCAGTGGTAACGCAGTAGGTTTTACAACACCGAGGTCCCGGGTTCGATTCCCACCTCTGCCTATTTTTTGCAAGGCTGAGAAAAAATGAAATTTCTGGACTGCAAACTTATTTGGCGCGCGATCTGAGCTGGTCCTTTTCTGGTGGCTGTGTCTGTTACAGGCACACTCCCTCTGCATCCAAACCAGGTTCACGCTCATTACACCTCCCTTAAAGGCATGGCATTTTTATAATGGAAATATCAAAAATCTCATACATATACAGATACAAACCACACCAGCAATGTGCTCTGAGAGAAGTGGGATGGTTGAGTGCTCACGAAACCAGGTTCAACCTTAATGTCTATTTCCAAGCCCAGAAACCTCAGAGCACACTATTATACTGTATCCGGAGAATTTGTTCAAATCACATTGCGTTAAAACGGATAAAAATAGCCTCCGAAGTTGACAGAGTTGTGTTCCACCAATGAACTATAACACTCTTCGTAACATCCTGCGATTCCAGGTAAAAATCCTTTCTGCATGGCTTAGTCTATGTATCCATTCCGCCATATACAAAACTTCCAGGTTCAACTATGGTTCTGCCAGTATACTGTAATTTTCGGATCACTCCTACCCTACAGAATGATTGGATGCGAAGTTGATGTGAGATCACTGATACGCTATCATATGAACGGAGCTATAGTGCATATTGTACACTGGATATATGAGAGAGATCACTGATATGCTATCATATGAACGGAGCTATAATGCAGATTGCACACTGGAGATATGAGAGAGATCACTGATACGCTATCATATGAACGGAGCTATAATGCAGATTGCACACTGGAGATATGAGAGAGGAATCAGTAATAGATGCATTTGTAGGAATCAGAGGCTCCGGAAGATTTCTATTATGGGGGGGGGGGGCGGCAACAATTTTGGGCCTGCTCCGGGGGTGGGTCTTACGTCTTCGTTTTCGTTTTACGGTTTCGTTATTGCATTTAGACATACTTTGACCTATAAAAACGGAATAATTACGATGTGAATAATACATTCATCATATTACTTTTTCTATAATCGCAGGTATTTACTTCTTACCCCTACATTACTGGCACAAATTTGGAACCAAATACAACATTTGCCGCTCTTTCTTTGATGAACTTACTTCTAGAACCGATGTATTTTGTGCCAATGGTCACTTCATTATTGGTGAATACATTTGTTGGTGTACGTAGATTTGAGGCGTTTTTTGCGGCTCCGGAAACGGAAAGGTCTCATGAAATCCATTGGACGGAGTATTTTGACAAAGATAAGGTAAGGTCTTCACCAATGTCTAAACGGTCTATTTATGTTCTAAAAACACAAAACGAATATTGGTCAAAATTGACAAAATGTTATTGGCAAAAGACAATTGACTCTAGAGCGGGAAGGGAATTCTACAAAGCATGAAAGGGGCGTGTATGGGTAAAATTAGGTTTTTATATGTTTACCAGAAATTAGGTCTGGGATAAGGCTTGTGAAGCTTTGCAAAAGCACAGAGAGTCTTGTGGATCCCCAGCAAACACAAAAACGTTTTAAAAACGTTTTAAATAAGTTATATTTTGGCTTTTGGTTTAGGGAAAAACGTTTTTATAACATTAAAATGTCGGGTTATATAATGGTCATGAAAACGTTTTAAAACGTTTTGTATGAAAACACACAACAATATTTTTAAAATATTTTCAAAATTTTATTGTAAAACTATTTTTGCTAACATATTTTGCCAAATATTTTGTCAACATTCAAATAACATTATGTTAAAATTTTTCACTCAGCAAACACAGAAATGTTCTTAAAATGTCTTTTTCAAAACGTTTTAATAACATTTAAATGTCGGGTTATATAAAGATCATAAAAAGGTGTATAAAACGTTATTGCAAATATTTTGGGCAAACAATTTTCGAAAAATATTTTTTCAACCCCAAAATAACATTCTGTTTAGAATGTTTTGTATCAATATTTCAAAAATGTTTTTACATTTTTTTACATTTGCTGAGCAAAACATGCTCAGTGAGGTTTATTAAACAAACTCTTTAGGCCACCGGCCCATGGAGAAAAAACAAAATTATACAGTGTTGTCCTTGGAGGACTTTATACAAAATGCAATATACAAGAATTTGGCTAAATTAACTGAGATTTTTACATTAATGTGAAAAGCGAGTATAATTTATTGCGGTTTGGACTTTGCCCGAAGTGTGATGGCAAGAGGGTTTCTCTTTGAGCCTTATAGGCAGGACACACGAGACACAAATGAAATTCATCCTCAAGATCGTTTAAATCACACATCTGGCAAAGTCCATTTATTTGGTCTTTACATCTTTTGTTAAAATTCAAATTATGAGAGGATGTCCTTAAGAGTGTAATACATCGCCTGTGTTTGAAAACAGTTACATGCTTGATGTATTCTTCAATATCGAAACCAGTTTTAATTTTTAAATAAAAGCGGCAGTGTTCTGAGTCTGTTATAGCTCTCCACTCTTGACCATAAACATCTTTACATCTCTGTTCAAAAACACTCAAAAAATTAAAATGATTTGCAACATCTTGATTCAACCAAACGTATCCAAAACCATGATAATTAAGAATTTTACGAATTTTTGAGACCTAATTACAATCAATACCGTTTTCATCCAAACGTTTGAGAAAAAGATAACATTTCAGTGGGATACGATTTGGGTCCATACTGGTGATTTTTAACCAGTAAGAAAAATTCTCTTATAAACCTTAATCCATAATGGAAATCGACCTAATTCGGCTCTTGTGCTGTTGTTTGCAGTAGAGTACGGGATACCAAGAACATTTTTACAATATTTTGTGTGAACAGTTTCATAGTTTTGACATTCATCTTGACCCCAAACCTCGGAGCCATAAAGTAAAATAGGCTTGACCATAGCATCAAACAGATACATTTTTGTCTCAACACCAAGATCAGGAATAGTTTGAGTGAAGTTCTTGATCTTAAAGAGGCCTTTACTGGCTTGATTTGCGAGAGTTTTAATTGCTACAGACCAAGCTCCTCTAGAACTGATCTTAATACCTAGATAGTTATAATAAGGAACAATGTCAACAGCCTTGTTTTTATACCACCATCTTTCACTGCGTTTAACAATACCACCATTACGAAAAACCGTAGCTTTTGTTTTTTCCATATTGACCTCCAGGTCCCACATATCACAATATTCGCCAAGAGCATTTAACATATTTTGTAATTCAAAAGGAGCATCGGCAAAAAGAACAATATCGTCAGCATACATTAAACATGAAATATCAATATCATATATTTGAATACCATGAATGTTATTTTGATTAAAATGGTCAATAAGACCATTAATAAAAAGTGAGAAAAGCTGAGGAGAAAAATTACAACCTTGTCTAAGGCCGAATTGACAGTCAAAGAAATCTGTACATCCCTTAGTTGTTTTAACACAAGATGATATACCATCATAGTACTGCTGGAGTATATTTAGAAAAAGACCATCAATTCCAAGCTTTTGAAGTTTATACCACAATTTATCACGTCTAATAAGATCAAATGCTTTACGGAAATCAACAAAAACACAGTACAATCTTCCTCCTTTCTTCCTCAAATATTTATGAATAATTGTGTAAAGTGTGACATACTGCCGTTACTGTCCGTTTTCCTATACATAATACACAGTGCTCTCACCATTGACGAGTGACCTCTACAAATGATGTATGTTGGGAGAATGGACACTTGCCTAGTTAACATCACTGTGTGAAAAATAACCAGCCAATATTTTATTTATTCTCCAAAACTTCTAGCAAATATATTTCTCTAACATGACTTTAAATTACAGCTAGGTTAGATGTTCAGAAATGGTCGCACTTTTGTAAAATATGAGTGAGGGCAAGGCATAGCTAGCCAACTCCCCGTGTTAATTGAATGGAGATTTGACCGAAAATATTGGTATCGGACCGCTCACTTCTGAAGGATGCCACAAAAAAACGGTAAAAGCTACATTTAAATTATTCTAAATAGGTTCTAGAAAATAAAGTTTTGTAACATGTCCTAAATTTTAGCTAATTTAAATGTTTGGAGAGGGTCGCACTTTTGTGTTTTAGGAAGGATATGTAAACGACAGATAACACCAAAAATATGAAGAAATTATTTCCAAACCGTGTTAAGTCAACAATCATTATGTTGCTCATTTTGAAGAATGCTGGTTAACAAAAAGCAGGTCTTTGTCTCAGTTCGTGAACAAAAGTACACATACCATTGTTTCCTTTCGTTTCCTTTATAATCGGTTATCCAACTGAAGCTATAATACCAGCTTTATTGCGATGTCGCACATTGAAAACAGACACTCGTGCACAACCAGAGAAGATCTGATTTAATCAGTTGAGCTGCTTCAATGAGTGGTATCTTGGTTTAATAGCTTTTAATGGGGTTTAATCCTGCAAAGGTCGAGATGAGTTCTACTGTAGACATGACTGCATCATGAAAATATGGTCGGTTGTGCTGTAACCTTTTCGAAATCCAGCTTGCATTTCTGTGATAACATTGAACTCATGTGTCCAATTCATAAGACGAGTATTAAGAACACGTGTAAAAAGTTTACTGAAAATTGAAAGGAGAGAAATTGCACGATAATTATTTGGATCTTTCAAAGAACCTTTTTTTGTGAATTGGGACTATAATGCCCTTTTTCCAGTCATCAGGAATCCTCGTCATTGTAAAGATAGCATTGAAAATCTTAGTGATAATTGGAACCAAAATGTCACTGCAACATTTAAACATTTCACCTGGAATGCCATCAATACCAGCACTTTTACCATTTTTTAAAAGAGAAATAGCACTGGCAACTTCTTCTTCAGTTATAGGCGTATTCAGAGATGAACCATCATAATAATTGTTTGCTTGCATCAAATAATTTACAGCCACTGTATCACGATCATTAGATATAGCAAACAGTGATTTAAAATAGTTAAACCAATCAGCAGCACTGATGAGATCCCCTACTTCTGGGCTCTTAGGTTTGAGTTTTGAAAACACATTCCATAGATCTTGTTTACATTTAATAGCGTTATAAAGCATGTTTTTTTTATCTTTCAAAAACAAGTCCTTCTTACGCCTACAAGTAGACTTGTAAGCACGTTTACACTTTAAATAATTATCAAGATCATTTTGAGAACCACTCTGACGGAAGCTGTTTAATGTTGTTTTTCTTGTTAGATTTAACCTTTTACATTCATCATCATACCACACTTTAGAATTTGTGTGTACACTATTTCGTTTGCTACTTTTCTGATTACATTTCATCGCTCTGCCAGCGTCATAGAAAACATTGCATAGTTTTTTTACACAATCACTAACATTATCATATGACACACTTTCAAAAACACCTGTAACCAGTGATTTAACCCAGGAGGGTGAAAGTGCATATAGGAACAATGCCAAAAACTACGTCACGCCGGTCACGCTATTGTTCGACTTAAACTACATCATTCGCCATTTTGTAAATATTAACGCATGATCGTTGCTTTGAAGTTTCCACCGGATAGTCTGTGGATAGCGCAAGAGCATGCTTTGACCAGGCGCAAAAAAATGAATATCATGAAGATGTTTAAGATTGATTCTTAGATGTTTCAAAAATTACCGTCATATTGCATAGATTCATCAAAGAATGGTTTGAAGTACTAACCTTATTTAGTAATTTTAAAAATCAGGAGAATTTTACAAAATCAATGTTTTTACCTGTCGGTATTACAACTCGTGAAACACATTAGTGATGTGCCTGGGTGACCTAATCTACTAACCTTTAACGTTTCCTCTATGAACTCTAACCCTCCTGCAATATGGCGCCTATTGTCTAGAGTTAAACTACATCATTCGGTGTGTTACGTAATAGCTACGATGCCTATCCCTTTATATCCCTGTTTAACCTTGGTATAAAAAGAATCTTTATGTCTGGCATTCCATATGTACTTTAATGGGTTGAATGTATTCATAATATCCGGATTATTGTTATGAAGATCACCTGTATCGATAGAAATGACAGTAGTTATAGGCATGTGATCAGACTCTGGGTTCGACTCCACTGTAAAAGACACAATTGAATGCATAAAGTGAATGGAAGAAATTGCATAATCAACAACGCTACGACCTGTGTGAGAAACATAAGTAAAATGACCTTCTTTATCACCCTCTGTACGTCCATTTAAAATACGCATACCAGTTGTTTTACAAAAGTCTAATAATTTCCTTCCAAAATTATTGACAGTATCGTCCTTAGATTTTCTAGGCAAAACATCATCAGTATCATAATTTTCAGGTACGGGGATATACATGTTCGTATCATTTGCAATAAATGTTATTAAAACGTTTTATACCATTTATACAACCCGACATTTAAACGTTTTCTGTAAAACATTTTGCGATTGCTGGTCAGTAGATTATCAAAACATGTTTTTAATGTTATGAAAACGTTTTATACCCTTAATATACCCTTTATATAACCCGACATTTAAATGTTTTCTGATAACCTTTCATAACCTTTTGCGAATGATGTCGAAAACGTTTTGTGTTTGCTGGGTCTTGTATGGATCTATTAAAAAACCCACTCCTTATAACTCATATATAAGACAATCCACTGATTTGCAATTAATATACCATTTATCTTCACCCCTTTAAAGTCTAAACAGAGACAAATATGTCACAATTAGATCCAGCAGCCAGTAGCTGCATTTTATATCTCGGATTGAAGACCTCATTCGTTGAAAACGGTCAAGAAACAAAGACTAAAAGGGTGACTTAATACTTACAGGCATAAGGCGCGTAAGATACAAGGATTCAGGAATAGAAATAATTATGAAATGTTATATGAGATTACGGGAATGATTGTCATGGCCAAAATAGCTTTGAAATGAAATTTACACATAAAAAAGTAATAAAAACCATCAAAATTATAAACTACAATCTAGAAAAAATGTTTGAAAAGGGCATACCCTTATTTTGGCCAATATTTGGTCGGTTGGTGGGGGCAAGGAAACATTTTGTGATTTGTTGTGATTTGGCAAAAACTGCATTGCTCAATTCATAGCGAGCGTGTAGAAGAATTAAAATATCACAGATATACTTTTATAGGTGCTGTGGTTCTTGAGTTATATTGTAAAGAGGGCTGAAATAACAACACTTTTGTAAAACGTACATAACTCATTAACAACAATAAATTAAGCAAGTTTGCAAAGTATACGATTTGTAGAATGAACTTTTGCAAAACATCAAGGTGTTATTTTTCAATAATATATTGATCTAGATAATGGAAATCGTTTTTTAGGTTGCTTCGACCAACAATACCTCGTCTACCCTTAGATTAGAACTAAAGGGTCTTGAAATTAGCTGCTGATTTTTATGTTGACATAGTTGTCTTTGTTTATGATAAACAGGGTGAAAATAACTGATTAAATGGTTGCATCTGCATTCTTTTTGTACACACACTACACAAAAGTATTGCAACATTCCTGAAAAAAAAAACAGCATTCCGCATATTTTAAGTTGGACATTGGTCATGTTGATCATGTTGATGGAAGTTGTCACTTGGAATATGTGATACCAAGACCCTATTCCAGTGCTTACTCTGGCGAAAAGATGGAAATCCGTTTGAATGCCTATTGTGTTACAAATATTTTGTGACCCAGTAAATTTAAAACCCCTTTCCGACACCCAAGGGTTATTATGGTCATGATTAAGGCTAGGATTAAGTGATGTAAATAATATTTGGGTAAGGATCCCGCGCGGGCATTGAACATAAACACAGCCAAATTAAAAAAAAAGTCGCCACTACTTCCATCCGCATTTAATCAGAGTCTGATGAGTTTATGGCAAAATAATTTATATAATAATTTTTATGCACCTTTCTTCGAAGGTTGATACCAAATTTGATATCAAAAGTTTAATCATCGTGAGCTTAGGAACCGTTGTTTGGAAATTCGTGCAAGGAAAGTGTATAGAAAATTATTATATAAATTATTTTGCCATAAATTCATCAGATTAAATGGGGACGGAACTAGTGGCGACTTTTTAATTTGGCTGTGTGCGCGAGTGCTGGAGAAATATGGCACAAATTGAATCTCATTTCATAATTTATATTTTATTTTTTATGAACATTTGAACAAAAATTAAATGGTTGCGTCTATAGATCACTTGACATTACTGTTTATCAACAAAGGCGAGGGACTCGTCTATCGATATGCTCGAATGAGCCGCTACACTGTTCAATGGCTTTCCTGTACTATATGAAATGTGGCGGGCGATTTAAAATGCACGTGCCCTTAGCAGACTACGATGCGTACGCACACTGCAGGGCAACGAACAATGGAAATTGCCATAATGCGCGCGCATACTGCCGAGCAATGACGTCACATGCCAAGTGGTCTATAGTCATCACTATGGACGAGTTAGGTTAATAGGCTGCATCATAAAGGGGTGGGGAAACCTTGGGTGGTTCTTCCACAAATCAATGGCATCCATGCGTCAAACTTGACACAAAATAATACCAGCACTTTAGGTTTTGATGGTAACTCAATTGATTCCACCAGTGCCTGTCACAATTCACTGTAAGTTTTAGAGTAGGCAAGCTCCACATCAGTGATGACAGCCACAGTAAACATATTTGCTGATGCGAAAAAGAAAAATATATATTTTGCCTTAGGCCAAAACAAAAGTGTTTGTTTGCCCAAACAGCATGAACAAGGGGTAGAAAGGAGTGGGTCGGGAGGTTGATTTACTTTTATTTATTTTTTGTCTTAAGATTTGTACGCGTGTTGCAGCAGGTGGGGTAAGAGAAAATATATGACATTACATTTTGTACTTGTGTCAAACTTTAATGTATGTCAACCTTACCAACATAAGTTTAATATCTTTGGAAACAAAAGCTTGATAAAGATTCAATATAAACTAGTGGCAAATGGTGGTCATAGACCACAAACCTAGCTGGGGCGTGTTGGTGTTGTGGCGGTATCAAACCCCTGCAAAATGTTCCAAAAATGTTTCCCTGGTCATGAGGTTGTTGTCATCGAGTTGGAATCCCGTACTCCTTACAATTGTCCAGAAAATGTAATTTTAAGATTTGACCCAGATAACCTTTGGCATGACCCCTGCAAAGTGTTCCAAAATGTTCCCCTGATCATTAAGTTTGTTGTCACCAAATTTGAGCCCTGTACCCTTACAGATGTCCAGGAAATGCATTTCTAAAATTTGACCTCTGCATGACCTTTGACCTGACCCCTGCAAAATATTCCACTGGTCATGTGATTTGTTGTCACCAAGTTTGAGCCCCATTCCCCTTACAGATGTCCAGATAACGCAATTTTAAGATTTTACCCCTTTAATGATCTTTGACCCCAATTCTGTATGCAAGTTATAGGCGTGTGGTATAGCCGATGCATATATGCAAATGACATCATTGTACTATGTAATATGTGGCAGAAGAAGCATTTTGAAGGTATTTGGTTATATACCGGAAATGTCCCCTTAATGACCTTTGACCCCAATTCTGTTTAGACACTATGGGCACTGGACATAGCCGATACATATGTGCAAGTTACGTAATTGTAGGGTGTAACATGTAGGAGTAGAGGCATTTTGAAATTATTGCCAGAAAGAAGAAGAAAGAAGAAGAAAAAGAAAGAACTAGTGGCAAATGGTGGTCATAGACCACAAACCTAGCTGGGGCGTGTTGGTGTTGTGGAGGTATTTGACCCCTGCAAAATGTTCCAAAAATGTTCCCCTGGTCATGAGGTTTGTTGTCACCGAGTTTGAGTCCTGTATTCCTTACAGATGTCCAAAAATACATTTATAAGATTTGACCTCTGCATGACCTTTGACCTGACCCCTGCAAAATGTTCCCCTGATCATGAGATTTGTTGTCACGGAGTTTGGGCCACATACCCCTTACAAATATCCAGAAAATGAAATTATAAGATTTGACCCAGATAACCTTTGACCTGACCCCTGCAAAGTGTTCCAAAATGTCCCCCTGATCATTCAGTTTATTGTCACCGAGTTTGAGCCCCATACCACTTACAGATGTCCAGATAATGCAATTGTAAGATTTTGCCCCTTTAATGACCTTTGACCCCAATTCTGTATGCAAGTTCTAGGCGTGGGGTATAGCCGATGCATATATGCAAATGACATCATTGTACTATATAATATGTGGCAGAAGAAGCATTTTGAAGGTACTTGGTTAAATACAGGAAATGCCCCTTTAATGACCATTTACCCCAATTCTGTTTAGACCCCATGGGCACTGGATATAGCCGATACATATGTGCAAGTTATGTAACTGTAGGCTGTAACATGTAGGAGGAGAAGCATTTTGAAATTTATTGCCAGAAAGAAGAAAGATCGGATAGCATTACAGTACCTAGCTGGGGGGGGGTGTAAACCCCCAGCTAGGTAAAGATCGGATAGCAAAACAGTACCTAGCTCGGGGGGTTGTAAACCCCCAGCTAGGTAATTCAGTATCAAAGCATGACCTGTTGCAAGGGTGACGGGCTGGAAGCCTGTATTAAAAATCCCCGACCATACTTGTCATACTGGATATTAGTGGTGACATATTTATCAAGTTATTCGGCACAAAAGAGTGGTTGCTGAGCAATTTTACTAACCAGATTTGTAAAAAATCGAAGCCGACTTCATTTAAAGCTTACCGATATCATCACTGTCACTGAATGACATTCTACCGACACACGCAATGTTGATTGATGGCAAAATATTGTTGGGGAGGCTAAATGGGAAAATGAAATCTGTGATTGCCAGGAATATTAACTTTCAAGTTTTATTTGGCATATTTATAGGAAAAAACATCATTTTCTTTATTTTTATATCATTGTAAAAAAAAACTGTTTGAAGTTTTTTGATTTTTTTGGTCGGTTCGTGTCTGGGCAAACAAACACTTTTTTTGCCTTATGCTACATATTACTGAGTTGAGAAAGGAACTAGGGAAGAATTAGGTTAGGAGATTTTGATTATGTTTAAGGGGGTACTACACCCCTGTGGTAAATTTGTGACTATTTTTGCATTTTTCTCAAAAAATAATAACACAATGGTAACAAATTATTGGGGCAAGGAATCCAATTACTACACTGAAATTTCAGTGACTCAAGACAAGCGGCTCATATATGATAGGAAATGAGGTACATCCTAGCGGTACCTTATTTCTTATCATAAATAACGAACCGCTTGTCTTAAGTCACTAAAATTCCAGTGTAGGATTATTGGATTCCTTGCCCCAATAATATACATAACTTTTGTTACCACTGTGTTATTAGTTTTTGAGGAAAATGCAAAAATAGACACACATTTGTCGAGGGGTGTAGTACCCCTCAAATTATAGATTAGCTTTAGTTGTGGTAAAGGCATATAGTTGGGGTGGCGACCAACCAATTTCTAATTGCTCCGCACACTTTTATGTGTAGACATCCGAATTATAGATTTAGTCACCAGTGTACTAGTTACATAACTAACGTATTAATAACGTCTTGTTTCAGAAAAAGCCTACTAATCACGTACACCAAAAGAAGCGGCAGAATTACTTTGCCAACGAAAAAACTCCCATTCTCCATGCTAATGGTACCGATTATGAGAGTGTTTTATCCCAAACTGACCAAGAAGCAACGCTGTTAACACGAGGATTAAAGTGTACTTACGCGCTTAAGGTATTTTGAAATTGCTATTAGACAAGGTCCATCCAAGGCAAAAACTAACACTTTTTCCTACCAAGATCATACTTGACATTATGTTACTTTGGATGAAAGAAGTAAAAGAAGAGAAAGGGCCACCATGTTTTTTTTAATTGGAATATCTCATTTACTTTCTTAATTATGAATTTGTAATTAAATCCGGCAAAATGCCATTTTTGAGCATTTCCGAAGCTACAACTCTTATTAATTACAATGATTTTTTTTAAAACGCAGTGACCCAAAAACAGTTCCTTTTGGTTTTAATAGTTGAAGAACATTCATGGCTACTATCATACATCAAACAAATTATTTTCCTAAAACGTAATAATAACGTCTTGTTTCAGAAAAAGCCTACTGATCACGTACACCAAAAGAAGCGGCAGAATTACTATGCCAACGAAAACACTCCCATTCTCCATGCTAATGGTACCGATTGTGAGAGTGTCTTGTCCCAAACTGACCAAGAAGCAACGCGGTTAACAAGAGGTTTAAAGTGTACTTACGCGCTTAAGGTATTTTGAAATAACTATTAGACAAGGTAATCCAAGGCAAAAACTAACACTTTTTCCTACCAAGACCATACATGACATTATGTTACTTTGGATGAAAGAAGTAAAATAAGAGAAAGGGCCACCTCCATTTTTCCTTAAATCCAGGATGGTGGCCGAAATCCCCAAATTCCACCAAAATCCTTCAGTTAATAACTCATGTTTAGAATCTTAGAATGTGACGGATTTATTTTATTTTACAAGCCTTTCTATTTATTTTATTATTTATTTTATATCATGCCTTTTGCAACAAATAAATTTATCCCTTTCTAGAAACCACCTTTGTAATCATATTTGAGCCCATTTATTCGCACTACTTTATGTAACTTGACTAATGCTTTCAAAATCAAAAAGAAAGTATGGTCCTCGTAGGAAATGGTATTTTTTAGGCATAGGCCGATTAGAATCAACTAACCAAACTATTGTTAAAACATTTTATAAACAACTTGTAAATATATCTCTTGAAATGAGCGATTACCACTTCAACCAAGTGATCCCGTATGCCCCCGTAGCCGGGAGCCAGTGGTGACACTTTTATTTAATGAACCAAGGGCGGCGGAACCGGGGGGGGGCAGGAGGCCACTTTTTGACCGCCTCCCCCACTTTTAACCCATAATGTGCTGTGTGTAACATGTCTGGGTGAACATAAGTAATCAACTTTCTATTCTTAAAGTGTAAAAATGATGCACGAAATGGCATCAATTGGTCCTTCATTTTGCACATTTTTCCAACTTCCCTGTGTTAATACACAGTGTGTAGGCGTATGGATAAACAAATTCCCCTTTTCGCTTCTGCTTTGGACATCCAACACTAAAAGCAATAATTTATACAATAATAGTGAAAACTTACCCACGAATGGCTTCAATTTGGGCCTTAATTTAAACCATTTTCAAAATCGTTCCGCCGCCACTGTAATGAAGTATGTGCCTTCTCTTGACTTGATTCCAGATTGTAAATGGATATTTCATGTGGGGTAGTGACAGCTCTGCATCAATTCTCAAAAACATCAATTTGGAAATACCCTATGGTAATTACTAAAACATTGTATTTGAGAAAGTATCATTAATACATAGGCCTAAATGACTACTTCAGCATGCTCAGGCTGTAATCATGTTCTGTAAATTAAATATCTTTAATACAGGATACATTCTTCAAAATATTCAACTCATTATTTAGAATGATCTGTTAGACTATAAAACTATTTTAAGCAAATGTTTTTTTATGGCTTGACATTATTATAGGCGAGCTAACGATGGTTGTAGGAGGTGTTGGTAGTGGTAAATCGTCGTTACTCTCTGCCATTCTTGGTGAAATGACAACTCTTAAAGGATCTATAACATTTGGTACAAGAGGGTGAGTTATTCATTCCCAAAATATGTATTCGATTCATTATATCCCTTCCCGCATCACTTCCATCATGTAGAATTTGTTACGTGGTCCTTCATTAATTTGAATATAATCAGATTTTTAGCTATTTACAAAGCTGCTGCGAAATCTATTGAATTGTAAACAACAGTATTATCTCTAACACTGACGGTTATTAACTATCGGAAAAGAAAGAGGAAAGATAACAAAGAAGTTTAACCCCGGGTTTCCAGCTTCGCGTGCCACGCACTCTATCAGCGACAGTTTCCTGAGTAGAAATTAAAGTTACGACATGTCACAAGTCCATATCACCAACCGGTATTGCGATCCTTGCACATCGTAGGTACAGAGATTACAAGAATCAACACTTACTTCAGTCTATGATTTGCAGGATATGCTTCAACAGCCTAATTGAAAAATGATACCATTTTTAGCAATGTTGGATGCACAATGTGCTCACCATCAGTTTAATTATGTTCTTCCAACATTGATTGGTACGAAATACATAGATAACTATATTATAACTTGTGGTGTGGTTAAAACATGTGAATAAGATCAAGTACTCGAACGTATTTTGCAGGTCGGTTGGAAGATCACGTTGTATTTATTGGAAAATGGTAACAACAGTTTAGAGCAGACAAAGTTGGTTTACCAACTAAATATACACATTCAAATGCAACGTGCTGAGTCAGTATAAGCTATATTAACCCACCCTAATACTGCCAAATCTAAGCAAATCTAACACGGAAATCTAACACGCATGCAAGAATCCTACGTGACGACACATGACTCAATCACCCTAAGCCAGCGACACCCCCGTGGCTACTCGGTCGGTGATCGTGTGCTTGGAAAGGGTTTATGGTTCGAATTCCGGGGGTACCAAGTGACTTCCTCCTTCATCTTCTCTTTTTGGGGGGGAATAGCAAAAAAAAACCATCAGGGTGTTAAGGTTACTATTCAACCCGCGTCTACGTCAAATCGCTTCAAATTATATATCAGCACTCCGATCAAGAATTCCTTTTATTCGTGGTTTTTTTTCACACGAAGGATAAACATGATTAAAGTAATTAATTTTTTGTGACTTCGGTGTTTCAGAAATGAGACTGACTCATCGTCCTCTACTGGTGTTGCTTTTGGAGCACAGAAAGCGTGGCTAATGAACGCAACATTACGGGATAATGTGTTATTTGGGATAACTTATAATAAAGGAAGGTTTGTACGTAAATGCTGTACTTAAATTATAATTATTGTCATATTTAAAGAATAACCAATCATATAATGGGCAGTACCCACAGGTATATAAACTGGCCTCAAAAAGAAACTTATAATTTTTCACAAGGTCATATCTTAAAATCCTCTCCATAAAAATGAACAAAAAATGCACACAGGATTACTTCAATACTCTGCTCTAAACACTCTAACCAAGTAGTTGTCCAACTGACACAACAGCAAAATGCACTGACATGGAACACATTCCTGGACCAAAATTCACATCCCAACAGATTTCTTTTGTTGGGTTCCAATTATTCGCCTGTATATGAACAAAAAATACACACAGGATAACTTCAATACTCTACTTTTAACACATGTCAGTAACCAAGCAGTTGTCCAACTGACACAACAGTAAAATGTACTGACACGGAACAGCTTCCGGGACCATATTCACAGGCGAATAATTGGAACCCAACAAAAGAAATCTGTTGGGATGTGAATCTCATATTGAAAATGTTTGCAAGTTATTTTCCAGAAATCTGGGTGTTTTGAACAAGGTCAATAACTTCTAGATCAAATGAGCAGTAGAAATTCCACTGTTGTGAGTCGGTAAATTTCCAGTTAAAACCATATTATAACATTTTCAAACAAAATAGATTAATATCTCTTTGCCATAAAATGTTAGCTTTTACTGTCAGATATGTCCCCTTTTAATTTTGAGCCGAACATCTGAGGTAAAGCAAAGAATATTGGAATTTACTACCATCGCCGATGTCGCTAATGTGTATCACTCCATCGGTTGTGTTACGGTACTATCCTTTGATGTGTATATCCGTCCCGCACGCGCAATTTTTTTCTGCAACCATAACGAGACGCAAAATTTTATTAAATCCTAACCCTAACCCTAACCCTAACACTTACCATGCTTACCCTAACACTAACACTTACCCTAACCCTATAACCCTATAACCCTATAACCCTATAACCATAACCATAACCATAACCATAACCATAACCCTAACCCATGTGTTCCTATGGGTTATAACATTTTTGCGTCCCGTTATGGTTGTAGAAAAAAATTAAGCGTCCCGCACGCCATGTACGTACTGTGTAGTGAACTTCGTGTACGCGCTCGACTAATATTTCCATCGTAATAATGAAACGACGGTTCCTGCGTTTTATTCAAAATCCGAGATTTTGACAAAACTACAGCACCTATAATCTTGATTTTTACAGTGTATGTTTGTATAATAAAGTACAATATGATCATGTAAAAAACAGAATTTTGAAAAATATTGAGGGCGTTTTCCTCATCCCCCTCCCCCTTTGGAAACGTTGCTGTTCGGTTGGATGGTGGGGGCGTGTGGAAGCTTATTGTGTCTTTGTTTATTGTGAAATTTGTGAAAAGTGTTTCGGCCGGGGGTTATGCTACAAAATTATCCTCTACTTACAATGCTTTAGGCCCATATCCTTTGTTAGGCTTCCGAACTTGTCTTGTTTTGTTGTTATGTGTGTGTGTGTTTTATTTTTTGTAAGGTGATGTAACACTTTTACAGGCATTTGCCTTTGTTGCATCTCCTTCATAAGTTTTGTTTTTTTAATCATTTTGGTGTCAATTAAGCATTCGTTGTATTTTTGATGGAAATAAATATTGAATTGAAATTGAATTGATTGAATTAAACGAATAACAAATAGGTATGTAATGGCGGTATTGTTAAAACGTTATATCTTGTTGAAAACGCTGTATTTTGTTAAAATAAATAACAACGCCGATTTGCTGTTGATGTTTAAAATATCAAGTTTCAAAAAGTGAGCCGAGTTGGGGGCTTTTAAACTTGCTATTTTCTTCATGATTTTAGATATATTTTATACCCGACGAAAAATATCATAAAACAATAGAATTCCAGTGTTTTAATGTTACGTGTAAATATTTTTGGAGAGCGAGTTGGCGCAGCGGTCGTTATCTCGCCTTGCACCACTGAGGTCCCGGGTTCAAGCCCCGGCGCGGCCCAAAGACTCTTGTACACTTGGTTTATCCTGATTCCATGCTCGCTCTCGCAGGTTTTCAGCAAGATCTGCGATATCCTCCTGCTTTAAAAATTTTTTGTTGTTTAGTTATCAAGAACCTCCTTCACCCAATAGAATTTGTGGAGCTCAGATAATAGGTGGATGTTACAATCTAAGTGCACAATGCCTAGTTGATGCGATCTGATTGTGATGATTCACCATGGCAGCGAAATTACATCGCTTTGAACACTCCGAAATCTGTGATAAGGGGCTATCTAAATACCGCAATTTATTTATTTATTATTTAGTCTCGCGGAATATCTGTTCTGTGGAGTAAACAAAGACGATTCTCTTGACCCTTTTCAATGCAAGTTTAATTATTTACTCGTTTAATTAGATATCGCAAAGTGATAGACGCATGCGCCTTGGAACAAGACATCAGCATTTTACCAGCAGGCGATATGACAGAAATCGGTGAAAAGGGAATCAACTTGAGTGGTGGCCAAAAACAACGCGTCAGTGTTGCAAGAACGATGTACTCTAATAAGCCAATTGTGTTGCTGGTAAGTTAATTACGTGATAATTTAATATAGGGTTATAATGGAGAGCAAAAAGCAGGGGTCCATTTAAAAAAAAGCGTGTTTATAATGGCTAAATACAGAAAGATTATACTGCAATAACAATTGATTTCGCAGTACATAAGCTGCGTTCATACATGCAGTTATTACCGGTAATATTTTGTCTAGGCTTATATCCGATGCAATTACAAATTTTCCGCTAATCCCTCAGCGCGTCCACATTAGTCGGCATTATAGCGCTATGGTCCATGGCAAGCTGGAATCGTGCCGCAACCTTTGACCCAAATCGCGCGAAATGTGGTTTTGTAAATAACGATCAATCGCTACCAAAATGACTTCGCCAAGTTGGTTTTGTTTCGTTTTCATGGTTTTGCGGCAATATGTCGTAGCGAATGGCGATGTAGATGAAATAACACCTGTACTGTTCTTGCATTACATGAATAATACACCTCTTCTCTTTTAACATGTTGAATTTTAAGATTTAAGTTTTCATGTGCATTTTTTTGAGAAATGTGCAACTTTGTCTGTTTGTTTAAAGATGTTTAAATTATGGTTTATAGGAGAATGTGCGGCTTTTAAAAAGAGGGTGATGAATAATGTAACAAAGTGGAGAATGAACAACATGTAAACTTTTAAAATTAGACCGATTTCGTCTGGCGTGAATGGACTTTAGTGAAACGGAAAGGTACAAAATGTGGGTGTTTTCGGAAGAGAAAATTTCGCATAGTGTTTAGTGAAATGTGATTTTGTAAAAATATTTTAATTAAAGGTTTTTGTAACGTGTTATGTAGTAAGTAATTTGAAAAAATATGAACTACCCCTTTTGTAACTAATATACGTTGAAAATGAGTTCCACTGCATCTTGACTCAAATGGTCGTTTCGTCAAGGTTTCGTTAAGCCCACTTGGTCATTCACATTTTGCGTACTTTAAACACCTACATTGAAAGCCGTAGGATCGATTGTATCGATAGTGAATCGAGTTTTTAACAGAGTAACGTACGTTTGATAGTTATGAAGGACTACATCGAACTTTATCAATATGTAATATAAGCTAATATGCAAACACAAGAACATAGAAACCACAGAGCAAGGCCTGTGTTTGGTCTTTTTATGTGTCCAATTTCATGGCGTTATGTTGAATAGGTAAGCCTATAATCAAATAATTTATGCTTACAAATTCCGTTACATCAATTCGGTAGATATGACAAGTATGAGCAGAACTCAGCACTAAGCTGGACACTTTTGACAGGAGTCATGTACTGAATACTCGCAAATTTGGTTTTCGTCGCTGACAGCATGTCTGTAGAAGGTTTTGTCAATTTGTCAATTTAGATTGACAAAATACCGAATAGATATAGACGTTTCCGAGGCTGCAGAATCACGTCGAATTGTCTGCATTGACGAGATTCATTAAGGTATATGTTGTACTCGAAGGTTGAAATAAGTACCATATTTCTTTCTTAGGAGTTTGCAACATACCAATGCAAACTTATAGGAAAATCAGCCTACGGGAAATTTATGAAATCGGGGCTGAAAAATAACCCCAGAAATGGACAGAAATACAATATACAAGCCTATTTGAAGAATTTCCTATGACCTTACAAAAGTAAAGTGATCATGATCAAATATTGATATTAATCTCTGTCATATGCTACATAACTTTTTTACCTGGAAAAAGTCATAGTAAACATGGCAGATTCTTCACATTTGCTCACATCTTCGTGTGAGCTTAGAATGCCATGATGCCATCTAAACTATATCCTTCTAAATGTATATAGGACGATCCGTTGTCAGCATTGGATGTAAATGTAGGAGGTTATTTGTTTCGTAAAGGCATCATGGGAAGGCTACGAAAGGCAAATCGGACTGTGGTTCTTGTAACTCATCAGCTGCAGTATCTTCAACAAGCTGAAAAGGTACGCATACTGTTTACGTGTTAGTAGTATTACCGGTATATTAGTAAATAGGGTGTGTTTGCAGTTTGGCAAAGAGTATAAACCAATGCCGTCTATCTCTATTTATAGTAAAGATTTATTATCACACAACTCATATAATTCGTGAAAAAAGAAAAGAAAAAGAAATTATCAGACATGCCTTTCTGACACCTACCCTAGAAATAGCATCAATGAATTCTGGGATACAATATGAATCACATAAATGAATGGACTAGTTATGTGATTTTGAAATTATTATTTTTATTACAGATCATAGTAATGGAAGAAGGACAAATCACCTTCCAAGGAAACTTTGATGACATGGCCCGTTCTGATCCGGGGCTTTACCAAAAATGGCAACAAGATGTAATTGCAGCCACTGATTCGGAATTATCTGATGGTTTGTCTGGAGCGGGGTCTGGAGAGGATTCAGCAGCAGACGAAAGAGCTCTGCTACGGAGACGGGTCACTGAGTCTGTTTTGAAAAGTCAACCGGAACAAAGTATGAAAAAAATCTACATCGGATGTGGAAGGTAATATCTGTATGCCTTTTGTATTTAAAAAGTATTCTGCGTAAAACGGAATAACTATAAAACAGAGTAATTGTGTATAGATGGGTAAGTTTACATAGTGTGATGTTCCCTGAGTAATTTAAGTTGAGTATTTAATTTTGTTTACATTTGAAGCTATTTCATTATCTCATGAAATCACAGTAACAAATTCAGATCTATTTATGGATCGGGAAATCCCCAGATTTCCCAGAATATTCATTCCGTTGGATAATATGGAAAACCAAGTGCCTAATTTGACAAAATGATCTTTTCATTAAACTTGGACTTTATAGTTTTATTAGGTCGGTATAAAGACAGAAACAAGATATTTTCATGGCAGATTTATTAAACTTGTTTTGTTGAGAGCTTTGTTAATGTGGTTATAGTCTACGTGCATTTAATAAAAGGTAATCTAGTTTGTGGGTGAAATATGGTACAAAAGTTGAACAATTCTAAACAGAATGTTATTTAAGTGTTGATAAAATGTTTTGCAAAAATATTTGCCCAAAACTTTGCTGAAATGTTTGCCCAAAGTATTTTGCAAAAAATATTTGCCCAAAATATTACACAATAACGCTTTAAACCGTTTTTATCACCTGTGTATAATCCGACATTTAAATGAATGATGTTATTTAAGTGTTGATGAAATGTTTTGCAAAAATATTTGCCCAAAAATTTGCTGAAATGTTTGCCCAAAGTATTTTGCAAAAATGTTTGCCCAAAATATTACACAATAACGCTTTAAATCGCTTTTATGACCTGTGTATAATCCGACATTTAAATGTCATTAAACCTTTTAGAATAAACGTTCTAAGAACTTTTTTTTGTGTTTGCTGGATTTACATTGAACAACAAGAAGAAGACTACCGGATAAATAAATACTGTTTAAAATCATTATATTCCGTTGATTGTATGCATTTATGTTTATATGCAAGATCATTGTCCGATCATACTTTACTTACTCATTAACGATTCAAATATTGTTAACTGATATAAACAGTGTGTTTCTTATGCTGAAGTATATTGGGTAAAAAGTATTTTGGCCTTATGTCGTTTTATGTTTTATTTAATTTACAGTGGCTTGCTTTGGGCCCAATAGTTTAGTTTTCCAGCTTTTGATAAAAATAAGCATACGTTTTAACAGATTAACGAATTGCTTCAGGCGTGGTGCTTAGAACATAAGATAAACATTAGAAAACGTTAGAACATTAGAAAATTCAAATCATAGATAATCAGGTTGCAATATTGATTACAATATGTTCTATGGTAAGTCAGATTGATTAAAAAAGCACAAATATATCGTTATGAATTTGGCAGACGACCGAATCCGGATTCGGCTTTTGGTAAATTCATTTTACGCATGCATTACTTTTGAATTTGAGAATAAGGGATCAATGCTGTACAAAATAGAGGGCAGCAGAGATCTTAACGGAGATCAGATGATAAGATCAGAGTAAGTATTCAAAAGAGGGCGGCATACAGGGTTAGTCAACGGTGACTCGCAGTGCGGTCAAAGACGATAACCGTTAAAAAAATCAATTTGCTGCCCTCTATAGGTAAAGCATTGATCCCTTGTTCTCTAATTCAAAAGTAATGCATGCCTAAAATGAATTTACCAAAAGCCGAATCCGGATTTGGTCGTCTGCCGAATTCATAACGATATAATTCCTTTCAAAGTACTATAATTGAGTGATTAATGATAATAATGAACAATTCTTTTACAGAATCATCAAAAGGCAAGCTCATTCAAACGGAAGAGTTGGAACGTGGTTCCGTTTCTGCAGATACTTATTTGTATTATGCTCGCAACATGGGCATGTTTTGGGCGATTTCGTTCCTATTTGCATACATGTTGCTGGAAGCTTTCAACGTAGCAAGAAATTTTTGGCTATCGGATTGGGCTGAAGCTGGACTTGACCAAAACAGAACGGTCAGCAGTATTATTATTATTATTATTATTATTATTATTATTATTATTATTATTATTATTATTATTATTATTATTATTATTATTATTATTATTATGTTATTATTAATGTTATTATTGATAATATTAGTATTATTGTTAGTATTAGTATTATTATTAAAATTATTGCTATTTGTATGTGTTTATTTTTAAGGTTGGAGGTATCAACCAACAGTATGTAGGTTCGTATATAGGATTTGCAAGTGCATGTTTTGTGCTGGCGATGGTTATGATTACTAGTTCGCTGTGTTCTACGTGGAATGCTGCAAACGTTGTGTACTTACGAATGCTGAGAAATATTACAAGAGCACCAAACAGGTACAGTAAATAACCGTAGTGTAAATAAAGAAATCCTGTCGCCTGTCACTTTGAAATGCAATGTGCGGCTCTCACAGTCCACACCAGAATAGAAACGGTGTGATGTGATTTGATCGACCATCTTTGTGTACATTATTTAAAGCTATTGCATGAAAGATGTGAGAGATGGAAAACCCCCTTGCAAGATAGAGTTGGTGATATTTTGGGAATCCCCTTTGTCATGTAATACCAGTATGGCAATTCCTACAATGTAATATGAATATGACATCATTTTGGAAATACCCCAGGAAATATTGTTATGTGAAATGTTAATGTTTATAATCAGGCTTTGAATTGCCAGATTAGATCATACAAACTGTGAAATGAGTAATTGGCTATCTACCAAAAAACGTTGACAACGTAAAGAAAGCAGCAAGTTTAAAAAGCCCCACCTCGGCTCACTTTTTGAAACTTGGTCCCATTTGTAAAACGTACTGATTTCCTGGGACTGATTTAAACTTTATCATAATATTATCAACTTCAAACATTTCCAGATGTGTTATGTATCTTTAATGTGCCGATGCGATATTACTTTGTAAGATCAGAAAGGTTATAATCTTGCTCTTGCATGGTAAGCCAACATCCTATATATGTTTTATAATATTAATTTCATGATTAATGATTGAATTAAATGAATAACAAGTAGGCATATAATGCCAGGCATGCTATTATTAAAACGTTATAACTTGTTGGAAACGCTGCATTTTGTTTAAAAAAATAAGATATGAACGCCGATTTTGCTGTTGATGTTCCAAATAGGACCAAGTTTCAAAAAGTGAGCCGAGGTGGGGCTTTTTAAACTTGCTGCTTTCTTTACGTTGTCAACGTTTTTTGGTAGATTTCCTTTCTTTTTATGAATGAAGCCGAGTAGCTCCAAGCTTGAAAAGTCATCCGGTTACGAAGTACTCCATAAGACAAATAAAGCGAAAATAGAAGTTTGAATAACATTATCCTTGATTTATGACAATAAAAAATACGAGTATATGAAGCTAGACCTATAACTAAAATGTACGTGGTTCTTTGTAGCCCTGGGGCAATCTAGTTGGATATCCAAATTTCGCCGTTTGCGGTTCTTTGTAGCCCTGAAGGCAATCTAGTTGGATATCTCTATTGAGCGGCGGTTGTTGGCGGTCTTTCGAGGTTCGTGGTATTCCTTTATTCTTCAAGCTCTGCCCTCTATCGGGGTTAATTTATTGTTTAAGCTTGTTGGACATCCATATTTCGCGGTGTGTGGTTCTTTGTAGCCCTGCGGGGCAATCTAGTTGGATATCCAAATTTCGCCGTTTGTGGTTCTTTGTAGCCCTGCAGGCAATCTAGTTGGATATCTCTATTGAGCGGCGGTTGTTGGAGGTCTTTCGCGGTTCGTGGTTATAATTTTCCTTATCCTTCAAGCCTTGCCCTCTATCGAGGGCTAATTTATAGTTAAAACTTGTTGGACATCCATATTTCGCGGTGTGTGGTTCTTTATAGCCCTGCGGGGCAATCTAGTTGGATATCCAAATTTTGCGGTTTGTGGTTCTTTGTAGCCCTGCGGGCCAATCTAGTCGGATATTTCTATTGAGCGGCAGTTGTTGTCGTTTTTTATCTCTATCGAGGGCTAATTTATAGTTAAAACTTGTTGGACATCCATATTTCGCGGTGTGTGGTTCTTTATAGCCCTGCGGGGCAATCTAGCTGGATATCCAAATTTCGTGGTTTGTGGTTCTTTGTAGCCCTGCGGGCCAAACTAGTTGGATATCCCTATTGAGCAGCGGTTGTCGACGGTCTTTTGAGATTTGTGGTTTTAATTTTCCCTATAATTTCGGGCCGCCCCCCTCTACATCCCGAGGATGCTTTTCAATAATTTAAATTATACGGTGTCAAAAATTACAATTACTTGGTATGATAATTTATCTTACCACGTGTTGACTTATATTGTTTGTTAAGGCAACTTTCGCGGTTCGTGGTTATAATTTTCCTTATCCTTCAAGCCTTGCCCTCTATCGAGGGTTAATTTATAGTTGAAACTTGTTGGACATCCATATTTCGCGGTTTGTGGTTCTTCTTCTCCTCTACATCCCGAGGATGCTTTTCAATAATTTAAATTATACGGTGTCAAACATTACTATTCCTTGGTATGATAATTTATCTTACCATGTTGACTTCTATTGTTTGTTAAGTCAACTTGACGTGACAAAATATCCTGCTATGTAGACATTTATTTGTTGCTAAATTGACTTGGCATAATAATTTATTTCGCGAAGACGACATCCATTTTTGGTATGTCGACTTTTGTCATTATGTTGACTTGTTTGTTCAGTTGTCTTGGCGAGATATTTTATATCGTCATGTTGACATAATATGCTGATAATAAGTCGACATGGCAAGATAATTATCTTGTCAAGTTGTGTAACATAGACGCTTCCGTACTATATATGATAAATGTTATTTGGATATTTTTTTCCTGCTGGCCTTCCATACTAGCAGAACAATTTTCCACACCTACACAGTTAGCAGCCTGGACAACCGATTCTTTTGTTTAGCAAGGCTCACTCAGTCATTTAATGTGGCAATACAAACGATCGAATTTGGTGTTGAAACAAGCTAAATTTTGAGTTACACCTTTTCAATGTAAAATTAATTTTCTCGGCCAAATGAAATGCAATCATTTTCATTTTTTCAGTAAATGTCAGGTCAAATTGTAGTGCTTGATACCTTTTTTTTTTTTCAAATCCTAGTGTTAAACTTAGGCGTGAAATTCAGTCATTTCGTGTAAGATTTTCGATTTTGATAGGCTTAAACTCTGCCCGCGAGCCTTTTCTTGGATCAACCTTTTAGCTTTTCAAAGTAATATAGTACGCTAATGAAGGATTTTTCCCAACTTTCTAACGCACATCACCGTGAGCGATATATCATAGTTTTGTCAGAATTTACGTTTTGATTTCACCATTTTTCACCGGCTGAAATTTTTTCAAAATCAACGCGTGAAATATAAGGCTAATAATACTAGCATTGTGGATCGATATCCCTGGGTTTAATAGGAATACCGGCATGATACAGTGTTGCCAGAACTTCAATATAGCAACGAAATTCCCAGGCCTAATAGCGCTCCTATACTGATCATGTTTATAGCACGATGAGGATATTTCATCATCACGTGAGTGATTCGGACCAATGTGTTGAAATTTGCTTCTCCTCTCAAACAACTTTGCCCGAAGGCTTACATGCAATTGGGCAATATTTTAAACAAAACTTTCTTTTACAAAACATTATATTACGCTGTATGTTTTATGATCAAGCAAACTGTTTGGAACACACTTCCAAAGAAATAACCTTCGTAACGCCCCGGCGTAACGCCCCAGACTTTCGTTATTTAAACGCCAGAAATAGATTGTCCTTATAAGAACCATCAGAGATTGTGGCTTATAAGAACCGTTCATTATCATTGTTAACTTAAACAGGTTTTTGTTTTTAAACAAAAACCTGTTCAAGCAATTATTTAAAATTGCTTGCCTAAAACAGAATAACTTGGATGTTAATACTTGACGTAGTGTTTCAATTGTCATGAAGGTGACTGGGTATGGTGCCTTTTGTTTGTGTTTGTTTGAAACTGCTTTTGGAAACCCACCGAAAGTCATAGGCCCTAATGAAGCAGCCAAAACAATACCAGGTTAAACATGGAAGATTATAAAACTTATTAAATAACCGTAAGGAAAAAAAAACATTTGTGGCAACAATAAGCCTTGCATTGAAAGTCATGGTTAAAGTGTGTTGATTACCACACATACTGCAGTTACTGTCCGTTTTCCTATACACAATACACAGTGCTCTTTCCCATTGACGCGTGACCCTACAAATAGCCCTACGTTAACAGTATGGGGATATGACTAGTTAACGTCGCTGTGTGAAAAATAACCGGCCAATATTAAAAGTACTCTTCTAAAGTTCTAGAAAATATAGTTTTTTAACATGTCCTAAATTTTTAGCTAATTTAGATGTTTGGAAATATTCGTACTTTGGTGTTTTAGTTAATGTTATAGGTAATAGTACATTGCCTACTTAACGTCGCTGTGTGAAAAATAACCGGCCAATATTAAAAGTACTCTTCTAAAATTCTAGACAATATAGTTTTGTAACATGTCCTAAATTTTTAGCTAATTTAGGTGTTTGGAGAGGGTCGTACTTTTGTGTTTTAGGAAGGATATGTAAACGACAGATAACACCAAAAATATGGGAAGAAATTATTTCCAAACCGTGTTAAGTCAACAATCATTATGTTGCTCATTTTCAAGAATGCTGGTTTACAAAAAGCACGCCATTGTCTCATTTCGTGAACAATGGTACACATACCATTGTTTCCTTTCGTTTCCTTTATAATCGGTTACCCAACTGAAGCTTTAATACAAACTTTATTGCGATATCGCACATGAAAACAGTCACATGTGCACAGCCAGAGAAGATCCGATTTAATCAGTTGAGCTGTTTCAATGAGTGTTATCTTGGTTTAATAGCTTTTAATGGGGTTAAGTCCTGCAAAGGTCGAGATGAATTCTACTGTAGACATGACTGCATCATGACCAAAGTTTCCCTACATACACCCCCACTACCCACCTTACACACCTCTGCACCCACCCCACCCTATAGGCCTACATGTACATGATATTACATAATAATATATAGCATAGCTAAACATTTAGGTATAGCGCTTAATTATGACAAATATGGTTAGGCCTACATGTCAAATTAAAAACAAACCCGAACACTGATGAATCTCTACAGAAACCCGAACACAAGTCTGAAGGGTGTAATGAAAATGGCAACCCGCGATGGGGGGGGGGGGGGGGGGGCGGGGGGGGGGTCATACAAAATTCACATGGAGATAGGAGGGACAGAAGATTAAAATCCCTATAATAACACGCTAATTTTTCTAGGTTTGGACCGTGGATTTTCATGAACCTCAAGCGTGCGTCTCTTAATACGGACTAACCTAGGTAAACAAACACACAGACAGACAAAATGGTTTTCATAATCATGGAATGCATATAAATTGAAATTGCAGGCTATCACGGGAGCAAATTTTTAAAATTCACCTCATTTACCAATTGGGGATTTGGGCTACCAAATCGCTAGTCGGGCAATCTTCATGATCTTTGCTTTTCAATGGAAAATTGCCCTGGATGACAACAATGAAAATATCGACTATTTCTGCTGGTTGCGCACGAGATAAAAGCACCGAGTTTGACATTTTCAGAGCATGAAGGGAAAAAGGGTAAAATAAAAACGGAAATTCTGACAAAACTATAATATATAGACCCACACGATGTGCTTTACAGAGGTGGGAAATATCTTTCTTTAGCAAACTATATTAGTTTGAGACGCTAAAAATCAATTCCGTAAAAAGCTCGCAGGCGAACTCAAGGCCTATAAAAATCAAAAAATATCACACTAAAAGATACAATTTGATGCTTAATTTTAACACCAGGATTTTAAAAAAAATGTATATCCAAGCACCAAGTTTTTAACTGACATTACTGAAGAAAAAAAAATATTGCTTTATATTTGACCGAGAAAATTAATTTCTTACCAAAAATCTCTGAATTGTGCTGATTTTAACATGTATCGATCGACTTTTAGCGCGACTAAGCATTTCTAAAGAATCGGTTGTCCAGGTAGGTGACTGTACAGAGTGTTTGTAATCAACCTACCGGGACGGTATGACAATTGTCATGTTCTACGATAGCTGAAGATGACAGAGAGTCAGGTCTCTAAATCGATTCAACAACCATTCATATTTCTATTTAAAAGCTCTTTGCATATCACAATCATGTTTTATTGTCCTATTATCATGCGAATTTGCCCGTGGTAGGACAAAATATATTTAAATGAGAATAACAATGAGTAACGTCGTATTGCATACCCTATAATACCTGATCTAGTTTCTTGTGTTATTCAGATTTCTTTTGATCCTTGATGGTGTTGTATCACACTATGCTTTTTTTAAATAGGCCCTTAACACAATAAACAATTTCCCTGAGAATCAAACAACTTGCTTTAATTAAAAAAAATATCACTATAGCACTGGATGTTTAAAATTATGTTATCCTTGATTTATAATGACAATAAATTGTTTAATAAAACATTGAGAAAAAAACCCAGTTGGTCACCGGGTTTCGAACTCGGGATAGCGTATCTGGAGTCCAGCGCCCTAACCATTAGGCCACGGGCCTCTGCTGTAAATTACTGTTTCGAAATACAGCATTTATTATATAAATGGATGCGTCGTCCGATAAGAACAAAAGAATTGTGAAAAACTTGATTTTTTGGCGAATGGGGCTTAGAATTTGTATGTAGGGTATCTCAGAAACTGCTAGGGTATATTTGGAAGTGAATCTGTAAAAGTAGTGTGAAGGTGATAACCAGGTAGACCTGTAGCAGTGTCCAAAAATTCTGGATCAGTATGATTTGCCACTAATTTTCGCTATGAAATGCCGTGTGAAATGGAAGCAAAAATATGTGTTTATTACGAACAATGATTGACTGTAGGATTGGTGGCCCTTTTGGAATTAATGAGTTGTCAAGATATTACACCTGGGACTGTAAATAAAATTTAGCATGGTTTTTAGATACATTTTGTACCCAGCGAAAAATAACATCGAACAATAGAAGTCAAGTGTTTTAATGTTAGGTGTAAATATAGTCTCGCGGGAGCATCTGTTATTAGTCTTCTTTATCAGTCTTTTTTTTAAAACTTGCTGGTCACGGCTACCGCGTGACTCTAATTTCGCCGCCTAAGGTAAGGGGTGCTTGAAGAATTTAGACCGATGCTACCAGTACTAGATCAGTTTGAAAAACCTAGACACTCGAATCCCACATAAATGGTGGTCGCTCTGTTGCCCGCTCGCCTTGATTTTATTATTACGCTAGAAAATATAAAATAAGCTAGAATTGTCTCAATATTTAGCCTATGTGTCTAAATTGTCTTAAGGCGTGGGTGCGGTTGGATGTGGATGTGTCCATCAATTCGAGTGGGTGTGTCGAATGTGAGTGGATGTATGTCTGCTTTATCCTTTTGTCTATTACTTTGTCGTTTTTCCATAGATTTTTCGACACGACACCAATCGGTAGGATACTAAACAGATTTTCAAGTGACACCCAAATTATTGATACAGTAAGCGTCATATTTTGTTCGATTGCTATAATAGTTGCCGTGGCACAAAATAGGAAACTAATATACTACTTAACCATGGTCGGTAGGGGTCTCGAAGGTCATGTACCACTTTTTGGCTTCTACCTTTAAAAGCATGTAAGCTACATTGATAACGATGCCACCAATAGAACGAGAAGATTTTCCCCTTCATTTTGCATACCACTTTGTCCAATTTTTTCTCATTTCTTCACAAAATACAAAAAAATGCAATGGGTGTAGTACCTCCTTAATCTTGGCCTGGTTATATTGACAAATTTACATATGCCCGTCTGGCTGCTACCAATTTAGTACTCAATGAAGATCCAGTATGTCGATAAGGTAAAGTTCTCGTCGGGCTACATTCATTGGTTACCTTTGTTATGAATCTTAATTGGGGGAATTAGTCCATGGGAAAGGAGAGCGAGGTACCAGATTTGGAGTCCCAAGGGATGAGGGAATGAACGGGAATGGGAATGACTATCTCGAAATGCAAAACAAGATGAAACAGAAATTAAGTATAACAATTTATTATGAATTTACGTTAAACTGATCAAAATACAAGGTGTGTGTGTGTGTTTTAATAATGAGTCTTACCAGAGTTACATCGCATGATAAAAAGTATAATGAATTTGATTCACGTGCAAGACATAATGACAATCGTTAACAAGTTTACCAACCTAACTAAACATCATGAGCCATCATTCCTAAGCAGGTCTGCATCGGCCGCAGGGTTAACAAGGAGTGAAGACGTATTCACGCACAAGCAAATCATCGCTTCACTCAGTGCAATTGGTGCACGGATATAAAAGTTCACTTGATGATTGGTTATCATGGCTTACTGCACTTTGATCAATAATCAATTATCGAATGAATTATCGTCACAACACCTTCCAAACTAGCTATACAGTGCCGAAAATAGTTAAGGTACAAATACAAGCCTATAATTTGACCCATCGAATGGATCGCCAACAAAATGTGCCTCAAAACATTATGCCAAAAGTATATTTTTTTTTATCATTATCCATAAGCTTTATTTCATTTCTTACAGAAATTGATTATTACTCTCGGGTCGCTAGTTTACTGCATTTGGAACTTCGTTTTTATACTTATCGTTAATTCGATCATAACGCCTATATTTATCGCAGAAGTCATCCCCATCGTTGCAATGAATGTCGTTATAGCTGTGTACTTTATTCGAAGTTCTAGGTTTGTATTCATTTCGGATTAAAACTAAAACTAATGTTTATATCTATTTCAAGGCAAAAAATAAAGACTAATAAATAAAGACTAATAAATAAAGACTAATGTTTATATGTATTTTGCTAATTTTATCATATTGTACCTATATAAACAACACCAAGATGAGAGTGTGGGGAAGTAGTGCCGACGCGTCGCGACTGCTATAAATTTATACTATTGTATTAAAAAAAGGTTGCACTTTCAATAATTTTTCCCGAAGCTATTAGACAATTTTGGGATTCTCTGCATACGCCATGCATACATAGACTAATCCTGACGTTTTGAGTATTAATAATACATAAAAACGAATTATGATATACTAAGATGAATTTTGTTTTTTAACCTAGAGAGCTTCAGCGATTAGACAGTGTTACGAGATCACCAGTATTTGCTCATTTTTCTGAGACTCTTGGCGGATTAACAACATTACGGGCGTACAGGTAACTTACGTAAAAACATTGTAAGCAGTATCAACATAGTAACAGGATGATATCACCCTCAGCATGTTATAGTTATCATTTTGTTTGTCTTCAACATGTACATATAATTATGATGAGTCAACATTATATATAAGTAGATGAGTGGACATTTGAAAAGATTCTACTTTCTGATTTTAGTAGTTTAGTTTAGTTTAATCTTTATTAGTTTAGTTTAATCTTTATTAACGTCACACTCTCACATAGAGACCAGCCAATTCTGGCTTATGAGTGACAAAAATAATATACAATATAAAAATATAGCACATAATAATACATATAAACATAATATGGTTAAGGGTTTTAAAAACAACAACATGCATTATACATTTTTTTTAATTATTATTATTATTTATTACACTTTATCACTGGCACAGAATTACAAGAAATATATAATATTGCACATAAATTACATCAAAAATTACACAATATTATGAAAGCAACATTTGTTTTAAAAAGTCCAGTAAATGGCTGGAGCGAACAGGTGCCAGGCACCTCTAAGACCGCCCCACCAAAACCAAAAAAGAAGGGAAGGGAAAAATAAATTAGAGGGGGAAAATGCAGGTAAGTTACATTTGCCTGCAATTTGGACAATTACAAAAAGAGGTCCACGTGCAAACAGAAGTTGCATCAAAGGTGCGAGCAAATTTGGACTGGTAAAACTCCAAAACTTGTTGCTTAAATGAAGCAACAGAATTTGTAGATCTGATAATACTAGGGAGCTGGTTTAAAATAAACACAAGGACATGTTAGCTGAAACCTCATCAAACGCCTATCATGCTATAGGACTAATCCAAAAGAACAAAAAAAATGCAAGAAGCCGCAAATGCGCAAAATGACAGAAGCAAGCATGATATTGACGCACACCGTCATCATCCCTATATCTTCGTGTTAAAAATTGCCATGATAGTACGATGAATCCTCACGTTTTTCAACAACTACGCATGGTGATTTTGTTCGAGATAGGCCGTGCGACTCAGGCTAAGCATACAATTTGAGATTTTGAGAGCCTGTCACACTGTTTCTATTCTATGTTTTACGATTTTCGCATGATCAATATATGGCTGGCCGTAACCGCCACAACGTGGAGCTGCTACGCGTAGCTTACTTTTCGCTTCGCGGAGCTAAATTGACCAATCATGTTAGATCTTTTCATTACGCGGAGCCAGTGGATGCATCCTCGTTCCAGAGAGAAAAACTCTTGCCAAAATTAATGTTTACTATGGGGATTTTAAATGAATCGATTGTAAATAAACCACGACCAGTTGAACAGGATCAATACCATTGTTTGATTAGTGTATAGTCAATGTTACCTTGCATTCATGTGTCATGTGTGTGTCGTGTTTGTTTGTTTGTTTGTTTGTTTGTCTACTGTGTCAGGCCAGGATCACTGACACCCACGGTACTGATACTCTCATACTATCACGGTGATCATATTGTTGAATGTTGTTGACTTTAAAATAATCATGATGCAGTCATGTCTACAGTAGAACTCACCACGACCTTTGAAGGACTTAAACCCTATTAAAAGCTATTAAACCAAGATAACACTCAATGAAAACAGCTCAACTATGTTACATCAGATCTTCTCAGGTTAAATACACACTGCACTTGTGTCTGTTTTACCTGTGCAATGAGCAATGAGCTGGTATTATAGTTTCAGTTGGGTGAACGATTATAAAGCGAACGCAAGGTAACAATACTGTGGGCTTTTGTTTACGAAATGAGACAATAGTCTGCTTATTGTTAACCAGCGTTCTTGAAAATGAGAAGCTTTTAAATGACTTAACACGGTTTAGAAATAATTTCTTCATATTTTTGGTACAAAAGTACCAATATTTCCAAACACCTAAATTAGCTAAAATTTAGGACATGTTACAAAACTATATTTTCTAGAATTTCAGAGAATACTTTAAATATTGGCCGGTTATTTTTTACACAGTGACGTCAACTAGGCAATGGCCTATACTTCTAACATACTAGAGGTCACGCGTCAATGGTGAGCGCACTGAGTATTGTGTATAGGAAAACGGACAGTAACTACAGTATGTATGGCCTACTACTAGTATATAAAGTAAATCCGAACTGGTTTGCAGTTTGCTGAAGGTCGAATTCCGCAGGCCACACCGCGCAAGTTATACAAATTAGCTCCCGGCGATACACTGCAGATCGCAGAACTGTGTGCATGGTTTACCACCACTCTGCCTAGCTATATAGTTATGTACAATACTGTATGAGTCCCGGTATGAGTTTCTTATGAGTGCATGTCCATCTTAATAATAAGTCGGTTCGTACTTTTCATAAACTACTTTTTGAATCATAACTTTCGTGACCGAGGATATCTTGCAACTACGTGACGCTCGTCTGGCAAATTCTGAATGAATAAATTCGCTTCACGTAATGAGTAAGTCGTACTTGATTGGTCAGTTTTACCTCCGAGTAATGAAAAACTCTAACATGATCATGATTGGTCAATTTGGCTCCACGGAGCAAAAAGTCAGCTACGCGTAGCAGCTCCACGTTGTGGCGGTTGCGGCCTACCATATCAGTATCCCATATGCTATTTCTATTGCAAGAAAATTTTATTTGTTGTCACGTAAATCACAGGTTTCGTTTAAATTAACTACCTGGAAATTAAATTAACTAATTCGTGAGGACCAGTATTTTGCTGTGGATATGTTTAACTGCAATTTTGATGTAAAACATTTGAAATCCGCTGTAAAAAATGTGATAATATTTAACTCTTTGAGAAAATATTTATATAAAGGAATGCATGTAAAACCAGGTGCAATACAATGTACATTATTGACACACTATCACTCTCTTTATCTACGGCAATAATAGAATATCGATTTCAATCGAACTGAACACACTGCTCAGTTTTGAGTTTGTAGTTGACTACTACAGTCTAAACGCAGGACAACCGATCTTTTGTTCTGCTTAGTCGCGCTAAAAGTCGATCGATACATGTTAAAATCAACACAATTCCGAGATACACCTTTTTGCTATGAAATTTATTTTCTCGGTCAAATATAAAGCAAATTTTTTTTTTCTTCAGTAATGTCAAATAAAAACATAGTGCTTGGATGAACATTTTTGTTAAAAATCCTGGTGTTAAAATTAAGCATCAAATTGTGTCTTTTAGTGTGATATTTTTGATTTTTATAGGCCTTTAGTTCGCCCGTGAGCTTTTTACAGAATTCATTTTTAGCGTCTCAAACTAATATAGTTTGCTAAAGAAAGATATTTCCCACCTCTGTAAAGCACATCGTGTGGGTCTATATATTATAGTTTTGTCAGAATTTCCGTTTTTATTTTACCCTTTTCCCCTTTATGCTCCGAAAATGTCAAACTTAGTACTTTACATCGAGAGCAACCAGCAAAAATAATCGATATTTCAATTGTTGTCAACCCAGGTCCCTTTTCCATTGAAAACAAGGATTGCCTGACCAGCGATTTGGTAGCCCAAATCCCCAATTCTGGTAAATGAGGTGGATTTTGGAAATTTGCTCCCGTGATAGCCTGCAATTTCAATTTATAGGGGCTATGGATTCCATGATTATGAAAACCATTTTGTCTGTTTGTTTGTTTGTTTGTTTATTTATTTACCTAGGATGAGGTCCATGGGAAAATCCACTGTCCAAACCTAGAAAAATTCGCGTGTTATTAGAGGGGATTTTAATTTTCTGTCCCTCCTATCTCCAGGTGAATTTTGAATGACCCCCCCCCCCCATCGCGGGTTGGCATTTTCATTACACCCTTCAGACTTGCGTTCGGGTTTGTGTAGGCCTATTTGTCATAATTTAGCGCTATAGGACCTACTTTCTAAATGTATAGCTATAGCCGTGCTATATAAATATTATAAGGTACCGGTATGTAATATTATGTAGGCCTATGGGGTGGGGTGGGTACTCAACACATTTTAACCATGACTTACAATGCAAGGCTCATTGTTACCATAAATGATTTTTCCTTTAGGTCATTATAATAGGTTGTTATAAACTTCCGTGTTTAACCTTGTATTGTTTTGGCTGCTTCATTATGACTTTCGGTGGGTTTAAGCAATTTCAAACAAACACAAACAAAAGGCACTATACCGAAACACTAGGTAATTTCTTTGCTATATTGAAGTTCTGGCAAAACTGTATCCAGGCCGGGCACCCAGAGATATCGATCCACAATGCTAGTATTTCACTCGTGGATTTTAAATTTTTTCAGCTGGTAGTCAAAAATTATGGAATCAAAACGGAAATTCTGACAAAACTATGATATATCGCTCACGGTGATGTGCGTTAGAAAGTTGGGAAAAATCCTTCTTTAGCGAACTATATTACTTTGAAAAGCTAAAAGGTTGATCCAAAAAAGGCTCACGGGCAGAGTTGAAGCCTATCAAAATCGAAAATCTTACACTAAATGACTGAATTTCACGACTAAGTTTAACACTAAAAAAAAAAAAAAAAATACAGTATCAAGCATTACAGTTTTTCCTGACATTTACTAAAAAATGAAAATTATTGCTTTTCATTTGGCCGAGAAAAAAAATTTACACTGAAAAGGTGTAACTCAAAATTTTGTTCATTTGAATACCAAATTCGATCGTTTGTATTGCCTTATTAAATGACTGAGTGAGCCTTGCAGAACAATAACAATCGGTTGTCCAGCGTCCTAACTGACTAAGCGACCTAAGCGATCGATTGCTAGCCAATCAGATAGAACTCCTTTTCTTGCGTTCGGTGAAATACCACTCGCCCGTCGCTCACCAACGGAGTATTAAATTTATATTTATCGTATAGGAAGTCGACACTGTGTGACGTGTACATGAGGAGACAGCTAAATAATTTACAATTTATCCCTTAGGCTGCGTTCACATAGAAGTATACTATTCGGGTATACGGTGCACGTTTTGCAGGTTCACGCGTATAGCTTAAATCGAGCAAGGCAATTTCATAGTACCGGGTCACATAAGGCTACGATCGCATAGAAGTATACTATTCGGGTATACGATGCACGTTTTGCAGGTGGACGCGTATAGCTTAAATCGAGCAAGGTAATTTCATAGTACCGGGTCACATAAGAGCTATTCGAAAAGGCCGTATACCTGCGTTTAGTATAGTATAGTGGGAATCGCGCGTGTTCAATTTTAGTGCAGCGTATACCGTCCAAATTTTAAAAACCTAAACCATATGTGGGTAAATTCATTTTTTAATAGATGCACTATCTAATTCTGCACATTATGACACCTCATTGAATGCAATGTGACCTCAAGAAGTAAAGTTACAAGCATTTGATAAGACGAAGAAAATGGGTAAACTGACATACTCGCTGTTCGCTATACGAAATACGCTCATTCGATCAGGCTGAGTTCACATAGTATACTCCTATATGAACTCAGCCTGATCGAATGAGCGTATTTCGTATAGCGAATACCGTATACCGTATACTTCTATGTGAACTCAGCCTTAGTGTACACAATAGATTGACGAAGTGTAAGAATTTAATTTGCAAATTTTGCTACCTTGCAACAATGGTTGCCATCTGACATTACAAAAATGAATTTATTGTAATCTGAAAGATTTGCAACTTGGGTTAAATTTGACCATGCCATTAAAGAAATTGGATCTGATATCATTATACGTTGAACAAATTATAAAACAATGGAACTCATCTTCAATGCAATTCATATTACAAATATTAAAAATTCGGTTCTGTACCTGAGTGTTGTTTAACGACCCGTTTCAATGGCAATTGGAGCGCATCCACACCTGAAGAGGGCTAAAGCCCGTTGCACTTCTTCATAATGGTGTTTACATACTCAGCAGTCCCATAAGTGGATTTAAAGGTGCGATACGTACGAAGTTTATTGCAAGCATTTGAATTCTTTCTTCGGTCATTAAAGATAGCCTCTTTCCAACGATTTTCAACAAACAATTTAGCAGCATCGGATATGTGATTAACCAAGTTTCGAGTACCGATCTGTTCAGAAATACTAGTAGTAAATGAGTGACATGAGTCACTGGAAATAACTCTGTGGACCGATACATACTCCAATTAATATTCGACATGGAATATTCGATGAAACTTAGAAGTATTTGTTATTCAATCTGCTTCAAGGCATTTTTATATTCTAAAGCCACTCGGTATCACCTAAGAAGTGGTTTCTGGTGACAGTTTAATTATACAGTATTTGCTGTTGGCATACCATTATACAATTACTTATTTTCATTTTCATTGCTTTGCATGTTAGTATACAGGTTGTAACAAAAAAAGAATTATACAATAAGAAAATAGTATCAGGCAAACATGTTACTTACTGATTGTATTGCATTTTACTTGGTCGTTAAGGTAATTTGATAAGCTATTACATAAGCTTTATTTCAATATATTTTCGGTTTTCGGTGGTCTAGAAGCAAAAGTAGTCCTAAAACAGCTTGAGCACTTTCATGCCTTTGTGCAGCAAGTGAGTTGAATCATGAACCATATGGTCGGTGCGTGCTCTAAGATGGGTAATTTTGAACAATGGGGCATTCGAAGTGGTCTTTTAATTTATACATTTAAAATAAATATCATAATTTCTTTACCGATGTCAATGAAGTAAAAGAAAAACGTGAAAAACCTTTGCTTTTGTTCTGAAATCTTTGCCGATAAGCATGAAAATTGTTTCACGCGGTACAAACTTGACATGTGCGAACATGGCAAACAAAAAGTGGCCCAACTGGGGGGATTTAGTAAAATGGGCATAGCTTTTGAACCTGAACTAGGAGAGAAACCAAGTAAAGTTTGTTTTTTCTGTAGCCAAGATATTAGTGATTCTAATGTAGGCCTATATCATATTTACACCGTTACTCCTTTTTCTGAAAAGCAAAAACGCAATTGCTAATCATAAAAGTCAATTATTTTCCACGATGCAAGCTTTATATGCGCGAAAATGTCAAAAGTGGCCCAATTCCTTTCCTGGATGATTTAGTTACTTGACCATAGCGTTTGAGCCCGAACTCGTAAATAAATCAAGCAAAGTTTTTCTGTCAGCGAGGATGTTACCAATTCTACTGCATATACCATTGTTGCCATGATCTCTCTTATTTTTTTTCTAAAAAGCAAAATTGCAATTGTATAATTTTTATTGTTACAGACTTACAGTCTGTATAGCAACAATTGCTGACGGCTTTTTTCTATTTCCATTTTCTTACCATTATATGGCTATTTACTTCAGAGAACAGAAGAGGTTTTTTGGCACTTTGCTCAAGAGAATTGATACAAACAATACAGCTTTTCTGTATCTACAAGCTGCTTATGGATGGCTGGGACTACAAATGGTAAAAGTGCATAATCCGTAAATCAGTCAAATCGACAGCTAACTTGTACAGTATACTTCGGTTATATCTATAAATTATATCTATAAATGCGCTTTTATAAATGCGCACGTGACCCATGGGCACGGCATACCAAGACCAGCAAGCGTGACCAAATCCTCATGCATTGACCACTATACAGAAAGGGATAGGAACTCTGTAAATAAATATCATAAAATTTAAGTACTAATTGAAATGCAAAATTTGTAATATGTTATCAAAAATAAAATTTTGAAAGTATTTGACTACGGAATTTTTATTTTTTCAACGACGGAAACGTTTACAATATGATCACAAAGTTGAACAAAATAGACAATTTTGCTGCACAGCAGTCTCATGTTGTTTCGCCTTTGCATTCAAATGTATAGAAAGACCACTCGCTATGTAGACTCGCTATGTCACTTCGAGACTCACTGTCTATAGGCTGTTATGGCCGCGCGGAGGTATTCACGTGCGCATTTATAAAAGCGCATTTATATATAACCGAAGTACACTGTTGTATGACGTTAAAGTTTTAATTTAATCGTGTTTTGATTTTTCACAATTTTATTCAACCAAATCGACCCGTCCCCCCCCCAAAAAAAGCACATCTTTTCATTAAGATTAATCATGAAATGGGTCAATATCTTCGATATTATAATCTTTTTATTAAACATGATAATTAATTTCCAGAGCATATGCGGTGGATTTATTGTACTTTTTGTAGGCTTAACAACTATACTCCAAGCAACAATTTTTGGAAATCTGGATTCCAGTTCAGTTGGATTAGCTCTTAGTTACGTGCTCATGGTATGTAGAAGCTTTGTAAGCTTTCAGGAAATAAAATAATTTACTGTATTTAAGTGAAATTATTTCAAAATAGAAAAGAGAAAACGTTGAAATAACGTATGTGCGTCAAGTTTGAGAAAAGCTCATTTGAAATTATAAAAACTAGAATTGGTTGCCCTTACAAAATTAAAAGTGAAGTGATATATTTTGTGGTACTTTACGTCGACTGTTCAAACTTTACAATACACCAAAATGTTCATAAACCCAGCAAACACAAAAGTGTTTCAAAAAGGTTTTGTTATCTTTTTGGTTTGGGTTTAAGTAAAAACTTTTTAATAACATTAAATTATATAAAGAAAACATTCTAAAACGTTTTGTATAAACAATATTTTCAAAATGTTTTCAAAATGGTAATTGTAAACTATTTTTTGCAAACATTTTTGCCAAATATATTGTCAGCACTTAAATACCATTATTTTAAAATATTTGAAGTAGGTTGTCGAAAAAAGTTTTTAATGTTATGAAAACGTATTATGCTATTTATATACCCTTTATATAACCCGATATTTAAACGTTTTCTGACAACCTTTTATAACTGTTTGCGAATGATGTCAAAAACATTTTGTGTTTGCTGGGAAGTTTAACATGGATTCTCTTTTGTAGGTATCATATAGATTGTTCAATTTAGTGCGATTTGCCGCAGACACAGAGATGCAGATGAACCCCGTTGAACGTGTCCAATACTATGCAGATGTGCCTACAGAAAATTATGGAGGTTGGTTTGGCACGGACGTGGGTGTGCCATAATTGTTATGGTACTCGCGTTTGTGCAGATGATGCAAAGTTCAATTTCCAGCTGAGGCAACTTAGGGTATCGAGAAAAAAATCTTAATTTGACTGGCAACATCCGTAGCTTAAACTCAGGCTAACGCTCTCCCCCTGGTACATTTAGAATTGGTAAATGAACCATGGGAATATTCCGTCTTTCGGAGGGGACATTTAAGTCGTCAGTCTCGTATATAGACAGCCATACCTGTACGTGTATGTCGTCCCGGTGCTTTTTACAAGGGGGTGGGTAATGTTATTACAGCATAATTTTATTTCTCGGAGTTTCATGCCCCAACGGTGATCATCAGATAAAATTGATTAATTATAATATTATAATATTATATGTAGTATAATTATGGATCTTTCGTGATTGCAGTAGTTTGTTTCATAAATTTCACAACATCATTATCGGAAACATATCCTAGGTACTATTATGGATCTTTCGTGATTGCAATAGTTTGGTTTATAAATTTCACAACATCATTATTGGAAACATACCCTATAGGTATTATTCAAGCAATGTTTATTCGTTTGTTTGTAGGTAAGGAACCTCCATCCGATTGGCCTAGCCGTGGTGCAATCCAAATTGAACACGTATCAGTGCGTTATGATGAATCTCTGCCACCAGTCCTACAAGATGTTACTGTATGTGTACAACCTGGAGAAAAGGTAAGCATGTCTGTAGATAACTCCCGGAAATAACTTTGATATCAAACAATGATTTCATTCACATTTATTTTATAGTAAAGGAATACAGCTCACATATTTGATTATATTGATCTGACGCATGACTCAGTTTTTCATTTTTGACTGAATAACTTTTATTACTGATCAGCAACTTACTACCGATTCTAGAAAATTACAACCCGATTTTAATTCTTTTAGATTAATGGTATGTAATACCATGATTTTCATCAGTACCCTTCTTCTTTTTTTTCTTGCAAATTTATGAAGTATATAAATATAAACAAGGGAAGAGGCCTACGCATCATACACTGGAACAAGGAAACATTCAAACATTACAAACTAGCGCACGAGATCAAATTAATGATGCTTAATCGTATTCTTAATATATCAATATAAAGGGAAAGAAGAATTACGCATCGCACACTAGCACATTAAACATGAATTTACAAATGGAAACATTACATGCATAATTGCAGATATACCAGAGAAAAAACTCCGGACATACCTGCCTGTGCGGGGACTCGAACCCAGACCTCTCGCTTGTCGGGCGAGCGCTCTTACCACTGAGCTACACAGACTGTCCCAGTGATAAACAGGACTCTTCTGGTACTTATGGATATGAGCAGTCATGCCGGGGGTAAACAGAACAAACAACACATTACATACCAGTGTACGGATCAATTAATGATGCTTACCCGCCGGCCTAATATAATCATGCAAACAAAGGAAGAGGCCTGCGCATCATACACGGGAACGTGGAAACATGCAGACAGCACAAACTAGCGCACGAGATCAAATTAATGATGGCAATCGTATTCTTAATATATCAATATAAAGGGAAAGAAGAATTACGCATCGCACACTAGTAAATTAAACATAATTTACAAATGCGAAACATTACATGCATATTGATATACCAGAGAAAACTCGGACATTACCATCCTGTTTGGGATCTCGAACCCCAGACCTCTCGCTTGTCGGGCAGATGCGCTCTTACCAGTGTATGATCAGTGGTAGGCGCTCTTCCCTTGTTTGCATGATTATATTAGGCCGGCGGGTAAGCATCATTAATTGATCTCGTACACTGGTATGTAATGTGTTGTTTGTTCTGTTTACCCCGCATGACTGCTCATATCCATAAGTACCAGACTTGAGTCCTGTTTATCAGGGACAGTCTGTGTAGCTCAGTGGTCAGAGCGCTCGCCCGACAAGCGAGAGGTCTGGGGTTCGAGTCCCCGCACAGGCAGGTATGTCCGGAGTTTTTTCTCTGGTATATCTGCCTATGCATGTAATGTTTCCATTTGTAAATTCATGTTTAATTGTGCTAGTGTGCGATGCGTAATTCTTCTTTCCCCTTTATATATAAATATAGTCATCACCTCATATCCTGAACTTATATAATATAATTATCTACATACAAAACAAAGTGCTTTTAAACCATTTTAGTAAATCATTTTGGCCCTATACTATATATTTTTTGTTTACTGCATCCTAGTAACTCAGATGTGTGTTTCATTCTATTCAAGTAGAGTACTTGAATAGAATATATTAAATCTTCTGTTATACTATCTATAGAAAATGTACTCAGTCATGCATGTTAAATAACACTGAATAAATTAAATAAGCCCTTCCTCAGTGGATGCATAGCCAATTTAATACTATGTAGCTGATATCATGTGTTGTTAGGAAAAGAGATTTCAAAAGGCTATAGGTCATCATAACTCAGGTTATAGGTCACTTGGTTCAGGTCAAATTTAGGCATCCATTTTGAAATACATGTGATAGTCTGTGATTTCATAATGAGGCATCAATTTTGATATTTTGTCTAGTTTGTCTTTTACTGGATATATATTGCAAAGAAATGTGGTGGATATATTAATATACCTTGGGATGTAAATGTTGAGTACAATTTAGAATGCCTAGTTGAAATGGATTGGACAAACAAAGGTAAAATAGTTACCAAAATCACAAAAGTGAAGTACAAGAAATACAATTTTTTCAACATTGCTGTAGTATGGTTGTGGTAACCTGTTACCTATGGCTTAATTAAGTTTCAGTGAAATAATGTCGCTAGTTAAAAATATAAAATATAGCTCAACATTGAAAATAGAAGCATTTTAACCAGTTCGTTTTTTGATAGGTGTAGAGCATTAAGTTCATGAAGTCATAAAAGAAATCAGGAACCACTTATTCCCATTTTACATATCAACATTATTTCTATGCGTTAGCAAGAGATCCGTTGATAATAAGCTTTCGAAAATGAAGTGAATTTAAAATATCAGTGATGTACCACCTGTTGGCTTTTACCTTTAAAAACATGTAAGCTACATTGATACTGATGCCACCAATAGAACGAGAAGATTTGCCCCTTCATTTTGCATACCACCTTGTCCAATTGTTTTTCTCATTTCTTCACAAAATGCAAACAAAACGCAAACAAAAACATTTTTCTGTTTTGCTAAATGAAAAAAAGTTAAATCTTAATCCTTTATTTAGAGCTAACTGGTTATTTGTGGAAATAGGGTCAAAATATTTCGAGTGGTTTTTTTTTAGAATTTGCGGTCATAAACTCAAGGACTTGGTACAAGCCCAAGCATTTAAAATCTTAGTATAGGTTAGGGGGTTACTCAAAATTGCAATATTTGATGTTAATTCTGATAACAAGTTATAAATAAAGAAAAAAATCCAAAAATTAGAATGCGTTGCCTGTTATTATCAGTCTTTATACAATTATTTGGGCTTGATTGTCACAGCATATGAAAAAATGTCCAAAAATTAAAATTGAACTTTTATTGTCAGTTGGTTCTGACGACAGGATTATGATATTGATATGTTTATTTGGCCAAACAGGGTAATATTTTTGGAATCGGAAGTAGACCTATTGTCATTCGCTTAATTGTTGCAGGATCAAATTATACTGTGAACACTATTTTGGTCATCTACATTCGAGCATCAACTTCATTGTTATGAGTGTGACCTTGCGTAGGACTAGCCACACGTCGCAAAATCCCTGTAGTATACAAAAACACATTTTGGGATGGGGCACAAATATTTAACATAAATACTTCCTTCTTTAAGTTCTTGTAAAGTTTATTTTTTCATCATGTTGAAAGTCGGTCTGACGACGTCCATCGTGCGACAGGTTCTATATAAACGTTGCTCTAATACCAATACCAAGAGGTTAATAACTGCGCATCGGTTATTTGGAGGGCATTGTGAAAAATCTAAACATTTTGCCTTTGGAACCGAGGGATATTCCGAGGTCCAAAGCAAAATGTTTAGATTTTTCACAATGCCCGACATATTACCGATGCATTATTATCCTCATTTTCATATCTTCACTTTACAAAATAACACACAGTTTTCCTCAAAAATAAACAATTTTTAAGTTTTGCCTTTCCAAAAATCGATCAGGCTAAAACAGGACGACCAATAACAAAAGTGCGAATCACAATCTGTATAATATGGTGGCCAGCGATATTATTCCTAACATGTCACCTATTGACATTTTGTGAATCAGGTCGGAATATGCGGCCGGACTGGAAGCGGGAAATCTTCACTAACGCTGTCGTTGTTGCGAATAATTGAGACATTCAAAGGTAAGTGGTTCAAATATCTATTGCTATTATTGTTAATTTTCAAAATCAGCAAAAATAATTAGAGAGTATGTGAACATCGTAAACAACACTTTCGTTTTTTTCACACAGGTAAAATAATGATCGATGGTGAAAACATAGGATTGATGCCTCTGACAACTCTAAGACAAAGATTGTCAATCATACCACAAGATCCTATACTATTTACAGGAACAATAAGGTATTATAACGCCCGGTGGCACTACATTGGCCTTGACGAGGTATGACGTATGCAATAGGAGAGTAAAACCCGGCAAATTCAAAGGACTTTACCCACTTCGTGCGGCGCCATCCTATTGTGTCCATCATACTCCTAAAAAAGACTAATTGGATTTTTGTAAAAGCTGAGGAAATGCTCTACTGGATATGTTTGGGAAATCACAAAACTCAGCACTAATCATGCTAATATCCCGGAAATTATGTCAAATTTGTTGTAATATGCAGAAAGTCCATTTTGACGAGTACGTGCAAAATAGTCGTATGCACCATTTTGGCCAAATGTAGTCATTGATGGATTCAAATATAGTAGATGCACACAATTTGAGCTATTTTAACATAATAATAGCAAGATGTTAACGTTAATCAAATATTTAAAAAATTTAAAAATATGCCACTAAGAAGTGAACAAAAAACCCAACATGACCTGCAAAAAGACCAAAATGGTTGATAAGACTATCCGGCGATTTACGGTGTCCGGAAATAATTTGACAACTTTGATGTTATTATTCTTTTCCATGCTCATAATTTAACTTTCTACACAGGACAAATTTGGACCCAACTCGTAGCAAATCAGATCAGGAACTTTGGAACGCGCTAGAAATAGCACAACTCAAGTCTATCGTTTCTGAATTCGACCTTCGTCTTGGTAAGGTGCTAAATTGATCATTATCTTCATGAATCATTCAACAATTAGTTTTATTATTTTTTATTTACATATTCATATCGTAGGAAAACATTCAGTAGTATCAATAGATCCTCCTAAGTCCTAGCTTAAGAGGTCTAAGGTTGGGAGTAAATATCTTTAAGCGCTTTGCATCAACTGACCATTGATACATCAGCTGCGGCAACGACATTGATGTCACAATTAATATCATGATAGCCAATTTGAGGAGACGTATTTGCTCATGTTAAAAAAAACCAAAAAAATGTGCATGCAAAGAAATATTGCTCATTTTCATCATTAGAGCGATGAACTCTTATTTCTAGACACTCTTGTATCAGAAGGAGGTGAAAACTTCAGCGTTGGTCAGCGTCAACTATTTTGTCTAGCACGAGCTTTTCTCAGGAATTCACGTGTACTAATCATGGACGAAGCCACGGCCTCAATCGACTACAGCACGGTATATGCGTTATTTTGTATTCTTGTTACATGCCTCGTTATTTAACTTGGATGCAGTTGTTATTATTTGTGAAACAGTAATATCGTCATTATCATCATCGTCATCATCATCATCTTCATCATCGTCATCATCATCGTCCTCATCATCATCATCATTATCACTATCATTATCATTATCATTATTATTATTATTATTATTATTATTATTATTATTATTATTATTATTAATTCAGGAGAGTTACTGCAAAAGTTGTTGCTTCCGCTTTCAAGGACAAAACTGTGCTGACAATTGCTGTAAGTTTGGTTCTAAAATTATAATATCCCTAACTTCGCGGAGGCTTTTAGGCGGAGGGGAAGGAAAGAATGAGAGAAGGAAGGAAGGACGGAAGGAAGGAAGGAAAGAAGGAAGGAAGGAAGGAAGGAAGGAAGGAAGGAAGGAAGGAAGGAAGGAGGAAGGAAGGAAGGAAGGAGGAAGAAGATGAAGATAATTTTCATTTTCTTGGGTGCAGTTTTGAGCTCCCGACCCCTCGGGTGCTAGCACGAAGATTACTTTGGCCGGCCAAGTTTTCCGTTTGTCAAAGGTTTATGGAGCAAAATGTCAAACGTTTTATTTTAATCATCTTTATTTGTTTTACAAGTGTTTGAAAAACGTTTTGAAATTTAGGTTTAATTTATGATTTTTGATCAAAAAATTGATTTTTGGTCAATTATCAAAAATTTGATTCTTCATAAAAAATGTTATTTTTAGTCAAACTCAAAATGTAGTTTTTAGTCAAAAATGTGACTTTTGGTCAAAAATGTGATTTTTGGTTAAAATTTGTATTTGATGAAAATTTACAAACATCAATTTGATGATTTTCTTGACAAAATTTCTACAAATCATTAACAAAACGTATTTATTAAAGGTCCGTAACCCGATCGACAGCATCATCCCCCCCGATATTTTTCATTGTTGATGAGGTTTTGGTATCACATAATAGATGCTATTTTTCTCATTACTATCCTGAAATTTCACGCCCCAAGTCGATGTATTTCCATAGAAATCATGCAAAACAGCGGCCTTTAGAGGCTACCACTTTCTAAACACTAAAAGCACTTCGGATTTCTGGGCAGGGAATTATGAATGAATCATCAGTCTCCTCAACAGCTACTTTGGTTTCGCGTCATTCACATTCTGTGAAATGAGCGAACCACAATAAGCCCAGACACGACCGACCCAAAAAATCATCATGCATTTTTTTTTAACAATGATATAAAAATAAAGAAAATTATGCTTTTTTCCCTATAAAAATGCCAAATGACACTTGAAAGTTAATATTCCTGGCAATCACAACTTTCATTTTTCCCATTTAGCCCTCCCCAAACAATAATTACCACCAACCAAAGCATGACAAGTATGGTTTGGGATTTTGTTCTTCAGCACGTCACCCTTGCAACAAGCATGCATTTATACTGAATATTTATCAACATTTTGTTGCCAAAGAGATTAAACTTTTAGATGGTAAGGTTGAAATACATTCATACGCTCCTATATAGCCAATCAGAAAAGCGGTTAGAAAAGTACGCTGAGTCATTGATTGTGTATAATGTACATTCGCACACCTTTGCGTCGCGTAGGATTGATTCATTTTTAGGGCAGGTTCATACATTTATGTTTGGTTCTATTTTCCAACAATTTTAGTGATAATTTTTTATAAAAACTGCAAAAATCATGTGGGTTTTTTTCTTGTGTATGAAATAGGTTAATGAACGCGTATTACTTGATGCTTGTGCATTAGACGCATCAACATCAGTGCGCGTGCATTAATTTTGTCCAATTTCTCTCCCAACAAGTAATATGTGTTCAGTCCTATAATTAAGTTTGACACAATTACAAAATATAAGGCTGAATGTCATATATATTTTCTCTCACCCCACTTGCTGCAACACATGTACAGATCTATAAAAAAATCGACCTACCGACCCACTCCTTTCTACCCCATGTCTGGCCTAACTGCTGAGGAGACTCCAGCTTTACGGCAGTACTATATAGCTCTAAAAATTCCTATATATATGGACGAAGCGGGCTGTATGGCGCAATTGGTTAGCGCGTTATGTTTTTATGCATGAGGTACCCGGTTCAATACCCGGTAGTAGGTTTCTCTTTCCTCTCCATTTTTAACCGAAAGTGTTTTACATTCATTTGAAATGTACATATTGCAAGGGGAAATATATTTTGTTTCTATTTTTTCTGAAACGGTACAAAAAGAGTTAAAAACACAAAATTTCCGTTTTGCTTTCTGTCTGTTTTGCTTTCGTCGATAATGGCTATTGCCATAATTTATACACAAAAATCTATCATGAAGATTTGTTTTGGCCTAGTTTCATATCACCAGTCTATAATTGATGGTAATATGAGCTCTGAGTGAGATATGCCTATGTGGATGGAGAAAGTTCACTGACATCGACCTAGGGCAAGTACGCATTGGGTTTTAGAGAAAAAACTCACTGGGGATTTAATTCCAGACGCGAAAACAACCTGATTTTATTGTTATGTTTCTCTTTTAGCACCGAGTGTCCACCATACTCGAATCAGACACAATATGGGTTTTAAGTGATGGTGAGATCGTTGAATGCGACAGCCCTGAAAAGTTACTGGCGACAGAAAGTTCGGAATTCTACTCCATGGTTCAAGCTAATAAATAAGCTTGTGATAATGATTTGGTTTATATTTAACCAGAGCCGGATTTACCATTGGGCCAGATGGGTCCAGGGCCCCCCAAATTGTCCTTTGCATCTTCTTTTTAAGCCCGAAAAGCCCCATGTTTTGGGTAAAAATAGGGTAAAATATTGCGCATTTCGCGCGCACTTGCCCGTCTCCCTCCAAAGATTTGACAGTCTTATACCCATAAAACTTGGCCAAATGAGTGCACATGCCTTCCTCACGGTGAGTTTGGAGCCTCCAAATTTTGGCCTGGCCCAATTGCCCCAACAGGGAAATCCGACCCAGCTAATACACTACATATTCACGACGTTCGCTTAGGTTGGAATTCGGTTGTCATTTACGTTGTAAACACGTAAATCTGTGAACTCGTATTCGTGTAGTGACAACGTTATTTTCGACGTTGATTTTTGGACGTTGATATAACATCATTATGACGTTGTAATGACGTTGTTTCGACGTTGATGCAATGTTTGACTAGACCTGGTGACAACGTTTGAATAATACGTTCAGAAAACGTTACACAAATACATATCTGAAAAATAGTTCAGATGTTGACACCATGGAATGTAAATTCTTCCATTCCAAGGAGATTGTTGTCCAGCCAAAATGTCTCCATCGTGTCATTTGACGATCGCCTTTAGGCGTGAAACTCAAAGTAACGACTTCTATTCCTGAAGTTCTAAACTTTAAATTTTATACGCTCTCCCTTTTTGGGATTGAGCATCATTGTTGCCGGATGTTAATATAAGGTCATAATCACGTTGTCTCGACGTATATACCTTGGTCTGGGGCGGACAAAATGAATTTAGAAGAGCAGCAACGGCATCACTTGCATTACATTCCAGATGTTAAATCTACATCATATGCAAAATTTGAGGAAATTCGCACGAGTCCGTTTTATTTTAGGGCCATTTGTCTATAACTGGTCTTTACATGTAGCCCTATGGAGAGAGGAGGGCGCTGTAACCCCCATTTTAGGAACAAAAATGTGATTTTTAAAAAAAGGACTCGTGCGAATTTTCTAAAATTTTCAGAGTATGTAGTATGAACATGTAGAAATATTATCAAGTAGTTGCCCTACCTGCTCTCCTCCGAAAAAATAAAAAGTCCTATACCTCAATGATAATGAAACCTAGGTGTATAAAGCACGTGGTTAGAACGTGGTTTAAAAGTTATGAACTGACCCAGATACAACGTCATCTACGGACGTCGTTAGTACGCAAATTTATGACGTTGTTTCGACGTATAAAGCACGTTATTACAACGCCGTAAAAATGTCATGGTCTGACCCCGAAACAACGTAATCTACGGACGTCGTAATTACGTTTATTTGTGAACTCGTATTCGTGTTATATTCGTTGATATAACGTCATAGTGACGTTGTTTCGACGTTCACAACTTGACGTCGAAACAACGTCATAATGATGTTACTGTAACGTTCGGGAATAACGTTGTCACAACACGAGTACGAGTTCACAGATTTACGTACTTACAACGTCCATATATTACGTTTGTACGACTTTATATAACTTTTAGACAACGTTGTAACAACGAAAAATTGTTAGCTGGGGGATTTAACTTACAATCATGTGTTTTTTCTCTGGCTTATCTGTTTATGTATGTGATATTTCCTTTGTAATTTCATAAGGCTATAATGTACAATCTCATTACATGGAATTATTGGTTAACTGTTTTCAAACTTGTTTTTTGGCATATTTGTTATCTTTACACATGTCCCAACTTACACCTAACCAGTGGCGGCACCAGGAATATTTTTCGGGGGCATTGGGGGCAAAGTGAATTTCAGGTGGGGGGGGGGCGAAAAAGGCAAATATTGCGAAAATTGCCGCAAAAAGTGGACATTTACGCAAATTTTGGTTTTTTCGCTCAAAAGTGGGGAGGGGGACAGGGGCCAGAAAAATATTGGGGAATGTCCCTTGACCCCCCCCGCAGCGCCGCCACTGAAATTTATAGTGTTTGTCAGAAGGGGGTGATAATGTCAACAGAGCAATTTTCCCCAGGGAAAAATCAGACAGCATGCCAGACCATGGCCAGACAGTCACACGAGTAGGTTTATTTCACCTTGAAGGCATTATCATGGATAGTCTTGCAAATACGGGCTAACTTTCCCCTAAGGGAACGTTCACAAACACTTGTAAGGGGGGCCTGATGCAAAACAAATTTCATCGCGAAAATTTGTCGCCCCCCCCCCCCCTTTGCAGAAAAAATTTCAGGAACCCCACCCTTTTTGATATGAAAATTATGGGTCAACCCCATAGAAAAGCACATAAACTCAATTTTCCCAGGAAAATGTGTGGTCATTTTTGTCAGCCCCCCCCCCCTTAGGAGGGTCAAACAAATTTCAGGGCCCGCCTTTTTGCATCAGGCCTCCCCGTAATAAGTGTTTGTGAACGGTCCCTAAGCCATCCAATATGCCATGAACAACAACAGGTATATATTGGTCAATTTATACTGCTGCCAATTTATACGTTATTTTCGACGTTGATTTTTGGACGTTGATATTACATCATTATGACGTTGTAATGACGTTGTTTCGACGTTGATGCAATGTTTGACCAGACCTGGTGACAACGTTTGAATAATATGTTCAGAAAACGTTGCACAAATACGTATCTGAAAAATAGTTTAGATGTTGACACCATGGAATGTAAATTCTTCCATTCCAAGGAGATTGTTGTCCAGCCAAAATGTCTCCATCGTGTCGTTTGACGATCGCCTTTAGGCGTGAAACTCAAAGTAACGACTTCTATTCCTGAAGTTCTAAACTTGTATATATTGGTCAATTTATACTGTTATTTCCACATCTGTTATTTTTACGGGTGGTTTTAATTACATTTAGTGATTTATCTAATATCCTTGTATTGCTTCAAGTCATTATTTTCATTGTGTATATTATTATCTGTAATCTAGTTAATGTAGTATTGCATTTATCATGATAATTTCTCGCACGTTCGAAACCATGAGATTAAGGTTTTTATTTGTTGTTGTTGTTGTTGTTGTTGTTGTTGTTGTTGTTGTTGTTGTTGTTGTTGTTGGTGGTGGTGGTGGTGGTGGTGGTGGTGGTGGTTTTCTTTCTTTTCACAGCTAGGGTGTAAAGGGGAGGAGAATGTTTGTTTACATTTGTCGGTATATGAAACTTAATTTAGGATGTTTGTGTTTGTTTGTTTTGCTGTTGTACTTAAATATTGAATGAAATAAAGATGAATGTATGAATGAATTAAAATGTACTTATGTGGCCAGTGTTTGGTATTTTTTTCTTTATACATGCAAGGACATTTTAATGGATGCAGGTTATGGTTTAGGTTTCATGCTCGAATAGAACTCCAGGCTATTGTTTCTATAAATTCCTGACCAGATAAGTAAATCCACATAACGAAGGAAACTGTTGACATTATTTGTGGAAATGTTGTCCAAATGTTTTGTAAATCTGAATAGGAGACTTATTGGTTATTAGACTAAATGGTTATCGGTAGCACAGGCAGTAGCGTAGCCAGCGGGGGGGGGGGGGGGGTAGTAGGGGCGGGGGGTAGGGGCAGAGACAAAAATGAAAGATAAAAATCAGAAGGGCAAATGAAAAGGGCAAAGAGCCCTTTTCTACCGAAATTCTGCCCCATCATGGGCCAAAATAGTGTAAAATTCACATTGTAAAGATAAAGCCCATTTCCATCCTGATAATGGACAAAAATAGTGTAAAATACCAAATTTTTGCTCGCTACGCGAGCACATCATCCATGTATTGTATGATGCAACTGTAATTTTTTCGTCTGTGCCCCCGAAATTATTTTTTGCCCCCTGACCAAAAAAGCTGGCTACGCCCCTGAACACAGGCACTGTACTATAACTCTTTATAACTCGTTTCGCTCGCTATTCGTGAGGCGTCGTGGTTTGCGAAAGGGGTTAATTCTAGGTTATCGGACCAAAAGGTCATCGGATCAAAAGGTCAATGATCAAATTGTTATAGAACCAAATGATTATTGGACGTAGTGGATATAGACCTAATAGATTTAGACGAAATGGCAAATTCCCATGCAGCCAGAGTTCAATAGAACAACCTGCTCTCTCAACTAAACTGACTTTAAATAAGCTGCCTCATATAGTCAGTTTACAAAATATTATTATTAACTTATCATAATACGGTATAGTTTAAGATATTTAAAGAGTGATAGTGTACTGTGTTGTTATGGATTAACCATGTTAACATTAGTGAGTAAATGGGACGTTTTGAAGATATTTTAGACAGTGTGTTTTAGACACGGTGTAAAAACTAGTATGAGGTATGGGGAAGGCCTTAATAAACAATAGCGCTCAAAAACAATATTTCTAAGGGTGCCCCGCAGGGCTACAACATGTACAAAGAAACATATTAGGGCAAATAGTTTAGAAATGGTTAGGCCAAATTAATGGTAATAGACCGGCCGCATTAATTCAAGGAACTTAGGCTACTATGCCTATCGGGTAATACCTTTCACTCCAGCTTCCATTTTTACAAGGTCACGCAAAGTTACGTGGTCCATAAGTGGTATACCATGTCTATAATAATAATTGAAATAGGCCACCATGCTATGGTAGCCTTAATTGACATAGGCCAGCATACGTCAATATCCTTCCCGGCATGAGTCCGCAGATGATATTATTCTTGTGATTTACACACTATAGGCCTACATTTTATTATACGATAAACACAAAGATATTAAATACTTTTTCTGACGAGCCAGAATATAATATGGGTGAAGTTTTGTCTGCGCATGGTCAAAGACGATTCCTTACTAGCCATAGACAGTCCGACTGGAATTAGTTAGAACAGGAACCATCCGTTACAATGAACAAAATGGCTGTTGGTGGTATATCATCATTACGCGTGACTGTGACCTTTAGTCCCCGATTTTGTCCTTATGAACTCTCAAATTCAGATTCAGATTCAGATTAATTCACTTCGTGGCCCAGAGGCCAAATTACATGAAATATTACAATTATCATGAATAACATGACATAAAAACTATATAAATAGACATTGCAAATCACAATTAGATTACTAAAAGAAATGAATTGCACTTACTGAAACAGAATCCAGTTGAATACAGTAAACAAAGATTAAAATTACATTTTAATTCCCTTACGAAAATGCAAGCAATGAAACATGTGTGCGACAGCATGCAGCACGCGTGCGGCAGTGTGCAGCACACGTGCAGATGTGCGCAGCATGCATGCAAGGCCTGCTGGTAGTGTGTTCATGCGTGCGAACCAGCTGTATGCATGCAGGCATCGCACGCAAATATCCACCGCGCACACAATTTGCTTGCAGAACCTGCGTGCAGACTACCAATCTGCACACAAATTACATGCAGACTACACTTGTGTGCGGACTGTAGGACTGCACACAAATTGTTTCCCAACTTGCACGCATCTTGCATGCAGCACGCATATTGCTGCACACATGCAGGATTTCCAGATCACAAAGTTAGAATGCTGCACGCATACAGGGTTTTCAGAAGCAGCAAAGGTAAAATGCTGCATGCATGCAGGATTCTCAATGACTAATTCACCTTTACACAACTGACATAAGTGAGAATTTGGCAATGAACTAGAAGTGAAAATATTTAAATGTTTACAATGAATAAATAAGTTAGCCTTCAGACCAAAATTTTCTAAGTGTTTAACCTTCAGACCAAGATTTTTGGCAGTCCAAGAGGGGGGGAGCAAGCAATTTTGGCAGGCCAATAGGTGAGGGGGGGGCAAGCAATTGTTGGCAGGTCTAGAGGGAGGGCAAGCAATTTTGGCAGGTATTTGAAAATTTTACCCACTAATTATTGCACAGCCCCTAAATAGACCTCGTCTCATAATATCAATACAATATTTGCTCAACGTTGGCAAACTTTGGAAGGACCATCGCGGTTGGCACGCCAACATTGGCCCATGGTTTTTTTCCATCTTTTCAGCAGCCTTTGGAATATTCCATTATTGGCCCAATGTTGAAATGCCAATCTTGTATCAACAGTTGGCATTGCAACATTGGGTCATTGTTGATTTGCCATTCATGAGTCAATATAGTTGGCATTGAAACATTGGCCCAATGTTGGAATGCCATTCCTCAAGTTTCGATAGTTAGCATTTCAACATGGGCCAATGTTGGAATGCACCATTCCTGTTTTGATAGTTAGCATTGAAACATTGGGCCAATGTTGGAATGCCATTCCTGTTTCGATAGTATATGCAACATTGGGCCAATGTTCAGTGGAATTCCATTCCTGTTTCGATAGTAGGCATTGCATCATTGGCCCAATGTTGGAATGCATTCCTGTTTCGATAGTTGTCATTGCAACATTGGGCCAATGTTGGTATGCCATTCATGAATCAACAGTTGGCACTGCAAAAAAATCAAAACAAAATTCAACATTTTTGTAATAAATGTTATCAATATTTACAGTAAATTTGATCAATATTCATAAAATGATGCACTTTGGCCGGTTTAGTCATCAAAATATTGCTTATATTAACTTAAAACACTTCATCAAATGTGTACACCCCTGTTAGCTCAAATGGTAAAGCATCAGACTCCCATGCAGAAGGTCCCTGGTTCAAAATCAGGTAGGTAAAGTTAGATAATCACTTGTATAAAATTAAGCCAGGCAATTTTGGTTCATTGTAAAATAGATAGCCAGGTAATGTAAGACTTAATGTAAGGACAATATACACTGTTAACAACTAATTTTGATTTTTTTTTTCGTGATTTTGTCTCGCATATGTATATATGGCCAGTGCGTGCTGCACGCTAATGGATTTGCATGCTGCATGCAAACTGCGCGCGCATGCATTTTTGCTGCATGCATGCAGCAAGCATCTGCATGCTTCCTGCATGCGTGCCTCGTTCCAAATATACGCATCCGCACGCTACCCACTGCACACATGCTGCACACGGTGCGGCACGCGTGCTGCTTGCGTACTGCATGCATTCAAAAACTGCGTGCCATTTTCGTAAGGGTTATCACACAAATTCACAAAACTCTCCAATATCATGATATGCACACAGCCCTGCAAACACTCCAAAACAAATTCTCTCATGTGCATAACACAGACTCATCCTACATACACACACCCGCACTTCTGCACAACCCATCATATTTCTCCACACAACTCTTAATTACATCCGGATTATCAGTCCCACAAACACACACCCACACAGGCAATAAAATATTCATAAAATAACACACAAAATAATGAATAACAAGATATTGCATATAAATTGGACCAGCCAAATTGTACAAATCAAAATGATATACATGTACATATAACAAGATAAAAAAAATGCTGCTACATAATCAAGTTTAAAACACACCAGCAATGAAAAACACTAATAGACCCCCCCCCCTCCCACAGCTATTTAACCAATACAACCTAGCCAACACAAAGTAGTAAAAAGTTCAGAAGATCAGGAATCTGGATAAATCACACATTTATTAACATGATTACTGGTGATTAAGAAGCCTTGTAAGGTAAGGAATGTGACTGTTACCATATCTGTCGGTTGTGTACCTTGGGACATGGTAAGTGCTGGATCTTCTAATATGCATACCATCGGAACTCTTGTTGAAAGGGAACAGGTGAGTATGTTTCTCAGAGGTGGTACATTTCTTTGTAAATTGACAGCAAAGATGATGATGCCTTTCTTCAAGCGATTGGAGACCCGTGAGGGACAATGCATCTCTGTACGAGGTATATGTTGAACCAAGAATGATGCGGTAGCCCTTTTTTGGATTCTTTCAATCCGTTGAGTTTGCTGGATGCTGATATTGCCATGCCATACAGGCGAAGCGTGCTCAACAGTGGGACGTAAATATCCCACGTACACCGTGAGAGACAAGGTCCTTCAGGGGTACACCAAAACGTTTCAGTCTACTGAGCATATAAATTCTGCGACTGCTTTATATAGAAATCATACTGTTGACTTGTAAGTCCCAGCATAGATCTGACTGAAGGCTTAGAATCTTGGTTTTATTTACCAACTTAAGCTTTTTCCAGCGATAACAAGATCGGGTGGGTTGGGCATCTGCCTTTTTGAAGCAGATTTGCATTACCTAACATTTGGAGGGATTAAGCTTGAGGTAGAACCCAATCATCCAGATTCTGGACATCCAAATCTATCTTAGAAGGCTGCTTGGTAGGACGGACTTCCGCAAGGCTCAGGTCGTCGACATACTTGAAGCTGCAAGCTTTGGTATTTTCAGAAGTATCATTGATGAGAGCAATGAAAAATAAAATTAATTGACCAAGTAAAGTGCCATGTGGCACGCCACGTGAAAGAATTTCCCAATCAGATAGTGCTGACTGATATTGCACTCTATGACGCCGCGATGTAAGGAAATTGGCTATCCATGGAATAAGCTCGCTTCTGACACCAAGGCTATACAGCTTTTGAATGACCAGGGTATGGTCGACGCAGTCGAAAGCCTTGGAGAAGTCCGTCACCACCAACATGCCGACTGTGTTAGCTTTATCAGTACCCTTGTAGAGCACATCTAGAAGTTCGAAGTTCGCAGTGAGTAGTTGAGGACCCTTTAATGCTCCGTTACTGGTTACGATCAATTGAGCTGCAAATGTCTTCAACTATCCATCTGGATACAAAACTGACCATTAGCCAGAAGAGCTGGTAGGGAGATAGGTCTGATGATCGAGCTTAGCACTTGTTGCTGGCATTTTTAAGGATAGGCACAATAGCGGCATCCTTCCATATTTGGGGAACATGACCTTCAGCAAAGGATGCGTTAAGTATGTCAGCAACAGGAGTGCTAAATTCACATGTAAACTCCTTTAAAAGTTTACCTGGCAGTCCATCAGGACCGGCTGATTTCTTAGCATTCAATTTTCAAAATTCTCTATACATCTCCCAGACATAAATTGAGGTGGTGATTTGGAAGGCAAGAAAGCAGGTAATTCGTCATGATTAACAGGGGCCTACTTTGCGAAACAGAGGCAAAGTTCAGGTTAATTGCCTCAGCAATTGCCTTCTCATCATTCTAAAACAAAATTTCGGGGGCACAGACAAAAAAACACAGTTGCAAATACACATACCGGTTTTTGTAAATGTATTTGAGCTTCCAAAAAGGCTAATTTTGGGTCGATGTGTCCGCAGCGCATAGCGTGCAAAAATTTTTACACCATTTTCGCCCATGATGGGGATGAATTATTGTGACAATGTGCGCACACAGCGCGCAAACATTTTGAATTTTACACTATTTTGGTCCATGATCGGAGTGAAAAGGGGCTCCTTGACCCTTTTCTTTTTCTTTTCCTTTGCCTTCCATATTTTTTCTTCCGTTTTTTATCAGGGGCACTCTCCCCTTGAAGCAAGTGAAAATCCACATTTTAACACGGCCATTTTTTATCCAGCGTTTTCTTCACTTTTTACGTCAAGGATGAATTTTTCATTTCAGCCTCAATTTTGGATAGGCTATCTTTATATATTCAGTTCATAAAATATGTTGAAAAGTGACGCTGCTACCTTTCAACACCGAAACTAGCATTAAAACGTGGTCCTTTAGCAGTAATTGGTAGAGAGCCTACTTTTCTTGTGAGATCAATTTGTATGCATAATTGCATAATCATAATCCATTTGAGTGATTAAATATAATTATAAAACCAGCATCTTTCATTTAAATCAGAGCATGCCAACCCCGTGTGCCAACCTCACAACGACAACTATTAAAGGGGTTATGCAATAATTACGTGCCAAAAATTGCTTTCCCCGCCCCCTCAGCCTGCCAAAAATCTTTTCCTGCCACCCACCTTTATTTAGGCGCCGCATTTAAATCAATTCAGAGAGCGACGGAGTGGCAAGTCCCTAAAGTACATAGGCGTATAGATCCGGGGGATTAATCCCCCCAATATTTTGCGAGGGGGATGGTCCATACAATCACCACCACCCCACCCCCCCCACCCCCACCCCATGTTGACGCCTGTGTATGGGTTTCTGTCGAAATCAACCTCATATTTGACCATGTTAGCCACAAAAATGCCAATTTTTTAGTGCTTCGCGCGAATTTATTCCACTTTTGTCCCATATTTCACCACTTCAGTTTCAATAGGCTTATGGTAAAATTGTGCGCGCGCATTTGTACCATAAGGTACATGTACTGGATTAACTATACCGGGTAGGCCTACAAAAATAAATACCACCTCCATGTTGTGATGTGCCCTGAGTAATTTGATTTAATTTAATTATTTAACTTTAGCTGAAAGTATTTCATGAGATGGGAAAGCCCCTTGTAATTGCAAGATAATGGTGTGGAAAGTCATTTTGGAATTCCCCCCAAATTATTGTAAACAAAGTCAGAGCTATGTTTGGAACTTGGAAATCCCAAGATTGCAGCAATGTTGTGAAAATGTGATTGAAGTAATGGTTTATTAATAGATGATGGGTTTTTTGCATGAGTACTGATATAAAAGCTTGAGGCTTTTGTTTGGACTTTACAGAATATCATGGGAGATTATAAACTCCACATGTGTGTGATGGTCTTCGTGCTTCAAAAAAGAAGTACATTTTAACCAGTTTATGTAGCCAATAATTTAGCTATTTTAATACAGCAACGAAGGAGATAGCGAGCAAACAAATGTGCTCTTCCTCATCGAAGGATTAAAGTTCTTCTGTCGAATTGCTGGAGTTTGCTGGGTTTGTGAAGGCCACGCATCTGTCAAAAAACAGCGGAGCTGTGTTAAAGAAACCTGTTCCCTGGAAAAAGAGTGATTGGTGAAAGAAACACCATTATTGGAGAAAGCAGCGCAAGGAGATATATTGTGGAGAAGACAAGTAGTAGGAGCAAGCAGCATCATTTTCGTGTGAGGATTTCATACGCAAGGATATTATAAACGCAAGTGTACACTGGACTTCGCTGATTTTCGCAGGACAAGTGAATAAGGATATATTACATCAGTCGTCCAGAACATTAACATTGCAAGAATTCTAGGATCACCAACAAGAAGACCGCTGGTTAAGTACCGATAGAATAAAACTGATTGTGTGATTTTATTGTAATTGTTGTTATATGTACCAAGCATACTTTGTTTTCAATTAAAGACTTAGATTTTGTTAGCTTAATCAAACAGTGTATTTGTGTTGTGCATTCGTGTGAGTTCGGGTAAAAGGTGATTTTGACCTTGAGTCAGTAACGCTCGTAACAATGTCAAAAAGAAATCTACGCCACTGCTAAAGTGTAGGCATAAGAAAGAATAAGTGCAGAGAAAGGAAAAGAAATGGATGAATAAAGAAAATAATTATTATTTTTATAGAAACTAAGCATATATCAGCACTAGGCAGCCATTCAATGATGCCAAAACCTTTATGCGTTACGTAATTAAAACACCCAGTCAGATGTATTTCACACCTGCCAAACACAAGTTACCCAATTTCGATAACTGGACGTTGAATGTACTCTCATGAATATTGATTGGCAACATTTTCCAATATGTCAGCGCTCAAGATACAATAGAACAATAGACTCTTCAGTGCGTTGTCTACATGCATGTTGCGAGCACAGCGCCCGTAGCCCAGCAAATACACAACGTTTTAGAGAAGAACTTAAAGAAATGTCTGGTTATATAAAGGGTATAAAAACGTTTTAATCACATTCATAAAATAATTAAAAACGTGATTGAAAATATTCTAACAGAATGTTATTTAACTGTTGACAAAATATTTTGCACAACTTGAATGTTTGCCCATAATGTTTTAACAACGTATTCATGAACCTGACATGTCCCAGGGGGGTCACTCCCATTGTGACCTGTACACCATCCGCGATAATCAACTTTTGAAAAGCACCCTAAACAAGGATTTAACCCTTGGCTAAAACAATACCCTAAACAGGGATTTTATTCCTTGCATCAAAATTCATACCCTAAATTTCATTTCCGCGTATTAGCAATTGCAATTTTGCTACCCTTTTTCCAATATTTCATGTTTTTGACACCCTAAACGCGTTACGCGCGTATCGTGCCTACCCACGAAAAACTACCCTTTTACGCGTTTTCATTATCGCGGATGGTGTACAGGCCCTAATGGGAGTGACCCCCGGGTGTCATGTATATTTGCTCAAGGTTGATTTAGGCATTGAACTTTGCAGTATACACTTTCATGTATACCCTTAGTGTCATACTAGCAAAAAGAGTAAAGTTCAATTTGTATAGCGCCAACGAGCTGTATTGGGCCTATATCGCAACCAGAACCACATCCTTTTGTAATTGTACTGACAATACCAATACAACTACGTATTTACGTAAAAAACGTTTGTCTTTCGGGTCAAAGATATAAATGTTCAGACAGTTCGTGAGCCATTCGAATCACTAATCTGCATTAAAGAGACGTGAGTATATATACAAAAACATATTAGTTCTTAATTTGCCTTCTGCTTACATAAAAACGGTTTATACTGAGATACTTAGTACTGAGCTACTTTAGCGACGTCACAAGTTTTGTTGAGCTCTATACTACACAATATAATACACGTTATTTTTCCAAGCTACTCACTCAATTTTTGTTTTATAAAAAAAATATCTCACCAATTGACAGATTGCTTGGATAGCCTATAGACGAATCCAACGAGCCAAGTCATGGTCAGGATTTTGTCGGCCATCTTTGGTTTCCCGCTAGCACCAACCTGGGGTTTTGAGCGCTCATTGTGCAAATAAAAGCCGCCTAACACCTAGAGAAGATGCAAAGACGAGGAGGGTTAATAGAATAATAATATACAATAGAGGTAATCCTGTCGCATCCTTTTGTTCATCCATTTGTATATCTATGAATATATGCGACGGGATTACCTGCGGAATTATCTCTATTGTATTATTCTATTAACCCTCCTCGACCTTCTCTAGGTGTAAGGCGGCTTTTTATTTGCACAACTGTTGGAACTGTATTGTGTTGTAAACTTCTTTTGTCTACCTGTGTTTTCGCGGAAGGTGTAAAACGGGTGATGGAATGCAGTTTAAAATTTCCGCCAAGGCCGAATCATTACACATTTTGGATGCATTGTAGCGGTCGGGGACCCAACTAAAGGCTGCTAGTCAGGTGTAGGAATGCGTGTATTTGGATTCCTCTATAGTAATACGAGCGTACATTATGCCCTTTTATATGTCCTGAAGATTTGATATGTACAACATTAATTTGTGGCAACTTATTCATATACCGAGGTTTGCATGAGACGACCTTTGTGCACAGTGTAAACTCATAGCTACTTGTTGCATACCGGGTTTAATGTGCAATGTGCAAACAAGCTGGTCAGGAAATCGCAGAAGTTTCCTATTTGCTAAAACAATAGCTAATTTGGTAATTAGTATTATGCAAATTAATATTGAAATCTTAAGTAAAATACAAAATAAATTATTTTAGGTGATTGGGTTAATTGTTATCTAAGTGTGCAAATTTGGCTTTAATGGAATAGGGAGAAATGTTTGAAAATGCTATTGTCTGTGTACATTTTTCAGTGCTATAGCTAAAACAAAGAAAATAAAAGAAATGACATTTGACGCTTCTTCAAATATTATCATTTTATTCCGCGACAAATTCGACCATAACTTTCAAAAAGTGTTTTTGAATCCACTAAGTGTCCTTATTTCAGAAACACCTGAATGAGGACCACGTTGTCCTTTGGTCGCTATGATCCAGCGATGTTTCATACATGCTTCATCAGAACCGACTAACCTTAATCACAAACAATTCACGAGATTTTTCTTGCTGCTTGACTAACACTAAACTCCCTCATGTTTCAACTGTCTTTTTCAGATGCGCCACTCCTAGATCAATAATACTTTGCAATGGCGACCGAAGATGAAAACAGATGGTCTTGGTTTTGTCACGAAACCAACATCTCATCTGAAGCAGGAGACGATGGGGCATACATGAGTGAATGCACAGTCAATTTTGCCGCCTTTTTGCTTCATCTTCTATTTGTAATCATTGCATGTCTAGTGCTTATATGGAGAAGATGGTGGTGTGTTTTCCGTGAGGTGACATCACCATATCTTATCAAATGGCCAGGCCATAACACAAGATGGGTTCTGTCATTTATATTGGTGGTACTAGCTTTCGCTTCATTAGGAGAAGGGATTTTAACAGAGATGGCAAGAAAGGAACCAAGTCCTCAACTGCAATTTTATCTTCCAGCATGTTTACTTCTTATTGCAACTATTATATCAATGTTGTATTACCAACTGGCTGAAAACTGGAAATCACCAGGATTACTGTGGTTACTACTTGCATATTGGTTCTTCTGCTTTGTTATAAATGTTGTGAGAATAACACATCTCCTTCAAGAAAATGTTGCTGGTATTGATGCAGCTGTCTTATGGATCGCAGTTTTGATGTTGGTATCGTATATTCTGCTATTAGTATTGGAAGTTCATTTAGTCGCTCTTGAGGTAGGTACTATCATTATAAATGTATTTTTAATAATAAAATAATAATACACATAAACAATCTCATGACCACTTATCAAATATGTTCAAAATTTCACAATTTAACATATGTATCCATGGTATAAAAATTTGAATAAGTTTCAGATATGCCGAATACGCGGGAAACAGTATGATATCCTTAGTAGGGAGTCAAACAACGATGATATGTGGTACACAGAAAACTGCGTGTCCTTTCCCTATTGCATCACATTTTGGTGGATGAATTGGGTCTTCAAGCTGGGTTTTCAACGTCCACTTGAAATCACTGATCTTGGAAGTTTACCTAAGAATCACAGAGCAGAGCACCTGTATGAGATCTTCAAAGTAGACTTTCAAAAGGAATTGGTATGCAGTATTATTTTGTATATAAAAACTCACAAAGGATTCCTTTTTGGGTTATGGCTTTCTGGTTCTGAACCCTCGTAATTATTGTTAGTTATTGTTGCGCTGCTAAGGGTAGATAAGCTACTGTTGGTCGAAGCAGCCAAAAAATCAACTTTTCATTATCTAAATCAATATATTATTGAAAAATAACACTTTGATGTTTTGCAAAAATTCAAATCATACAAATCATATACTTTGAAAACTTGCTTTATTTATTGTTGTGAATGAGTTATGTACGTTTTACAAAAGTGTTGTTGTTTCATCCCTCTTTACAACATAACTTAAGAACCACAAGACCTACAAAGTATACCTGTGATATTTGAAATCTTCTACACATTCGCTATGAAATGATCAATGCAATTTTTGCCAAAGCTTATTACCATTTGCAAGATGCTGTGAACTACCAAATCGGAACAGTTTAAAATAGTTGCTAACCTTCAGTCGGTCGCTTACAAATGATTATGATTGTGTGTGGCTGCACTTGCTGTTACTGATAATGTAGTGTTGTCGTTGTTGTTGTTATTATTATTATTATTATTATTATTATTGTTGTTGTTGTTGTTGTTGTTGTTGTTGTTGTTGTTGTTGTTGTTGTTGTTGTTGTTGCACTGATCGTTGCTGCTGTTGTCGCTTGCGTGCTGTTGATGTCTCCGAATTCTTCATTTTCATCAAGAGAGTCAGCAAGTTCCAAACTTAATGAGTACACTAACTGTGTTGATGAGATCGTAATAGGTAATAATATGATAAAGATATGCTTTTGAAGATTGTTTTTAAAACAACCTATGGTATGACGTCTGCTCTCTGCGTTACATATAAATCTTAATACTGCAACTAATGTATTTAATACATTAAACGGGTATATCGTGATATTAGCATCCTCTTTTTAGGATAGTTCTAAAACTTCTGTCCAAAATTTTACTTGTTTCGGATATGGAATTAATTTTCCAGTTACGCATAATTACAGGTATCACACTCTAATTGACATATAAAAAAACACTTTTCAGATTGTCGTTTTTAAGCTCACGAATAGTACTTTAAGCCACGCAGTTTACATACCATTTCAGGGCATTCAACCCAGTTTAAAGACAAAAAACGTGGCTTTAAATATTAAAGTATTGGGTAATTTTGAAAATGTCCCTTTACGTGCCAGAATTAGAGTGTATACACCCTAATTTCGGACTGTCGACAGCCCAGAAATACAAAGTGGCCGATATATATCTTTGTCAAATGCACACGATCATGATGTAATCCTAGGTTTCTGATGGTATAAACCAGTCTTATTTTTTAAATACAGGAATACAAAACATCTATAGGTAAGAGTCCGTCTGTGTGGAAAGTTTTCTTACGAGTGTTTAAGGGAGAAATCTTCTGGGCTGGAATTATTCGTCTGATATACGATCTCACATGTCTTGTTGGACCATTGGCTCTTAATGGTGTTGTTGCATATGCTATTGCCTATGGGGATGAGGTAAGGGAGCCATTTTTGAACTCTTTGATATATCTACTATTCTAGTTTTCAGAAATCGAATCTTCATATTTTGTACAAATTGTGAACTAAATGTAACAATTATATTATAGTTGTAAGCGCAACTTGGACGTTTTTGTAACAAAGGAAGAGCGTGATTCTCCTGACCAATACACTACTAAATCAAGAGTAAACTATTGCAAGAAATATAGATTTTGTAATAAAGACTAACTTATACTTCTCCTGGGACATGCTATGTGTTTATTTAAATGTTTTAAGCAAATATTGCAAATCCAACGAACGTATAAAGTAATTTTAGAAGGAATCAGAAGCACTTAAACAATACTAATAATCGTCTCCGAATGAGTGCGTCATTCGTTGTTATTAAAATGTCGTAAATAATGTAAGATTTAAGTTTGTTCGTCTCAAATGGGAAAGCAGTAAGGTTTAATTCTTCTGCCTTAAGTCTCAATGTAAACAATTATTACTGATATTTGTTTTTACTTCTTCTTTATAGATAGACACCCATTATTATATTACAGTTACAGGGTTTTTCTCCAACGGCTACATTTTGGTTGGTGTTATTTTCCTCTCCAATATTTTGCAATATTTTTCGCATATTCAAAATCTATACTTGAGTAGTGTTATTGGGATACATATACGAACTTCACTTCAGGTACGTATCAACTCTCGTCTCTAGTATTAATGATGGATCCCAGAAACTCAAAACTGTGCACCTCTTCAATGACATCGCCATCTAGTGTTCTCTCATTGGTCATTCCTTTCATTCCATATATCCATGATTTAGGTGTTCTTAGTGTTCAGCATTAGTCCCCTTTTTTTTTTTTGCAGTTTTCACTGCTCTCAATAGTCTTTTCTGCTGTCGCACACCAAGGTGGTTTCATCTGCGCACTTCAAAATTGTAATTCGCTGACCTCCAATCTTCACTCCTCCTTGGAATTCTCCTAGTGCTGCTCTCATTATTCTTTCGGTATAAATTCTGAAAATCGTAGGGGACAAGATTCAACCTTGTCTGGCACCTCTTCCAATTTTAACAGTTAAAACCAATCAATATCACTTGTGCTAGTTCTGACAGTCAAATCCGGGTCTTGATAAAGTTTGCTGACGCATCACTTTAAAATTCGTCCTACTTTTTACTCGTTTGAATGGAATATTTGTCATAGTAATAAATTAAATTAAATAAGAGCTTGTTTCCAAAAGGCGCTAAATCCACTTTTGGAAAAAAATTGAGTTATTGGTACCAATGTATAGTGTTACATCATAAGTTTCACAGAATCAAACTATTTTTTCCAAAAGGAGCTCAATCCCATTACAGGGTGGGTCAGAAATTTGACTTTTTTTCCAAAAGGCGCTAAATCCATTTCAGTTTGTTTCCAAAAGGCGCTAAATCCATCCGACCAATCACCGTGCTCAGTAGGAATTAAAGACTAAAATTGCATAGGACTATTCTCCTGTTGACAAGGCAACTACTGATCAAAATTTAAATCACAAAAGTTTAGAATTTCAACTTGTACACACACTAGTACACCCCCAGCAAGCACAGACGACACTTTACGTGCAAAATGGAATGATTTGACAGAATTTTCGTTGTAAATTTTTTGGAAAAAAAATTGCACAATTTTTTCACATTTTTAAGCTTTTGGTGAATAAATATCATTACATTGTTGAAATAAAGTGCAGTTTGCTTTATAAAAAAATATTTGTGTGTATTTTGTTTAATATTGCAAATTATTTTGAATATCATTGAATATTTTGTTTCCAAAAGGCGCTAAATCCACGGTTATTGGATATTTTGTTTCCAAAAGGCGCTAAATCCACTTCAAGCTGTTTAATAAAAGAATACTTACAATTAAACATTATAATCAGGGTCTCAAAAATAGGTGTTTTTTGTAGTTACTGACATGAGAACTAACATTTAAAACCAAAAAATAAATGAAATAATACCAATAAGGCTTTTGATTTAAAAAACGATGATTTTCTCCTATTTCACTAATATGGATTTAACGCCTTTTGGAAAAAAACTCTTCGACCGTAAAGCCTGCATGTTCGATCTCCGTGGGTTCAGAGGTAAATGTCCCGGAACATACATGCGAATATACAAATATAAACAGGGGTGCTCACACCACCTGGCTCAAATATGCACACCTCAATAACCAATAACGACACACCCTACACCCTCCGCACACAAAAATACAAAAACACCCACCCACAAACGGATAAACACACAGTTCAAAACCCGTCAAAAGCATAGTTGCCTAAACAAATACACTAGCTTACACTCGGGTGGTACTACCATGTAAATGTACGTTTTGCAGATACAGGATATTCAGCATGATCAGGATTTCTCCCAAAATATAAAATATAAATAAAAACACAAATAACGCTTCAATGACGAACTCAGACAGACAGTCATGCAACTATCGTACCACTATGTCGTGCATCCCACGTACATCCATACACAATACACACAACCGCACATACTTTTGAGAAACAACAACACTGTGGTTATAATAGCATATAACCAGGATATCTGACACATTCACTTTCAATGATATAACATCTTTCTAAAAATGCAATAACACAAACACACATATCCATCCACCCCTACGCAAACCCCACACACCCCCACACTCTGCAGACTTTCGAGATTATGCCAAATGATTATAATTCAGTGCAAAAAGCCGATGCTAGTACAGAGTTCTTGTTATCATTCTCATTTAGATAAATGTAAATTATATTCTTTTTTAGACGATGGTATACGATAAAGCGCTACGCCTGTCAAGTTATAGCATTTCCGGAGGGAGTATGACAGTTGGAGAGATCACCAATCACATGTCTACAGATGCTTTCAACGTGTTTTACTTTTGTCAAAGATTACACTATCTGTGGGCAATTCCATTCAGAGTATGTGATGTTTTAATGGGTCTGTAAGCGCCTTCAAACGAGCCCAATCTTAAGTTTACACACCTTCAACCGAGGACACACTTCCAATCGTGGACGTCCAAGGCTCCCAAGGGGGTGCAGTATGATGAAAATAACGTAAAAAGGCTCTTTAGAGCACAATCATATCGCGACCTCTCTTGTAGGTATATGCCCAGCAAACACAAAACGTTTTCGATATCATTCGCAAAAGGTTATAAAAGGTTGCCAGAAAACGTTTAAATGTCGGGTTATACAAAGGGTACATAAAGTGTATAAAACGTTTTCATAACATTAAAAACATTTTTGATAACCTACTGTAAATATTTTTAAATAATGTTATTTACGTGTTGACAAAATATTTGGCAAAAAATGTTTGCAATAATATTTTGAAAACATTTGAAAAATATTGCTGAAGTGTGGTTTCATACAAAACGTTTTAAAACGTTTGCATAACCTTTATATATCCCGACATTTAATGTTATTAAAACGTGTTTACCTAAACCAAAACCCAAAATATAACTTGTTTAAAACGTTTTTAAAACGTATTTGTGTTAGCTGGGGGTATGTCCCCGATTGCATAGTACCATGTCACAGTATGTTCACGGTAAGGCGACTCACTGCTGAAACTTGGTGTCCTCGGTTGGCGGTTACAAAATTTCAGTCCTCGTTTGGAGGCGCTTAACGGTAGGGTGGTCTTTTTGTGTTTATCGCAATCCCGGACTTCAATTTCCTGAAAACAGCTAATACATATCAATGTATAACAAACTTCAAATAATGTGCAAGAGCAAATTGTCAATCTCCTCGGTCTGAAAAAAAAACCAACAATTTATGAAACTACGCACACTTTTATAATATAATATAATATAATATAATATAATATAATATAATATAATATAATATAATATAATATAATATAATATAATATAATATTAGATAATATAATATAGTATAATAAATTAACATAATATAATATAATATAATAGTATATTTTTTCAAATTACAAACAATGGTTCTTTTCATCGTTTTTTATCTCCAGCTGATTACAGTAACCATTTTGCTGTATCTTCAAGTTGACTTGGCTACATTTGTAGGTCTTGGTACAGTTCTGATCGTCGTTCCTATACTATTTATGACAGCACGAATGCAAAAAATGAAGCAAATACTTGTCATGGTAAGAGTTTTTGAGATGGATAATGACAAACGATAATATTTATCATGTACATTGTAGCTATTATGATACACCTATGAATGATATACCTATGAAACGCAAGTATCTCAATCAATACTGAAGTGCTATTGGGATCTATCGGTGCCTGAGTGCGACCATCAAATTAGAAACCGTGGTTAACATTGGGAAATGGAGCTAATTGACTACGGTATTTCAATTAAGCCAAAATAAAAAGAAATAAAAATGGAGATTAAATAGGAAGACAGAAGTGACAACGAGGAGTAATAAAGTCAGTCATGAACTAGTAATTTTAAATACCCTTTTACTATTTTATTGCAGAAAAATTCAGATGAGCGTCTCAAACAATCTAACGAGATGTTACTAGGAATCAAGCTCCTTAAGATGTACGGATGGGAGGAAATGTTTTGCAAAGCGATTGAAGCTGTACGGAAGCTAGAAATGTCGTCTATTTTCAGTTACAATGGCTATTATAGCTTTAATAGTAAGTTTTGTGTCCCTGAAAAATTGCGTGATCGCTGAATGAAGAGTGACTGAATTTTGACCATTCAGTTTCCTAACCATCATTTGTCAATAACCATCAATCGCTCTAATAAAAATTAGCTTAGAAATAAAATCATTATGATGGCGAACGAGTGACGAACTCTGAAGGCTTAAAAAAATGTAATGATCAGAAGCTCCATGGTAGTATCTGCTGTTTTAATGTGACAATGTCGTTACGAAGAGATAATTCTATAGAGGTTTTAAGGGTTTCCCCCACAACACTGACTGCAATGCAGTCGTAGCCAGCTTTATTGGTCGGGGGGAGGGAAAAATTTCGGGGGCACAGACAAAAAAAGGTGCAGTTGCATCATACAATACAAATACCGGTTTTGTCTTTTACGAGAGACTGTACATGTCTTCGAACCAAAAAAATGCTTTATTTTGACAATGTTCGCGAGCAGCGCGCATATATTTTGTATTTTACACTATTTTGGCCCATGATCGGGTTGAATTTTGTTTCGTGGTAATATCTTTATATTTGTCAGGAGGTAGAATTAGGGGCACTCTAAACCCTGCCCCCCCCTCCCACTGGCTACGCTACTGCTGAAATGCCGTTTTAAGTATGCAAAGTCATATCTTATATTTTTTTGAATATCTATTACCAATTATTATACAAACAGTGTTTATAGGGGCTTATAGTCAACATGGAAAAACTGGAGATACAGTTTTAATTTTGTTGTTATTTTTCAGTACTTGTTGTCCACTGTACGCCTACACTGATGAACCTGGCAGTAAGTAGTCAAATGCACTGACCTTTCAATAACGGAAATATCGAAAATCTTATATATATATATATATATATACATCAAATTCAATCATAACAATAATACTTCAAAGGCAAACGCAGACAGATACAAACCACACCAACAATGTGCTCTGAGGGAAGTGGGATATGGTTGAGTGCTCACGAAACCAGGTTTAGCCCACAAAAGTCTTTCCCAAACCCAGAAACCTCAGAGCACACTAAACTGTATCCGGATAATTTTTTCCAACTAATTTACATGTACATTGTGCATATACTTAAAACGAATAAAAAATAATAGCCTCCGAAATTGACAGAGTTGTGTTCTAACTATGACTCTTCGTAATTTAAATTAGTCCAGCCTATTGCCTTATCACCACTGGTCGAACGTTTCAACGACTGTGGCATTCTCATTTTTTTCTCATGCAAGATTCTCCCAAATTTTCCCAAAAAACGAGCTTCTAAAATTGAATCAGTACTATATTTAGTTCTAATAAATGGCATTACGAGTGGGTTTTGGAAAGAACCTTCTGTTAAATAATGCCTATTCATCTAAACTACTCAATTACAAATCTCTAAATCCCTTTCTTCTTGTCTATTGATATTTTGAATGGTGTTTATCTTTCCCTAAAGCAGGGCATACACGAGGCATTTCAATTGCAAGGCCCATTACTGACCATGAAGCTGAGCAAGTGATCAAAATACACGAAGCAATGTGGGGCCTCGCAATTCCTTGAGCGTGGTCTTAGGTTTGGGGATATACTCAAAACATAAGTAGTGGTTAATGATTTTCGTAATCATATCAAAATGGCTCATGTGTTGTCCTGAAAGCAAAAGATTGCCATCCTCTCCTGTATATCTATACAATTTTCCATAAAGAAAAGGCTAAGGAAAACTAAGATCAAAGGGCTAAACACCACCACCAACAACAACATAGGCCTACAAGTGTATTAGGCCCCGTATCCATAGGCTGTTCCCTTGTGGCGTGTGCCCTTGTTCCGTGTTCACTTGTTCCCATGTGACCTGCCACACAGACAACGAACCTTTGTTTTGCTTAGTGGCCGTATCCATAGGTTGTCTGTGTGGCAGGTCACATGGGAACAAGTGAACACGGAACAAGGGCACACGCCACAAGGGAACAGCCTATGGATACGGGGCCTTATAGGCCCAGTATCCATAGGATGTTCCCTTGTGGTGTGTGCCCTTGTTCCCTTGTGACGCGCCACACAGACAATGAACCTTTGTTTTGCTTAGTGTTCGTATCCATAGGTTGTACCCACTGCATATGTGTCCTTGTGTACGGCACATGTTCCGTGTGACCTGCAGCACAGAAAATGAACATGTTCATTCTTTTGCCGACGCCACAAGAGAACACACGGCATTTTGGTGAGAGGATATCCGCTGCTGTGGGACCCCAAAAATAAAGATTACCATGAAATGAGCACCAGCGAGCAAAATAAATGCCATGGCGGCATCCTGCTCATCTTCAGTACTTGGGTTCATCATTTAGCTTTGAATAAAAAAGGTTGCACTTACAAATTTCTTAGTTTGCTTTATTAGCATCCTCATCAACGCTTCTTTTCTAATATAATAGTATTAGGTATGCAGAATTAATCCCTATCTTTTGTTTCCGTTTCTTCCACCATACCAAATACAATGCAAATACTGTTTTTTGTGTGTTATATCTCCCATGAGGGGTGGAGGATGAGTAAAATCCTCGGTGCACATATGCGTGTACACGCCACAGTGAACATGCAATGGATACAGGGCGGTACAAGGCCAGGTCACAAGGCCACAACGCCACAAGGGAACAGTCTATGGATACAGGGCATTAGGCCCCGTATCCATAGGCTGTTCCCTTGTGGCATGTGCCCTTGTTCCGTGTTCACTTGTTCCCGTGTGACCTGCCACACAGACAACCTATGGATACGGCCACTAAGCAAAACAAAGGTTCGTTGTCTGTGTGGCAGGTCACATGGGAACAAGTTAACACGGAACAAGGGCACACGCCACAAGGGAACAGCCTATGGATACGGGGCCTAATGTAGCAAGTGCACACATTATCATATTGTGGATGGTGAATCAAGCTGGTCCCTACACATTCCCAAATGAATGCAGTGACGAGCCGGTGTTCACTCAGCTGATTGTTATATATGTTATTAATGCAAAATACTTGTGTAACAAAATATTGTAGTCGTCAAAGAAGGTAATATCATCTCATTTAACTGAAGTACAAGCACTTTTGAAAAGATTGTTGGGGAGTGAGATACTTGAACATGTTAAACGACAGCAAAAGAATACCCTTGAGCCAGAACAAGATGCGATGGCTTAGTGGACAGAGCGAAGGTCTGCAGTGCAAAGGGTTGAGAGTTCGATTCCCATGTTATCCTTATCGATGATTTGGAATTTTTCAGTTCGTTTTTCTTTCTTTTTTCCCTCTCCCTTTTGTCTTTAATAATATAGGCCTAATGAATGTCAGCTTGAAGGCCCACTTTTTTCATGATTTATTTCTTGTTGCTAAGTATTTCATATTTAGGCCTAATCCTACATTCGATTTGATATCTTTTTTTAAAATTTGCATTCAAGTTCAGTAGCTTTCAATATGAAATAAAGCATATCAAACTTAAGTAATTTTTAAAAGTTCAAGAATATATATCAAATAAAGGAACATCAACACAGATTTTCACGATTTTTTTTTAATTGGACTAGACCATCCCCTATCGACAACATATTTTATGAGCTTTTATGCATACATATCAAATCATGAGATGCACGAATTTCAAACCTAATATTTTGGCATATTTGTAATTTTTACACAATGTCCAACTTACACCTCGGATTACACCTAATTGGAATCAGCCAAGTTCGTTGTCTAGATCATGTAGATAGAGCAACTAACTTTAATGTCTTATTAAGACATTAAATCCCCCATAGAACACCACAGTTAAGCGGTCAAGATATTAAGTGTTTTCTTTCATTTTATCTCGCTACTTCTGCTTCAAATGTAACAGAAAACCTTCCTGACAGTTATTTACTAATATTATAAATATTGTTATAATTTTTTGGAATAACAAAACTTCAAATTTGCCCGAAATCGTATATTATGGCTTTGATAAAAATATAAAAACTGGGATTTAAAAAAATGAGTTAAAATAAAATCAAAAATCAAAGAGAGGTGCTAGCGGGGTTCGAACCAAGATCGAACTTCCAAATATTTACCACTAAGCCATACCAGTGATTTGATAGATTCGGTAATAATAGCAATGTTATTCCCACTCAGTGGCTCACTTGTGTATTCTATTTCTGGAATGAATTAACACCGTCCAAATAATGTAACACAAACCTTTATGCTGACTTTAAAATTGTTTGAACGTTGGGAATATTATTTTCAAGGTAAATGGAAATTGAAATGGACAATTGACAATGAAAGTTTCTTTGCAGGAAAAACATCGACCGTACAATATATCGCGTGACAGTATAGTCACGCACAAAGATAAACATTTCAACATGTTCAATATACCACTAGGAATATACCCCAACCAAAATTCATGAAATTTTCAGGCAAGCTAACTTTAGTTATTATATAACATGACACCCATTTTTGATTTAGGCGCTTTTTCTTGCTTGATGATATGAACATTTTTGTGTTCGTGACATGCAATTTTTCTCATTTTCCAAGCTACTTTGGACATATTCAAGCTTTTTTATTTTCCATTTAATTCAACTTTTACACGTTATTTGTTGCTTTACACAAATGTTTGATATCTTATCTGTGGGCAGGGTACATAAATGGAGCAAGATACGACCGATGTCTTCCGTTTTTGGAACTATTTTGATAAAACGCGTTTGCCGGCTAAAATTTCAACATTGTGTTACGTAACCCGTGTTCACCAACCCGTATAAATTTTCTGTCGAACAAAAGAGGTCACGAAGTTGCCGTCGTACTGCAGAAGCGGAGTTATAACTTGTTAAACTTTGCTCCTTCCGTAAAAGGGTACATTATTTTCGCACAACATTATTTCTTTTTTCCACATTGCTGGTATTAAATGTGACCCGGCAGCACAAATGAGCCGTAAATTCCCTAAATTGTATTCTGAGTTACGGTGTAAAATGCGTACGAAGGTCATATTCATCGGTAACTTAAGCTGGCCCGACATCCGTCTCATTTCGATAGTCAAAAACTAATCAATAATCCTATTGTTGAAGTGGATAATAAGCTTCTACCTTGGATGGCTATAGAACTTTTAAGCTGTGTTCACACATGCACTTATTACCGGTAATATTTTATCTAGACTTATGTCCGATCGAATTAAATATTTCCGCTAATCCCTTAGCGCGTCCACATTAGTCGGCAATACGCTGGCGAAGTTACGTAATAATCGGATTAACTACCATAGCAATAGGTGATTCGTGCTGATTACTTGCACCTGTAAGATAAGTATCTTTGAAAAGACCAGTATTGTATTCAATCTGTGATTGCAGACATACACAGGTGATGAATGCAACCTGCTTGTAGTACAGCGCGATATGTTCAAAATTCACCTATTGCTATGGTAATTATTCCGATTAATTACGTCACTTCGCCAGCGTATGTCCGACGTGTTATGTCCGATAAGCATATTACCGGTCATAAATCCCTCCTTTCTACATGAGCACCATCAGAAAATGTAACCAAATTTTAAAATTTTTTCACTGAAAATTCACTTCCAATAAACGCCCTTCTTTAGAAAAAATTACAGACAATGCGGTAAGTATGTCATGTAAGAAAAAATGCAAATTCAAAAGTTCCCAAATTCAGACCAATTTTGTATTTATGTATATAGGTTCTATTATTATTATTATTATTATTATTATTATTATTATTATTATTATTATTGTTATTATTATTATTATTATTATTATTATTATTATTATTATTATTATTATTATTATTATTATTATTATTACTATTATTATTATTATTATTTTAGTTTTACAAAGTAGTCCCGTTTTACAGTAGACTTAGCTCTATATCACATTTTATACATGTAGGCCCTACATGGTAGACATCTTTGAAAAAATGACAAAAATAAAAAATATAACAATGACTCCCATCATCATGCTATTCTTTTCTTCTTAAAGGCCCATTCAGTGATTTGCTCATCCGGACGATCGTAAAAATCATCAAAATTCAGATTTTGGTACCTTTGTAATTGGCATAGATGTGCTAACATAGCCTGCTAGTGGTTCGGTCGAAAGCCGTGTATTTTAGACAAAATAAAGCATTTGCATGATTCTGGACTTTTGATACTGACAGTACAAAAAAGTCCGACTCGAGATCGAAAGAAGCTCACTCTCCACGTACCAACACGCGTTGCGTATTGTTTCTACTACTTATTACATCAGTAGCTACTATTTTAAACAAAATACACAATTTTAACTGTTTTTCATATTTGAATTGACCGTTAGTTTGCCTCGGTGACCTTTAATTGCTTATTTTGTTTTCTACTACAAAAATTAAGCGTCTGTTTTAAATCAATTTAGACGCTACTTCCCCCGTGTTAGAAACACTGGACTAGGAAGTTTTTCCAGTCGATTGGTGGCGCACTGTACGAAAATCTCGATTTTCTCGAGTCGATCTGAGTTGAAGTAGAAAACCTTTCTAAAACTTCTGTTTTTTGACTAATTTGTCGATGTATTCAGGGAAAAGTGGTTTAATGAAATTCTGTAGACTTATTCTTTATTTCTAAGCAACTCTGACAAATTTCCATTTTTTTTAATGTTCCTGTGAAATCACTGAAAGGGCCTTTAAGTATGTCATCGTCATGTAAGAAAAATGCAAATTCAAAAGTTCCCAAATTCAGACCAATTTTGTATTTATGTAGGTTCTATTATTATTATTAGTAGTAGTAGTAGTAGTAGTAGTAGTAGTAGTAGTAGTAGTAGTAGTAGTAGTAGTAGTAGTAGTAGTAGTAGTAGTAGTAGTAGTAGTAGTAGTAGTAGTAGTAGTAGTAGTAGTAGTAGTTATTATTATATTATTATTATTATTATTATTATTATTATTATTATTATTATTATTATTATTATTATTATTATTATTATTATTATTATTATTATTTTAGTTTTACAAAGTAGTCCCGTTTTACAGTAGACTTAGCTCTATACCGCATTTTATACATGTAGGCCCTACATGGTGGACATCTTTGAAAAAATGACAAAAAGAAAATAACAATGACTCCCATCATCATGCTATTCTTTTCTTCGGGGGGGGGGGGGGTCCCAAATTTACAAAAAGTCGGCTTCAATAAAATTGCGACCTCCCCTATTTCGGTAGCAAATATTTTATGACCCCACCCCACCGTTTGCACCCCCAAAAAAAACAGGCATCAGTTTTTTGGAATAAAATAAACACACTATCTGTATTCATGTTGTGTTGTGACTCCCTACATTTTGGTCATCAAACATTTTTATGACCCCCCCTTATTTTTCTTTCCGTATATTTGGGACCCCCTAATCATCTTATAAAATCCAATTGCATGCCTTTCTGTTATCTTGCTTCATCTCCATCTACATCCAGGGCCATACTGCCCACCCTGAACCCTCTGGAGTGTTTACATTTGCTACCCCCTAGAAACTCGTGTAGGTCATCCCAATAAGGATGGTCAAATTGCTCATGCGCCTGAACTTTTCACCCAATCATGGAGGGTGCGATGGAGAGTTTTCAATGCCTTTATCTTAGCATGTATCTGCTCCCCGACCGTATGAGGAATCCCCCTTGTCAAGTTATAGCGTGACTATCTCCTCCCAAAGCTTTTTATATCCCAGAAATACTTTCCGTGTCTCTCCAAATTTTGAGCCAATGCTTCCTTGACATTCCAATTGACCCCTCTATTGCGTTTATTTATATTAACATTTGCAGCTGCAGCCATGATGATTTCACGCAGTAAATGACTCTGCTTAAAATTTTGCGCGAGTGATATCTCACAGTTATACCCGACAGCCAAATAGTGCTGTCCACACGTAAAATACTATTACCGGACGTAACGTTTCGATCGGTCTTAACAGCTCTTAACCCTGGTCATCTTCAGCTTTAAATTGTCGGATTTAAAGCACATTACGTCGGATATAACTATAATAGTTATATCCGACGCTCATTCACACTGCCACTTATATCCGATACTATTACCGACGTAATTTAAGTCCGACTGTGTGAACAAATTGTCGGATTTAAAGCACATTACGTCGGATATAGTTATATCCGACGCTCATTCACACTGCCACTTATATCCGATACTATTACCGACGTAATTTAAGTCCGGTAATAAGTGATTTAAGTCCGACTGTGTGAACACGACTTTAATAGCTCTGGTCTTTGTTTGCTTATATTGCTAAATCCTGTTCAAGTGGTGGGTTACCATGGTTACCAGGCATTGTATTTTGTACGGGTATGCATAACCAACAATTAACAATGAGAGAACTTTCTTAAACCTCGTTGACTTGGGGATGATTTGAAATGACCGCCAATTATGACTGTTTGATATTTATTGCCAACAATGTGGAAAAAGAGACACATGTAAAAACGTAAAAAGCTATGATTTTGTTGAAGGAGCAAAGTTTAACAAACCATAACCCCGCTTCTGGATATCGTTTGAAGTTAAATGATATACCATTTTTAAGTTTATGATGTTTATTTTTTGGAACAAAATTGACCGGGGGAGGAATTTACGGCTCATTCGCATTCAGGAATGTCCTCTCATTGGTAATTGTTGGTTAGGATTTAGCCAAAGCAAAAAAGGACTTAAGCTTTTTACTAATGCTATACATAAGTATAAGCTTATTATCCTCTTCAACAATAGGATTAAAGATTGGTGTTTGACTGGACTAAGATGAGAAACATGTCGGACAAATATTAGGGACATATGAATACAACCTCTATGCATATTTTGCACTGTAACTCGAAATACAATTTGCCGACTTTACGAGCGGTTTGAGATGGATGGTCACATATGTGCTAACGTCATTGGTTATTGTTAAAAGGCAATAAGGTGTGTAATTGCAATATTTCCTCTGAATAGGAAAGACTCTTTACATCGAACCATGGATGCTAGTGGTTCGAATTTGGAGAAGGTATCTTCCAAACCCAGTTCCAAATGGTAACATTATTTCTTTGATCGGTTTGTAGCACAATCCAAAAAAGGAGAAAACAATCACTCGGTGTGGTTTTATACGGGGCACACATTTGAAGAAAAAAAGCATGGAACGCGTTTTTGGTCTCTTTTGCATGGTGCGTAAAAAGGATATAAACGAAGAATTTGAAAACGGATTAAAAAAAATTGTATAAACACAAATAATTGAGCAAGTACACATGCAATGCACTAGTTTTTGAGAGGGGGCGGTGTAAATTACGATTATGATATGAACGGAGCTATAATGCAAATTGCACACGTGAGATATGAGAGAGGAATCAGTAATAGATGCATTTCTAGGAATGTAGATAAATGTGAGAGAGAAATGTTTGCATTAACATCGGATTTCTTTTTTCAAAAACAGAGAATTTCCCAGAACTATATAACTTTTTTGTCAAAGGTGACCTTTCATGCAACTTTGCCTTCCTCTAAGAAAATGTACGCATCTTTACGTCTTCACTTAACCAAATTATTTGTTTGGTTTCGTCATTGCATTTACACATACTTTTGATCTATAAAAACAGAATAATTACGATGTGAATAATACATTCATCCTATTACTTTTTTCTATAATCGCAGGTATTTACCTCTTACCCCTACATTACCGGCAAAACTTTGGAACCAAATACAACATTTGCCGCTCTTTCTTTGATGACCTTACTCTTAGAACCGATGTATTTTGTGCCAATGGTCACTTCTTTTTTAGTGAATGCATATATTGGTGTACGTAGATTTGAGGCGTTTTTTACGGCTCCAGAAACGGAACGGTCTCATGAAATCCAATGGATGGAGTATTTTAACAAAGATAAGGTAAGGTTTTCACAAATGTGGCATACCCTGTAATATGGGTTGATATAGTACAAAATATTGATATAAAACGAAATAAAAGAAACATTAAACGAAGATTAACTACTGATTAATATTTGTAGCGGTTGAAAATATCATTATGACCCTCTAAACGGTCTCAGATGCGAAGTTTAATGTTTAGGAAATACACAAGATCTTGCCCGTATTACCGCCCATGGCAGTAGTAGAACAGGCAAAATGTCATGTTTAGAATCGTGCGAGAGCATCGTTTCTTCTTTTGGTATATTGACATCCTCTGTTGGTCAACGTTACGTTACGTTAATTTCTTTCTTAACTAGCGCGGTTACCGCGCCATAGCTGAACCACGGGGTTCAGCAGTATATTGTGGTATACTACTGCTGAAAGTGTGGGGGGAGGGGGTCATTGGCACCGAGAGACTTGCCGATCTTGTATGGATTTATCTAAAACCCACTCCTTATAACACGTTTATAAATAAGACAATCCACTGATTTGCAATTAATGTGCAATCTTCACCCCTGTAAATTCTAAACAAAGACAAAAATGTCAAAATTAGAACCAGCAGCCAGTAGCTGAACTAGCTCGGATTTAAGACCTCATTTGTTGAAAACAAAGTCTAAAAGAGTGACTATTAGAAATTAGAACCAGCAGCCAGTAGCTGAACTAGCTCGGATTTAAGACCTCATTTGTTGAAAACAAAGTCTAAAAGAGTGACTAAATACATACAGGCATAAGGCGCGCAGTTTATTGGAAACAAGGATTCCATCTTGTGCATTTTTATTGTATGAGCTTGGGGCGGTCCATGGATTTCCCATGGATTAGCATGTGTCCCTCACGGACCAACCTGGGTAAACAAACAAATAAATAAACAAACAAACAAATGAATTATGAAATGTTAATTGTTATATGAGATTACGGTAATGATTTTCTTCTTAACAAAAATGTTGTTGGCCAAATTAAGCTTTGAAATGAAATTTACACATAGAAAAAGTAATAAAAACATCAAAATTATCAACTAAAATTTAAAAAGAAGGCCGGCCTTGATTTTTGCCAATTTTGCCGGTCGGTGCAGGGTAGGCAAACATATTTTTTGGCCTTAGAACATTAAACTGCAACTTTTGATTTCGTTCTTCCTTGGGTTTTAGATCACCGATTCTTTAATTCTCAACCGATTTCAACAAATGAGGTCTTAAATTAGAACTAAAGGGTCTTGAAATTTGCTGCTGATTTTATTTTGACATAGTTGTCTTTGTTTATGATATACAGGAGTGAAAATAACTGATTGAATTGTTGCGTCTGTATTTGTTTTTGTACATACACTATACAAATTAAGGTATTGCAACAAAAAAAGCAGAATTCATCCAATATCCTATCGATTTCAAATGATAATGTTTTAAGTAAGTTTGGGCTAATAAATTTTGATGGAAGGTGTCACTTGGAATGTGTGATACCAAGACCCTATTCCAGTGCTTACACTGGCGAACAGACGAAAATCCGTTTGAATGCCCATTGTATTACAAAGATTCTATGACCCCAGTAAATTTAAAATCCTCTTCCGACAAAAATGATAGCTACCGAAAGGTTATTATGGTCATGATTATTAAGGCTAGAATTAAGTGATGTAGATAATATTTGGGTTAGGATTCCGGACATTGGATATATGATGCGCATTTGCTGGATAAATATTGCACAATTGAATTTCATTTCAAATTTGACCAAAACTTGATGGTTGCGTCTATATAGTCATCACTATGGACGAGTCAGGTATTTTAAAAGTAAAAATAGCTCATGGTGGGGAAACCATGGGATGGTTCTTCCACAAGTCAAACTTGACAAAATGCCAGCACTTTGATGGTAACTCAAGCTTCCATCAGTGGTTGCCACAATTCACCGTAAGTTATAAAGTAGGCAAGCTCCGCATCAATGATGACACCCACAGTAAACATTGCACAGCGTCATCATCCCTATATCTTCGTGTCAAAAATTGCCGTGATAGTACGGCGAATCCTCTCGTTTTCCAATAGCTACGCATGGCGATTTTGTTCGAGATAGGCCGAGCGACTCAGGCTAAGCATACCATTTACACCATACGACTATCATATGTGACTGGACGCGGCGAATCAGCCGTAAAGTCGGCCCCGGTCAATATTGTTTTATTTCGTGTTTAGAAAATATACATCATAAGCTTTAAAATGGTATATCATTTGACTTCAAACGATATCCAGAAGCAGGGTTATGGTTTGTTGAACTCTGTTCCTTCGACAAAATTGTATTTTTTATCGGTTATACAAGTGTCTCTTTTTCTACATTTCTGGTAATAAATATCCAGCAGTCATATTGGCGGTCATTTCAAATAATACCCAAGTCAACGAGGTTCAGAAATATCCTCTCATTGTTCATTGTTGATTATACATACCCAGACAAAATACAATGCTTTGTTATCTACCACTTGAACAGGATTTAGCCAAAGCAAACAAAGACAAGAACTATTCTATAGAAATAGGTAGAAGCTTATTATCCTCTTCAGCAGTAGTATTATTGATTGATTTAAACAGCGTTTGATAAGATACTTGTCGCAACGAATTGATACACCTATGAATACGACCTTCACATGCATTTGACACTTTAACTCAAAATACAATTTGCCGAGTTTACGGCTGATTCGCCGCGTCCACTCACAAATGAGATACCACCAAGTTTCTATTCTACACATTATTACGATTTGCGCATGCTCTAGTACCTCATATGATGTTGCTATTACAAGAAAATTTGATTTGTTTTCAGGTAAAACCCAGATTTTGTTTTTAATACACTAACTTGAAATGCAATACACTAATTAGCGGCCATTGCTGTTTGATGTGGATATATTTGACTGCATTTTATAAGTATCGATTTTTATATCGTAAATAAAAATTGTGATATATTTAATTTTGAGAATTTACAATTATATAAAGGAACACATTTAGCCCATTCACCTATGATCCAGGTGCTTGTATAGAATATTCAATCACAAGTCTATAACACAATGCATATGTAAACTTTCTTTATCTGTGTCAATAATAGAGTATTGATTTCAATAGAATTGAATACATTTTGAGTTTGTACTTTACCAGTGAGCGATCTAGCTATCGGTTTCTAGCCAATCAGATAGGACTCCTTTTCTTGCGTTCGGTGAAATACCAATCGCCCGTCGCTCACCAACGGAGTATGGAGCTGTATGGAAAAAATATTTATAATATAGGGTGTTGACACTGTGCATTGCTGATGCGAAAATAAAAAATAAAACCTACTTGTATTTGCCTTATGCTAACGTGGCAGCTCCTATTGTATTGCATATTTGCTCTGTATTACCATTGAGCTATAAAAGGAACTGGGGAAGAATAAGGTTATGAGATTTGGATTATGTTTAATTTATAGATTAGTTTTAGTTTGTGGTATACGTAGTTGGGGCGAACAATTTTTATGAAACTGCTCCGCACACTTTTATGTGTAGACATCCGAATTATAGTTTTAGTCACCAGTGTACTAGTTATACTTACGTATTAATAACGTCTCGTTTCAGAAAATGCCTACTGATCACATACACCAAAAGAAGCGACAGAATTACGCTGCCAACGAGAAAACTCCCATTCTCCATACGAATGGTACAGATTATGAGAGTGTTTTGTCCCAAACTGACCAAGAAGCAACCCGGTTAACACGAGGATTAAAGTGTACTTATGCGCTTAAGGTATTTTGAAATTGCTGTTAGAATCTATTAGACAATGGGTTGACATTGTTTCTCACATTGCTAAAGGGGGGGTCATATGATTTTTAAGTAGCTCAGAGGGGGATCATATGGTTTTCATTGTCGGAGAAGGGGGTTCATATATATTTCGGCAGTGACTTTCTGTCTGCTCCCGGCCCCCTCCGGTAGAAATAAATGAACGGTATTTTAGAAGCTGTATAATTATTATGACCGTAATGACATAATGAACTCATTGTGTCATTATTTTTTAATGGTCATCAATGATGGGTCATTTTGGGTAAAATGGCTAGTAGGTTTAATGCATTTATTGTTGTTGTGCACATTATGTTGCCAGTAACCGATTATGTATATAATTTGAAGGTAAAATAAAATAGTTGCATAACATTCTAAGACTTTTTAAGCATGAGTTTTCACTCAAAAATGGGATTTTGGCCGCCATCTTGGTTTTAAGGAAAAAATGAGACGGCCCGTGTATTGGGCTTATTTTACTTCTTTCATCCAAACTAAAATACATGCTAACATAATCCCTTGAAATGGACGATTACCACTTCAACCAAGCAAAATCGATTATTTTTAAAACTTATTATTTATTACTATGCACCCGTAGCCGGGACCCAGTGGTGACACTTTTATTTAATGAACCATGTGCCTGTACTTGATTCCAGATTGTAAATGGAGATTTCACGTGGGGTAGTGACAGTTCTGCACCAATTCTCAAAAACATCAATTTGGAAATACCCTATGGTAATTACTAAAACAATGTATTTGAGAAAGTATCATTAATACATAAATGAATAATTCAGCATGCTCAGGCTGTAACCATGTTCTGTTAATTAAATGTCTACAATACATTCTTCATAATACTAGAATTATTAATTTTGAATGATCTGTTAGAGTATAAAACTATTCTAAGCAAAAGTTTTTTATATGGCTTGAAATGATTGTAGGCGAGGTAACGATGGTTATAGGAGGTGTTGGTAGTGGTAAATCGTCTTTACTCTCTGCCATTCTGGGTGAAATGACAACTCTTAAAGGATCCATAACATTTGGTACAAGAAGGTGAGTTATTCATTCCCAAATTATGTGTTCGATTCATTAGATCCCTTCCCGCATCACTTCCATCATGTAGAATTTGTTACATGGTCCTTCATTAATTTGAATATAATCAGATTTTTAGCTATTTACAAAGCTGCTGCGAAATCTATTGAATTGTAAACAATAGTATTAAATGCGGCCCATACACAATCAAAATATTGATCAATATTGGGGACCCTAGATGCAGGAGTGGATACAAAATCTACCATTGTGCGTGTTCAATGGTAGATTTTGTATCCACTCTTGTATCTAGGGTTTTTGATATTGATCAGTAAGATTGAACGTGTATGGGCCGCATAACGCTGACGATTATTGTCTGTCGGAAAGGAAAGAGGAGAGACGATTAACAAAGAAGTTAGTGGCGTTTAACCCCGGGTTTCCACCCTCGTGTGCCACGCACTCCATCAGCAATAACTTAACATTAAAGTTACAACATGTCACAAGTCCATATCACCAACCGGTATTGCGATCCTTGTACATCGTATGTACAGGGATTACAGGGGTAAACACTTACTTCAGTCTATGACTTGCAGATATGCTTCAACAGCCTAATTTTAAAATGGTACCATTTTTACAAATGTCCAATGTTGGATGCACAATATGCTCATCATCAGTATGTTCTTCCAACATGAATTGGTAAGTAACACAGAGGTGACTATATTATAATTTAGTCTCAAAATGTGATGCGCTAGATGTGGTTAAAAACATGTGAATAAGGTCAAATACTCGAACGTATTTTTTCTGAGGTTTTGCAGGTCGGCTGGAAGATCAAATTGTGTTTATTGGGAAAATGCTAACAGTTTACAGCAGATATATTTGGTTTACCTACACATTCATATGCAACGCGCTGAGTCAATATCAGCTATACTGCCTAATCTAAATAAATCTAACACGGAAAACCAGTGCGCATGCGTCCCATATGATGCCATGACCCAATCACCCTAATCCAGCGAAACCCCCATGGCTACTCCCTTCTAATAGCAAAAACTCCACCAGGGTGTTAAAGTTAATATTCAACCCGCGTCTACGTTAAATCGCTTCACTGAAGTTCTATGACAATTAAATATCACCACTCCAATTATCTACAGGACTAGTACACTAATAATATTACTGTGTTTTTTCACACGAAGGATAAACATGATTAAAGTAATTTATTTTGTGTGACTTCGGTGTTTCAGAAATGAGACCGACTCACCGTCCTCTACTGGAGTTGCCTATGGAGCACAAAAAGCGTGGCTAATGAACGCAACATTGCGGGATAATGTGTTATTTGGAATAACTTATAATCAAGGAAGGTTTGTACCTAAAAGGCTATACTTTAATTATTGTCAAAATCAAAGAATAACAAATCATATATGGGCAGTACCCACAGGATCATATATATCTACTAAAAAACCTCGGCTCCCTTGGTCCCATTTGTAAAACATACTGATTTAAACTTTAAAACATACTGATTTAAACTTTAAAATATTTCCAGAAGTGTTGTGTACCTTTAATGTGCAGATGCGATATAAATTATTTGTAAGCTTTCTGGAACGAACAGAAAGATTATTATCTTATTCTTGCATTTTAAGCCAATATCCTAATGTTTGTTTAATACTATTAGGAGTAATTTCTTGATTAAAGGTTGAATTAAACGAATAACAAGTAGGTATGTAACGGTAGCGATGCTATTGTTATCTTTATCTTGTTGGAAACGCTGTATTTTGTTGAAATAAAATAAAAACACCGATTTCCTGTTGATGTTTAAAATATCAAGTTTCACAAAGAGGTGGGGCCTTTTTTAAACTTGCTGCTTGCTTTACGTTTTCAGCGTGGTTTTTTTTTGGGGTGTTGGGTAGTTTTCCTTTCTTTTTTTTTATAAATGTAGCCAAGCAGCTCCAAGCTTGGAAAGTCAGCAGGTTACAAAGTACTTCATAAAACGAAAAATAGATGTTTGAAATTATGCTATCCTTGTTGCTTGCTTGCTTGCTTGCTTGCTTGCTTGCTTGCTTGCTTGCTTGCTTGCTTGCTTGCTTGCTTGCTTGCTTGCTTTCTTGTGATTCCGTAGTGGGCATGTAGTGCCTATCTGAAGGCTTCTGGGTTTGAGATGTTTGTGATGGGTTCTGGTAATGAATTCCAGTCAGTTATCGTCTTTGGTATATATAAATATTTGTAGCAGTCTTTGCGGACATTTACATAGGAGAAACATCCCAACCACTCAGGAAAAGCCTACAACTACATCACTGCTCTAGCTCGGTTCCCGTGTTTGCGTGTTTTTGAGATGATTTTTGTGCTGTTGAAATGTGTGGTTTTTATCATGTTGAATTGTAAGATTAAGTTTTCATATGCATTTTTTCGCGGTCTGTGTTTCTTTGTAGTCCTGCGGGGGCAATCTATTTGGATATCCATATTGAGCTGCAGTTGTTGGCGGTTTTAATTTGTTGGATATCAATATTTCGCGGTTTGTGGTTCTTTGTAGCCCTGCGGGGAAATCTGGTTGGATATCCTTATTGAGCGACGGCTGTTGGCGGTATTTCACAATAGCAATGGATATTTACAAATGGTATTATCTTGATTTATGATAATAAATTGGGTAATAAAACATTTTTAAAAGATCAGGTAGGAGGTTTCGAACTTGAGGTATAAAAATCATAAATGGATTAGAAGTTCATGGTTCTAGCCGCGCGCTGCGCTAACGGGACGCGATGGACGCTGTGGTCCGGAAACAATAAAATAATAAAAGAATGGGGTTCAGAATTTGTATGTAGGGTGTCACAGGAAATGCTAGGGTATATTAGAAAGTGACTGTGAAAAAGTAGTGCCAAAGTGATTCGCAGCTAGGGCTGTAGCAGTGTTCAAAAATTCCGGATATCAGTTTATTTTTTCAATAATTTTGGCTATGAAATACCGCTTGAAATGAAGCAAGAATGTTTGTTTATTATCAAACAATGATTGATTATAGGATTGGTGTCACTTTTTGAATTAAAGAGTTGCTAAAATATTACACTTGGGACAGTAAATAACTTTTAGCATGGTTTTAGATATATATTTTGTACCCGGCGAAAAATATCATAGAACAATAGAACTTCGGTGTTTTAATGTTACGTTTAAATAGTGTCGCGGAGCATCTGTTTAGTCTTCTTTATCAGTCGTTTTTTTTTTAAACTTGCGGGTCACGGCTACCGCGTGACTGAATATTATTATATATTATAAAGAGTACAGAGAACTACATAGATTGTGGAGTAAACAAAGACGATTCTCTTGACCCTTCTCAATGCAGGTTAAATAATTTACTCGTTTAATTAGATATCGTAAGGTAATAGATGCATGCGCCTTGGAACAGGACATCGACATTTTACCAGCAGGCGATATGACAGAAATCGGTGAAAAGGGAATCAACTTGAGTGGTGGTCAAAAACAACGTGTCAGTGTTGCAAGAACAATGTACTCTAATAAACCAATTGTGTTGCTGGTAAGTTAATTAAAGTCGTGTTCAAACGGTCGGACATAAGTCACTTATTACCGGTAATGAGTCATTTATTGCCGGTAATAGGCACTTATTACAGGTAATAAGTGACTTATGTCCGCCCGTGTGAACACGACTTATGTGAGAAGTTAGTATAGGTTTGGAATGGAGAGCAAAAAGCAGGGGTCCATTTTACAAAGAGCGTGTTTCGTCGGCAGAGTGCTACACTATCGTAAGTGCAGTTTGGACAGTTTTATAGGAGGCCACAGATTTCGTCGAGGTTTTCGTTCCACCCACTTTGCCATTTACACGGATTTAGATCGGATATTTTATAGTTCAACAGATCCTCAAAGTGATATTAAGTTGACACGTGATGCTGTTCCCATAATCCTTGCCCGGCAGTATACGCTTGCATCATATTTTGTTCAGGGCCTGTACTCTAAAACAGTGCATAGCATATCTATAAACCAGTCCCTGCAATTTAGTCGCGAACCGAAGCGGCAATGTATGAACACTTTGCAAACAACATCCCCTGCAGAGACTAAGATCAGTTCACATTAAGCGTACAGCCTACATTGAAAGCCCTAGGTATCAGAGTAACACAGTTATGAAGTACTGCATTGAACTTTAACAATATGGATTATAAGCTAATATACGAACACAATGTATAATAGAAACCACAGAGCAAGGCTTGTGTTGGGCCTTTTTACGTGTTCAATTTCATGGCGTCATGTTGAATAGGTAAGCTTATTCAAAGAATTTATGCTCAAAAATTCCGTTACATCAATTCGGTAGATATGACATGTATGAGCAGAACTGAGCACTAAACTGGATACTTTTACTTTTGACAGGAGGCATGTACTGAATACTCGCAAATTTGCTTTTCGTCGATGACAGTATGTCTGTAGCAATTTTTTTTCCGTTAAAAAAAGTGGGAATCAATTTGTGAATTTAGATTGATAAAATAGCAAGTAGAAATAGACAATTCCGAAGCTGCAAAATTCACGTCGAATTGTCTGCATTGACGAGATTCATTAAGGTATATGTTGTGCTCCGAAGCTTTCTTTGGAGTTTGCAACACACCAATGCAAAATTATAGGAAATCAGCCCACGGGAAATTTATGAAATCGCGGCTGCTATAAAAGACATTAAGTGAACTGAAATGCAACATCAATATACAAGCCTATTTGAAGAATTTCCTATGAGCTTATAAATGTGATCATAATCAAATATTAATAGCATTTTCTCTATCATATGCTACATTACTTTTGTATCTGTAAAAACTCATAGTAAACATGCCAGATTCCTCACATTTTTGCTTAAATTTGCCCCGAATTGCCCAATCCCTTTAAGGACTGCATTAAAAAACTGAAAATGTATTAAAGTACTTTTATGAAGGCAGGAATGAGATGCTTATGTAGAAAATATAACCCTATGGTTAGTATGTTTTGTAAAGCGCCCAGAGGCTATTTAAATTTCTATTAAATTTCTCTTTAGTAAGCTAATAGAGGCATGGGTGCCCCGCTTCTGGCAAAACACTGTTGTTCAAAGCTTTCGTGTGAGCTTAGATGACCATGATGTTTATATCTAAATTATATCCTTCTAAATGCATATAGGACGATCCGTTGTCAGCATTGGATGTAAATGTAGGAGGTTATTTGTTTCGTGAAGGCATCATGGGAAGGCTACGAAAGGCAAATCGGACTGTGGTTCTTGTGACTCATCAGCTGCAGTATCTTCAACAAGCTGAAAAGGTACGTATACTGTTTATGTGTTAGTAGTATTATATTGGTATGATGTGATAATAGGATGTGTTTGCTGTTTGGCAACGAGTATAAACCAATGCCGTCTATCTCTATTTATCATCACACAGCTTATAGAATTCGTGAAAAAGAAAAGAAAAATAAATTATCAGACATGCTTGCTTAATCATAATTATTATGCATAGTTGTGTGATTCTTAAAATTGTTTTTATTACAGATCATAGTAATGGAAGAAGGACAAATCACCTTCCAGGGAAACTTTGATGACATGGCGCGTTCTGATCCAGAGCTTTACCAAAGATGGCAACAAGATGTAATTGCAGCCACTGATTCAGAATTATCGGATGGCTTGTCTGGAGAGGAGTCGGCGGCAGACGAAAGAGCTCTGCTACGGAGACGGGTCACTGAGTCTCTTTTGAAAAGTCACAATGAACAAAGTATGAACAAATCTACATTGGGTGTGGAAGGTAATATATGTATGCTTCTTATATTCTAAAACAGAATAATAATAAAACAGAGTAATTGTGTATAGATGGGTAAGTTAAATAGTGTGATGTACCCTGACTAATTTAAGTTTAGCATTTAATTTTGTTTACATTTGAAGCTATTTCATAAAAACACCTCCTCATGAAATCACAATAACAAATTCAGATCTATGCATCGAGAAATTCCCACATTTCCCAGAATATTAATTGCGTTGGATAATATGGAAAACCATGTGGCTTATTTGACAAAATGATCTTTTCATTAAACTGGGATTTTTGAGTTGTACTAGTTCGGTATTAGACAGAAGTAAGATATTTTCATGGCAGATTGATTAACCTTGTGTTGTTGAGTGTGACTATGTGACTTTAAAAAGAGGTATTTTGCGAGTGAAATGGTACAAATTCCGCGCGAAAAGTGCAAAAAAGGGTACTTTTTAGGCTAAATGGCCAAATAAGAGGTTAATTTAGTCAGAAACCCACATATCGCCGTCAGCATTAGAGGAGTGATTGTTTGGATGAACACCCTTATCATATTATGTAGGGTCTATAGTGGTCCTCGCGAATGTTGATACAGGATTCATACACATCAGTCATACCAAACGTTGAGTGCAACAGGACTTCCCAGTTCCCAGCAAACACAAAATTCTTTACAGAAAACCTTTAAATGTCGGGTTATATAAAGGGTACTAAACGTTTTAATAGCTTTCAATGAGTGTGTAATGATATATAATGAAAAATTCTTTCTCAGAATTATCAAAAGGCAAGCTCATTCAAACAGAAGAGTTGGCACGTGGTTCCGTTTCTGCAGATACTTATTTGTATTATGCTCGCAACATGGGTTTGTTTTGGGCGATTTCGTTCCCATTTGCATATATGTTGCTGGAAGCTTTCGACGTGGCAAGAAATTTTTTGCTGTCGGATTGGGCGGAAGCTGGACTTGACCAAAATAGAACGGTCAGTACTTGTGGTAAATTCTTGATGTAACTTGGTCATAGCATCTATCACTAAAAATGGCAACATTCCTTGTTTATTATATACTAAACGTTCACCATAACAGCCAGTTTCTCGAACCTCTGCTAAATGTTGATAAACATCTTAAAAAGCAAAAACAAAAGGTAAAATGATTGACATTTGTCATTAAAGAGGTTTAACCGCCTTATTCAGCCAAATCAGTAGCAATAACTGATTTTGTCAAACAATGCCTGTAGCATGCCCCATGTAATGAGACTGTCAACATTTGATAACCAAATCTCATTAATTATTATTTATTATTATTATTATTATTATTATTATTATTATTATTATTATTATTATTATTATTATTATTATTATTATTATTATTATTATTATTATTATTATTATTATTATTATTATTATTATTATTATTATTATTATTATTATTATTATTATAATTATTATGATTATTATTAACATTATTACTATTTGTATGTGTTTATTTTTAAGGTTGGAGATATCACCCAACAGTATGTAGGTCCGTATATAGGATTTACAAGTGCATGTTTTATGTTGGCGATGGTCATGGCTACTAGTTTGCTGTATTCTACGTGGAATGCTGCAAAAGATGTGTACTTGCGAATGCTGAGAAATATTACAAAAGCACCAAATAGGTATAGTAAATAGCCGTAGTGAAAATAAAGAAATCCTGTCGCCTGTCACTTTGAAATGCAATGTGCGGCTCTCACAGTCCACACCAGAATAGTTACGTACGATGTGATGTGCCCTGATTAATTTTATTTAATCGTCCATCTTTGTTTACATTATTTAAAGCTATTACATGAGAGATATGAGAGACGGGAAACTCCCTTGCAAGAGTAGAGTTGGTGTGTAATGATATTTTGAGAATCCCCTTTGTCATGTAATGCCAGTATGGCAATTCTCTACAATGTAATATGGAATATGGATATGACATCATTTTGGAAATACCCCAGGAAGTATTGTAATGTGAAATGTTAATGTTTATAATCAGGCTTGGAATTTCCAGATTACATCGTATGTTGTGAAACGGTGAAATAAGTAATTGGCTAATAATATAATGGGACATTTTTGTGTTTAGTATGTAAGAAAATGTACACCCCTCGTCCTTTTTCATGGTGGTGTTGCCTCTGCTCCGTATATAAAATGTCCTCTTTGAGTCAGCGGATTGTTTTGTTGACCTCTTGGTTGATGACTTTAGCCTCCTCCCATCCAATTACCCCCACCCCCACCCACAGACTTGATCGAATCTACGATCAGATCATCAATCGGCGAGCAACCCATGTGACGTCATCAAGACCAGTCACAAAGATTACCGATAAGATCTAGAAACACTACCACTCACCAAAACCAGAGTGAACAAAATTCCTGATAGGAATCGAAATATTTCTAGTGAATTTACTTATTTCGGATCTGTCTTGAGAACATTTGCTTACCAGTGACTTTTATGAACGATCCTGATGGATCTGTTCAGATAAGAAAAAAGCTGCTGGTTAAGTAACATTTCTAAACAATGTATTTGATTGGTTCTGACTGATTGTATGTATTTATGTTCACTTACCAAAATTCTTGTTAAATCATACTTTTGTATTAAAGATTCAGATATTGTAAACAGTGTGTTTTGGTGTGCATTCTGAAGTGAATTCGGGTAAAAATTGCTTTTGGCCTTGAGTCATTAACGACTCGTAACAACGCGACAGTGGCGGCAGAAGCAATACAAATTAGGGGGGTCTGGTAATGACCATATTTTATTCCTGTTTTACTGTAACTTTTTTGCGAACGAAAAAAAAAATTTCAGACCATTTTAGCACCAATGAGGTGTGTTTTACTATTTTGTAGGGGAGTGCGCGCACGAAATTTCGCAGTTGTATCTATTTAGGCCCCAAAACACGGTTTTTTTCGTACTAAGCCAGCAAATGTACAGGGCAATTATTGACTTTATGGGGGGGTCCTCCCCTTGCAAAAACTTTTTGAGACGTGTCCCCTCCAAATCCCCTGCCCGCTTTCGCTGCCTATGGTAAGTGGTGCTTGAAGACTTTATACTGAGACTACCAGTACTAGTTCAGTTTGAAAACTCTAGACACTCGAATCCCATATAAATGGTGCTCGCTCCGTTGCCATGATTTTGTAATTACTCTAGAAAATATAAAATAAGCTAGAATTTTCGCAATATTTAGCCCATGTGTCTTAAGTGTCGTAAGGTGTAGATGTATTCAGATATTGTAAACAGTGTGTTTTGGTGTGCATTCTGAAGTGAATTCGGGTAAAAATTGCTTTTGGCCTTGAGTCATTAACGACTCGTAACAACGCGACAGTGGCGGCAGAAGCAATACAAATTAGGGGGGTCTGGTAATGACCATATTTTATTCCTGTTTTACTGTAACTTTTTTGCGAACGAAAAAAAAAATTTCAGACCATTTTAGCACCCAATGAGGTGTGTTTTGCTATTTTGTAGGGGAGTGCGCGCACGAAATTTCGCAGTTGTATCTATTTAGGCCCCAAAACACGGTTTTGTTCGTACTAAGCCAGCAAATGTACAGGGCAATTATTGACTTTATGGGGGGGGGGTCCTCCCCCTTGCAAAAACTTTTTTGAGACGTGTCCCCCTCCAAATCCCCCGCCCGCTTTCGCTGCCTATGGTAAGTGGTGCTTGAAGACTTTATACTGAGACTACCAGTACTAGTTCAGTTTGAAAACTCTAGACACTCGAATCCCATATAAATGGTGCTCGCTCCGTTGCCATGATTTTGTAATTACTCTAGAAAATATAAAACACCTTTGTTTAGATGTATTTTCGAGTGGGTGTGTCGAATGTGAGTGAATGTACGTCTGCTTTATATACATACTTTTTTTTATTACTTTGCCGTTTTCATAGATTTTTCGACACGACACCAATCGGTAGGATACTAAACAGATTTTCAAGTGACACCCAAATTATTGATACAGTAAGCATCCTATTTTGTTCGATTGCTATAATAGTTGTCTGTGGCACAAAATAGGAAACTAATATACTACTTTACCATGGTCGATATGGATGACACTAACTGTAACTACAATATAGGGTCCACAACTTAAAAGTTTTAAGATTATCGAAAATATTTGACTAAATGGAAACGTGTAAAAAAGATATGTGTAGCCTTTATTTGTTTTACACATATGGACCAAATTATAGCGTCACCCGTCATTGCGTTCAGTCATAATGATTCATGTGTGATGTGTAAAAAAGAGACCGTTTTAAACAGTGTTAAAAGTTTCATCTGAGTCCATAGGAGTCAACTCCCAAACGATAGAGTAGGCCATGCCTATTTATGTGTTTGAAAACCTGACTGCTATGAACTCAGGTGCAATTTTTAAAACGGCTTCTTTTCTTACACAATTAACCATTGTGACTAAACGTAATGATATGTGACGCTATAAATTGGTCCACAGGGGTAAAACAGATACAGCTATACATATCTTTTTTACATTTTTACATTTCGTAAAATATTTTTCGACTTATTTTAAAATGTATTAGGAGGGAACTTATAAGTTGTAGTTGTGGACCTTATAAACGGTTCCAAAAAAGTAAGTCCCCCTAAGACATTTTGGTATAATCCAAAAACGGCTTGATCAATTCTCTTGTTTTAAAGTTTGGAACATAGAATGATTAGTTACGTTGCTACTTTTAATCATCTTCATTGCAACCGTTTATTTTAGGGTTAAGGGAAGGGGTATGAACGTTCGGACAGTATTTATTGTGGGATATTAGAGCACATCAGACATATCGAATTGCATTCTGAATACGAAGAATGTCCTTCTGATATCAAATAATTTTGATTTTTTGCAATTCGCAATGTAATACACATTTTATGGCATATCATTAAAAATTGATATTTTTGATATTTAACAGTAATTGAAGTAAACTTTATAAATCTGATGATTTATACTTAAAGTGTATGTAGGTGGGATGAAAAGCCGATGATCAATTGAAAATTTTGACCTTTCGTATTTGGAAAAAAAAATCCATATCTTCAATATAAAAGGTCAAAATTTTCAATTGATCGTCGGCTTTTCCTCCCAGCTACATACACTTTAAGAATATATCATTAGATTTATAAAATTTATTTCGAGGACTGTTATATATCAACAATTTGAAAAATATCAAATTTTAATAATTTGTCATAAAATTTGTATTATATCGTGAATTTCAAAAATGAAAATTATTTGATATCAGAAAGACATGCTTCGTATTCAGAATGCAATTCGATACGTCTGAGGTGCTCTTATGTCCCACAAAAAATACTGTCGAAACGCCATAAACGCTCATTCTAGATCCCTTAAGCTTAACACTGAGTAGCCATAATCAAGGTAAATTTTCTTCATAAGAGGGTTGGGTCCAGATGTGGGCATATCGTGGGGAAACGCTTTTCAAGTCTAATCTCATCGGAATATCGTAAGCGGCAAAATTCATCTCCCCCTTAAAATTAAAAGAGTGTTTCCTTGCACAATTAAGCTGCACTTCATATATATCGAGGTTGATCATTGTGATATATATTAGAAAGTACGAGTCAAAGACTATCTTGTTTCTTCTTAATGCACGTCTTTGTTTTATAAGGGCCCGCTACTCTTCTTTGTTTTCTTTTATGGGCCTAAAAGAGCAAAGGAAAGAAACCTTATAATGGACCCGTAAATGCAAAAACAGTGATTCCCTAAAATGCAAAGGAAAGATACATGGCCCGTAAAAGGAATCAAAGAGACTTTAGCGGGCATGTACTAAAAGCAAAAAAAAAAGATATCATAATGGTCCCGTAAAAGAAAAAAAAGAGGCCTTAGAGGGCCCGTAAAAGCAAATAAGAGATACCTTAATGGACAAGACATGTGACCTTAGTTGGCCCGTAGGCCTATGAAGCAAAGAAAAAATTAATTACAAGGTATCTCTTCTTTACATTTCATGGGCCCCTTAGGTCCCCTTTCTTTGCTTTTACTGGGCCATAGTATAGTTTGTTTTCTTTACTTTTACGGGCCTCCTTGGACCCCGGGATAACGCACCCTTGCCCCCCGCCCCGGTCGGTGGCACTGAGTGTGTCGACAAGGTTAAAACATTATACCAAAAGTGTATTTTCTATCATTATCTATAAGCTATATTTTCATTCCTTACAGAAATTAATTATTACACTCGAGTGCCTAGTTTACTGCATTTGGAACTTCTTTTTTATTCTCATCGTCAATTCCATCATAACGCCTATATTTATCGCAGAAGTCATCCCTATTGTTGCAATTAATATCGTCATAGCTGTGTACTTTATTCGAAGTTCAAGGTTTGTATTCATTTCGGATTAAAACTAAATAAAAACAATGTTTATATATATTTCAAGGCAATATTTTGCTAATATCATCATATTGTACCTATAAACAACACCAAGAGGAGAGTGTCGGGAAGTACCGACAACAGGCGATCCTCTACCTACGCGTCGCAACTGCTACTAAATTTATACTACTATATTAAAAAGGTTGAACTTACAATATTTTCCCCGAAGCTTATTAGACAATTTTGGGATTTCTCTACATACGCCATGCATACGGATACATAGACTAATGCTGACGTTTTGAGTATTAATAATACATAAAAACGATCCATGATATACTAAGATGAATTTTATTTTTCTTCTTTGATCTAGAGAGCTTCAAAGATTAGACAGTGTTACTAGATCACCAGTATTTGCTCATTTCTCTGAGACTCTGGGCGGATTAACAACATTACGGGCGTACAGGTAACATACGTAAAAACATTGTAAGCAGTTACAGTTATCATTTTGTTTGTCTTCAACATGATGTACATTTAATTATGACGAGTCAACATTATATATAAGTAGATGAGTGGACATTTGAAAAGATTCTACTTACTGATTTAGTAGTAAATGAGTGACAAGAGTCACTGGAAATAACTCTGTGTACCGTTACATATTCCGTTTATATTCGACTTCTAATATTCGATGAAACTTAGTAATATTCGTTATTCAATCTGCTTCAAGGCATTTTTATATGTATTCTAAAGCCACTCGGTATCACCTAAGAAGTGGTTTCTGGTGACTGTTTAATTATACAGTATTTGCTGTTGGATACCATTATACAATTATTTATTTTTATTTTCATTGCTTTGCATGTTAGTATACAGGTTGTAACAAAAAAAATTATACAATAAGAAAATAGTATAAGGCAAACATATATTGCATTTTACTTTGTTTTAAGGTAATTTGATAAGCTATTACATAAGCTTTATTTCAATATATTTTCGGTTTTCGGTGGTCTAGAAGCAAAGATATGACCAAATGTGTAAAGTAGTCCTAAAACAGCTTGAGCACTTTCATGCCTTTGTGCAGCAAGTGAGTTGAATCATGAACCATATGGTCGGTGCGTGCTCTAAGATGGGTAATTTTGAACAATGGGGCATTCGAAGTGGTCTTTTAATTTATACATTTAAAATAAATATCATAATATTTATTTACCGATGTCAATGAAGTGAAAGAAAAACGTGAAAACCCTTTGCTTTTGTTCTGAAATCTTTGCCGATAAGCATGAAAATTGTTTTACGCGTTAAAAACTCGATACGTGCGAAAATGGCATATAAATTTAAAAGTGGCCCAACTCGAGGGGATTAAGTAAAATCGGGTAGAGCGTTTGAACCTGAACTAGGAGAGAAACCAAATAAAGGGTTTTTTTCTGTAGACAAAATGTTACTGATTCTACTGTATATAATTTACACTATGACTCCTTTGTTTCTGAAAAGCACAAACGCAATTGCTAAGGCCTAACAAAAGAATTGTTTGATTGGCGTAACTTGAAAAAAAATATTAAGGTAGGTCGGTCGGCAATATTTTTTTTTTTTTTTTTTTACACGAACTTTTTTTTTTAATTTTAATCTTTTTTTTTGATTTTTTGATTCATTTTTTGTAAAAAAATAGGAAAAAAGTCTAGGGTCGGGCCTATTTTTAGGGTCGGTCGGGTTACGCCAATCAAACAATTTTTTAGGCCTAATTATGAAAGTCAATTATTTTCCACGATGCAAGCTTATTATGCGCGAAAATGTCGAAAATGGTTCAACTCCTTTTCTGGATGATTTAGTCCGAACTTGTAAAGAAACCAAGTTAAGTTTTTCTGTTAACCAGAATGTAACTAATTCTACTGCACATAACATTGTTGTCATGATCTCTCTTAATTTTTTTTAAAGCAAAATTGCAATATTTTTCTTGTTAGTATTGTCTGTATGGCAACAATTGCTGACGGCGTTCTTTCTATTTCCATTTTCTTAACATTATATGACCATTTACTTCAGAGAACAGAAGAGGTTTTTTGGCACTTTACTCAAGAGAATCGATACAAACAATACAGCTTTTCTGTATCTACAAGCTGCTTATGGATGGCTGGGACTACAAATGGTAAAAGCGCATAATCAGTCAAATCGACAGCTAACTTGTATAATGACGTTAAAGTTTTAATATAATCATGTTTTGATTTTTCTCAATTTTATTCAACCAAATCGACCCGTTCCCCAAAATACTTTATCAAAAAAAGCAGATCTTTTCATTAAGATTAAAATGGGTCAATATCTTCGATATATATATAATCTTTTTAATAAATCTTTTTTAATTTCCAGAGCATATGCGGTGGATTTATTGTACTTTTTGTAGGCTTGACAACTATACTCCAAGCAACAATTTTTGGAAGTCTGGATTCCAGTTCAGTTGGATTAGCTCTTAATTACGTGCTCATGGTATGTAAGAAGCTTTGTAAGCTTTCAGGAAATAAAATAATTTACTGTATTCAAGTCAAATTATTTTAAAAGAGAAACCGTTGTAATAACATAAATGTATGTGCGTTAAGTTTGAAGAAAGCTCATTGGACAATATAAAAATTTGAATTGATTGCCCTCACAAAATCAAAAGTGAAGTGATATACTTTGTAGTATTTTACATAAGAGAGACTGTTCAAGCTTTACAGTACACCCAAATGTTCTTAAATCTAGCACACACAAAAACGTTTCACAAAGGTTTTAAACAAGTTATATTTTGGGTTTTGGTTTAAGTAAAAACGTTTTAATAACATTAAATTATATAAAGAAAACATGTTTTGTATGAAAACACACAACAACAAAATAAATATGATAAAATGTTTTCAAATGTATTTGTCAACACTTAAATAACGTTATTTTAAAATATTTGAAGTATGTTCTGACAACCTTTTATAACTTTTTGCGAAAGATATCGAAAACGTTTTATGTTTGCTGGGAAGTTTAACATGGATTCTCTTTTGCAGGTATCAAATAGATTGTTCAATTTAGTCCGATTTGCCGCAGACACTGAGATGCAGATGAACCCCGTTGAACGTGTACAATATTATGCAGATGTGCCTACAGAAAATTATGAAGGTTGGTTTGGCATAGTGGGCGTGCCATAATTGTTATGGTACTCGCATTTGTGCAGATTCCCGGCGGAGACATGGGGTATCGAGAAAAAAAGTTTAATCTGTAGCTTAAGCTCAGGCTACCGCTCTCCCCTTGGTACATTTAGAATTGGTAAATGTACCATGTAAATGATTCCGTCCTTTGGAGGGGACATTTAAGTCGTCAGTCTCGAATATAGACAGCCATACCTGTACGTGTATGTCGTAGAAAAGAATAGGGCGATAACAAGTGACTCTCCAACTCCATCCCGGTGCTGTTTACAAATAGGGGGGAATATGTTATTACAGCATAATTTTATTACTCGGAGTTTCATGCCCCAATGGCGATCATCAGATAAAATTGATTGACTATAATATTATCATATGCAGTATAATTATGGATCTTTCGTGATTGCAGTAGATTATAAATTTCACAACATCATTATATACTATTCAAGCAATGTTTTTTTGAAGGTAAGAAACCTCCATCCGATTGGCCTAGTCGTGGTGCAATCCAAATTGAACACGTATCAGTGCGTTATGATGAATCTCTGCCACCAGTGCTACAAGATGTAACTGTATGTGTACAACCTGGAGAAAAGGTTAGCATGTTTGTAGTTAACTCCCGAAAATAACTTTGATATCAAACAATGGTTTCTATCAGATTTATTTTATAGTAATGGAATAAAGCTCATATATTTGATTATATTGATCTAACGCCCGACTCAGTTTTTCATTTTTGACTGAATAACTTTTATCACTGATCAGCAACTCCCGATTCTAGAAAATTACAGCCTGATTTTAATTTTTTAGATTAAACAAATAAAATATGTTCCTGTTTTGCCAAATGAAACAAAGTTAAATCTTAATCCTTTATTTAGAGCTGGTTAGAACTAAATTGGTTATTTTTGGAAAAAGGGTCAAAATATTTTGAATATTTTTGTTTACAATTTGCAGTCATAAACTCACAGACTTGGTACAAGTATAAGCATTTAAAATCTTAGTATAGGTTAAGGGTTTACCCAAAATTGCAATATTTGATGTAATTTCTAATAAAAATATATAAATAGGGGGAATGTAAGAATTAAAATGCATTGCCTGTTATTATCACTCTCTATAGAATTCTTTGGGCTTGCATATGAAAAAAAATTCCAACAATTTAAATGACGACAGGATTATGATATTGGTATGTTCATTTGGCTAATCAGGGTATTATTTTTGCAATCGGGAATAGACCTATTGTCATTCGCTTAATTGTCGCAGGATCAAATCATACTGTGAACACTATTTTTGTCATCTACATTTGAGCATCAAATTCATCGTCATGATTGTGACCTTGCAAAATCCTTGTAGTATAAAAAAAACATTCTGGGATGGGGGCACATATATTTAACATAAATATTCCCTTCTTTGAGTTCTTGGAAAGTTTCTTTTTCTCATGTTGAAAGTCGGCAACGTCCATCGTGCGGCAGTTTCTATGAAAATTTTGTGCTGATACCAATGTGCAAGATATAAATACGACGTAAATATTACATCAGATCCCATGAGTGGGGGTACATGCCTTTATATTCGACGAGGTGCTGAATGTACCCAATTTCCTAATTAGGCAAGGAAACGTGTCATACTGCTCAAACAACAAAAATGTCATTGAATCAAATCCATGCTAAGGGGCTGGACAATAAGGTTCTGCCCCGATCAAAATGAGGTGCAAGCAATGTTTTGGTGAAAGTCGGAAGTATTTTTTGTCAGGTCGAAATGAGGCTGAAGTCCAAAGGGAGCAACATATGTTTGGCATACATTTATGGGGTAACTTTTTAATAAAACACGCTGAAAGGGCTCAAGAAAATATTATATAAACATCTATACTCTTAAAAGGGTTGTTAATTGAGTTCCCAAAATAAGCCATTTGCAAAGGGGTTGCAAAGATTTTTGGCAGGCCGAGAGAAGGAAGCAATTTTTGGCAGGCCGGAGGGGGTAGTAAGGATTTTTGGCATGCCGACAGGGGGACAAGCATTTTGGCGGGCCGTTTAGAAATTTGTCTACTGTGAGGACAGATCATGATTTCAGAGCCCATTATTAAAATCGTTTATGTTTGATATTATTCTTAACATGTCACCTCTTGAAATTTTGTGAATCAGGTCGGAATATGTGGACGAACTGGAAGCGGGAAATCTTCACTAACACTGTCGTTGTTGCGAATAATTGAGACATTCAAAGGTAAGTGGTTCAAAGGTCAACTTCTGTTATTATTGATATTCAAAATCAGCAAATTGCAGAAGCAAAATGAAACATACATCTTTGGAGAGCATGTGAACATCTAAAACAACACTTTTGTTTCTTCCACACAGGTAAAATAATCATCGATGGCGAAAACATCGCTTTGATTCCTCTGACGACTCTTAGACAGAGATTGTCAATTATACCACAAGATCCTATACTATTTACAGGAACAATCAGGTATTATAACTCTTGGTGGCATTACGCTTTGCAAAGTAACACGTAAGCGATTGGAGGGTGGTATTCAATTTTAGTCAAACCTGGCAAATTTAAATGACTGTGCCCATTTCGTGCAGCGCCATCCTATTTTGTCCGCCATATTCGTAAAGGCCTCTGCCTAAAGGTTAAACTATGTCGAATTTGTTTGAATTATGCAGAAAGTCCACTTCAACGAGTGCGTACAGTAATAGTCGTATGCGCCATTTTAACTAAATTAAGTCATTAATGGATTGAAAATAATAGATGCACGCATTTTAAGCTATTTTACAAGTCTTTAAAACAATTTTATTTTAATCAAATAATAAAAAAAAAAGTTAAATGAATTAAGTGAACAAATTAAAACTAAAACAAATACCAAAATGGCCTTCAAAAAGATGCGAATATCAGGCGATTTACGGTGTCATAACAGGGAATCGTTTGTCAACTTTTCCATATTATCGTGATTTGACTTTCTACACAGGACAAATTTGGACCCAACTCATAGCAAATCAGATCAAGAACTTTGGAACGCACTAGAAATAGCACAACTCAAGTCTATCGTTTCTGAATTCGACCTTTGCCTTGGTAAGGTGCTAAATTGACAATTATCTTCATGAATTATTCAACAAATAGTTTTTATTTCATTTGTTCTTTACATTAGCTGGTGGTGTGCATACTCAAATTGTAGGAAAACATCCAGTAGTATCAATGGCTATTTGGTGTAAAAGCACTCCTAAAATGTTGCTCCTAACCTTACATACTTAAGTCCGGTCCGTATGCATAAAACAAGTTAGACCAGGTCTAACTTTAAACCTGCTCTAACTATGGAGGTTAGACTTAAGGAGGATTCCTTTTACTCTTTTCTTTTCATCCTTTACTCTTACCAAAGTCCAAAAGTTAAACTGCAAACATCCTTTAATAGAATGCATTAGAGTTCGCTTTGATAGCTGGAATTTCTAAACATCGCTCTCTTGAATATATGCTCCAAAAGTCGTCTTTAAGGATATTTTTAGAACTTTGTGTGTTTATGATTGTTCTTCATTATCACTAAGGACATCACTGATTTATTTTTCTTGTACTTTTCATCGCATTTTCGTGAATAATTTGATATTTTTCATTGTCGTTACAAATGTGTGTCTCGCTATATTAAACTCTCGCTGATACGTTGTCGTTAATGGAATAGACTATATCATATTGAATATTTGTAATCATCGATTGACTTGTTTATGTTTTCGTGCTTTTAATCATCATGAACAATCTACTACAATACGGTGAAAACTGAAACAAATAAAGCATACTGGGAGTACGTCAAAGGCACCTTAGAATCCTCTGAATCACCTATGGAAAGATTTGGCTACAAAACGATTCTCTTATAAACGCATCTATGCACAGTTTTCACCACGATACACCCGAGCACACAAATATGTCCAAGCAAAGTTAGCCCAGCAATGCCTTGTCTCTACACAGTCTGTGTTTACATAGCATAGCATCATAAGAGCTGTGAGAGCTTCTAGCTGGTGATTAGTGGAAAACAAGGCCTCCGGACCTGATAACATCCCGGCTAAGATCTTGAAAATTGTCGCTGATGAAATTGGTCCAGCGTCTAATTGTTTTATTCCAGAAATCTCTGGCCTCTCCAGCTTCTCCATCGAATCACTGGTTACTTGCCAACATGCCAATATACAAAAAAGTGGATAGAACACACAGAATTCCGTATACCGAAAGAATTTTTCGCATCACGTACGTCGAAGTTCACTTTTCAATGTGCAAACTGTATTTAGGATAACGAAAACGACTGGTAAGCAAGTTTACTAATTGACCTCAAAATCTGAAGAAAAAATGGCGGACAAATCGCCGGACCCTTTCCAGAACTAAAACAGCATATTTAGCCATTGTCAACATGGGGTCATCGCCAGGAATATTTTCCTTAAATAAAAAACTAACACCTCCGCTATATCGTATTTCACGATATAACATAGATGGAAAGAAAAGTGCAAATGTTTTTTGTGTTTCGAATCGGACGAGTGACAAGCTCTAATGACGTCATGATGTAAACTACGTAATCGTCATTAATAATTAATAAGGTATCCAAAAGTATGCTAATTAGAAGTTCAACGAATCAAAATACGATCCTGGTATCCAATTCTATGCAAATGAGTTGATGGAGGTTAAGTGAACATGTACAGTAGTTCTGATCTAGCTTTACTAGAAGATCTTTGATAGAACATCACCTCGGAACTATTGCCTGGTATCCTTCACATCCATCATCTCAAAGATTTTTGAACACATTGAACACATCTTGCACTCGAACATTATTACTCATCTTGAAACCCGCCACATACTGACAGATAAACAACATGGATTTAGAGCAAATCATTCCTGCGAAACGCAGCTTATCCAAACTGCTCATGATCTTGCTCTATCTCTTCAAAATAAACAACAAACAGATCTCATAGTAATGGATTATAGTAAAGCAATCGATTGCATTGCACATAACATAATTTTACTGAAACTCCAAAACTATTGCATAACTGACAATATCCAAACATGGATCCAAAACACACCGTAAGAAGCGTGTGGTCTTAGGTGGTGAGTACTCAGACTGGGTGAAAGTACAATCTGGAGTCCCGCAACGGACAGTGGTATACGCCTATTTGCGGACGACTGTGTAGTCTAACGCAACATAGCATCCACCTCTGACACAGTTACAACAGGATCTCCAAATCCTCGACCAATGGTAGCACACTTGGCAGAGGTCATTTAACGCCGAAAAGTGCTTCTTGGTAAGAATCACCAAAAGGCCATACCTACCATGGGGTAGATAACACTAATGATCTTAAGTGGGCCACACATATTAACTACATCACAGCGAAAGCTGTCCTTGGGTTTCGTACGACGAAACCTGAAGGACCTGAAGGCCACCGTATAAACTACTTTGGGCAAACCATTATTAGAATACGCCTCTGTTCTTTGGAGCTAATAAAAGCAAATTGGGGTTGTTCAAAGAAGAGCAGCACACTTTGTGAGAAATATTATTATTACAGCAGAGAAAGTAGTCCAAGCAGCATGCTCTCAACATTAGGTTGGGATACACTCGAACAGAGGTGGAAAGTAGCAAGATCACCAATGGGCCGGCGTTTCTACAACCGGTTAACCGCCGCGGTTGTCAGCATTGCCACCGTAAAGCATAACGACGCCCAATAGCAACCAAAGACTGATGGGTACATTCTTATTTCACGAACACAATTATAAGGACTGGAACCAACTACCCTATGGTACACCCAAAATCTTTTTCGTTTGGCTCTAATAAAGCGAGAGAAGTAGCCAACTAGAACTAGAACTAATATTAAGCTACATGTATTTGCCCATAACAGGATCTCAAACAATATAGAATATAAGGTATGTAAATACCAAAGAATTTCTTCTCCAAATATTAATCTCCATTATAAGGATCAGGTCTAAACCTGATTTAATTTGTTTTGTGCATACGGACCTTAAGATCTTAAGATAAAGTCCTCACCTAAGAGGTGTAAAATAACTAGGCGCTAAGTTTGCTCCAAATGACCCTTATATAAAAGCTGCTTCAGCATCAACATTGACGTCTTGCACTAGGTCCAAAAACAATTGACCGATATGTCTCACCCATAATCTCATGATAGCCAGTTTTAGGAGACGTATGTGCTTATGTAAAAGTTTCACACAAAAGATCAGTGAAAATAAATATTACTCAATTTAACATTTAAGAGCGATGAACTTATATTTCTAGACACTCCTGTATCAGAAGGAGGTGAAAACTTCAGTGTTGGTCAGCGTCAACTATTTTGTTTAGCACGAGCTTTCCTCAGGAATTCCCGAGTACTAATCATGGACGAAGCCACGGCCTCAATCGACTACAGCACGGTATATATGCACTATTGTATATTTTTGTTGCATGCCTCTTTATTTTACTTAGATGCGGTTATTATTCCGAAAAAGTTGACGAATACAAAGAATTATTATTATTATTATTATTATTGTTATTGTTGTTGTTGTTTTATTGTTGTTGTTGTGGTTGTTGATGTTATCATTGTTGTTGTTAATGATTTTTGCCTATTCCATCTGATATTTTTCAGGAGAAGTTACTGCAAGAAGTTGTTGCTTCCGCTTTCGAGGACAAAACTGTGCTGACAATCGCTGTAAGTTTGGTCGTGACACTAACCCAGCAAACACAAAACGTTTTCGACATCATTCGCAAAAGGTTATAAAAGGTTGTAAGAAAACGTTTAAATGTCGGGTTATATAAAGGTTACATTAATGATATAAAACGTTTTCATAACATTAAATAACATTTGTTGGTAATTTACTGCACAGCAAACACAAATGTTTTACAGAAAACATTTAAATGTCGGGTTATATAAAGGGTATAAAAACGTTTTAATAACATTCCAAAAACATTTTTGAAAACTTGGTACAAATCATTCTAAACAAAATGTTATTTTAGTTGAAAAATATTTTGCAAAAATGTTTTCCCAAAATATTTACAATAACGTTTTTAAAATGTTTTCACGACCTTTATATAACCCGACATTTAAATGTTATTAAAACGTTTTATAAAACACATTTTAAGAACATTTCTGGGTGCAAATATTTTAACATTATTTAAGTGTTGACAAAATATTTGGCCAAAAATGTTTGCCAAAATAGTTTACAATGACATTTCGAAAACATTTTAAAAATATTGTTGTAGTGTGTTTTCATACAAAACGTTTTAAAACGATTTCATGACCTTTATATAACCCGACATTTTAATGTTATTAAAACGTTTTTACCTAAACCAAAACCCAAAATATAACTTATTTAAAACGTTTTAAAAACGTTTTTGTGTTTGCTGGGAAGGTACCCTAGCTACTAGGACCAATAACTACCGGGTGTCCCAGAAAAAAAATTACCGGGCGAATAAATTTGGACGTAAGTTGAGAAATAAACATTACAATCAAAAAATCTAAAACTCAGCGTGTAGCCCAATTTATTCTGCATCTTATACGCTAATTTTACTGGAATCGGTTGAATGATTGCGAAGAAATGAGCGATTACATAACGCATGCCTTAATTCACTTCATTCCAAGTTTGAAAGAAAGGTCATTCAACACAATGCGCACTAGTGGTTATCCGTCAATTTGCTTCATATTTTGTTCGGTGAAATCCTTTTCGTTCTTTTTAAATAATCTTTCTTGCAAAACATTTTAGGTTGTGTTCAAATTTGAAAATCTGCACGATATTGAAAATGAAAGCTTGCATGTCAGATGATGCTCAGTACTTGTAAATATCTTTTTTCGTTAATGTTGATATAAATGTTGCATACAAAATTATTTCATACAGAATAATTCCAGCAGGCTTAAAATCTTTCTCACACACATTAATGTTTTTGGAATATTTCCACGAAATTGTAATGCAAAGTTTAAATCTTGTAAAACTTTAATATTATTGTCGCATGGTATCCAAAATCTCACGCAAAGTTGTAACCACTTGATCATTGTCTTTCTTGGCTCAAAATGTTCTTTGGAAAGTTAAAATATAACATATTTGCACAACCTAAAAATATAAAATTGAAAAGCTTCCAATTGCAGAAATCAAAGTTTTCTCGGACAAACTTTTATTCATCTTCAGGGAAAGCATGAATTACATAACACCGTCGGTTTATAAAATAGATAATGTGGACTAACTTTAATGAGATACACAAACTTTAGGAAGCGGTGAGCGAGAATGAAAAAAGGTGGCTGTTGATCAAACTTGGAATGAACTGCATTGATGCGCGCATTATGTAATCGTTAGTTTCTTTGCAACCAGTAAACCGAATCAAATAAAATTTTCGTATGTGATGCACAATAAAATAGGCTCTGCGCTACATTTTAAATTTTTTTATTCTGATGTCAATTTCTCGACTTACGTTCAATTTTATTTACTCTGTAATTTTTTCTGGGACACCCTGTATGGCCTCGAAATCCAATTTCACGCCATACCTGATTGCGGGCCAATAAAAAATGATCCTATATCCTAAATTAACACCAGAGCTCGTTTAGGAACTGGGCCGATTATCCCTCATACTTACATTATTTTTGATTTCAACAGAGACAACAGATATTTCACAATAGAGACAAATAAAATACAGTACAAATACTTAGAATTTCATTAAAAAACCTGCTGTTATTCTTATATTTGTCTTTCAGCACCGAGTGTCCACCATTCGTGAATCAGACACGATATGGGTTTTAGGTGATGGTGAGATCATTGAATGCGACAGCCCTGAAAACCTACTGGCGACAGAAAGTTCGGAATTCTACTCCATGGTTCAAGCTAATAAATAAGCTTGTGATAATGGTTTGGTTTATATTACAGTCATGTGTTTTTTCTCTGGCTTATCTGTCTATTGTATGTGATGTTTCCGTTGTAAGTTCATGTTAAAGCCACACTGTACACTCTCATTACATGGAATGATTGGTTAACTGTTTTCAAACCTGATTTTATGGTATTGTTTTTTATCTTTACACATGTCCCAATTACACCTAAAACGGAATCATCCAAATAATTCATAGTGTTTTGAGGAAGGGGGTGATATTAAGTCCCCTTACAACTCCACGTTAAACGGCCAAAATAGCTTTCCTGGCCGTTATTAATATAATATTTAAACATTTTGAGTAAAGAATAACATATTGAAATACGACTTTAAATGAGCTAGTGTGCGATCTGTGGTTCGTCTTTCCTTGGTATATTGCTATATTGAAAATTGCGGGGGCTCGGATAGCGACGTTTGCACAGTATTTGTGAGAGCACATAAGACACACCAAATTGCATTCTGAATACGAAAAATAATTTTGATTGTCTGAAATTCGCAATATAATACAAATTTTATGACAAATTATTAAAAAAGGATATTTATGACAAACTGTCCTCGAAGTCAACTTACTTAAATCTACTGGTATGTAGCTGTATGTAGCAGGGATGAAAAGCCGTCCATCATATAAAAATTGGTACGGCTTTTCCCCCAGCTACATACACTTTAAGTACATTTAAGTAAATTTTACTTAAACATAACTTTGAGGACTCTTTTATATCAAAAATATAAAAGATATCAATTTTTCATAATTTGCCATAAATTTTGTATTATATCGCGAATTTCAAAAATTTCAACGGCAGGTCTATTGCACAAACAAGTTTATCTCTATTCGAAGAGAATAATTATTACATTACAAGTTGACACTTGTTGCAATTTTTTTGTGCGTATTTCTCCTGAAAAAGGAGAAATTGTGGGTGTAAAGTTCAGCATCGTACGTGTTCTTCCCCCGTTTGAAGCGTGCGTGTTCTCCCCCCGTTTGGCTGATGACGTAGGTAAATGAAGCGGGCACTTTGTCATGCTCTCATCATACAATCACAATCACTTTGACAAGTTTGACATTAGCAACAATGAGTTGTACTGTCACTTACCATAACAATGCTGCATAACAATATGCACACTATTGTTCTCATTTCGGGAACAAAACCCACACAGTATTGTTACTATGCGTTTGCTTTGTAATATTTCATCCAACTGAAACTATATCATTGCAATATACAGGGAAATCAGATACATGAGTTTGTGGACTTAACACGGTTTATATGCTAGTCTCAGATGAAATTCTAAGCTCAAATTATGTATTTATTTTTTAGGCCTAATATTTCTCATGATATTGATATACATATGAATTGTAATATCACAATTGTCTAATGTATAAAAAAAGAAGTGGCTGATTTTATCCATATGTTTAAAAACCATTAAATTTGTAATACTTAATTTGGAATTTTTTTTTTGTGAACAACAACAGTATACGTTCTGTCCATTGAGAGCGTTTATAGTCCCTTTTCTCACAGCGGGAACATCTCATTTCATGACGTCACCGTTTTTCTAGGCCAAATTTGTCCAAAAGATATCAACACAGCATCACCATCTGCTGAAGACGCTAGTCGGACTAGTGAAAACGTTCCAGGTGAGCGAAAAATAGTGTAGTGTTGAAGTTAAAACTTTAATTCCAATCTGTCTTGTTCAAAGGAACTCACCGCTTAAGTTGGTTTTTGCGGAATATCAATCTTAAACGTCTTATTTTCTCAAAGAAGGAGTAATTTTCATTGTCCTCATAATATTAGCTTGCCAATGATATGATGTTGTCCGAGCAATTAGACCTGCCCTTTCAATTATTTGATATCAAATAGACATTTTTTTTGTATTCAGATTGCAATTTGGTGCGTCTGAAGTGCTCTGAGGTCCCATCAAAAATACTGTGTAAAGGTGGGTGACCGACCCATTAAGCATAATTAATTTGATCATAATTTTCACGCTTAAGTGGGTATAAAGCCTCTTCTCTTCTTTGCAATGTCGACTTTTTAATTTTACTTATGCACAAGTATTACGTGAGAAATGAGGTTCTTAAAACGAAAAGTACGAATTTTACTCACAAAACCGGAAAAACAGCGGGCAAAATAAAGTGGAATTCACTTTGAAGAATATGAAGAATATAAGGACGATCACGCATTTCAAAACCGAAGTGAACATGGTGAAATATGTTATATTCTTAAAGGGGAATGGAATGTCATCTTTTTCAGAGAAAGATCCGGCAGCAGGCCAGACCATGGCCATACGGTAACATGAGTAGGATTTTTTTTTTCACCTTGAAGGCATATCATGGATAGTTTTACAAATAATATGTAACAATAATGTAGTTTTGAATTTATTTAATTTCTTGCATATTCTTGACCATAAATTCAGGGTTGTTTTTTTTTCTTCTTTTTTTTCTTTTTGGACTGTATGTTGACATTTTTCGGTATATTTTGTTGCTGTTGTTTTTGTATTGAAACTTAATTTAGGCTAGGGGAACTAAATACATGCTATCCGGCCTTCTGAGTACTTCATCATTCAATGTTTGTGTTTGATGTTTTGCTGTTGTACTTTAATTTTGAAAGAAATAAAGATGAATGTATGAATGAATACATTAAAATGTACTTATGTGGCCAGCCAGTGTTTGGTACTTTTTTTTCGTTATACTTGCATGAACCATTTTAACGGATGCTTATTTTCAACACAATTACAAAAAAATACAAATCTCGGGATTTTTTTTATTATTTTGTTCAATCCACCTGTGTTTTTGCATGTTATGGTTTAGTTTTTTTTATTTGCGAATAGAACTCCAAGCTATTGTTTCTAGATTGTTCTAACTAGATTGGTAAATGCACATCAAGAAGGAACTATTCACATGATTTAGGAAAGCGTTGTCCAAATGTTTTGTAAATCTATAAAGGAGACACACATTATTTGTCGAATATGCCTCCAAAACTACATATTGAATGTAATATTCATTACTTTAAAACAAACACTAACCGCTAGATTGCCCCGCATGGTAACATAACAAAGAACCACTAACTGTGAAATATGTATACATCCAAAAAGCTTGAATTATAAATTAGCCACAGCTAGATGGCAGGGCTTGAAGAATCTGGGAAGTTATGTGGTATAAGTTTTTTAAGGGGAATTATACCCTGATTTTCATCAGTACCCTCTTTTTTTTTTTTTATGAAGTACATAAATATGTTCATCACCTCATGTCCTGAACTTATAAAATATATCATAATTTATTCTATTCAACATGTTCAAGTAGGTACATGAATAGAATACATTAAATCCTTTGTTATACTCTCTATAGAAAATCTAGTGGTGCATGCAAAATATATAACACTGAATAAATTAAATAAACACTTACGGATGCAAAGTCATTAGTCAATTTAATACTATAATGTGTTGTTAGGAGAAGAAAAGGCTATTAGGTCACCGTATGTCAGGTTATAGGTCAATTGGTTCAGGTCAAATTTAAGCATCAATTTTGAATACACATGTGAGAGTCTGTGATATCATAATGAGGCATAATTTTGATATTCTGTCTTTAACTGGATATATATCGAGAAGTGCAAGGTGGATATACTAATATACCTTGGGATGTAAATGGTGAGTAAAAAAAAAAAAAAAAAAGCGCAGTGATTTATAGTGCGCTACGCACAGGCACAACGCCTAGACGTTGATCCACAAGCCTCAGCACACTTTACAGTACAATTTAGAATGCCTAGTTGAGATGGATTTCACAAATAAATATAAAATAGTTACCAAAATCAGAAAAGTTAAGCTTACGGAAAACTACCCAATATGGTGGTATAGGTGACAAGAAATACAATTTTTTTCAACATTGCTGTAGTATGGTTGTGGTAACCTGTTACCTGTGGCTTAAAGCCATATTATAACATTTTCAAACAAAATAGATTAGCATTTGTTTGCCATAAAATGTTAGCTAAGCAAAGAAAATTGAATTTACTACCAGCGCACATGTCGCCAATACCTACCACTCCTTCGGTCATGTTATAGTACGACCTTTTGTTGTGTATATCACCGTCCCGCACGCCGTCACGTACTGTGCGTTATGAACATCGTGTATGCGTTCGACTAATAATTCCATCGTAATAATAAAGCGCTGAATCCGCGTTTTATTCAAAATCTCGGATTTTGACAAAACTACAGCACCTAGAGTCTTGATTTTTGCAGGCTATATTGGTTTAATAAAGTACAATTTAATCGTGTAAAAAAATTAATTCAAAAAATTCAGTGAGGGCGTCCTCTTCAGCAAATGTTATAATAATAGGCCCATGAAGTTTCAGTGAAATAATGTCGCAAGTTAAAAATACAAAATATAGCTCAACATTGAAAATAGAAGCATTTTAACCAGTTCCTTTTTTGATAGTTGTGGAGCACCAAGTTCATGAAGTCATAAAATAAATCAGGAACCACTTATTCCCATTTTACATATCAACTTTATTTCCCTAATGTGTTAGCAACACATTTTTTAAAATTTTAACGAAATCCGTTGATAGTAAGCTTTCCAAAATGAAGTGAATTTAAATCATCAGTGATGTACCACCTTTTGGCTTCTACTTTTAAAAGCATGTAAGCTACGTTGATACCGATGCCGCCAATAAAACGAGACGATTTTCATTTTGCATACCACTTTGTCCAATTTTTTTTTGTAATTTCTTCACAAAATGAAAAAAAATGAAAAAAAAATCAATGGGTGTAGTACCCCCTTAAGTAGAATATATAGGCCTATTCTATGGTGTCAAGGTCCCTTTTATATTGGAACTCACTTGGAGTGTTTAGTCGGCGTATGGGAGTCTCCGGCCTCGGGCCTGCCGGCCCTGTGGCCTTGATGTTTGTTAGTTGCACTGAATCAACAGTCAAAGTCCCCGTGCATTGTATGCTGTGAAATCGCGCATATTCACGAGGGCCGATTGTTCTATCGTGCCGTATCTAACTATCACGCCAGCATTGCGTGCCTTCTCGTACACGCGATGGGTGTTGCGTGCCTTCGAAATTTCGCGATAGACCATAAAAATACGCGATAAGTGCGTAGCAGTTTTGCCTGTCGCATTTCATGGAATAATCGGCCCTCATTATCGGGTGATGCTTATACTTTGACTAGTTGTACGCGGTCTGTTATCTTTTTCGTCCATGGTTAGTTGATACTGGGGCACAGGCCCGAGGCGGAGACTCCCATGCAACTAAACACTCCAAGTGAGTGGATATTGGGGCAAGTATCAACTAAAAACATCAATGCCGCAGGGCCGGCAGGCCCGAGGCCGGAGACCCCCCCTCCCTCCTCCACCTCCCAATTAATTGCACAACACCGATACACTTTTCATGCCGACACCAATATTTATTACTGCTTCTTGATAACCGTGGGGAATAGTGCCCTTATTTACGGCATACCAAATATGGTCTGAACCCTTTTGAATAGTTATACAGTATTCAAAATTCGACCACCGTTTGGAATAAATCTTACAGGATGTTTAACCTATATAAAACAAAATCTAATCTATAAAAAAAAACTGAAGATATTTTAAACCAAACGAAAACGACCTTGATGATTTTTATATCGTGCAAAGGTTATTCTATGCGCTTGCCATTCAAAATAAGAAATGATCCCAGCAACCGGTAAACCTATGGTAATTAATCATGTTACATCACTACTTCTACGGCGAATATACCTCGTATTTAAAAAGTAAAATCAGCATATTTTATTTTGTGAATTTATTCTAAGGGTTTGGACTTTGAACTAGGTTCATAGGCAGAATCACACGAGGAACTCGCACATTAGGGGCTGTGCAATGATTATGAGCCCTGGCTGGAGGGTTAAATTGGGGGGGGGGGCAAGAAATTGTTGCCTAGCCGAAAAGTGGGGGGGCAAGCAATTTTGCCCAGCCGATTTTTGCATACATTCATGGGGCGCCTTTTAAACAAAACGCTATTAGGAAAACAGCACGGAAACGCTTAAATGCAAATTTTCCTGCTCGCTGCGATCACAACATGTAGGCCTATCTAAACAATTTAATGTGTGCAAATTGGGATCCCAAAAATTTGGCAGGTGCAAAAGAAGGGGGGGAGATTTTTGGCGGGCCGAGAGGGGTTAAGCCGTTCCGTAATTATTGTACAGCCCCTTATCATGTCAAGCCAGTCATGGCGACAAACATATGATATGATAGATAGTGATCGAACGACAATTTCACAATTATATGTAATATTATCAGTTAACCTGATTAGCTGATTTGTTTTTTGCATCTCAGAATTTGCAACCTACATGGTGGCACGTACCTTATTCTATGCAGGGTATTTTTCACCAAAATATGTTTAAGGCAAAATGTAAAAATCGTATAGGCTGACCATCAGCTCCCATTTTCTTGGGACAAGTGGAGGGCGCGAAAAATTCCAATTATATGCTAAAATAGGCTGAATTAGGGTAATTTTGGCTGGAAAATGTAACCCCAAATGAAAGGAAGTTGTACAAATTTATCCCAGTATTGAAGGGCGATCTTCTGAGAAGAATCCCCCTAAACAAATACTATTTTTAATGAGTTTTTAAATAGTCCAGCGTCATCTTTAATATATGCCCTTCTTTACGGTCTGCATTTTTTGTCGCAGCAGGATCATACCGGAAGTCTAGTTTTGACTTAACCGCATGGCAATGAACTTTGCAGTGTGCCTTTAAAAGAAATATGCTACGTCATACAAGTGTAAAGTTCAAGTTGTACGTCGCCAAATTTATTTGCCAATATGATAATGTATTGCATTGCAGCCAGGACTACAACTTTATAGCGTTGTTTAATCTATTGTATGTCACTATAACAAGTGGCCATAACGTGATATTTTATATGACACAGTAAAAGGTGAATGTCTTTCTGGTTCTTCAACGTCAAAGATATTAATGTTCTGAAAGGTTTAGTGTGACATACGAATCAAAATACCGAAAGATCCGTGAGTAAAAAAACATAGTTTTCATTACTTCTCTTCTGCGTACAATGGTTGTTATTTAAACTTATGTAAAATGAGCTTACTTATAGGCCCATGAATTTTATGATCATACACGATGTTAGCTCTTTACAAACTCAAAATGCACAGATCTCTTCATAACAATTTACTTCTTCACTTGATATATACTGGGTGTCCCAAAAAAGGTTACATGTAGATTTTTGAAAATAATCCAAGTTAATGTTAACAAATATAAATATCCTTTTCATGACATAATCTATGTACCCTCTACTAGTACCTCTGTGAATGTCAAGTTCACAACTTGTGTAGTGTACTTGGCCCGCATTCTACGCATTCCTGAGCAAGCTGTTCACAAAACATAATGCAACACGGTGCTCATTTCTACCGTCACAGCCACCGTGCGGGCGGGGTATTTGAGTAGGCGCAGCCATAACATGGCAGATGCAGTGTCTTATTCTGATGAACAGAGAAGAAAACTTGTTCACCTTGTTTCAAGAGTCGTTAAATAAGAAATGTGTAACATTATATAACACAAGACAGCAGCGATTTCAACTCAACAAAACCCAAACAAAGCCTAAATGCAAAGATTGTTATAAATTAATTCAAGATGTTGATGACAGGAGATACAGCGTGCAGTATTTACAGTATTTCACTTTTCAATAATTATGTTTCATTTGTGCATTAAGTTCAACCATGAAAAAAATAAGAGAAAAATAAAAATTAGTAAAGGTGTGCTTTATGTTCAATTTTCGATTTGTGATGATTTGATGATTAGTCACTCTTGACACCCCTGTCAACTAATAAGTTAAGTTTGTTTTTGAATACGGAGTTGAAACTTAGCAGACAATTACAAGAAGGATAAATAAATAATACCTTATATATAAAATAACATTGCTTTATTGTACCATCACAAAATGCGGTTCATTTTCTACATGTAACCTCTTTATGGGACACCATGTATAATTTGTTGCAATTTTCGTTCGTTCAACCTCGTCTACAAGCATACAGAGTGTTTTTGATGATAGCTAAATTAAAACGAAAGTAACGAAACAGCCGTAAATATGCCAATACAATAGATTTTTATAGGTTTTACAATAGGACTTGTTTGTGTTTATATCGGTAATGTTTGTGATCAAAGAGAGAGAAAGATTCGAGCCAGGTATACCAACTTGGTGTGGGAACAAGACAAAAAACAAGGAAAAAACTAATGCAGTATAATATATACCATGATGGTGTTAATAAAAATCACACGGTTGAAAATCATCACAAAGTAAAATATTGTTACGACATATTTACCATAGTCCCATCTTCTTAAAAAAAATCTTAGAAAGTCATATTCAGCAATTTTGAATTTGGGCGCACTTTCTTCCTGGCCCACTATGCGACGGACTTTAAATAATCAGTAACATTTCACGGGATTTTTCTTGCTGCTTGACTAATATTGAATTCCTTCGTGTTTTACAGTATCTTTCTTCAATATAACTGTCATTTTCAGATGTGCCGCTCCTAGGAGTACACCAAAGAGGCTATCATTATCAACAATATGAGTTTTTGCAATGGCGACTGAAAATGAAAACAGATGGTCCTGGTTTTGTCACGAAACCAACATCTCATCTGAAGCAGGAGACGATGGGGCATACATGAGTGAATGCACAGTCAATTTTGCCGCCTTTTTGCTTCATCTTCTATTTGTAATCATTGCATGTCTTGTGCTTATATGGAGAAGATGGTGCTGTGTTTTCCGTAACGTGACAACACCATATCTTATCAAATGGCCAGGCCATAACATAAGATGGGTTCTGTCATTTATATTGGTGGTACTAGCTTTCGCTTCATTAGGAGAAGGAATTTTAACAGAGATGGCGAGAAAAGAATCAAGTCCTCAACTGCAATTTTATCTTCCAGCATGTTTACTCCTTATTGCAACTATTATATCAATGTTATATTACCAACTGGCCGAAAACTGGAAATCACCAGGATTACTGTGGTTACTTCTTGCATATTGGTTTTTCTGTATTGTTATAAATATTATGAGAATAACACATCTCTTTCAAGAAAATATGGCTGGTATTGATGCAGCTGTCTTATGGATCACAGTTTTGATGTTGGTATTGTATATTCTGCTATTAGTATTGGACGTTCATTTAGTCGCTCTTAAGGTAGGTACTATTGTTATAAGTGTAATTTTAATCGTAATAAAACAATAATACACATAAACAATCTTATGATCACTTATCAAATATGTTCAAAATTTCACAAAACTGCCTTAATTCGACCGCAAGGGTAATTTGTGAACAAATGAACAAATTATAACATATCTTTATCTATCCATGGTATCAAAATTTAAACAAGTTTCAGATATGGCGAATATGCGGGAAACAGTATGATGCCCTTTGTAGCGAATCGAACAACGATGATATGTGGTACACAGAATACTGCGTGTCTTTTCCCTATTGCATCACATTTTGGTGGATGAATTGGGTCTTAAAGCTGGGTTTTCAACGTCCTCTTGAAATCAAAGATCTTGGAAGTTTACCTAAGAATCACAGTGCAGAGCACCTGTATGAGATCTTCAAAGAAGAATTCCAAAAGGAATTGGTATGCATTATTACCTTTGTTGTAAAGTTTATAACTTAATAATATTAGTTGTTTATGCTGGTGTTGTTTTGATGATGTTATTGTAACTATTGTTTGTTATTGTTGTTGTTGTTGTTGTTGTTGCGCTGCTTACATCGGACGATTACAAATCGTTATGATTGTGTGTGAATTATCGTTGCTGCACTTGCTGTTACTGATAATGATGTTATGTTGTCGTTGTTGTTGTTGTTGTTGTTGTTGTTGTTGTTATTGTTGTTCTTGTTGTTGTTGTTGTTGCTCTGATCATTGATGCTGTTGTTGCTTGCTGATGATGTCTTCATATTTATTTTCATCGAGTGACATACAGAACTTAGAATTTAATGACTTAGAAGTTAACTTAACAACATCGGCTGACGACGAGGAAGTTCCTCGAAAGCGCTCCCGGTATAAAGCGAAATAAACAAGTAGTGTTGAAGTTTAAATTAAATAGGAAAAAGTTGCATAAGTATTTCTGAGTTTGTATGTCCATAAAATTCTCCTTTAGTTTAGATCCAAATGTCACCAACTTCATACGGGAGATCGGGGAATATAGAAAGAGCGGGGTACTTCATTTGCTTGAAAACGGTCAAGAATTGACCTCAAAATCTGTGAAAAAGTGATTTTCTTGCTACAAATTAAAGCGTTTGCTATGTACGGGGTATGCCAACCTACGTGCCAAAGTATCTAGATGACCTTTGACCTGACCCCTGCAAAATGTTTCAAAATGTTCTCTTGGTCACAACGAGTTTGAGCCCCGTACCCCTTACAGATGTACAGATAATACAATTCTAAGTGTTGACCTCAGATGACCTTTGACCCGACCCCTGCAGGATGCTCCATAAAACAAAGACAATTGCTAATTGTCAGCCATCACTCGATTCGTGAACTCGGAATAAAAAATAAAGGCTTAGTCTTTCACATGGTACTTTAGTCACCATTATGCATCATTACAATCATGCAAAAAGTAGAAATTCGAGAAAAATATGAGGGCGTCGCTGTGAAGAAATCACATATTATGATTAGGATTTATCTTGTACAACAACACACAGGAATACAAAACATCAATCAGTAAGAGTCCGTCTGTGTGGAAAGTTTTCTTGCGAGTGTTTAAGGAAGAAATCTTTTGGGCTGGAATTGTTCGTCTGATATATGATACCATGTGTCTTGTTGGACCATTGGCTCTTAATGGCGTCGTTGCTTATGCTATTGCCTATGGTGAAGAGGTAAGGGAACCGTATATTCTCCATTTTGAATTCTTTAATATATCTAGATTTCTAGTTTTCAGAAATCGAATCTTCATGTTTTGTAGAAATTGTGAATTAAGTGTAAATATTATATTATAGTTGTAAGCTCAAAACTTGAACCTTTTGTAACACAAGAAAAGCGTGCTTCTCCTGCCCAATACACTACTGAGTAAACTATTGTAAGAAATATAGATTTTGTAATGAAGACTAACATATACTTGTCATGTTACACGCTATGTGTTTATATAAATATTTTAAGCAACTATTGCAAATCTAACGAACGTACAAAGTAATTTTAGAAGGAATCAGAAGCACTTGAACAATACTAATAATCGTCTCCGAATGTATGCGTCATTCGTCATTGCTTCTGTCTTGGGTCTCAATGTAAACAATTATTACTGATATTTGTTTTTACTTCTTTCTTTCTTTCTTTCTTTTTTTTCTTTCTTTCTTTCTGTCTTTCTTTCTTTTTTTCTTTCTTTTTTTTTCTTCTTTTTTTTAATTTTTATTTTTCGATAGATAGAAACCCATTACTATATTACAGTTACAGAGTTTTTCTCCAACGGCTACATTTTGGTCGGTGTTATGTTCCTCGCCAATATTTTACAATATTTTTCGCATCAACAAAATCTATACTTGAGTAGTGTTATTGGAATACATATACGGACTTCACTTCAGGTACGTATCAACTCTCGTCTCTGGTATTGATGATGAATCCCAGAAACTCAAAACTCTGCACATCTACAATGACACCACCATCTAGTGTAAAGTTTTCTCATTAGTAATTACTTTCATTTCATATATCCATGATTTATGTGTTCTTAGTGTTCAGCATTAGTCCCCTCTTTTTGCTTGCAGTTTTCACTGCACTCAATAGTCTTTTTCTGCTGTCACACACCAAGGTGATGTCATCTGCGCACTTCAAATTTGTAATTCGCTGACCTCCAATCTTCACTCCTCCTTGGAATTCTCCTAGTACTGCTCTCATTATTCTTTCGGCATAAATGCTGAATATCGTAGGGGATACGATTCAACCTTGTCTGGCACCTCTTCCAATTTTAAACCACTCGATATCACCTGTAATAGTTCTGACAGCCAAATCCTGATCTTGATCAAGTTTGCTGACGCATCACTCTACAATTCTTCCTACTTTTTACTCGTGTGAATGGAATATGTGCAGAGGTTGTCTCGCAAAATACATGAGCATATGCATGCATGCATAAACAGGGGTGCTCAAACCACCTGGCGGAAAAATGCACACCCCAATAAAGATACACCCTACACCTCCTCACACAATATACAGAAACACCCACCCAACAACGAATAATCACACAGTTCAAAACCCGTTTAAAGCAAAGTTACCCAAACAAATGCACGCGGGTGCTACAACGATGTAAATGCACGTTTTACAGATACAGGATATTCAACATGATCAGGCTTTCTTCCAAAATATAAAATACAAATAATAACAAAAATTACGCTTCAATGACGAACTCACCGTTTCGAACACAGACAGACAGTCATGCACCCACCCCTACATACACTTATATCGTGCATCCCACCTACATCCATACAATACACACAACCGCGCATACTTTTGAAAAACAACGTCACTGTGGTTATAATATCATAGAACCAACATATCTGACACATTCACTTTCAATGATATAACATCTTTCTAAAAATACAATAGCACAAACACACATAATTAATATCCATTCACATACACCCGCACATTCAGCAGATTTTCGAGATTTTGTCCAATAATTATAAATCAGTGCGAAAGTCCGGTGCCCATAGAGAGTTCTTGTTATCATTATCATTCAGGTAAATGTAAATTATATTCTTTTTAGACGATGGTATACGATAAAGCGCTACGCCTGTCAAGTTATAGCATTTCCGGAGGGAGTATGACACTTGGTCAGATCACCAATCACATGTCTACAGATGCTTTCAACATGTTCTACTTTTGTCAAAGAATACACTATCTGTGGGCAGTTCCATTCAGAGTATGTGATGTTTTAATGGTCTTTTTTGTGCTTATCGGGCTTCAATTTCCTGAAAACAGCTCATATGTACCAATGTATACCAAACTTAAACTATGTGTACCGACTGGGGGCCGGGTAGCAAGCAAATTGTCAATCTGCTTGGTCTGAAAAGAACAATTTATGAAACTTCGCACACTTTCATAATATAATATAATATAATATAATATAATATAATATAATATAATATAATATAATATAATATAATATAATATAATATAATTCTTTTCATCATTTTTTATCTCCAGCTCATTACAATAACCACTTTGTTGTATCTTCAAGTTGACTTGGCTACATTTGTAGGTCTTGGTACTATTCTGATCGTCGTTCCTATACTACTTTTAACAGCACGAATACAAAGCAAGAAGCAAAAACATGTCATGGTAAGAGTTATTTTGGATAATGACAAACGATAATATTTATCATGAGCTATTATGATAAACCTATGAATGATACACCTATGACACGCAAGTATCTGAACCAATACTGAAGTGTTATTGGGGTCTATCGGTACCTAATAGCTTCATAGGACCAAATAAAGCCTTGTGCCTTAGTAATTAATTTTGTTCTCCTGCAAGTGGTATCTTCAAATTATAAATCGTGGTTAACATTGTGAAACGGAGCTAATTGACTATTTCAATTAAGCAAATTAAAATGGACATTAAATAGGAAGACATAAATGTCCACGAGCAAAAAATGAACTAGTAAATATAAATACTTTCTTACTATTTGTTTACAGAAAAATTCAGATGAGCGTCTCAAGCAATCTAACGAGATGTTACTAGGAATCAAGCTCCTTAAGATGTACGGATGGGAGGAAATGTTTTGCAAAGCGATTGAAGCTGTACGGAAGCTAGAAATGGCGTCTATTTTCAGTTACAATGGCTACTATAGCTTTAATTGTAAGTTTTGTGTCCCTGTTTAAAACTGAATAAATTACTTGACAAGTGAACGAACATGACGAAGAGTGACCGAATTTGGCCATTCAGTTTCCTAACCATCATAGAGTATTGTCAATAACCATCAATCGCTCTAATAAAATTAAGCTTAGAAATCAAATCATTATGGTGGCGAACGAGTGACGAACTCTGAAGACTTATGGTCTTCAGAGGTGAACGGGCATCGCCATCAACAGACAGTACGACGGCAACTTCATGTCTTATTTTGTTCGACAGAAAATTATTACGGGTTGGTTTAGCCGACAAACACGTTTTAGCAAAATAGTTCCAGAAATGGAAGACACGTGTCACTTTCTGCTTAAATTACGTACCATGACCACTGATAAAATATTGAACATTATCGTAAAGCAACAAATGACGTGTAAACGTTAAATTATGGGAAATAACGAAGCTTGAACATGCTCAAAGTAGCAGGAAAAAGGAGAAAAATGCGTGTCATAATAGCAAAAACGTTCATATCATCAAACAAGAAAAAACGCGGGCGTCAAAAACGGGTGTCATGTTAGATAATAACTTAAGTAAGCTTGCCTGAAAAAATCATCAAATTTGGTAGCTGTATATGCCTAGTCGTATATTGAAGATATTGAAATACTGACTTTCAGAGTATCTCTGTGTGTGACTATTATCACGCGGTGTGTTACACGGATAATTGTTTTCCCTATAAACAAACGTTCGTTGTTAATTGTCCATTGTTGGTTATCTATCTTGAAAAAATGCTCCCAACCTTTAAACAATTTTAACGTCAGCATACATGTTGGTATTACATTATTAGGATGATGTAAATTAATTCCATAAATAGTATACACGAGTGAGCCACTGAGTGGAAATTAGACTATGCCATAGTAGAATTTTGATACAAATATGTTATTATTATTTAATCATGATGAACGCATTCCGTTGAACTCAAAAATTATACTGATGTTTATTAAACATATTAAAATTAAAGTGTTCAATAGTAAAAGTAAAATGGTCATAAAGAGTTTATGTAATTAGATGATTAAGGACAATAAAAGTTATCGAATGCAACATATCTTGCATAATTATAATGGTTCACTTTAGTACTAAACAGTTCTGATTTTAGAATCTACCAGTTTATTGATCGCGAAAGCCCGAGTACAAAAACACACTTTCGAAGCTAACAAACAGAGGGAGTATGGTGACTGAAAATATCAGATGTGAAAATCTATCAATTGCCCACAAATTAAATGTAATAGCCAGAGTATGTAAAATGGGCAAGTGGACTACCGAGAAGTCTAAGTGAGAATAAGATTACTTGTAATACAAAACTATCGAACCACTCTTGTGGCTTACCGCTTAAATCTTTGGACGCACAATCTGCTCACTCCTGTTTCGAACTCCGGTAGGATACTTCTACTTTACTTTTGATTTTGATTTTAACTCGGTTATATTTTTTTAATCGTAGGTCTTATATTTTTGTTAAAAACATAATGTACGATTTTGGTGAAATTTCAGTTTAGTTATTTTTTGCAAAAAATTATGAAAATATTTATAATAATAGTAATACAACTGCCATGAAGATTCTGGTCATTTGAAACAAGAATATTGAGGTAAAATAAAAGAAAAAGAAAAAGAAAGCACCGATTATGTTCACCACTGCAGCTGTGCTACGGGGGATTAAATGTCTTGATAATATACCAAAGAGCAGTCAATACTCAGGTGAGCTTTTCCTGGTGACACTGGTCACCAATGGTCACGAATGATTACGACACGAGGCCTGTTTGAAAGCAACTTTTCAACCTACGACTCGATTATTACAGCAATCATTTTCGCTGAAAATTTAATACAAGCTGAACTTAGTTTTAATAATAGACATTAAAATGTCTCTCATTACAGTGAGGCGTTTTGCCCGCGTTTGCTTAGAGTTATATGTATAACCATTTTAGTGATCGTCACATGTATTTTTTCTCATTTTTCAAGCTATTTCGGGCACCATAAACATTAATTTTTCCCGCAATAATCAAACTTTTATAAGTTATAATACGGGAATTGAGCGAGAAATGACTCTCGTATTCCATTTTGTGAGTGTTTTCTAAAAAACATTTTGCGGCTTATTTTCACCACAACAGCAGAGGTCAAGCCGGTAAAAATTACCGGAGGTGAGCTAAGTTGCCGTCGTACTGAAACATTAATATTAAAAAAGTAAAAGTATGATCAGAAGCTTCATGGTCGTATTTGCTATTTCAAGATATGTGTGACAATGCCTTTACGAAGAGGTAATTTAGAAGATTTAAGGGTTCCCCCACAACACTGACTGAAATGCCGTTTTTAAAAGTATGCAAAGTCATGTTGTCTTAAGTAGTACAGCTAGTCTATAGGGGTGAAACGTTTCCTGTTGGGGTGAAACGTTCCCTGTTCAGCCTGATAATGTCATATTTCCGGGACACCACTAATTTGGGACATCGTATCAACTTTATAGACATAGTTGTCTTTAAAACCCGTCAAACTGTTTAGGCGTATGAACCGTTTGGCCATATTAGTCTTACTAGTCGTTTCACCCCAACAGGAAACGTTTCACCACTATAGACTAGCTGTACTACTGTGTTATATTTTTTAAATATACCAATTATTACAAAAAGTGCTTATAGGGGCTTATAGTCAACACGGAAATACTCGATATACTCTTTTTATTTTGTTGTTATCTTTCAGTACTTGTTGTCCAATTTACGCCTACACTGATGAACCTGGCAGTAAGTAATCAAATGTACCGTTCAATTATTTTACCACCAAAGCCGAAAGGCATGACATTTTTGTAATGGAAATATCGAAAATCTAATATAAATCCAATTTAATTATACTGACTTGACATTTAATATGAAATATTTCTTCACGAAGTACCAAGACTATTAATCTAATCTGCATAAACTGCACGGACTAAATATTATTCGGGGGGTGTCTGGAGATGGTGTGAAATAATTGTTTGATAGAAAATGTGCTTTTCGTGAGTTTACATTATCGTGCATATTATGTAGTGCATTTGCCTTTATTTGACTTTATGTAACATTGTTCTGTTACAATCAAATTTATTAAGGTTTGAGGTTATATTTATTAAACTTCTTCAAAAATTTGTATTCGTTTGAGCTGAAATGCACATGCAATGTACCAATTTTTTGAAAATGTGAGGAGCTTAAAAAGTCTTTAAAATATGGCTCTTAAAAGTGGTAAGTACTCAGAAAATGTCCCCCACTGGGGTCGAATGTTATAAACTTACGGTACAACAACAATTGCGCGAAATAGTCCATATTAAAGGCAAACGCAAACAGATACATACCACACCAGCAATGGAAATGGTGTGGTTGAGTGCTCACGAAAACAGGTTTAACCCACAAAGAACTTGCCCAAGCCCAAAAACCTCAGCGCACACTATACTGTATCCGGAATTTTTTTTCCAACTAAGTCACATTGCGCTTAAAACGGATAAAAATAGTCTCCGAAGTTGACAGAGTTGTGTTTTACCAATGAACTATGACACTCTTCGTAACTTCCTGTGATTCCAGGTCAAAATCCTTTCTGAATGGCTTAGTCTTTGTATCCATTCTGCGCCATAAAACGGAGCAGGCGATTTTTCCAAACATTTTTCTACTGGCATTAGTTAACGTAATGTTTCTAAACAATTCTGGTTTAGATTTGTCTTCCTCTTTTGGTATAAAGCTGTATAAAGACAGCGTCTCCTACTACTCTCACGACAGAGACAATTTGTTCTTCCTCCAGATTCTCTTCAGGACAATCTGAATTGTTGCCAGGACCTTTCTGCGTTTCTTGTAATATGGAACAGCACTCATATCTGTAGACTTCTCCGTAGTCCACTTGCCCATTTTGCATACTCTGGCTATTACATTTAAGTATAAAACTCTGATTTGTATTCATTTGTGTGCAATTGATAGATTTTCACATATTATCTTTTCAGTCACCGTACACCCTCTGTTTGTTAGCTTCCCAAGTGGATTCGGGCTTTCGCGAATAAAATGGTAGATTCCAAAATCAGAATTTTTCAGTATTAAAGTGAGCCTTAATGCAAGATATGTTACATTCAATAACATAAGTATACTTTACTTTTACTGTCACTAATTATGTAAGCTCTTTATGACCATTTTACTATTAATTATAATACATATCAGTATAATTTTGAGTTCCAACAGGATGCGTTCATCATGATTGATAATAACATATTTTTTCAATATGACTTCCTCCAACTCAGTTAAGGAATGATGGTAGTTCTGTTGCAAATTGGTGCCTTGGGCCTTTGCTTTTGTGATGCTTCTCAAGGGATTATATTGATATTGGCGTTTGTTGTCATGATAGGTGTTACGAAAGTATGTATCCGTAACTTCTTCCTATAGGAAAATGTATGCATCTTACGTCTTCGTTTTACCAAATATTTGTTTGGTTTCGTCATTGCATTTAGACATACTTTTGACCTATAAAAACAGAATAATTACGATGTGAATAATACACCATCCTATTACTTTTTTATCTATAATCGCAGGTATTTACCTCTTACCCGTATATTACCGGCAAAACTTTGGAACCAAATACAACATTTGCCGCTCTTTCTTTGATGAATTTACTCTTAGAACCGATGTATTTTGTGCCAATGGTCACCTCATTTTTAGTGAATGCATTCATTGGTGTACGTAGATTTGAGGCATTTTTTACGGCTCCAGAAACGGAAAGGTCTCATGAAATCCAGTGGACGGAGTATTTTAGCAAAGATAAGGTAGGTTTTCACCAATGTGGCATTCCATATGGGTTGATATGTTTCACATGCGATATACCTTGTACAAAATATTAATATATAACGGAATAAAACAAGCATTAAATGAAAATTAACTCATTATGACCCTCTAAAAAGCCTCAGATGTAAAGTTTAACGTTTAGGAAATCTACAGGATCTTACCCGTATTGCTACCCATGTGAGTAGTATCATGGTATAACATACAAAATCTCATTTTATAGAATCACATAAGAGTATCTTCTCTTCTTTTGGAGAACAGTATCTCATGTATATTAGCTTATATTGATATCCTCTGGTGGTCAACTTTACCTTAAGATTGCTAATTTCTTTAACTTCAGACCTTCTTGGGATCTCGAAATAAAGACCAAAAAAAAGGAATACTGACCCGAGTTTTTCTCTTTTATTTGACACCACTCGGCAATGCTCAGAGGCTATATCGACATCATATGACTTTAACACGACGTTGGTCATTTTCGGCGCTCAGTAATTATTGTGATCACACCCACTTAGTTGCACAACAAAATCCTGAATAAAAGGTGTCACTTGGAATGTGTGATACCAAGACCTTATTCCAGTGCTTACTCTGGCGAAAAGATGGTAATCCGTGAATGCCTATTGTGTTACAAAAATTCTATGACCCAGTGCATTTAAAACCCCCTTCCGACACCCAAGGGTTATTATGGTCATGATTAAGGCTAGAATTAAGTGATGTAGATAATATTTGTGTTAGGATTCCGCGCGGGCATTGGATATGCGCGTCTGCTGGAAAAATATTGCACAAATTGAATCTCATTTCATAATTTATATTTTATTTTTTATGAAAATTTGACTAAAAAATTGATTAAATGGTTGCGTCTATAGACATCACTATGGACAAGTCAGGTATTTTAAAAGTAAAAATAGGCTGGATCATAAAGGGGTGGGAAAACCTTGCGGTGGTTTTTCCACAAATCAATGGAGGCATCCGTACGTCAAAATTGACACAAATGCCAGCACTTTAGGTTTTGATGGTAACTTAAGCTTCTAGCAGTGGTTGGCACAAGTTTTAGAGTAGACAAGCTCGGCATGAGTGATGACACCCATAGTAAACATTGCTGAAGCGAAAATTTAAAAAATAACTATTTTGCCTTATGCAGATACTATTGCATATTTGCTCCGTATTATTAAGTTGGGAAGGGAACTAGGGAAGAATAAGGTTAGGAGGTTTGAATTATGTTTAAATTTAGTAAAGATTAGTTTTAGTTTGTGGTATAGGCATAAAGTTGGGGTGGCGATCAATTTTACATGAAACAGCTCCGCTCACTTTTATGTGTAGACATCCGAATTATAGTTTTAGGCACCAGTGTACTAGTTACATAACTAACGTATTAATAACATCTTGTTTCAGAAAAAGCCTACTGATCACCAAAAGACGAGGCAGCATTATCATGCCAACGAGAAAACTCCTATTCTCCATGCGAATGGTACAGATTATGAGAGTGTTTTGTCCCAAACTGACCAAGAAGCAACCCGGTTAACACGAGGATTAAAATATACTTACGCGCTTAAGGTATTTTGAAATTGCTATTAAAAGCTATTAGACAAGGTCTATCCAAGGCAAAAAAAAAAATTTCCTACTAAGACCATACTTGACATGTATGTTACTTTGGATGAGAGAAGTAAAATAAGAGAAACGGCGACTTCGATTTTTTTGGCGGCCAAAATTCCACTAAAATGTATTGTGTTGTAGAATCAACATTGGGTACCTTTTCTGCTTTGTAGTTGACGGGTTATTGGAAAATGGGTTGACATTGCTTCTCAGATTGCTTAGGGGGTGTATATGATTTTTATGTAGCTCAGAGGGGTTATCATATGGTTTTCATTATCGGAGAAGAGGGGTCATATAGTTTTCGGCGGTAACTTTATGTCTGCTCCCGGCCCCCTCCGGTAGAAAAAGGAACGGTCCCTTAGAAGTTGTATATGACCGTAATGACACATGGATTCATTGCGTCCATTCATCATTTTTTTCAATGATCGTCAAAGATTGATCATTTTGACTTTAAACATGAGTTATTCGCTCAAAAATGGGAATTTGGCCGCCATTTTTAGGCATAAGCCTAACTTACATAATCGATTAACCAAACTATTGTCAAAACAATTTATAAACAACTTGTAAATTTATCCATTGAAGTGGCGATTACCACTTCAACTCAGTGGTGATACTTTTATTTAATGAACTATGTGCCTGTACTTGATTCCAGATTGTAAATGGAGATTTCACGTGGGGTAGTGACAGTTCTGCACCAATTCTCAAAAACATCAATTTGGAAATACCTTATGGTAATTACTAAAACATTGTATTTAAGAAAATATCATTAATACATAAATGACTATTTTAGCATGCTCAGACTATAACCATGTTCTGTAAATTAAATGTCTACAAAAAATAACAATACAGGATATATTCTTCATAATATTAGAATTATTAATTTCGAATGATTTATTAGAGTATAAAACTATTTTAAAATTATTGTAGGTGAGCTAACGATGGTTATCGGAGGTGTTGGCAGTGGTAAATCGTCTTTACTCTCCGCTATTCTGGGCGAAATGACAACTCTTAAAGGATCCATAACATTTGGTACAAAAAAGTGAGTTATTCATTCAAAAACTATGTGTTCGATTCATTAGATCTCTTACCCGCACCAGCTCCATCATGTAGAATTTGTTACATGGTCCTTCATTAATTTGAATATAATTAGATTTTTAACTATTTACTAAGCTGCTGCGAAATCTATTGAATTGTAAACAAACAGTATTAACCCTAACGCTGACGGTTATTGACTATCGGAAAGGAAAGAGGAGAGACGATTAACAAAGGAGTTTGGTGTTTAACCCCCACTCAGAACACTAGTCAGTCGATGGCTATTGTTTATACAAGACCCACTCAGTCACTTAATTAGGCACTAGGAACGATCGAATGCGGTGTTGAAGTAAGCAAAATCTTTAGTTACACCTTTTCACTTCATAATTAATTTTCTCGGTCAAGTGAAAAAGCAATAATTTTCATTTCTTCGGTAAATGTCACAAAAAAAACTACAATACTTAGTACTGTATATTTTTTTTAAACCCTGCTGTTAAATTTAGGCTTCTAGTGTAAGATTTTTTCGATTTTCACATGCTTCAACTTGCCCCATGAGCTTTTTTGGGGGGTCAACGTTTTTGCTTTTCAAAGTAACATAATTAGCTAATGAAAGATATTTCCCGACTTTCTAAAGCACATCATAAATAGGGCTATATGTCTTAGTTTTGTCAGAATTTCGGTTTTGACAGCACCATTTTGCAATTCCGACTACCAATTTTGTCAAAATCAACTCGCGAATGTACCCATGTATGGATGATTTTGCAAGCCACAATAGAAATATCGATTATTTCTGCTGGTTATATTAGACATGCAGTACTGAGTTAAACATTTTGGCAGTCGCAAGTGAAAAAGTGTGAAATCAAAACGGATATTCTGACAAAACTATAATATATAGATGTGCCTTGCGATGTGGGAAAATCTTTCTTTAACGAACTATATTAGTTTGAAGCGATAAAATGTTAATTCCAAAATAGCTCACGGGCAAAGTTGAGGCCTATAAAAATCAAATATCTTACAATAAAATACACAATTCCATGCCTAATTTTAATACCATGATTTTTTTATTTAAAAAAGTCTATTCACGTACCATGTTTTTAACTGACATTACTGAAGAACAAAAATATTGCTTTATATTTGATCAAGAAAATGAATTTCATAGCAAAATGGTGTATCTCTAAATTGTCCTGTTTTCAACATGTATTGATGACTTTTAGCGCGACTATGCATAACAATAGAAGCTCATCACCATTATTGCTGTTAGAAAATGATCATTCTTACCTTTTCACCCACTGAGCTGAGTATTTTTCTGTAAATGTCACTTATTTATTGTTATACAATTATGATCATCAATAAATTTCTCAATATTTAAAGATTTAGGATATATTTATTCATAGACAAACTGTGCATATAAATCGTATGAGCATTGCACAACAGCTACTTACTTATTCATGAGCCTCGTTTAAATGCATACATTTAGCAAAGGCGCTGCTCGCTGGCGATCTAGCTGATCACTCCAATTATCTACTATCTATTAATTCGTGCTTTTTTGCACACGAAGGATAAACATGATTTAAGTAATTTATTTTGTGCGACTTCGGTGTTTCAGATATGAGACCAACTCACCGTCCTCTACTGGTGTTGCCTACGGAGCACAGAAAGCGTGGCTAATGAACGCAACATTACGGGATAATGTGTTATTTGGGATACCTTATAATCAAGGAAGGTTTGTACCTAAATGTTGTACTTAAACAAATCATATATGGGCAGTACCTACAGGATCATATATATCTACTAAAAATGTTGACAACGTAAAGAAAGCAGCAAGTTTAAAAAGCCCCCACCTCGGCTCATTTTTTAAAACTTAGTCTCATTTTGGTAGTAAGGTACAAAGTGTTGTGTATCTTTAATGTGCAGATGCGATAATTATTTGTGTAAGCTTTCTGGAACAACAATTAAACCTGCAAATGTGTGTCTCAACCCCATTAGCTCACTTGGTAAAGCGCCGGATTGGTACAATTTCATGTTTTAAAAAGTGCTCGATAGTAAGCACATATGCTAACTATCGAGTTTTTACGGTATGATATGTTTTGTTTTGTATTGTTAATTTCATGATTAATGATTGAATTAAACGAATAACAAGTAGGTATGTAACGGCTGTAATGATATTCTTAAAACGTTATACCAAATTGGAAACGCTGTATTTTGTTCAAATAAAAAACACTGATTTGCTGTTGATATTTAAAATGGGACCAAGTTAAAATGAGCCGAGGCTTTTAAACTTCCTGCTTTCTTTACATTTTCAATATTTTTTAATTTTGGTAGATTTCCTTTCTTTTTATGCATGTAGTCAAATGGAGTATTTATTTATATGAATGTATGCTGTGGTCCGGAAAGAATAAAAGAATTTGTATGTATGTAGGTTATATTTGAAAGTGATTGTGAAAAAGTAGTGGCAAATTGATTCGCAGCTAGGGCTGTAGCAGTGTTCAAAAATTCTGGATATCAGTTTATTTTCCAATAATTTTGGCTATGAAATACCGCTTGTGAAATGAAGCAAGAATGTTTGTTTATTATCAAACAATGATTGACTGTATGATTGGTGTACCTTTTTGATTTATTGAGTTGTTAAAATATTACACTTCGGACATTAAATGATTTTTAGCATGGTTTTAGATATATTTTGTACCCGGCGAAAAATATCATACTTTAGTAGAACAATAGAACTCAAATTATTTTAATGTTACGTGTAAATATAGTCTCGCGGAGCACCGGATTAGTCTTCTTTATCAGTCTTTTTTTAAACTTACAGGTCAAGGCTACCGCTTGACTCTAATGCTATTATATATTATAAGGAGTACAGAGAGCTACATAGACTGTGGAGTAAACAAAAACGATTCTTTTAACACTTCTCAATGCAGGTTAAATAATTTACTCGTTTAATTAGATATCGTAAGGTAATAGATGCATGCGCCTTGGAACAAGACATCGACATTTTACCAGCAGGCGATATGACAGAAATCGGTGAAAAGGGTATCAACTTGAGTGGTGGCCAAAAACAACGCGTCAGTGTTGCAAGAACGATGTACTCTAATAAGCCAATTGTGTTGCTGGTAAGTTAATTACGTGAGAAGTTAGTATAGGGTTGGAATGGAGAGCAAAAAGCAGGGCTCCATTTCACAAAAAGCGTTATTATAATGGCCAAATACGGGAAGATTATACTGCAATAACAATTGATTTCGCAGTACATAAGCTGCGTTCACACATGCAGTTATTACCGGTAATATTTTGTCTAGGCTTATGTCCGATGCAATTAAAAGTTTTCCGCGAATCCCTCAACGCGTCCACATCAGACGGCAATAGCACTTTGTCCGACGTCTTTATGTCTGTCAAGCTTAATACCGGTCACAGCTAACCGGAAATGGTCCGTGACAAGCTGGAATCGTGTCGTAACCTTTGACCCAAATCGTGCGAAATGTTGTTTTATAAGCAATCGCTACCAAAATGACTTCGCCAAGTTGGTTTTGTTTCGTTTTCGTTTCGTTTGAGTGGCGATGTAGCACCTGTGCTGCTCTTGCATTATATGAATAATGCAGCTCTTCTCTTCTCGAAGAGGAAGAGGCACGGAGAGGCTTGCTTTGGTTATACATTCTGAACCGGCAGAAGGTTAAAGGTCACAGTTATCTCCGACAACTCAAGAGTGCTGTCTACACGTATTTACTATTACCGGACACAACGTTATGACCGGACTTAATCCTGCTCGACTTCGGCAATAAATCGGCGGATATAAGGCACATTATGTCCGATAGAATTATTTCCGACGCTCGTTCCCACTGCCACTTATATCCGATAATATTAGCGACGAAATTTAGGTCCGACCGTGTGAACACGGTCGGACGTAAGTCACTTATTACCGGTAATAGTTCGGTTCCCGTGCGTGCGTGTTTTTGAGAGGATTTTGTTTTGCTGTTGAAATGTGTGTTTTTAACACATATGTTGAATTGTAAGATTTAAGTTTTATGTGCATTTTTTTAAGTGTTTAAAATATGGTTTATAGGAGAATTTGCGGCTTTTGAAAAGAGGGTGATGAACGATGCAACAACAAAGTGGATAATGAACAACCTGTAAATTTTTAAAATTACACAGATTTCGTCTGGCGTCAATGGTGTTAATGTGAAACGGGAAAGTACAAATGTGCTGTTGAAATGCATGGTGTTTAGCGAAATGTGATTTTGTGAAGGTTTTTGTAACGTGTTATGAAATAAGTAATTTGAAATAATATCTTGACTCAAATGGTCGTTTCGTCAAGGTTTTCGTTCCACCCACTTGGCCATTTAAATTATGCGTGCATTAACAACCTCCATCGAGTTTTTAACAGAGTAACACGTTTGACTTTAACAATATGGAATATAAGCTAATATACAAACACAAGGTATAATAGAAACCACAGAACAAGGCTTGTGTTTGGTCTTTTTATGTGTCCAATTTCATGGCGTCATGTTGAATAGGTAAGCCTATAATCAAAACATTTATGGTCAAAAATTCCGTTACATCAATTCCGGTAGATATGACATGTATGAGCAGAACTCAGCACTAAACTCGATACTTTTGACAGGAGGCATGTACTGAATACTCGCAAATTTGGTTTTTGTCGCTGATAGAATATCTGTAGAAGTTTTTTCGTTAAAAAACTGGGACAATTTGTAAATTTAGATTGACAAAATAGCAAGTAGAAATAGTGGACTGAAATGCAACATCAAATATACAAGCCTGTTTGAAGAATTTTCTATTAGCTTACAAAAGTGATCATGATCAAATATTAATAGACTTTTCTTTATCATATGCTATAATCTTTGTAACTGCAAAAAGTCATAGTAAATATGGCAGATTCATCAAAACTATATCCTTATAAATGTACATAGGATGATCCGTTGTCAGCATTGGATGTAAATGTAGGAGGTTATTTGTTTCGTGAAGGCATCATGGGAAGGCTACGAAAGGCAAATCGGACTGTGGTTCTTGTGACTCATCAGCTGCAGTATCTTCAACAAGCTGAGAAGGTACGTATACTGTTTATGTGTTAGTAGTAGTATATTGGTAAATAGGATGTGTTTGCAGTTTGGCAATGAGTCTATTCGTAAAGATTTATTATCACACAGCTCATAGAAAAAGAAAAGAAAAAGAAATTATCAGAAACACCTCTCAGACACCTACACTAGAAATACCATCAATTAATTTTGGGATGAAATAATAATCACATAAGAACCTGCTTAATCATATGAATAGTTGTGTGGTTCTTAAAATTGTTTTTATTACAGATCATAGTTATGGAAGAAGGACAAATCACCTTCCAAGGAAACTTTGATGACATGGCGCGTTCTGATCCGGAGCTTTACCAAAGATGGCAACAAGATGTAATTGCAGCCACTGATTCGGAATTATCGGATTGCTTGTCTGGAGAGGAGTCGGCGGCAGACGAAAGAGCTCTGCTACGGAGACGGGTCACTGAGTCTCTTTTGAAAAGTCAAACGGAACAAAGTATGAACAAATCTACATTGGGTGTGGAAGGTAATTATAAAAAAGTAATACAACTATTCTGCGTAAAACAGACTAATAATAAAACATAGTGATTGCGTATAGATGGGTAATTTACATTTGAAGCTATATATTTCATGAAAGAATACCCTCTCATGAAATCTCCATAACAAATTCAGATCTATTTATGGATCGGAAAATGTCCAGATTTCCCAGAATATTCATTGCGTTGGATAATATGGAAAACCATGTGGCTAATTTGCCAAAATGATCTTTTCATTAAACTGGGACTTTTGAGTTTTACTAGTTCGGTATAAAGACAGAAGCAAAATATTTTCATGGCAGATTTATTAAATTTGTGTTGAGGGATATGTTAATGTGGTTATAGTCTATGTGCCTGTAACAAAAGGTAATCTACTTTGCGGGTGAAATATGGTACAAAGTAGAACAATTTGCACGAAGAGCACACAATTGTGTACTTTTTAGGCTTAGTGGCCAAATAAGAGGTTAATTTAGTCAGAAACCCACGTAGCGCCGTCAGCATTAGAGAAGTGATTGCATGGACCAACCATCCTTACCACTGCTTATCATAGGTCTAAAGTGGTCTTCGCGAATGTTGAAACAGGATTCATACAACAGTCATTATGAAACATTGAGTGCAACAGAACTTCCCAGTTCCCAGCAAACACAAAATTCTTTACACAAAGCTTTTAAATGTCGAGTTACATAAAGGGTATTAAACGTTTTAATAGCATTCAAAGCCGTTTTAGAAAACTTGATGCAAAACATTCTAAACAGAATGTTATTTAAGTGTTGATGAAATATTTTGCAAAAATGTTTGCCCAAAAATTTGATAAAAATGTTTGCCCAAAAGAAGACTACCGGATAAGTAAATACTGTTTAAAATCTTTATATGCCGTTGATTGTATGCATTTATGTTTATAATATATTCAAGATCATTGTTCGATCATCGGATGCATTCATGTTTATATGCCAGATCATTGTCTGATCATACTTTACTTACTCGTTAGAAATTCAAATATTGTTAACTTATACAAACAGTGTGTTTGTTGTGCATTCTGAAGTATATTGGGTAGAAGGTAGTTTGGCCTTTTTTTGGCCCAACAGTTAAAGCCTTAATTTACAATCTTTTTAAATTTTTAGATTTTTCTATTTTTCTTCCAAAATGATAAAATAATTAATATGCAATCATTATGAAAGTTCTCAATGCATTTGGACGCGAAATACATTGGAAATTTGCAAAGAAACAACGTCATAAACTTCACCTCTATCACTCGAAATATCTCCCACTTTTTGGATTAGGACGCCGAGTGCGGCCTCAGAGTTGGTCTCCTTCGCAGCCAGTTTGGTTTTGCGATCGTTCCGACATATTATCATAATTTGGAAAATTATGATAATATGTCGGACCAATAGAAAATCATCCAGTTTTACAACAAAATAGGGTGATTTGACTCATAGATGTAAGTTGGCACATGTGTAAGTATGACAAATATGCCCAAAAAAAATCGGTTTTGCAAAAATAAAGGTATATTCTGAAAAAAAGATTGTACATAAACATGATTAAGGCTTTAAGTTTTCTAGTTTTGGATAAAAAATAAGCAAACGTTTTAACAGTATAACGTATGGCTTCAGACGTGGTGCTTTAGAACATTAGAAAATTCAAATTATGGATAATCAGGTTGCAGTATTGATTGCAATATGTTCTATGGTAAGTCAGATTGATTTAAAAAGCAAAAATATATAATTCCTTTCAAAATATTATAATTGAGTGTGTAATGATATATAATGAAAAATCTTTTTCAGAATCATCAAAAGGCAAGCTCATTCAAACAGAAGAGTTGGCTCGTGGTTCCGTTTCTACAAATACTTACTGGTATTATGTTCGCAACATGGGCATGTTTTGGGCGATTTCTTTTATATTTGCATATATGTTAATGGAAGCTTTCAACGTAGCAAGAAATTTTTGGCTTTCGGATTGGGCGGAAGCTGGACTTGACCAAAACAGAACGGTAAGTACTTGTGGTAACTTCTTGATGTAACTTGGTCATAGTATTTATCACTAAAAATGTCAACATTCCTTGCTTATTATACTAAACGTTCACCATGACAGCCTGTTTCTCGAACCTCTTCTAAATGTAAAGCTTCATAGGCCAGTGAGATACACATTATACCACTGTCAATGTGTATTAATACTTACAATAAGCAGCGTAAAAAGCAAGGGGGGAAAGGGTAAAATGATTGACAGTTTGTCATTAAAGAAGATTAACCGCCTTATTCAGCCCAAATCAGTAGCAATGACTGATTTTGTCAAACAGTGCCTGTAACATACCCCATGTAGTGAGACTGTCAACATTTTGATAAACAAATCTCAAGTCAAGTTGTGAAGTGAAAGTAAATCTTTATCTAAGGCGGATGTAACATAGCTCACTCATATTCCTTCCTACCGATCACAGTTTTCTTTGTTGTCCGTCTCGTCTGTCCAACAGGCATTGCTCTACTTTAATTTGAATCTTTACTTCAAGTTATAGTGTTTCTTACTTTATTTAATAGGTTGCAGCCTTTTTATGATAGAAGTTCTTTTGTTCTATGATAATAAGTGGACCCTTTAAACCCCTGTATTTTACTTGGTGTTGCGTTTTTTCATCAAGATGTGTATCTTCTATTTCTGTTTTTTACCATTATTAAACTTGTATTCTATATTTCTTTTGAATTATTCAACGCGTGAGACTTTTGCATAAGTAACATCTGTTATTATTATAGAAAAATTATTTAATTCGTGTACATCGTGGAACATTCAACTACGCTTATTACTCTGCGACTAATCATGCTAATACACGAGGGTACAACGCTACTCTACGCGTCCATATTAGCGAGGTTATGGACGCGTAGTACAACAGCTTACTACGCACAGCCACGCAAAGAGTATGTTCCACGATGTACATGAATTATATAATTTTTCTATGTCATTGTCATTATTATTATTATTATTATTATAGAAAAATTATGAAATTTTTATCTAATATGGACGCGTAGAGTAGCGTTGTACACGCGTGTAGTTAGCATGATTAGTCGCGGAGTAACAAGCGTAGTTGAATGTTCCACGATGTACACGAATTTAATATTTTTTCTATAGAAGTATTATTATTATTATTATTATTATTATTATTATTATTATTATTATTATTATTATTATTATTATTATTATTATTATTATTATTATTATTGTTATTATTATTATTGCTATTAGTATGTGTTTATTTTTAAGGTTGGTGATATCAACCAACAGTATGTAAGCCCGTATATAGGATTTGCAAGTGCATGTTTAGTGGTGGCGATGGTCATGACTACTAGTTTGCTGTTTTCTACATGGAATGCTGCAAAAGATGTGTACCTGCGAATGCTGAGAAATATTACAAAAGCACCAAACAGGTACAGTAAATAACCGTAATTGTATTTGATCTTCCAACTTTGGTTACATTATTGATAAGTGCAGCACCACTTTGGAAATTGTCAAGTCAACATTGTATTTTGCTAAACAGTGATCTTCGCAGGACATGTGAATCAGGATATACATCAGAACCTTGTAATCATCAACTTGAAAAAGGCTCCCGGTAAAATAACATTACTAAACAGTATATTTGATTGATTCTGGCTGATTGTATGTATTTATGTTCACTTACCAAAATTATTGTTAAAGAATCCTTATTTTTGATTAAAGATTGAAATATTGTTAACTTTTCTTTGCGAGCGAAAAATAAATAAATTCAGACCACTTTAACCCCAAAAGAAATGTGTTTTGCTATTTTGTAGGGGCAGTGCGAGCACGAAATTTTGCAATTGTACCCATTTGGGCCCAAAACAGGGTATTTTCCGCACTGAGCCAACAAATTAGGGCAATTGTTGATTTTAGAGGGGTCCTCCCCCTTGCAACAATTTTGTTGAGACGTGTCCCCCTCCACATCCCCCGCCCGCTTTCGCCGCCTATGGTAAGGGGTGCTTAAAGAATTTAGACTGATACTACCAGTACTAGTTTAGTTTGAAACCCCAAGACACTCGAATCCTGCATAAGTGGTGCTCGCTCGCCATCATTTTATAATGACGCTAGAAAATATGAAATAAGCTAGAATTGTCAAAATATCTAGCCTTTGTGTTTAAAGTGTCGTTTGGATGTGGATGTGCCCATCAATACAGGTGAGTGTGTCGAATGTGAGTGGATGTACGTCTGCTTTATATACTTTTTTCTATTACTTTGCCTTTTTTTATATAGATTTTTCGATACGACACCAATCGGTAGGATACTAAACAGATTTTCAAGTGACACCCAAATTATTGATACAGTAAGCGTCATATTTTGTTCGATTGCTATAATAGTTGTCCGTGGCACAAAATAGGAAACTAATATACTACTTTACCATGATCGATATGGATCTCGAAGGTCTTTGACACTAACTGTAACTATTTCAATGATAAGCTTGATGTTGGGCTAGTTAAATTGACAAATTTACATGCCCGACTGGCTGCTACCAATTTAGAACTCAATAAAGATCCATTATGTCGTCAAAGTTCTTGTCGGGCTACATTCAGTGGTTACCTTCCCAACTAGCTATATAGTGCCGAAAATAAGTACAACTACAAGCTTATAATTTGAGCCATCGAATGGCTCGTCAATATGAGCCTGAAAACATTATGCCAAAAGTGTATTTTCTATCATTATCCATAGGCTATATTTTCATTTCTTACAGAAATTAATTATTACTCTCGGTTCACTAGTTTACTGCATTTGGAACTTCGTTTTTATACTTATCGTCAATTCGATCATAACGCCTATATTTATCGCAGAAGTCATCCCTATTGTTGGAATGAATATCGTCATAGCTGTATACTTTATTCGAAGTTCAAGGTTTGTATTCATTTCGGATTAAAACTAAATAAAGACAATGTTTACATATATTTCTAGGCAATATTCTGCTAATATCATCATATTGTACCTATAAACAACACAACATAGGACAGTGTCGGGAAGTACCGACAACAACAGGCGATCCTCTACCTACGCGTCGCGACTGCTACTAAATTTATACTACTATATTTAAAAATAAAAAAAAAGTTGCGCTTTCAATATTTTCCCGAAGCTTATTAGACAATTTTGGGATTTCTCTATATTTAGTTTTAACAATTTAACAATACATAAAAACGATTCACGATATACTATTGATGAATTTTGTTCTTTGATCTAGAGAGCTTCAAAGATTAGACAGTGTCACGAGATCACCAGTATTTGCCCATTTCTCTGAGACTCTGGGCGGATTAACAACATTACGGGCGTACAGGTAACTTACGTAAAAACAGTGTAAGCAGTATCAACATAGCAACAGGATATCACCCTCAGCATGTTACAGTTATCGTTTTGTTTGTCTCCAACATGTAAATTTAATAATGACGAGTCAACATTATATATAAGTAAATGAGTGGACATTTGAAAAAATTCTACTTACTGATTTAGTAGTAATAAAAGAAAAACCGCGACAAACCTTTGCTTTTGTTCTGAAATCTTTGCCGATAAGCATGAAAATTGTTTTACACGGTACAAAGTTGATACGTGCGAACATGGCAAACAAAAAGTGGCCCAACTCGGGGGATTAAGTAAAATCGGACATAGCGTTTGAACCTGAACTAGGAAAGTTTTCCTTTTCTTTAGCCAAGATATTACTGATTCTATACTGTAGGTCTATCTATATCATATTTATACCATGACTCTTTTTTTCTGAAAAGCAAAAACGCAATTGCTAATCAATGAATGATTTAGTTACATGACCATAGCGTTTGAGCCCAAACTCGTAAATAAATCAAGCAAAGGTTTTCCGTCAGCGAGGATGTTACCAATAATGCATATAACAGTGTTCTCATGATCTCTCTTTTTTTCTAAAAAGCTAAATTTCAATTGTATAATTTTTATTGTTACAGTCTGTATGGCAATAATTGCTGACGACTTTTTTTCTATTTCCATTTTCTTACCATTATATGGCTATTTACTTCAGAGAACAGAAGAGGTTTTTTGGCACTTTGCTCAAGAGAATCGATACAAACAATACAGCCTTTCTGTATCTACAAGCTGCTTATGGATGGCTGGGACTACAAATGGTAAAGCGCATAATCAGTCAAATCGACAGCTAACTTGTATAATGACGCTAAAGTTTTAATTTAATCGTGTTTTGATTTTTCACAATTTTATTCAACCAAATCGACCCGTCCCCAAAATACTTCATCAAAAAAAGCAGATCTTTTCATTAAGATTAATCATCAAATGGGTCAATATCTGCGCTAAATAATCTTTTTATTAAATATGAAAATTTATTTCCAGAGCATATGCGGTGGATTTATTGTACTTTTTGTAGGCTTGACAACTATACTCCAAGCAACAACTTTTGGAAGTCTGGATTCCAGTTCAGTTGGATTAGCTCTTAGTTACGTGCTCATGGTATGTAGAAGCTTTGTAAGCTTTCAGGAAATAAAATAATTTACTGTATTCAAGTCAAATTATTTTAAAAGAGAAACCGTTGAAATAACGTACATGTATGTGCGTCAAGTTTGAGAAAAGCTCATTAGACATTATAAAAGCTAGAATTGGTTGCCCTCCAAAATTAAAAGTGAAGTGATATACTTTGTGGTACTTTACATAAGAGTGACAAAACCGTTTCAAAAAGATTTTAAACAAGTTTTATTTGGGGTTTGGTTTAAGTAAAAACGTTTTAATAACATTAATTTATATAAACGTTTTGTATGAAAACACACTTACAACAATATTTTTAAAATGTTTTCAAAATGTCATTGTAAACTATTTTTGCAAACATTTTTTGCCAAATGTATTGTCAACACTTAAATAACATTATTTTAAAATATTTGAAGTAAGTTCTGACAACCTTTAATAACCTTTTGCGAATGATGTCGTTTAACATGGATTCTCTTTTGCAGGTATCAAATAGATTGTTCAATTTAGTGCGATTTGCCGCAGACACAGAGATGCAGATGAACCCCGTTGAACGTGTTCAATATTATGCAGAAGTGCCTACAGAGCATTATGGAGGTTGGTTTGGCATAGTGGGCGTGCCATAATTGTTATTGTACTCGCAATTGTGCAGATGATGCCAAGTTCAATTCCCGGCGGAGGCTACTTGGGGTATCAAGAAAAAAAAAGCTTAATTTGATTGGCAACATTTGTAGCTTAAACTCAGGCTACCACTCTCCCTTGGTACATTTAGAATTGGTAAATGATCCATGCGAATATTCCGTCCTTCGGAGGGGACATTTAAGTCGTCAGTCTCGAATAGAGACAGCCATACCTGTACGTGTATGTCGTAGAAAAGAATAGGGTGATAACCAGTGACTGTCCGACTCTATCCCGATGTTGTTTACAAGGGGAGGGTGTAATGTTATTACAGCATAATTTCATTACTCGGTGTTTCATTCCCCAACGGCGATCATCAGATAAAATTGATTATAATATTATAATATTATATTCAGTATAATTATGGATCTTTCGTGATTGCTGTAATTTGATTTATAAATTTCGCAACATCATTATTGGAAGCATATTCTATAGGTACTATCTATGTAATGTTTATTTGTTTGTTTGTAGGTAAGGAACCTCCATCCGATTGGCCTAGTCGTGGTGCAATCCAAATTGAACACGTATCAGTGCGTTATGATGAAACTCTGCCACCAGTGCTACAAGATGTAACTGTATCTGTACAACCTGGAGAAAAGGTAAGCATGTTTGTAGATAACTCCCGGAAATAACTTTGATATCAAACATGCAATGATTTCATTCAGATTTATTTCATAGTAAATGAATACAGCTCACATATATATTTGATTACATTAATCTGACGCATGACTCAGTTTTTCATTTTTGACTGCATAACTATTATTACTGATCAGCAACTTACTCCCGATTCTAGAAAATTACAGCCCAATTTAATTTGTTAGATTAAACAAGTATGTACCTGTTTTGCCAAATGGAACAAAGTTAAATCTTAATCCTTTATTTAGAGCTGGTTATTTTTGGATATAGGCTCGTAATATTTTGAATGGTTTTTTTTTTTACAATTTGCGGTCATAAACTCACAAACTTGGTATAAATCTAAGCATTTAAAATCTTTGTATAGGTTAAGGGTTTACTAAAAATTGCAATATTTGATGTTAATTCTGATAAAAAGATATAAATAGGGAAAAAATCCAAAAATTAGAATGCATTGCCTGTTATTTTCAGTCTTTGGGCTTGATTATAAAATTAAGATTTAACTTTTATTGTCAGTTGCTTCTGCAATCGGGAGTAGTCATTCGCGTAATTGTTGCAGGATCAAATCATACTATTACTGTGAACACTATTTTGGTCATCTACATTCGAGCATCAACTTCATTGTCATGAGTGTTACCTTGCGTTGGACTATCCACACGTCGCAAAATCCCTGTAGATTTTGGGATGGGGCACACTATTTAACATAAATATTTACTTCTTTATGTTCTTGGAAAGTTTCTTTTTTCATCTTGTTGAAAGTCGGCGACGTCCATCGTGCGGCAGTTCCCATTAAAATTTTGTGCTGATACCAATGTGCATACCAAGATATAAATAAATATTAGATCAGATCCCATGAGATGGGGTACCATGCCCTTATTATTCGACGAGGTGCTGAATGTACTCAATTTCCTAATTAGCAAAGGAAAACGTGTCATAATGCTCAAACAACAAAAAGTTGGACAATAAGTATCTGCCCCCAGATCAAAATGAGGTGCAAGCAATATTTTGGCGAAAGTCGGAAGTAATTTTTGTCAGGTCGAAATTAGGCTAAAGATTTTTGGCAAGTACAAAGGGAGCAACCAGAGGAGGAGACGACATCATGCTGAGATTACGTAATCACGCAAGCATATTATCAATCGGTAGCGTCATGTGACCGTGTCAGTTCACAAAATGCCAGGGTCGAGTGCGGACGTCTGGTCACTGCTGGTCAGTACACACAGCATTGGGGCTTCGAGAACTAAAACATAGACCCTGTATTTATTTAATTATCAGGAAACTTTTAAGATTCAATTTTATTTCAACATTTTTCCGGGTGCTTTTTGCTAGTTGCCGGTTAAATAGCCCATATTTCACCTCAGCGGAGAAATAAAGAGGATGTTTGTTGTTCATCGATACAACGCGAACGCATGCATTAGCATGCATATTGGAAGCAGCTAGCTACTTGGTTCAGGTCTTCTACGGTAAGATTCCTTTTCGTGAACGATTTAAATGTCTTTCTGATAAAATAATCCATTAATATTTTTCATTTGTTACTCTGATTTCTTTGTGGTATATATTCAAAACTCGAAATAGCGCCGAGTTTCGAGCTTTCGTTATGTCAGGTTCAGTGTGTTATGGTGCAGAATTCTGCTACCTTTCATGTTCGTAATCGTATTTCCGGCCTTTTCATGATTTTTTTGGGACCCGGCGCGGCTCGGATATTCCATTCCAACAAACAATTTATTGAATGAATGTCTTTCTGATATAATAGGAATACATACCACCAAGAGATATGCACATTTTCCTGATCGCATGCATGTATAAAATTGACCACATTTTGGAATTGGATCCTAAAAATTTTCACTAGGCAGGGCTCATAATTTTACCAATTGCATCAATCTACTTTTAAGGTTGAGCATCCTGCTACTATACTGATACTGTTAAGCAGATTTGCCTTATTCAGAAAGCGTACAGTGCAGTATTTTGCAATTCAAGAACTGGCCGACTGTTCGCGTAAAAAAATCACGCCTGCGTGAGGCTGCGCATCACGCGATGCTACGCAGGTTGATCGGCGAATGAGCTGGTGATGATGACGTATTTCAGGCTAGCCAATCAGAACCCGACTTCATTTTATTGATTGTTTACACCGTAAACTGCCAAAAATAGGTCGGATAAAAACTGAAGGAATTCAATTTTGCAAAAGGCTGCAAGTTGCAATATGTATTGACATTCGCCATTGTTTTGTTATACTGCACAAATTAAGGACCACCAATGTCAGGATTTTTAAAAATCAATATATCGGCCACTCAATCGGCCAGATTTTCCAAAATTTAAAAGGAAACCTATTGATTTATTTTTTCATTTTTTCATTTCATATACAGTGGAGATGATGAATGCGAACCAGGCGAAAAGGTATTCTCATGTGTGTATTTTGAAGTCTAGTTCGACGCCTATGCACTGTGCAGCTAAACCTGATGATGAAGAGAGCGACAAATGACAATGTAAGGCCACAAAAAAGAAAACACTGTTCTACGGGCCCAACCGACCCAGATTTTGAACAAATTGGGGGAAAAAATGTTCATGTACAAGTTTTGTGTGTGTATTTTCTCAAATTGCAAATTATTTACAGATACAGACTGGTGATTTTTTGGGTCATTTAAAAAAGAACCCGACCGACCCTACTTGAAAGGTCCGTCCACCCGTAGAACAGGGTTTCTTTTTTTCATCGCCTAAGCGGCAACAACAATTTACGGAGCTGACAACAATGAAAGCGACAGCGAGAAGTTGGGCGTCTGATTCCAGTGGTGATGAAGCTTGTTGGCTCCGTTTTTGAGCAGCGGTACCACCAGAACATGTTACATGCAAGAGTCAAAATTAATATCCAGCAGTGTACTGGTCCATATCAGCAATTCAGTATGCGCTGGACAAAAATGCTCTCAAACTGGAAGCAGAAGAACTTGAACCTATGTGGGATTCATAGCTGAATGCACTATTGTATGTGGTGGTACCGGATAGGAGTCCGGTCCGGGTTCGATCTCCTCTAATTGTTGGGATTTTTTTTCCTTTCAGTAAACCTTTTTTTTTTTTTTTGCAAATTTTTTGTTTCAAAATTCTTTTTGTTGGAATTTTAGGGTAATTTTTTTTTTTTTTTTTGGCCAAGAGTTTTTTGGAGGGCAAAATTTCAAAATAATATTCAAACAATAGAATTTTTGAGAAACAATTTTTTTTTGGGGGGGGGCAAAATTTGGTGCACAATATAACAGAAAACAATTGGATCTACTAAACTGTGCATGCACAAGTATAGGAATAAAGATTCTGAAAACATCCTTCCTTGTGTGAACTGAACTTGTTACATAAGCCTTTTCGAAGTATGGCGTACACAATAGGAGGGCAGTAATCAGTATTCAATTTGGGTAAAACCCGGCAAATTCAAAAGCCTTCCTTTACCCACTTCGTGCATCGCCACCCTAATGTGTCCGCCAAATTTGCCGAAAAAAAAAGGTGATATTCACTTAATTTCAGAAAGCGTAGGGTACAGTCCTCCTGAGCATTTTGACACTTTTTTTTTTAATACAAAAAATTGGTTGAAAAGTGAGAGAGTGTCAGCCCAAAAATTTTTGATGGGAGTTTAAGAGCTAATTTTGGATGCAAGGGCACTGTTCAGCCTAAAAACTGTTATGCATCCCGACCCCTAGTCTCGGTCCCAGTCGGTTTGTGCTCCTTCGTCACTAAAGTGTGTTTAGTGACGGAGGAACACAAACCGGCTGGGACCAAGACAACCCGACCCCCTACTGAATATTTAAAAGTCAAAACTGCTCCCCTTGTATGTAGTTATTTTGCAGACACACTCTCTCAATTTTTCCCAATTTCAATAAAACTGGCATCAACTTAAAGCCTTAAGTCCCATTCTTACTCCACATCGCATGGCGCTGCTATGATGCTGTGATGCTTTTAAAACCTTGCAGCATCGCTGATGAAATTAAAATGTACATTTTAATTTCATCGCTGCATGCTGTGATGTTTTAAAAGCATGTGGGGTCTGCATTTCCTTTATGGTCATTCTGCCGACCATGATTTTCCAGCAGCCAATCACAAGCGTGCATGGCTGCGATATCGCAGCGGGATGCTATAAAGTTGTACAAAATCCAACTCTATCGTGGACCGAAATTTCCACCGCGCGATGAGAATTTTACCACCGAGCTCGTAAAAACCTGGCTCAGATTTCAGTTTTTATAGCATCGCCTCGCGCTGCAATGTGGAGTAAGAACCGGACTTTAATGTACGATTTCCTTCATTGACAAGTGTGGGAATTGCAGGAATGATATACAGGAATTTTATGTGAATCACATGATTCTTGGAAATTATATATTGTCTGGACATGAAACTTAACGACAAGACAGACAACAAGACTACAACACAATTCAAATTTACTCTTGTAGCAAAAATCTTGGCAAGCTTTATTTTACAAGTTTGCAACAAAATTCATATCTGGTCATAATTAGGCAGCATGTGTTGAGTATAATACTAGTAATAGATGACTGCACTGTTAAGCAGTGATGTTTTGTACGCATACTGTTACAACCTCTTTTTTTCCATTTTTTTTTACTGTTGAATTAAAGAATTTGATATTAAAACCAAATTATGCACAATGTTGTTATTAGACTAGATTTGATTTCTTTTGTGTAAAAAGGTTGAAATTATAATGTATTTTAAGCCAGGTATTTTCAAGTAATTTTGTGCCCTGGTACCCGACTGGTTTTTCGTGCTGGTAATCAGGTACCCGAAATTGCAAAAATAAGTTTTTTTATTTATTTTGGAGTGTCTCTGGACCTAGAGCTAAATGCTAAATCATTCATGGTTGACTTTAGCTCTAGGTCCAGGGACGCTCCAAAACAGAAAAAATAAAAAACAAATAATTAAAAAAAAACAATTGGAATTTCAGGTACCCGGGCAGGTAATTGTCTGCACAGGTAATGTAATCTCGGGCGGGTACCCACAAGCCCACTCGAAAATCGCTGCCTTATTTGGCCCTCAAACACAAATCTTTGAACTTATTTTAAAACGCATAGCTTTTGGCCCATATTTCCCAAAATTTAAATTTGACTTTAATTGCCAGTTACAACTAAGGGGCTATCATTTTCTTCAGAAGGGGTCCCAAATTTTCGGTGTCAATAAAATTGCACCCCTATTTCGCAACAAAACAGGTTAAAATTGTATAAATAAACACACTATCTGTGGCCATCTTGTGACTCCTACATTTTGGTCATCAAAATTGTATGACCCCCTGTTTCTCTTTCCGAAAATGAATGACCCGCCCGTATATTTGGGTTCCTCCTTCCAAGAAAATGATAGCCCCTAACTAAAGGAATAAGATTTAGCTGTTTCATTTTGGCCAAATAGGATATTTTTTTAATCCGACAAAATGAGGCCTAAAAATTGTTTGATTGGTGTACCATAAAAAATTGGGTCTGTAAATTGCTTTTTTTCTTTCTTTTTTTAAATTTTAGTTTTTAATATTACCGTATTAAATTATTTTGCAAAACAGTAAGAAAAAAAAGTCTAAAGGTCGGGCCTATTTTTAGGGTCGGTCGGTTTACGCCAATCAAACAATTTTTTAGGCCTTAGTGCTGTATTTTATGGAATAGGAGTAGCTACTCCTTGGTTATTAAAATCTCAACTTCCCCAAATCCAAAAATGGTACCAATTTTGCTGTTTAGTGTTTCAAAAAAAAAAAACTACAAGGGCAACAAATTAGGATTTCAAAATTTATTTAAGAGCCCAATAAAGAGTAAGAAAATGATACACTTCAGGGACCGTTCAATATTAACGCCAGTGTGTGGGGTGGGAGTTATGACAAAATAATTGACAAAAACTTTTTCCCCTCGCGTCCGCTTAAAAGTTTCTGATTCCCCCTTATTTTCCCCCTTTTCTTCATTTCCCACCCCCTCATGGTTCAAATAACTAAGATTCCCTCAAGATCCCCATAAAAATCTGGATTTCACCCTTAAAACTCCCACCTCCCCGGATTAAATATTGAACGGTCCCTTATCATCATTGGGTATGCAATGGATCTTTTCTTCAGCCTGTTTAGTGTCACTTTCAGTACCCTCTGCTCAATCATGGGCACCCAAGTTTGTGATTGGTAGTCACACTGGTGCATATTTCCCTGGCTGTAGTATTGAATCGTGCTATACTACCTCCATGCACCAACCAAATACTTATATGGCAGAGCTCTCACACACACGTACAAATACAATGGCGGTTTGTCGGTGCGCTTGTGGTGCAACAGAGTGAAAGCACAAACATCACTATGTTCAATACAAAATTTTAGTCACATGACATTGTTTCAAGACAAGATTACGACGCCTTTCCATTTCCATTAGGTTGTACACTTCTCAGGTAGCGAAACTCTTCCAACAGCATCGGTAGTACCATCTTCCCAAGATGCATCCGTTTGTCAAAAGCGAGATGCTCAGAATCACAACTCATCTTCATATTGAATCTCTGAAAAGAGAATAAATTAAAAACATTTAATTATGATTTCTTTTGTAAAGTTTGCGGTACTGACGTGCGAGCTAGCAGAGATTTAAAACAGGACTCGAGGAGGACTCGGCTGGACTCAAAGATGAATCCTCGAGTACTTGAGGTTTGAGTCCGAGTTCTTAGCTTCCGAGTCCTTGAAAAACTCGAGTCCGAGTCCAGGACCCGAGTCCTACAGCAATGCCCCCACTCATGCACTACTGCACTTTTTTAATCAATGAGCTAATTTGAAGCTACAGCTTTCGAGTTAGTTGCTATTAAATACTAGAAAAAGTACAAGTATTCGAGTAAAAAGTCAGATGAGATTTTCTCATCTACTCTGCAATGTCTGAGTCTCTGTAACTTAGAGATCGAGTCGAGAGCATACATGATTTACCGACGCAAATGAAAAATTACATGATTACGGCAGAGAAATTATCAGATTTGAAAACAAAGAAAAGAGAAAGCTTAAAATTGTCGAGTGTCGACGTGTGTTCCGTGACCGTGTACACTGCAATATAAATCTACATGACCAGGACGTCCGGAACTGCAAGTGCAACTGACCCCATATTCTTATGCAAAAAGTATAAAAGTCAAGCATAAAGTACATTATTTGAGTAAAAATATAATGTAGCTTACCATTCTGGCGATAATCGTTGTTCAAATGAAGAAAATAGGCAACGTGAAAGACGATTTTGTGAAGATGATTTCTTCAAAAACATCGCGAAGAGTGCTGCATTTGTCATGTTTGTTTACTTCGAGGACAGCAGCACATGCGAGTGTCCATGACCTTTTGACCGAAATAGGCACTTTGCGCACGCGTACTTTCTAAAAGTTGCCTTATTAGCTTGGCTGATACCCGTTGTCTTCAGATTCGGTTTCGTAAATTTGAAATCGCTGTATTAAAAACATTTTAGGAGCGCTTAAATATTGAGCACCATGGATATTTGCAGCACGATATAGGAATTCATGTAGTACCCATCAGTCTCTAACCGCGGCACTTCACGAGCGCAGAGAGGGAAAAACTGGGCCGTCTTTTGCCGTGTGTAAGATACGGTGGTTCCAGGTTTAAAAAACCGGACTGAATTGCCGTAGGCGTTATCGTCGCTGGATACCGTCTCCTCCTCTGGGGAGCAACATGTGTTTGGCACACATTCATGGGGTAATTTTGAAATATAACGCGATAAAAGGGCTAAAGAAAACATTACGGAAAGATTCTGATGTGGGCCATTTGGAAATTGACCTTTGCGGGTACACCTGAGATCTCGTCATTTGACGTCACTCCGATGCATTGCAAGTCAGCGTGACGTCAAATGACGACATCTCAGGTGTACCCGCAAAGGCTTATGGAATTTACCGAAAAGGTCAATGTGTCTATGATTTCAGAGCCCATTATTATAATCGTTATGTTTGATATTTTTCTTAACATGTCACATCTTTAAATTTTGTAAATCAGGTCGGTATATGTGGCCGAACTGGAAGCGGGAAATCTTCACTAACGCTGTCGTTGTTGCGAATAATTGAGACATTCAAAGGTAAGTGGGTCAAAGGTCAACTGCTATTATTATTGATTTTTAAAATCAGCAAATAACAGAAGCAAAAGAAAACATACATCTTTAAAGAGCATGTGAACATCTGAAACAACACTTTTGTGTTTTTTTCACACAGGTAAAATAATCATCGATGGCGAAAACATAGCACTGATGCCTCTGACAACTCTAAGACAAAGATTGTCAATCATACCACAAGATCCTATACTATTTACAGGAACAATAAGGTAGTGGCATTAGGCTTTGCAAAGTATAACACGTACGCGATTAGAGGGTGGTATTCAATTTTAGTAAAACCTGGCAGCGCCATCCTATTTGGTCCGCTATATTCCTAATCGTCTGTGCCTAAAGGCTAAGCTATGTCAAATTTGCTATGAATTATGCAAAAAGTCCACTTCAATGCGCCATGTTTAGCTAAATTGAGTCATTAAGGGATTGGAGTATAATAGATGCATACATTTTAAGCTATTTTAAAATATAAAATAAGTGAACAAATTAGATCAAAATGGTTGATGCGAATATCAGGCGATTTACGGTGTCATAACAGGGAATCGTTTGTCAACTTTTCCATATTATCGTGATTTTACTTTCTACACAGGACAAATCTGGACCCAATTCGTAGCAAATCAGATCAAGAACTTTGGAACGCACTAGAAATAGCACAACTCAAGTCTATCGTTTCTGAATTCGACCTTTGCCTTGGTAAGGTGCTAAATTGACAATTATCGTCATGAATTATTCAATAAATAGTTTTAATTCAATTTTTTCTTTACATTTTGTAACGGCAATTAGCTGGTGGTGTGCATATTTAAATTGTAGGAAAACATTGAGTAATATCAATGGTTATTTGGTGTAAAAGCACTCCTAAAATGTTACTCCTAACCTTAAACACCTCAAATCAACTTTAACACTGCATGTATAGTCAAGCTGTTAAAGAAACAGAAAGAAAACTTGGCCTCCGGACATGATAACATCCCGGATAAGATCTTGAAAATTGCCACTGATGAAATTGGTCCAGCGTGTAGCTGTTTTATTACAGAAATGTCTGGATTCAGCCTCTTCATTGAATGACTTGTTACTTGCTAATATACAAATTGTGTATAGAACATCACCAGGGATGATTGCCCGGTATCCCTCACAGCCATCATCTAAAAGATATTTGAACACATTTCGCACTCGCACATTCTGACTCATCTTGAAACCCGCCACATACTGACAGATAAGCAACATGGATTTAGAGTAAATCCAAACTAGTCATGATCTTGCTTTATCTCTTCAAAACAAACAACAAACAGATATCATAGTATTGGATTTTAGTAAACCATTAGATTACATTCCACATAACAGACTCCAAAACTATGGCATCACTGGCAATATCCAAACATGGATCCAAAACGTCTAAACACAACGTAAAAAGCGTGTGGTCTGAGGTGGTGAGTACTCAGACTGGGTGAAAGTACAATCTGGAGTCCCGCAACGGACAGTGGTAGGTCTATTACTGTTTTAATTATACATAAACGATCTGTCGGACAAAATATCGTCCTCTATACGCCTATTTGCGGACGGCTTTGTAGTCTAACGCAACATAGCATCCACCTCTGAAACACTTAAGTTAAAACAGGATCTCCAAATCCTCGGCCAATGGTAGCACGCTTGGTAGATGTCATGTAACGCCGAAAATCGCTTCTTGGTAAGAATCACCAAAAGACCATACCTACCATGGGGTAGATAACGCCAATGATCTTAGGTGGGCCAAACATATTAACAACATCACAGCGAAATCCAACAGGTCCTTGGGTTTCATACGACGAAACCTTAATTTCATGCCCCAAGACCTGAAGGTAACCGTATAAACTACTTTGGGCAAACCATTTGAATACGCCTCTGCTGTTTGGGTACACACGTTTTGGAGCAAATAAAAGCAAATCGAGGCTGTTCAAAGAAGAACAGCACGCTTTGTGAGAAATTATTACAGTAGAGAAAGTGGTCCAAGCAGCATGATCTCAACATTAGGTTGGGATACACTCGAACAGAGGTGGAAAGTAGCAAGATGCACAAGATCACCAATGGACAGGCGTTTCTACAACCGGTTAACCGCCGTACCAAGCATCGCCACAGTAAAGCATACCAAAGCCCAATAGCAACCAATAGCTGGGTAAATTCTTTCAGCATAACTTCGCTTCACGGAGCGCCCACCAAAATCTTTCTCGTCTGGCTCTAATAAAGCGAGATAAGTAGCCAACTAGAACTAGAACTAATGTTCTATAGAATAACGGTATGTAAATACCAAAGAATTCCTTCTCCTTATAGTATAATCTCCATATAAGGATCAGGTCTAAACCTGGTTTAATTTGTTTTGTGCATACGGACCTTAAGATCTTAAGATACAGTCCTAACCTAAGAGGTGTAAAATAATTAGGCGCTAAGTTTGCACCAAATGGCCATGTATCTTAATATTTTAATCATTTAAGAGCGATGAATATATATTTCCAGACACTCCTGTATCAGAAGGAGGTGAAAACTTCAGTGTTGGTCAGCGTCAACTATTTTGTTTAGCACGAGCTTTCCTCAGGAATTCCCGAGTACTAATCATGGACGAAGCCACGGCCTCAATCGACTACAGCACGGTATATGCACTATTGTATATTTTTGTTGCATGCCTCTTTATTTTACTTTGATGCGGTTATTATTCCGAAAAGGTTCACAACACAAAGTTATTAACATCATCATCGTCGTCATCATGGTCATCATCATTATCATCATCATCATCATCACTGTTTTTTTATTATTATTATTATTATTATTATTATTATTATTATTATTATTATTATTATTATTACTTTATTATTATTATTATTATTATTATTATTATTATTATTATTATTATTATTATTATTATTATTATTATTACTATTATAATTATTTATTATTATTATTATTATTATTATTATTATTATTATTATTATTAGTTGTTGTTGTTGTTGTTGTTGTTGTTGTTGTTGTTGTTGTTGTTATTGTTGTTGTTAATGTTTTTGCCTATATACAGGAGAAGTTGCTGCAAGAAGTTGTTGCTTCTGCTTTCAAGGGCAAAACTGTGCTGACAATCGCTGTAAGTTTGATCGTGACACTAGGGTACCCTACTAGGACACTTAAACTATGGCCTCCAAAATCCAATATCACGCGATACCTGATATTTGGAGGCCATTAAAAATGTTCCTATACCGGGTCCTTTAAAAAAAAAAATAAAACTAGAGCTCGTTTAGGAACTGCGCCGATTATCCTTTATACTTACATTATTTCGATAGAGACAATAGATCTTTCACAATAGAGACAAATAAAATACAGTACAAATACTTAGAATTTCATTAAAAAACCTGCTGTTATTGTTATATTTGTCTTTCAGCACCGAGTGTCCACCATTCGTGAATCAGACAGAATATGGGTTTTAAGTGATGGTGAGATCATTGAATGCGACAGCCCTGAAAACTTATTGGCGAGAGAAACTTCGGAATTCTACGCCATGGTTCAAGCTAATAAATAATCTGATCATAATGACTTGGTTCATATTTAACTTGCAGCCATGTTTTTCTCTGGCTTTATATGTTATTTTTCAATTGTTACAGTTTTTATTAAATCATAAATGTACAATCTTTTTTATTGGTTAACAGTTTTTAAACCTGATTTAACCAGGTCCCAAATTACACCTAAATAGAACCATCCAAATAATATTCTTGATAGTTCATAGGTCATAACATGAAATCTATTCTCCGTAGAGACGGCAAACTATACATTTTTGTTTCCTTTTGTCAAGACGTGATAATTTGAGACCATTTTCATTGCAATTGGAGCATTTAGTACAATTTTACCAATGTTTCATCTCATGAATTAAGCATATATAGATATATGACCATTAACCTTTTTACCACTTGTGATGCTTTATTAGATTAAATGAAAAACTGGAAGTCCGTAAAATATTTCCGTAAACAGTTAAAGAAATTTTATCTCTAAGTACAATTAGTTCAACAGTTCATGAATGTTCAGTAGGGCATTGTACTCCTGGAGATGGTCAAAATAAACCAGCCTCCTTCACTGACCAATCACAGACGCCGTAATAAAAGCCTTTGGACGGTATTAGGGAAATTCTATAAAACTTGACCTACAGTAGCTTGACCATAGATGGTATTTGGTAGTGATTGTTTGTAAACACCCTGAAGCAACTGACCTTATTGCAATTCAGTCACACATGACTTACATTATTGGTTACAGTTAGACTATACATTGAAAATGTCCTAATATTCTTAAATGTTTGTGGGACAATATCTTTTCAGTAGCGTGTGTTTCAATCAATTTTAGTACAAATTGATAAGTAATAATTCATTAAAATCGCTCAATTTTTCAGAAAGTTGGCCCACAGACATAGATATGACATTAGTAGTTAACCCCTTATCTACAGTAGTTATCCCCTTAGCTTAGTCATTTAATTATATGTGAATTCTAAAAAATTGAACATTATTATATAAAAAACTGAAAAGGAGTGTGAATCTGACCAAAAAGACTAAAAAGGCTAAAATAAATAAAATTGCGTAAATTTTTGCGTTGTCTTTTTAAAGACAGTTCTTGTTAGCCTTATCCGCCATATATATTTTTGTGTCTTTTGTTTTTTATTGTAAGTGATATATTTCTTGATGTTGTTGTAAATTTTATATATGGAAATAAATTAATGAATGATGAAATGAATGAATATCTATTTCATTTAGCTTTCTGTCTCTGTCTTTCTGGCTATGCGTTTGGCCGCGCTTCGACGCATCAATCCGATATTTCGGATAGGTACTGAACACACGAACAGCTAGACAGACAGCTGTCTGCTGATTCTGGCATAAAAAACTCATAATCAATTAAAAGTCACTATTAACAGCACTGTTTTTCGATTTATTGCGATAATATACCCAGTCTAGTCTAAGTCAGACTCAGTGAACTTGACCCATGACACCAAGAAGTCATACTATATGATTATTTAATGTCCCATATGTATACATTGCAGTATGTCATTCACCTTTTGCCATTGCTCAAGCAAAGCAATACTGTAAGATTTCAAACAAATTTTGTATTTTGATAAATAAACAAAATATAAAAATTTTCACTATTTCACATTGAACTTCTAGATTATGCCTATTTCATCAAATCACAAGCCTTAGAGACATGATAGATAGTGAATGACTTGTTTGACACATTTCTAGTTTTTTCAAATTTATGTATCAGCTAATCTGAATGGCTGTTTTTGTTTCATTTCAGATTTTGTCAGAAATGCAACACCTTAATTATGTAATTAGGATATATAGTAGGCTGACCAGCTCCCAAGTTACTTTCTTGAGACAAATTCGCGTTAAGCGCGCAAAATTTTTCAATTTTAACGAATTAAGGGCTCTGGTATGAACGTTTCGACAGTATTATTGTGGGACATGAGAGCACATCAGACATATCGAATTGAATTCTGAATACCAGGAATTTCCTTCTGATATCAAATAATCTTGATTTTTTTTTTGAAACAATCAATGAAAAATTTTGACCATTCGTATTGAAGATATGGATTTTGTCCCCAAAACACGAAAAAAAAGTTCATATCATTAAATTTATAAAGTTTACTCCGAGGACTGTTGAATATAAAAAAATATCAATTTCTAATTATTTGCAATAAATTATTTGATATCAGGAAGATATTCTTCGTATTACGAATGCAATTCGACATGTCTGATGTGCTCTCATGTCCCAAAAAATACTGTCCAAACGTTCATACCCCACCCCTTAAGTTAATTTTGGCTGGAACATGCAGGCCCTCTCATAGGAAGCCCTGCAATAAATAATGGTGGTACTCTCCGAGCATCAAAGAAAATGAGGAAACTAGCATTGACCTGATATAAGGGGTACGGTTGGCGAACAAAAAGGGGGACAAACATTTTTTAGCAGATCAAAAGAAGCATTTTGGTGGGTCGAAAGAGAAGCGATTGTTAGGGGCTGTGCGAAAATTATGAGCCCTGGTGGGAGGGTAAAATGGGGGGGTCAAGAAATTTTTGGCGTGCCGGGGGTGGGGAGGCAACTTTGGACAAGCCAGTGGGGGCAAGCGATTTTTGGCACACATTCATGGGCGCCTTTTAAATTGAAACGCTTAAATATTCCTGCTCGCTGCGCTCGCAACATGTATCTACACCATTTAAGGTTTGCATATTGGGATCCCAAAAATTTGGCATGTGCAAAGGGGAAGGGGCGCAAATATTTTTTGGCAGGCCGAGAGGGGGCAAGCGATTTTTGGCGGGTCGAGGGGGGGCAAGAGATTTTTTGCTAGCAGTTTGGAAATTTTACCCCCCCCCGGCTCATAATTTTTGCACAGCCCCAATATACAGATGGCATAGCCAATGTGCAATCCCATAATTCCAAGGTCAAAGTTCAAATGCAAAGTTACTCAAACTTTTTAAAAGCTAAAAATATTCCAAAATATTTCTGTAGGTCATAAGGATTAAGAAAATATATTGTTTGACCTATCTATGACTTATCGTTCCCGAGTTATAAGCAAAAAGGTTGAAGGTTATTGGGCTCCACATGGGAATATTTCCTCCAATTGTGATGAAAATAATTCTAACAATTTCAATACAGACTAGAGGCAAATGGTGGTCATAGACCACAAACCTAGCTGGGGCATGTTAGTATTTTGGAGGTATCTGACCCCTGAAAGATGTTCCAAAAATGTTCCCCTGGTCATGAGGTTTGTTGTCACGAGTTTGAGTCTTGTACTCCTTACAAATGTCCAGAAAATATAATTCTAAGATTTGACCCCAGATAACCTTTGACCTGATCCCTGCACAGTGTTCCAAAGTGTTCCCCTGGTCAGTAAGTTTGTTGTCACATAGTTTGAGCCCCGTACCGCTTACAGATGTCAAGAAAATGCATTTCAAAAATAAATTTGACCTCTGCATGACCTTTGACCTGACCATTGCAAAATGTTCCCCATGGTCATGAGATTTGTTGTCACTGAGTTTGAGCCCCGTACCCTTACAGATATCCAGAAAATGAAATTATAAGATTTGACCCCAGTTAACCTTTGACCTGACCCCTGCAAAGTGTTTCAAATGTTCCTTTGATCATTAAGTTTGTTGTCACCAAGTTTGAGCCCGTACCCCTTAAAGTTGTCCAGGAAAAGCATTTCTAAAATTTGACCTCTGTATGACCTTTGACCTGACCCTGAATTTGAATAACTTATCCTTCCTTTTAAGCAATTTATGAACAATTTTAAATTTTTACACTTTCGCTGGGATCCATGAATGGGTCTTTAATGACCTTTGACCCCAATTCTGTGTGCAAGTTATGGACACTGGGTAAAGCCGATGCACATGTGTAATTGACGTCATTGTGCTATATAATATGTGGCAGAAGGAGCATTTCGAAGGTATTTGGTTATATACCGGAAATGCCCCCTTAATGACCTTTGACCCCAATTCTGTTTGCACCTTATGGGCACTGGATATAGCTGATACATATGTGCAGGATACGTAATTGTAGGGTGTAACCTGGAGGAGAAGCATTTTGATATTTCCTAGTTTTTGTTACCAGAAGAAGAAAGCAGAATCGGATAGCATTAGAATACCCCAGCTACAATGCTGGCCATAAGTGTTGGGACGGTTTGATAGGGTAATGTAAATAAGCCCCCACTCCCCGATCAATGTTGAATTCGACTTTTTGGTCACACGAGCCTTGTGGCACCCAACATTGATTGGTGGGGAAGGGGAGGGTTGGGGTGTTAGGAAAGTGTTTAGGCTTGACACCAAAGAAACCTCCACTTTATCACGTTAATAATAACGGAAATAAGGTCATACTATAGTGTACGTTTTCCATAAGTGTCCCAACACATTTTGGCCATGGTTGTAGGTAAGGGGTGGTGCAATAATTGTGTGTACCCCCGGGGGTGAATTATAGGGGGGGGCAAAGATTTTTTTGGCAGGGCAAAAGGGGGGGGTTAAGCATTTTTTTGGCAGGTCGAAAGGGGGGTCAAGCGATTTTTGGCAGGTCGAAAGGGGGGGCAAGCAATTTTGGCACAGATATTTTGGGCACCGTTTCTATATTACGCCCTAAAAAGGCGTAGGAAAACGTTACGAACACGTTCAAATATGCAAAATTTCCTGCTCGCTACGCTCGCATTATATGTTAAGACAATTTAAGGTTTTAAATTCGGGTTCCCCAAAATCTTGCATGTGTAAGGGGGGGGGGGGCAAAGCTTTTTTGGCACATCAAAAGGGAGGGCAAAGGTTTTTGGCACGTCGAAAGGGGGGGCAAAGGTTTTTGGCACGGCCAAAGGGGGGCAAGCGATTTTGGCAGACCATTTTGAGAATTCACCCCCCCGTACACATAATTATTGCACCACCCATAAAGAAAGAAAGAAAGGATCGGATAGAAAAACAGGACCAAGCTTGGGGGTTGGAAACCCCCAGCTAGGTAAAAACCTAAGTGTACAGAGCAATGTTGAAATAGTTACAGTACAATACATACAGCAGAATATGAAATGGAGCTGCATTAATTAAAACATTTTTATATCTAAACCACAAAATGTAAAAAGATGCACACATTATGATGGTTGGACTTACAGCCACTCATTTTAAATTGTTGACATATTTATGAATATCGACACGTATTGATCTAATCTAAATTTAAGTCATCCACCCAATATTAGAATTACAAAATTAATACAATGAAATCGATTTAATTTTCTTACCTTGTTTGTTGCTCATTCAAGATGACAAAACACAGAAAATACAAATAAGTTTACATCAACTAAATATGTAAACAGTTATAATAGCAAATGCTCAAAGATCGTGAACCCCTTACTCAAAACATTTCAGATTTGGGATGACATCTATACTGAGACTTGAACAGCATACAGCAGAACTAAAACTGGTTACAAAAATTTCACAAATTAATGTCGTTGTGCAGATGGTACATGTATGGTACTGAAACGAGAGTGTTGGTGTAGTTGAAAATGGATGTGATCCCAATAATCCCACTCTCTTGGTTCAAAATCTGGTTTCTATTTCAAAACCAATTTCACTGGTGACCCCGTTCTTATCACTAGAGTTTATAAAATGTGGTGTTTTTCTTTCAATCATAAAAAGGATAATTGACCAGACAATTCTTGGGGACCATAAATTTGGTCAGAAATGTTCCTTTTTACCTTTACCTAGGTGGGTTTACACCCACCTAGGTATTGGATTCCAGATTTTCTTCCGCTGGCAACAGAGACTCATCTATCAGGGCACAGTTCTTGAACCCCAATATATTTGTATATTCATTGAATAACCTTTGACAAATCAGAGTCTATGGACAAATTTGGGTACAAAAAACTCATACTCTGTAACAAATTCAAAATGCTATGTCACTTGCACATATAATCATGGAAGTATACTATATAGTGAGCATGGTCAGAACAGAGATCAAAAGTAGAATCAGACTTGCAGCTGGAAGTTGATTCCCAATTGGGTAATAAAACCACAGCTTGCTGCAACTCTAATTTCACTGACCTCCAAGCAGGTGATGTCAGCCACTTACTCCGATTTCACCATTCAGAAGTTCACCGTTGTTGTGGATATTATAATGTGCAGATGATGAGCATTGATCATGTTGAGCTAGGTACTGTTTTGCTATCCAATCTTTCTTCTTTCTTCTTCTTCTTTCTGACAATAACTTCAAATTGCTTCTCCTCCTACATGTTACATATACACCCTACAATTATGTCACTTGCACCACACAGACCCTAGAAAGTTCTATGGTCTGTGCTTGCACATATGTATCGGCTATATCCAGTGGCCATAGGCTCTAAACAGAATTGAGGTCAAAGGTCATTAAGAGGGCATTTCCGGTATTTAACCAAATACCTTCAAAATGCTTCTTCTGTCACATATTATATATAGTACAATGATGTCATTTGCATATATGCATCGGCTATACCACACGCCTATAACTTGCATACAGAATTGGGGTCAAAGGTCATTAAGGGGGTAAAATCTTACAATTGTATTATCTGGATATCTGTAAGGGGTGTGGGGCTCAAACTCGGTGACGACAAATTTCATGACCAGGGGAACGTTTTGCAGGGGTCAGGTCAAAGGTCATGCAGAGGTGAAATTTTAGAAATGCATTTCCTGTACATCTGTAAGGAGTACGGGGCTCAAACTTAGTGACAACAAACTTAATGATCAGGGGAACATTTTGGAACACTTTGCAGGGGTCGGTCAAAGGTTATCTGGGGTTAAATCTTAGAATTCACTTTCTGGATACCAGTAAGGGGTATGGGACTCAAATTCAGTGACAACAAATCTCATGACCAGGGGAACATTTTGCAGGGGTCAGGTCAAAGGTCATATAGAGGTCAAATCTTAAAATGTCTTTTCTGGACATCTGTAAGGGGTACAGGACTCAAACTCGGTGACAACAAACTTGATGACCACAGAAACATTTTTGAACATTTTGCAGGTCAAAGGTCAAGGGGTCAAAGGTCATTAAGGGGGTCATTTTCCGGTCTGAAAGCTAAAAATATTCAAAAAATCATTGTTTTTACAAATTACATAGCAGAGTGTTGCCATTAGCACACATGCATTGCTACCAACCAGGGTCTTTAAGGTGTCTACAGTTTTGGGGTCAAAGGTCATTAAGGGGTCGCTTCCGGTCAAAAACCAAAAATCATCAAATATTTTTATTTTTTTTATCTCAAAACGTAGAGTGACATAAACTTCATATATGCATTAGTGTTACCCGATGTATGCACGGTATTTTTATTTTTTGGTCAAAGGTCATTTAGACGTCATTTCCGGTTTTAAGCTAAATAACTTCAAGAATTTTTATCTCCATAACTAAGCATAGTAGATTTTTTTAATTTAAACTGTAACAATGCATTTTCTCGGTGTAGATAAGGTTTTTTTTATAATGGGGTCAAAGGTCATTAAGGGGGTCAAAACGTCAAATTTGCCAAAAAAAATTTAAAATTACGGAAAAATGGCTATATCTCGGCCTATGAAAGACGGATTAAGCCCCAATATGCTACAGTGATGCACCATTAATGGTGGGGGAAGTCTATAATAGCCTCGGCCCAAATGGTCAAAGTTTAAGGTCAAAGTTCATTTCGGGCTGTCTTGTCTACCATGTCGCCGCATGGCTGGTGGTCTAGTTCTTTCTTCTTTAGTAGAAGCATCAACTCGGTGACAACAAACGCCATGACCAGGGGAACATTTTTGGAACATTTTGCAGGGGTCAGATACCTCCACAACACCAACACGCCCCACCTAGGTTTGTGGTCTATGACCATCATTTGCCTCTAGTTTTATTTATTTTCTTCGCTCAGAGCAGTAGTGACCCACTAAAGGAATAATGGGTCGATTAACTGGTATATGCCCCTAAGAGTGTACTATATCTGGTATAGTAGCACACCGTACCCTTTTCCAGCAGTGCTATAATTTCCCATACACAAATTGTACAATGCAATATGAACTCTGCATTGTGTCTTTTCAGAAGAGAACTTTCTATAAGAGAACACTTATAATTATAGCAGTAAGTGACAACAGATATGCGACATACTTGACCGATAACAGATTTTGGAGACAGATTGATGTACCCTGTTATTAGATGGTCTATGGTAAAACCAATACCCTTATTTTGGATTTGCAAAGACTACTCTACTCTGACTGACCTTCACCTCACATACAAAACTAAACCAGATCATTCTTGTCAAGAGACCACCTTATTATTATGGTAGTAGTGACCATGGTGACAACAGACATGTACCATATTTAACTGATGTTTGAAACATCACAATGTGAAGGACCTAGTTGGTTAAAGCTAACCTAAAGATACTCTTCAAAACAGAATATTTTTCAGAAGAGACCGGCTTGAAAAGAAAGAAAGAAAGAAAGAAAGAAAGAAAGAAAGAAAGAAAGAAAGAAAGAAAGAAAGAAAGAAAGAAAGAAAGAAAGAAAGAAAGAAAGAAAGAAAGAAAAGAAAGAAAGAAAGGAAGAAAGAAAATTGAAAAGAAGGAAAAAGAAGTCAGTATAAAGAAGGAAAGAAAATTGAAAGGAAGGAAAAAAGAAGTCAGGAAAGAAAGAAAAAGGAAAGATAACAGATAGGATTGATGAAAGGAAAGAAAGAAAGAAATGCATAGGAAGAAGGATAGAAAGAATGAAAGTAAGAAAGAAAGATAGGAAAGAAAATAAGGAAAAAAGAACAAAAGGAAGAAGGAAAGAAAGCAAGGCAAAAATGGAAAATGGATGTATAGGAAGAAATCAATGGTATTAGATGGTCTATAGTTAAACCTAGTATATAAATCCAGGCACATACAATGACCATCTACCTTGCTCCCTCAGACCCAGTCAATTAATTACCCAATTATATGCCTTGTCCCTACATGTAGATCAACTCTTGTCAAAGGTAAAGGAATTGGAGTTGCTGACAGGTTTATAGATAAACAAATTGGAGTTGATGACAAGTTTGAGACCAAGACAGATGGCTGTAAGAGTACACCTCCTACTTGTAAGAGCATTTTGGTGGGTGCTACTAGTTTGTAAGAATATTCGCGGCTTACGCCGCTCATACTCTTACTACTACTAATTTATTATAATAATGGTTGTAAACTGACATATTTTCTGTACAGAGATGTAAAATAGGGCACTCTGGTAGCTTTGCTTTCACCTGCCATTATTTTAACTATTGCTTACTATACACTCTAAATTACAGGGATTTGAATTCAAATCCAAAAGACTTACTTTCAAAACTTTCAAAGACTGTAGTTAGGACCAATCAATATAGGATTAAAATAAGTCTTTACAAAGTTTTATCAATTTCAGTCCCACAGGGATTTAAAAAATAAAACTTTCAGATTAAAAGTTTAAATTTACAAAGAGCAAATGTTAATACTTCAAAGACTTATTTTCAAGTTTAAAGATTTAATTTTTAAATCCAAGGCGGCCTGTAATCAGTGACAAAACCTTTGGATTAAAAAAATAAGACTATCCTTAGACTTAAAATGTCAAATCCTTGAAAGATTAAAAATGCAAGTGACAGCAAGTCCATTGGATTTAATATTCAAGTCCTTTAAGATTTACTTTTAAGCATATCTGGGATTTATTTCAAAATAATATAAATCTTTATGGGGATTTAAATATCGATATTAAATACAAGTCTGTGTGACTTCTTATCAAGTAATACGTCTATTCACAGAAGTAATACCAAGTCAGGACTACTTCTTTCATAAAGTTCAAGCAATAGTCTGCAGTGCCATGATAATTCCAGTGTCACTGCAGTGGTCGAGTGTGATCCTTCATGGAAATAAGCTTACCCATTTATAAATTATATATGTGTATAGGTAAGCTTATACAGCAGAAGCACAGACCCCTTCTGTGCACAACAATGTAAGCTTTTTCATGGAAGATATAGTCACTGACATTGGCAATTACAGCATTTGGGATGCCATTCTGCAAAACAAATTCGTCCATATCACTTCATTCATTCGCTCGCCACCACACAAAATCGCAAAAGAAAGATGGCTGCTGAGCAGTCCAGGAAAACGTTTCGATTTGATCACGTGCACGCACCATCGCGTTGTGATTGGTTTAATGTTTAAGTTTTTCGAAAGATTTAAAAATAGATTTTCATTTCCCGATCCCAAAAGTAAAATTTAAATCCAACCCCGCGTAAAATAAATCTTAAAGACTTAAAAATTTACAAGTCTCAACTAATATTTTAAGTCTTTCTAATTTAGAGTGTACACCAATCACTGTCACTATTATTCAAGTTTTTGCAATAACCTTTCAATTCCCACTGAGCCCTTCCAAAATCATATTAGCCATCAATCCTCTCATACACACATTCCTGGGCTTGGATGACGAACAGATGATAATTGCATTTTGAGAACAGGGTATGAGTTTTTGTACCCATTATTGTCAAAGGTTATTCAATGAATATACAAATATATTGGGGTTCAAGAACTGTGCCCTGATAGATGAGCAAAAGAACATGTGCAATTTCACTTTGTTGTAGTTCGCAACACAAACTTAAACTAGAGGCAAATGGTGGTCATAGACCACAAACCTAGCTGGGGCATGTTAGTATTTTGGAGGTATCTGACCCCTGAAAGATGTTCCAAAAATGTTCCCCTGGTCATGAGGTTTGTTGTCACGAGTTTGAGTCTTGTACTCCTTACAAATGTCCAGAAAATATAATTCTAAGATTTGACCCCAGATAACCTTTGACCTGATCCCTGCACAGTGTTCCAAAGTGTTCCCCTGGTCAGTAAGTTTGTTGTCACATAGTTTGAGCCCCGTACCCCTTACAGATGTCAAGAAAATGCATTTCAAAAATAAATTTGACCTCTGCATGACCTTTGACCTGACCATTGCAAAATGTTCCCCATGGTCATGAGATTTGTTGTCACTGAGTTTGAGCCCCGTACCCTTACAGATATCCAGAAAATGAAATTATAAGATTTGACCCCAGTTAACCTTTGACCTGACCCTGCAAAGTGTTTCAAATGTTCCTTTGATCATTAAGTTTGTTGTCACCAAGTTTGAGCCCGTACCCCTTAAAGTTGTCCAGGAAAAGCATTTCTAAAATTTGACCTCTGTATGACCTTTGACCTGACCGCTGAATTTGAATAACTTATCCTTCCCTTTTAAGCAATTTATGAACAATTTTAAATTTTTACACTTTCGCTGGGATCCATGAATGGGTCTTTAATGACCTTTGACCCCAATTCCGTGTGCAAGTTATGGACACTGGGTAAAGCCGATGCACATGTGTAAGTGACGTCATTGTGCTATGTAATATGTGGCAGAAGGAGCATTTCGAAGGTATTTGGTTATATACCGGAAATGCCCCCTTAATGACCTTTGACCCCAATTCGTCGTCCGTATTCCATAGTGGCGTATAGTGGGGCGCCGCGAATAACCAACTTTTCGAGAAAATCGGGTTTGAAGAAATGCCAATTTAAAATCGAGTTGTGTAAATCAGACATTCATTACATTTTGTAAATGATGTGAAATTTCTGTAGTAAACTAAATAGATTTTATTGTTATATATTTTTCAAAAGAAATAAATACATACTATTGCTGGCAAACTGACAATAAAACTATGCGTCACTATGGAAAACGAACAAAACGCAATACCCTAACCTTACGTTAACCGTACGCCACCTCGGTCGCCGTGTAATCCCTATGGCGTTACTTTTCGTCGTTCGTATTCCATAGTGGCGTATAGGCCCGATACGCGTACGCCACTATGACATACGATTTTTTCATTTTTGCCGATATTTCATAATTATAAAATGTGTATAAAAAGTGGCGTATGGTCGATACGCCACTATGGAATACGGAAAATGTCACTTTGTAACTATACGCCACATTTAATTAATTAATTACTAATTAATTAGCTAATTATGACTGATGAGACTTAGAAAAATGAAAGAGAACATCATTAAAGACATATGTGCCAATTTTCAAAAAAATGACCAAAAATCACTATACGCCACTATGGAATACAGCCGACGAATTCTGTTTGCACCTTATGGGCACTGGATATAGCTGATACATATGTGCAAGATACGTAATTGTAGGGTGTAACCTGAAGCATTTTGAAATTTCCTAGTTTTTGTTGCCAGAAGAAGAAAGCAGAATCGGATAGCATTAGAATACCCCAGCTAGGTAAGGGGTGGTGCAATAATTGTGTGTACCCCGGGGGCTGAATTATAGGGGGGGCAAAGATTTTTGGCAGGCCAAAAGGGGGGGCAAGCATTTTTGGCAGGTCGAAAGGGGGGTCAAGCGATTTTTGGCAGGTTGAAAGGGGGGGCAAGCACTTCTTGGCACAGATATTTTGGGCACCGTTTCTAACGTTACGAACACGTTCAAATATACGCTCGCATTAGATGTTAAGACAATTTAAGGTTTTAAATTCGGGTTCCCCAAAATCTTGCATGTGTAAGGGGGGGGGCAAAGATTTTTTGGCACATCAAAAGGGGGACAAAGGTTTTTGGCACGTCGAAAGGGGGGGGCAAAGGTTTTTGGCACGGCCAAAGGGGGGCAGGCAAGCGATTTTTGGCAGACCATTTTGAGAATTCACCCCCCCGGTACACATAATTATTGCACCACCCTAAAGAAAGAAAGAAAGAAAGAAAGGATCGGATAGAAAAACAGAACCTAGCTTGGGGGTTGTAAACCCCCAGCTAGGTAAAAACCTAAATGTACAGAGCAATGTTGAAATAATTACAGTACAATACATAATATGAAATGGAGCTGCATTAATTAAAACATTTTTTATATCTAAACCACAAAATGTAAAAAGATGCACACATTATGATGGTTGGACTTACAGCACTCATTTTAAATTGTTGAATTGACATATTTATGAATATCGACACGTATTGATCTAATCTAAATTTAAGTCATCCACCCAATATTAGAATTACAAAATTAATACAATGAAATCGATATAATTTTCTTACCTTGTTTGTTGCTCATTCAAGATGACAAAACACAGAAAATACAAATAAGTTTACATCAACTAAATATGTAAACAGTTACCGGTTATAATAGAAAATGCTCAAAGTTCGTGAACCCCTTACTCAAAACATTTCAGATTTGGGATTACATCTATACTGATACTTGAACAGAATACAGCAGAACTAAAACTGGTTACAAAAATTTCACAAAGTAATGTCCTTGTGCAGATGGTATGGTACTGAAACGAGAGTGTTGGTGTAGTTGAAAATGGATATGTGATCCCAATAATCTTCAAAATCTGGTTTCTATTTCAAAACCAATTTCACTGTTGACCCCGTTCTTATCACAAGAGTTTATAAAATGTGGTGTTTTTCTTTCAATCATAAAAAGGATAATTGACCAGACAATTCTTGGGGACCATAAATTTGGTCAGAAATGTTCCTTTTTTTATTTATTGTCTTCGCTCAGAGCAGTAGTGACCCACTAAAAGGCATAATGGGTCGATGAACTGGTATATGCCCCTACGAGTGTACTATATCTGGTATAATTTATTATAATAATGGTTGTAAACTGACATATTTTCTGTACAGAGATGTAAAATAGGGCACTCTGGTAGCTTTGCTTTCACCTGCCATTATTTTAACTATTGCTTACTATACACTCTAAAATTACAGGGATTTGAATTCAAATCCAAAAGACTTCCTTACAAAACTTTCAAAGACTGTAGTTAGGACCAATCAATATAGGATTAAAATAAGTCTTTACAAAGTTTTATCAATTTCAGTCCCACAGGGATTTAAAAAATAAAACTTTCAGATTAAAAGTTTAAATTTACAAAGAGCAAATGTTAATACTTCAAAGACTTATTTTCAAGTTTAAAGATTTAATTTTTAAATCCAAGGCGGACTGTAATCAGTGACAAAACCTTTGGATTAAAATAAGACTATCCTTAGACTTAAAATGTCAAATCCTTGAAAGATTAAAAATGCAAGTGACAGCAAGTCCATTGGATTTAATATTCAAGTCCTTTAAGATTTACTTTTAAGCATATCTGGGATTTATTTCAAAATAATATAAATCTTTATGGGGATTTAAATATCGATATTAATTACAAGTCTGTGCGAATTCTTATCAAGTAATACGTCTATTCACAGAAGTAATACCAAGTCAGGACTACTTCTTTCATAAAGTTCAAGCAATAGTCTGCAGTGCCATGATAATTCCAGTGTCACTGCAGTGGCCGAGTGTGATCCTTCATGGAAATAAGCTTACCCATTTATAAATTATATATGTGTATAGGTAAGCTTATACAGCAGAAGCACAGACTACTACCTTGGCGATTGAAGATAATGTTCACATTGGCCCTTCGTGCACAACAATGTAAGCTTTTTCATGGAAGATATAGTCACTGACATTGGCAATTACAGCATTTGGGATGCCATTCTGCAAAACAAATTCGCCCATATCACTTCATTCATTCGCTCGCCACCACACAAAATCGCAAAAGAAAGATGGCGGCTGAGCAGTCCAGGAAAACGTTTCGATTTGATCACGTGCACGCACCATCGCGTTGTGATTGGTTTAATGTTTAAGTCTTTCGAAAGATTTAAAATAGATTTTCATTTCCCGATCCCAAAAGTAAAATTTAAATCCAACCCCGCGTAAAATAAATCTTTAACTAGAGATAATTTGCGCTCACAGAGCGCAGACAATCGCCAGGCATGTAACCCTTTAATGACCTTTTGATCTGACCTTTAACCTTAATGTTTAACAGGTCACGAGGTTTGTTGTCATCAAAATTGAGCCTCGTACCCATTGCAGATGTCCAAAAAATGCATTTCTAAAATGTGACCTCTGCATGACCTTTGACCTGACCCCTGCAAAATGTTCCCCTGGTCATGAGATCTGTTATCACTGAGTTTGAGCCCCATACCCCTTACAGATGTCCAGAAAAGAAATTATAAGATTTGACCCCAGATAACCTTTAACCTGACCCCTGCAAAGTGTTCCAATATATTCCCTGGTCATCAAGTTTGTTGTCACAGAGTGTGAGTCCTGTACCCTTACAGATGTACAGAAAATGCATTTCTAAAATATGACCTCTGCTGACCTTTGACCTGACCCCTGTAAAATGTTCCCCTGGTCATGATATTTGTTGTTAACGAGTTTGAGCCCCATATCCCTTATGGATGTCGAGATAATGCAATTGTAAGATTTTACCCCCTTAATGACCTTTGACCCCAATTCTTTGTACAACTTTTAGACACTGGCTAAAGGCGATGCAGGTATGCAAGTGACGTCATCGTATTATGTAATTTGTGGAAGAAGCATTTTTAGTGAAAATCACATTTTGGCCATAATGACCTTTGGATGACCTTTGACCTCGAGTTGGTCATGTAACATTTGTGCCCCTACCCAATGGTCCTTGTGACCAAATAAGGTTACATTGGCCTAAAGCATATGGCTACAATGGCTCGTTAAAAGTTTGACAGAAGAAAGAAAGAAAGAAAGAAAGAAAGAAAGAAAGAAGAAAGAAAGAACTGACCAAAAACAGAACACTCGCAAATTGGAAATTTGCGATTGTAAAGACTTAAAAATTTACATGTCTCAACTAATATTTCAAGTCTTTCTAATTTAGAGTGTACACCAATCACTGTCACTATTATTCAAGTTTTTTGCAATAACCTTTCAATTCCCTCTGAGCCCTTCCAAAATCATATTAGCCATCAATCCTCTCATACACACATTCCCTGGGCTTGGATGACGAACAGATGTTAATTGCGGGCAAAACAGACACATCATTTATCGGTATGCCCTATCTATCTACCTATTGTGCAGAGCTACTACGGTATGGGTTCCTCGTACTAACTTTGTTGCCAGCGGAAGAAAACGGGAAGATTACAGTGGTTTGTTGCCAGCGGAAGAACCAAACGATTACAATACCTAGCTGGGGGGTGGAAACCCCCCAGCTAGGTAAAAAAACATGTGCAATTTCACTTAGTTGCCAGCGGAAGAAAACGGGAAGATTACAGTGGTTTGTTTCCAGCAGAAGAACCCGAACGATTACAATACCTAGCTGGGGGGTGTAAACCCCCAGCTAGGTAAATAGTTTGCAATGCCTGAGATGTGTATGCTGGACCATTTTGATTTAGCAAAGTCTACAATAACATTTTGTTGTCAGTATTATTACATATTTTTGCAAACAATTTTGCAAACTAGTTTGACAACACATATTCTTTAAATAACATTATGTTAAAACTTTTAAGAGCTCTTGAACATAATTTTTTAGAAGTGGCTCTATACCTCAAAAAATAGATTTTTCTGATATTTTGTGCAATGATGCATGTTAGGGTGTTGACTACTTGTGTGACTAAAAAAAATTCAAAAATCGGCTTGTTGCCATGGAAACGGCCAAAACCCAGATTCTGTCATTTTGGGCCAAATTGGCAGTGAAATTAGTTAAAAAACATGTTATTTCAAGTGTTCGCTGCAACTAAGCCATATAATGCTGGTACATTACATTAAGTTCTTGTGAAAGGACATCTATTCATCTGATGATCAGCATATTTAGAGGTCAATAAGTTATTCTTAAGGGTACGTGCAGAGCCCATCTGTCAGGTGTATTTTCACTTTTTCATAAAATGTCATTTTAGCACCTAAAATATCATCATGAAAATCAACAACCCGGTGTTGCCAGGATTTTGTCCACTCTAGTGTGGGTAGTACAAGCTAGGTACTTTACATTTTAGTAAAAATCAGCTTGGGCAAATGTTACTTCTAAATACAGTGTTGCCAGAAAAACCGGTATTTTTGCAAATTGACATTTTGTCAAATTCAGCCTTTCTGTCACAATTATGTGCATTTTGACAAATATTTACCTTCAAGGTGAATCCAAACAACACTTTTTCGTCTTTGTAAATATCTAAATACTGAAAATTCAAAATTAGTGTTGCCAGAATTCTTGATAAAACACCCAATATTAGTTTTTTACTGATAGTATGATTTGTTGTTGATGGTTTGGTTGGGAAATGATTATTTCTAATTTCCATACATCGAATGTACATAGTATAGATTGTTATATGAATTTTTAAACACCTGAGCACAAAGTAAGTGTTGCCAGAATTCTTGATAAAACACCCAAAATCATAATGCCACGATCCAGTCCTCTCACGCTAAAGTTGACAACGTCAAAACTTGGTTTACTATCATCAATAGCTTGTCCTAAAAAGCGTTTTCAAATTTTGAAAACCCCACGGTTCTAGTATTATCTAGTGCAAAGTTATAGCCAGGGTAATTATGGGTATTAATTTTGTTCTTTGTTTTCTATTGAATTTTGAACAGGTCACTCAAGCCTTACTGGACTGGATCAATAATAATCAAAAATATTGATATCAATTTCAGCAATAATTAAAAAATATATAAATATCGTTATCAATAATAAACAAAAAATATTATCATCAATATCAAAAATATTAACATCAATAATATCAATAATAATCAAAAATATTAACATCAATATCAAAAATAATGAAAAATATTAATATTAATATCAATAATAGTCAAAAATATTAATATTAATATCAAAAATAATGAAAAATATAAATATCAATTTCAATAATAATCTAGAATATTAATATCAATATCAATAATAATGAGAAATATTAACATCAATATCAATAATAATCAAAAATATTAATATGAATATGAATAATAATCAAAACTATTAATATGAATAATTATCAAAAATATAAATATCAATAATAATCAAAAATATCAATATCAATAATAATTAAAAATATTGATATCAATTTCAGTAATAATTAAAAAATATATAAATATCGTTATCAATAATAATCAAAAATATTATCAATATCAAAAATAAACAAAAATATTAACATCAATAATATCAATAATAATCAAAAATATTAACATCAATATCAATAATTATCAAATATATTAATATTAATATCAAAAATAATCAAAACTATAAATATCAATTTAAATAATAATCAATGTATTGTTGTATGTGCAATATGGAGATACCGAATAAAATCAAATCAAATCAAAATCAAATCAAATATTAATCAAAAATATTTTAATATTTTAATATGTATAATAATCAAAATATTAATATGAATAATAATCACAAATATAAATATCAATATCAATAATAATCAAAAATATTAATATAAATATCAATTTTAAAATATTAAGATAGTTTTGATTATTGTTGATATTGATATTAATATTTTTGGTTATTATTGATATTAATATTTTGCTTATTATTGATATTAATATTGATAGTTTTGATTATTAATGTTATTGGTATTGGTATTAATATTTTTAAATATTATTGATATTGATGTGAATATTTTTGATTATTATCGATATTGATAGTTTTGATTATTAGTGTTATTGATATTAATATTTTTGAATATTATTGATATCGATGTTAATATTTTTGATTATTATTGATATTAACCCTAGAACTACGAAGTACCACCCCAAGATTTCTTATCCGTCATAAAAAAATGCGCGCATTTACGCCCCGACCTAAACTAATCATAGATCCATCCTTTGCGCTCATATTAGTCAGGCGGCATAGGAAGCGCAACACGTGACGTACGAGGCTGGCGAAGATACAGGGCTGACAGCCCCATTCAAAATACACGGTTAACAATTACAAATGGAAAATTAACATACTTGCAGTGTGGTACACGGTCGTACCCCGACGGTTTTAGAGTAAGATAATTTTGCTTTGACACCACATAACAAATTTAGAATTGTTTATGAAAATGTCATGATTATGTGTTAATCCAATGGCGACCTCAAAATTGGCGACATCGCTTCCATCACCGCCTGATATTAGTGTAAAAATGTTTACCAGCACCTTACCGGGGGGTAGGACCGACTGTCAAAGATGACCAGAGGGCCACCAATGGTTTCTACAGTAAACTAAATTATTTTCATTTCGCTTATGTAAAATTATTATAAGCTATTGACTTTTTACTTGTTAGTTTGTAGAATTTTTATCCGAAAATCAATTTTGCCAATACTTTATGACGTTGTTTGTACTTATTGGTATCACTGGGGTAGAGGAGACCCATAGCTATACATTGATTCCAAATATAACGGTATATGACGTTTATAATTGAAAATTAGGGGGTTGCAACCCCCTTCGTAGTCCGTGTTACAAAATATGGCTCAGTAGTTCTAGGGTTGATGTTAATATTTTTGATGATTGTTGATAATGATGTTAATATATTTGATATTATTATTAATATTATTAATGATAGTAAACCAAATTGATGTTAATACTTTTGATTATTATTTATATTGATATTAATATTTTTGATTATTATTGATAATGATGTTAATAGGCCAATAGGCCTACATTGATATTATTATTAATATTGATGATAGTAAAAGAAAATTGACGTTGGTTCGTGGCACATATAAATATATATATGATTTTGGGTGTTTTATCAAGAATTCTGGCAACACTTAATTTGTACTCAGGTGTTTAAACATTCATATAACAATCTATACTATGTACATTCGATGTATGAAAATTAGAAATAAGCATTTCCTAACCAAACCATCAACACAAAATCACTAAAATGCTAATATTGGGTGTTTTATCAAGAATTCTGGCAACACTAATTTTGAATTTTCAGTGTTTAGATATTTACAAAGACGAAAAATTGTTGTTTGGATTCCCCTTGAAGGAAAATATTTGTCAAAATACACATAATTGTGACAAAAAGGCGTAATTTGACAAATTGTCAATTTGCAAAAATACCGGTTTTTCTGGCAACACTGTATTTAGAAGTAACATTTGCCCAAGCTGATTTTTATTAAAATGTAAAGTACCTAGCTTGTACTACCCACACTAGAATGGACAACATCCTGGGAACACCGGGTTGTTGTTTTTCATGATGATATTTTAGGTGCTAAAATGACATTTTATGAAAAAGTGAAAATACACCTAACAGATGGGCTCTGCACGTACCCTTAAGAATAACTTTTTGACCTCTAAATATGCTGATCATCAGATGAATAGATGCCCTTTTACAAGAACTTAATGTAATGTACCAGCATTATATGGCTTAGATGCAGCGAACACTTGAAATAACATGTTTTTAACTAATTTCACTGCCAATTTGGCCCAAAATTACAGAATCTGGATTTTGACCGTTTCCATGGCAACGAGCCAATTTTTGAATTTTTTTTAGTCACACAAGTAGTCAACACCCTAACATGCATCATTGCACAAAATATCAGAAAAATCTATTTTTTGAGGTATAGAGCCACTTCTAAAAAATTATGTTCAAGAGCTCTTATTATTAAAACGTAAATGCCCTTTATATAACCCAACACTTATTTATATTAAGTTTTCTGTTTGCCGGGAGTCTAGTTTTAGCTATAGTTACCTAGCTGGGGGATTTACACCCCCCAGCTAGGTATTGTAATCGGTCGGGTTCTTCCGCTGGCAACAAACCACTGTAATCTTCCCGTTTTCTTCCGCTGGCAACAAAGTTAGTACGAGGAACCCATACCGTAGTAGCTCTGCACAATATGTAGATAGATAGGGCAGCACCAATACGAAAATGTCATACCGATAAATGATGTGTCTGTTTTGCCCGTTAGTTAGTACGAGGAACCCATACCGTAGTAGCTCTGCACAATAGGTAGATAGATAGGGCAGCACCAATACGAAAATGTCATACCGATAAATGATGTGTCTGTTTTGCCTGTTATTTTAAGTTTGTGTTGCGAACTACAACAAAGTGAAATTGCACATGTTCTTTTGCTCATCTATCAGGGCACAGTTCTTGAACCCCAATATATTTGTATATTCATTGAATAACCTTTGACAATAATGGGTACAAAAAACTCATACCCTGTTCTCAAAATGCAATTATCATCTGTTCGTCATCCAAGCCCAGGGAATGTGTGTATGAGAGGATTGATGGCTAATATGATTTTGGAAGGGCTCAGTGGGAATTGAAAGGTTATTGCAAAAACTTGAATAATAGTGACAGTGATTGGTGTACACTCTAAATTAGAAAGACAGAAGCAGTAATGGCATATTTATATAGGTTTTTTAATAGAAATTTGATTTTGATATGAACCATGCAGGTGTGTTAAAGGCACTCCTTAACAGTAATTGTAGTATAAATTTATGGGTTTAATATTATGTTTACTATTAAAAATACTAGTATTAGGCTCTGGCTTATCTTTTGATTTTGATTTTGCACCCATATTTTACAGACTTTGGTGGTATGTTTGGAAACAGGGGATTAATGAGCCAGGCTTTAAAATGTTTAGCATTTATTTCTGTATGGTTATGTCCGACCTCTTTCTTTGTATTAATGAAAGTGTTCTCTGGCCTCTTTCTTTGTAAGGAATGTGTTTTTGGCTTGATTAGTAATTCCAATGTTAGTACCGGTATATAAAACTATCAGATGTGTTTCCTTTGCAGTAGAAACTTTAATTCTTTCAGTGCCATTATCATGGCAGTTAATATCAAACTCTAACTAGCATTTGTTTACAGGCTCTATGTTTTGTTTAAGTAAATGATTGTTGAGGGATTTTCTTGTCTTCTGATGTTAGGGTTTTTTGTTCTATACTTATATCTTAGAGTATGTATCTTATTTTGTTTGATTAAAAACATCTTGCATTAAGTTTTATATTTGAATCCCAGTTCCTAATTTGTGTGGTTTAAAACATTAACAATTGGTGTTCTTGTATTTTACAGGGAAATTAAACATGGTTTAAGATTATGCGCAACACAAAAATAGCTTGCAAATGGAATAGGCCTACAGGAATGCGGGACATGAATTCATATTTATTCATTTGTTTTCCCTACCTTTTTTTTGTTTGTTTATGAAGTTGGGGAAAATAGTATAAAAGCCTTTAAAAGTCTATAGTAATTGGAAACTGTAAAAGAAGTGCAGAAACCTGTTCATGATACCTCCGAGTCCACTGGGTATTATACTGTGCATGCGGCAAGCACTAATGTGGTGCCACATTACATTTGATGTAGTATATATGTCATGGACTGTAACATTTGAGCTGTTTCAGGGGTCAATTGGTCAGGGTATACAAGTAATATTGTAAATCATTTCTATTGCACAACCTTATGCCCTACAACAAGTTAAAACTGCATTTCCAAAAGGTTTCAGTGTTAGATGAATTGGTCAGTGCATCGTGGTATGATAAATGTTTATAAATGTGTAGAGTTAATGGTACCAGTACATTTTATTGTTATCATGGTTATCACCCATTTGCTGTTTTCTGTAATCATGGTGATCTTGAATGAGAAATACTAGCTAGTACTAACAAGGTAAGACTGATCATAGTTTAATTAATTTAATTCTATTTAGTGATAGTTACAGGACTATTCATAGGTATTGGAATAATTCTGGTAGACAATGCGCACAAGTATAACCCTAACCCTAAGCAACCCCAATTATAACCCTAACCCTAATCCTCACCGTTTACAAACCTAACCCTAATCCTAACCCTAATTTAAATTTAAAATATAAGGGGGCTGTCATTTTCTTTGGAAGGGGGGTCATGAATATACTGGGGAGTGGGGGTCATAGAATTTTAGACCAATTATAGGGGTTATAATTTTCAACACCCAAAATAGGGGGTATAGAATTATTAAGGGCTGGTGACTCAAACTTTTCGCGCGCTGTGCATGTATTCTTGCACACAATCTTTCATTATATAATGCAAATATTTTGCGCATATAGCGCGCCTTCTTTACACACACAATTAAATTTTAGCTCACTCCACACACTTTCTTTGCTCTAAAGTTTTGATGCGCTCCTCGCCTTTGTTCCGGCAATGAATAATTTGTCTTGAGTCTGTGTAGGTGGAAGTGGGGGGGATCATAAAATTTTCGACCCAAGATAGGGGGTCTCAAAAAAAATTGTGCCCGCGATAGGAGGGTCATAAAAATTTTTACTCCGGTCACCGACCCCCCCGACGAAGAAAATGACATCCCCTAACCAAACCCTAACCCTAAAACACAAGGTGCACAGGGTGCACAGGGTAAACCAGAATTATACCTGGGTAATAATAATAATTCCTATTCATGTTTTAGTCCAAGACACAATGTTTATCATCACCGTTCAACATCTTTATTAACCACTCCCGTTTACTAACTGCTCCTGTTTACTCTACTAGCTCCCGCTAGTTTTGAATAAAATAAACACACTATCTGTGGTCATCTTGTGACTCCCTACATTTTGGTCATCAAAAGTATTATGCCCACCCCCGTATTTTTCTTTCCGAAAATTTATGACCCCCCTGTATATTTGGGATCCTCCTTCCAACGAAAATGATAGCCCCCTAAGGGGTATTTACGGGGCTCAAACTCAGTGACAACAAACCTCACAACCAGGGGAACATTTTGCAGGGGTCATGTCAAATCTTAGAATTGCTGCATTTTCTGGCAATATGTAGGGGGTACGGAGCTCAAACTCAGTGACAATAAACATGATGAGAAGAGTAACATTTTGGAATATTTTGCATGGATCAGGTCAAAGGTCAGCTGGGGTCAAATCTTCGAATTTCAATATCTAGACATCTGTAAGGGTACGGGGCTCAATCTCGGCGACAACCTCATGACCAGGGGAACATGTTGGAACATTTTGCAGGGAGCAGGTCAAAGGTCAGCTGGGGTCAAATCTTCGAATTTCAATATCTGGACATCTGTAAGGGGTGCGGGGCTCAATCTCGGTGACAACCTCATGACCTGGGGAACATATTGGAACATTTTGCACGGGTCAGCTCAAAATACATCATTCTGGGGCCAAATCTTAGAATTGCGTTATCTGGACATCTGTAAGAGGTACAGGGCTCAAACTCGGTGACAACTCATGACTAGGGGTGAATTATGGAACATCTTGCAGGGGTCTGGTCAAAGGTCATCTGGGTCAAATCTTAGAATTGCATTTTCTGGACATCTGTGAGGAGTACAGGACTCAAGACTCGGTGACAACAAACCTCATGACAGGGGAACATTTTTGGAACATTTTGCAGGGGTCAGATACCTCCACAACACCAACATGCCCCAGCTAGGTTTGTGGTCTATGACCACCATTTGCCTCTAGTTTTGATTTATCTTTCATGCAGTATGACCTTAAGACCTCCAAAGATTGTGTTCCATGTACTCTTGGTCTCATGCAAACAGGGTGTAAAGTTCAGGCTATATATCGGCAACTTGCAACAACCAACGAGTATTTGCTTCTATGAATATTGTATTAAGGTATATTTAAAAAACGTAGAGGACAGCTCAGGACCAGGACCACAACTTCATGTAATTTTCACGTAAGAGGCTATGCCTACGTGTCTGACAGTATAGCATGTGACCATTATTGCTCTTCAACTTTATATAAACTTGATTTAACCAAGCCGTGCGAATCACAAAAGCTCACAAATCTGCAGGAAAGAGTTGAAAGAAACGTGAGTACAAAAACATCATGTTATTAATTCGTTTTTGGCATAATGGTTGTTTATACTGTTTACAATATATAATAGGCTAATATTATATGAAGGC